>NC_136424.1:53567500-54767500 GCF_052625555.1 Lactuca saligna
TTATTTTTTTTATTTAATGGTATATAAAAAATGTTTTTAGTCAAATTTATTTAAAATCTTAAAAAAATTATTTTTTTCTCCTATTTCACGTTTTTGTTTTTCAAAAAAAAAAAAATTGAAATCCAATCTCAAATCAATACACTTGTATCCACAAACAAAATGTTTCTTCAAAAAACCTAATACTACTCCAATCACAAATAAATGCACATCAAATTACAAATAGTTCATTCACTTAAATAAACACACTCATTCACATCAATACACTACTATTCATTAATAAATAAAGTCATTTACACATTAATACACTGCTATTCACAAATGAATACACTGTTATTTATAAATTAATACACATTCTATCAAAAATTGAATATCTCTAATCATAAATAAATACACCCATTCACATGAATATACTACAATTCATAAATACATACAACAATTCACACATCAATACACTGCTATTTATAAATAAATACACATTCTATCATAGACAAGTACAATACCCTTATTTAACAATACATGCAAAAACCTTCACAAATATGAATTTGGAACCTTTCATCCAACAATCCCTGTACAACTTCAGAAAAAGATTTCTCTTTTTCTTCCTTATGAACCCCACCATCTTTTGAAATTAAAGGAAGCCTCAGTCTCAGAGCAGCTTGAAATGTATTCTGATCGAAGGAAGAACAATTTCATCTTCCTGTGTTATTTAAGATAGATGTCCGATTGCAATCTTAAGAGAAAGGCAGAATGATTTCATCTTCGAAAATGATGAATCTGAGTTTGGGAAACAATAATCCGCGTGTGAGATTATAACTTAAGAACCTTAGATTATTTTACAAGAAAATAAGTGAACAAAAGGTTAATACAATCTTTATTTAATTGTCTTATAGAAGTACAGGATGTCCAAATTCATCCCTAAATCATCCAAAGGAAACTTTAATTGGTTAAACCACTCCAGCCATCAAACTAAACCAAACGACAAACAATTGATGCTACAACTGAAATGAAATAAGTGAACAAAAGAAGGAAGGATTTCACCTGTCTTCGGCAATGATGAATCTGAGTCCCAAATCTGGAAACAATAGCTAGTTCGAAAGAGCAAGGCGAAATGATTTCATCTTCTTGTATCTTTCAAGACGGATATCCGATTGCGATCTGATCCAGGTACACACCTCCCTCTCATTTTTCCATGAATCGATTGCAATCTGAACCAGGTACATACATCCCTCTCGGTTTTCCATGAATCGGGTTATAGGAGACCGATTGAGATCGAGTTGCAGGAGGCTGATTGGAAATCTATTTGCAGGTCCGATTAGGGCTACGAAAATCGAAGGTGTGGTGAAGGTAGGCTAAGATATGAATATATTGTGGTATGCAATTGATGGAGGCGGTCAACTGATTCAACCTAAGGTAGAGAGAGAGGGAGAAAGAGAGAGAAAGAAAGAGAGAGAGGATACGACAATGGAAATAAGGATGGGAATGAGAAATTATAGGATTAACCTAATGTTTCAATTACTGTTATACCCTTATGCTATTTTTAAAGTTACACTTTACTACCAATAATTTTAGAATTAACATAAATGACCCGTTTGATAATAGACTTAGATTTGAATATTTAGATGGGCTAGATGTGATCTCGCATTCTCTACCTTTTAGGTGTTTTCATTTGATCCTACTCATATATATATATATATATATATATATATATATATATATATATATATATATATATATATATATATATATATATAATATTTAAGTAGATATTTGTTTTCATATATAAATATATTTTTCCACATTAATACCTATAATATTTAAAAAAAATATACTTAGGATAAAAATATTAAAAAAAAATTATAAACTTAAAGGTTTTTTTATTTTTATTTTTTTTATGATTTTAATATAATGGTAACCAAAAAAACTTGTCACCAAGTAAAAGTGTATAATTGAATAATTTTTTCAAATATAATGACATCCTCTGTAATAAGTGAAGATTTTTTTTTTGTATATGTCATCTTTTCCTTTATTTTGACACTTATTATTTTGTGAAAATTTCAAAATTTTATTTTCCAGTAATTTTTTTAGGGATTTTCATTTTTTTAAAATAAAATTCCATAAAGTTGTAGTGGGTTTTGTAAGAAAATAAAATCATCTTATTAATTTGATAATAATTACATTCTGTTATGTAAAACATTACTTTATAAAATATTTAATGTTTATATATTGATATTAAATTTTTATGTGTAATGAACTCATATAATACACGACTCTCACACTTAATTAATGAACATAAAAATAGATTTAATATAAAATCGAATATTTTTGCTAATAAGAAGGTTTTTGTGGCAACTCCACTAAAACAAGAAAAAAAAGGAAGGAAATCCTGAATTAGTACATAATATCATATTATTAGAGTAGTTTCAAACCTCGAATACAACAAACATGCGAGAAGCAGCCATCCATGCCAAACTTTTATTTATTAAATACTTCATACTTTTATTAACTAAAGGCACACATGTGTAACTGCGTATATTCCTTCATATGCTTAAGGACTTAGGGATCTATTTACGGCTGGCATTCTCGTCCATCTCTTTGAGAATAGTAGTCATAAAGTCCATCAGCGAAGTTGGATATGGTACATCTGTATCTGGCTTCTCAAACTCATAGGTGTAAATGGCAAATCTTTTACCACCTTTTTCTTCAACATGAAATATTATTTTGAAGGTCTTGTATATCTCAACTAATTCTCCTCCAATTACCTTGAACACTATTTTGTGGTTTTTCTCGTCTACTGCTTCAATTATTTGTTTTGAAGCTTGCGGTTTCCCATCTTTTTTCCATGCAAAAAGAAGAGTTAAAATCGAATGGTGGTAGGGGTGAATAAGATTCAATGATTTCATGTCAACAACGATTGATTATTGATTATGTCGATTCAAACAGAAAAATGAATGTAAATTAGAGTGATTGTTTTTAGCTATGATTATGTCAAATTTACTTCTTTTGAGGATAATCTAGCCTGAAAGTAGGATAAATGATAAAAAAAACAACGCAAAAAAAAAAAAAAAATGAAGTTAGCCTAAAAACTTACCATTGGTAAAGTTCCAGCAAATGGTGGATCCAACATCACCTCTTTGACCACTAAGCAAGTCACAGCGATACATCTTATTAGAGCACATGGGAGGAATATCATTTGGTTTGAACCTCAAAAGATCATGCAACACATCTCCACCTGAATTTATCTCTACCTGTCCAATAAGATTTGCTGTTTGAGCCATCTCTTAGGTATTCCAAAGAAACCACTTGTGTTTTGAAAAAGAGATAACTGCAATATACAGATGCCATCAGCCTTTTTATAGTAGTACAATGGTTGACATGCATCGTTTCTTTTTATTGATATTGATTTATATATATATATATATATATATATATATATATATATATATATATATATATATATATATATATATATATATATATATATATATATATATATATATATATATATATATATATATATAACTAATATGCAAAATAATAATAATAATAATAAAATAAAATATAACATGAGGTGGCTTCGTATTATCTTTTCTTTTAAGGTAAACTTTCACCAAGATTCATATTCGTTTCAACTTCATGTTTTCTTTTTTCTATCAGGGTAAACTTTAACCAATATTCATATTCGTTTCAACTTTAAAACACCAATCTCTCAGGAAAAACAACCAGAAATCGGCTAGAAACCCGCTCTGATACCATCAAAAGAAACACGAATGATAAAGAACATAAAACTTCACAACATCAACAGTTTGTATTCATAAAGAACCAGTTGGTTTTGAACGAACTTACACATCAACCTCACTACAAATTCACTCAAACTCTCAGTACAAGAATCCTTGCTAGCTATTACTACACTCAAATTAATCTAGAAATGAAGAATGCATGAGAAGAACAAACCCTAGAAAAATCTAAATGTTACATAGAAAAATATCTAAGTGCGTGTGACAAAAAATGAAGTGTGTTAGCTTGAAACATACACACAGAGAATATATACTTCTGGGCAAACTATCAAATACACCCAAATTATCAATGGATAAAACCAACACCTTTTCTGCTAATGACTTTCTCACAAAATGAGTCGTAGTCCACATAATTGAATAATATGTCAAAATTAGTCCTCTGCATAAAATCTTAACAAAAAACTACAATAACACATATACAAAATAAAAACTACAATAACACATATACAAAATAAACCCAATGTTAAAAATATTCACACATAAGTGATATAGTAAAGGATATAGCAATAAATGACCAATGATTAGTTTGAGAATACATGTCATTATCTGAACATTATTTGAAAACTAAACAGACCGGTTAATTACTCGTTCTTTTATTCTTTTTTGACATGTACATATAATCTATTATGGAATTATTCATAAATCCACCTAGGATTTCAACGAGACTTGAACTTTCGATCTCAAAGAGAGAAAGTGAGAGCGCCACTTAATCGTGCTGATCTATAAACTCTTTGGTCGTTCTTCTAATTCTCTTATATATCTCTTCATCTTGAACTACAACATATACAACACCAGTCCTCTTCTTCCACCGGAACACCACCTATAGAAAGCAATCCCCTTGACCATTTCACAAAAGTATTCCATTCGAGCTGCTTATGATTGGGATTTTAATAGTGCATTGTTAGAAATGTATAGTTTACAACGAAGTTAGAACAGCTTTAAGGTTGGAATTTCATCTAGGTATTTTGGATAAACATAAATTTTCATAAATTAAATTATATATAGAGCGTCTTAAAATATACTACATATAGAAGTAGTCGGAAAGTGTATTTGCATATATTAAGTCTTGATAGTTTAAAAGAACTGGTTTGGCAAAAGAATCGACTTAAAATTGGCTAGTATATGTGCAACCTATGTTTGCCATATTGCAGTGCGTGTTCTAGGACGTCATATTTATCAGTAAAAAATTCATTAGCTATAAACATAGAGTTTAAGTACCAACATTTACATTTAGGGAAAATGACCGATAACCCCAATAAAATTTTCAAACTGTTCAAAAAACATCAATCATATATTTTGTTTGTTCATAAAAGCCCAACAAACTTAATATTTTGTCTAAAAAAGTCCAATGAAGTTTTCAAACCGTTCAAAAAAACCCCATCATGTTTTGTTTGATCAAAAGGTTAAGTTCTTTGGATTTTTTTAAACAAATAAAACATGATTTGAGTTTTTGTAACGGAGCTTAGTTGGGTTTTTTTAAACAAAATATTAAGTTTGTCGGGTTTTCTTGAACAGAAAAAAACATGATTGAGATTTTTTCAATGATATGAAAACTTTGTTGGACTCATAAGTCATTTTTCCTTTACATTTACCTACACCTTATTTATTTATTTATTTTTAAATTTTTTGAACCCTTTGGATATGACAATTAACAAACACGATTTCTATGGCCAGTTAGATTCGGAAATGTTTGGCCATTTACCTCCAATAAAAAATATGCTACTTATGTCAATTTGCTTGGAATAAAAAATATGTTGTACATATACATACCTTTGGAGCATATTCGTAAAAGTTATTAAGACCACTTAAAAGTTGCTTTCGTTGTTGAAGTATTCTTTGATGAAGTGATTCTTATGTGGACCTAATATGTTATTCTTATACACTTGTTACATAGAATACCTTAGATAAAGTTTGAGGTAAAAACGAGCCTTTCTAAGAACATGTATTTTTTAATCAATTAATCAAATTCATATTTATATCTATATATAATAGATATAAAAAAACTACTTCCATTATATTTATTTAAAACTCATAGTTTTTAACTTATCTCTTAATTACTACTTTACATATAAAATGGTTTTTTACGATTGTATGAAATATTATTTTGATACTAAAACTTTTTAGTTTTACTTAAAAGTCTTTTAATTATGATATTTAATTTGTTGGTATAGACCTATATAATATATAAATGTAGATTATATTAATAGGTTTTAAAAGTAAGACGCGGAAATAAGGACCTGAATACACATAAAACTCTAATTTAAAGATTATGACATGTGAAATAATTTTTTTACTCTTTTATTATTTATTTATGTTTTCATATTAGAGTTTTTATTTTTGTTTGTAACATTAATATATTTTTTTATTGTTTTTCATTTTCAATTTGGAAGTTAGTTTATATGTTGTTGTTTTACGATTTACTAACAAAATCAAAAACCAAAATAATCAAAATGCTTGTTAGCGGGTGATGGATGACATGTTAGTTATGATGAGTTTTGAGCATAACAACAAATCCTACGTGTTCATACAACCCTAATGCTTTGAATCTAGATTTTTACTAGTTTAACATGCAAACTTGGATACAGAAGAGAAACCCTAGGAGGCTAATATAAATTTGAAATCTATACTAAATAGGGTTTAGATCCATATCTTTATTGTTAAGTAGTAATAACAATGAAACCTTGATGATCTTGAACTCTTGAGAGCAAGTTCCTCAAATGTGATACCTCTAATGACTTATTAACACTAATGAGAGGAGAGAGGAGGAGATTACACCAGAATTTTAGCTCTTCTAAGGTTAAAAGCATTGGATGAAATTCTTAAGGGTTGGGGCCTTTATATAGCTGTTGGTTGCTTAGAGTCAAAGCTAGGATTTGCTGGAGGAAACCCTAATTTCCAGCTTAAAGCCTAAGCAGTCCATATGGACTCCCATTCTTAAGGCTATAGGCGAAAACCTATAGGGACTCCTTATAATTTTCGCCCACTCATTCCATGGGGTCCATTAGCCCAAATTCACAACTATCACTAAATTGCAAAACAACCCTTTATACTTTTAATTAATTCATTTAATCCCAAAATTAATTCCAAACTAATTTCTGATTAAATACTAATTAAATAAAATGATTTCTAATTAATATATATATATATATATATATATATATATATATATATATATATATATTTCTCACAATATATTAATAAACTATTTATATTAATTTTTTATTCCAAATAATAAATTCAACTTCTCTCCAAAAGTCATCATGTCAAGTTGCTAGAGTGAAGGAAACCCAAAAGGACTATGCTACTATCAATTCAAGTATATACCAATTATAGTTATGAGTTTAGAAACCTAATCCAACAGTCTCCCACTTGGATAAGTTTAATAACTATACTTGCTAGTACAACTTCAAAAATTAACCAGCACATTGTAGCTCTCAAAAGTCATTGTCAAACTCTAACCTAGTTAGTTATGTGTTCTTAGATAAGGGATCATATAATCCTCCGTTCTACAGGATATCATGTAGAGAAATGACATGAAACATAATTATTCTCATTGTCCAATAGTTTGTTTTCGCGATTTCCGATTTGTAATGACAAAGAACTTAATTGAACACATCAATTCAGTCCTGACCGGGCCCGACACATAAGTCAACACCAAATCATCGAGGGGCCCAAGATATTGCTTTTTCCCCATATGACAAAAGGAACAGATAAACTTTGACTTATATGCTTGTACTATTTATTCATCAAATCATACATAATAATACGTTTTATAACATCAAGTTACTGATGCGTTTACACATTATCAATGAACAACCAACTTGTAAACAACATTTCATATATCTCAGTTTAAAGATTATACGATATTATCGTCTCAGAATTACTCGTGATAAATTTCATGAAGTAAATATCTGAGCATGGGTTATTCCAATACTCAAATCTCCATTTCAGAAGTACCCATGAATGTTGCAGCAAACCATTGCTATGTCAAAACACTTAGACAGTCTACAATCCAATTCATGATAGTCTTAATTCAGTGCTTACTTCCAAAGTATGATTGACTATGGATGTTTTGAATAATCTAATTATTCAGGAAGTAAAACATGCAAAGTTGAAATACAATGATAAACAATTGACAAATGATAGTAAACAATATTCATAAATAATTCTCCATTATTTAATCATCAAATTTATGTTCCATTATTTGTTACAAGTTTCTGAAAATCTATCTAATGACTAAAACTAATATCATCCTTCAGACCAATGCTCATTGCATGCTGAACAAGCATAATCCTTCTTAGACCCTCTGTGAGGGGATCAACAAGATTCTCTTCTGATGATACCTTATTAACGATGAGGTGTCCTTCTTCTACTCGATGTCTGATAAAATGATATTTTTTGTCGATATGTATTGATCTACCATGATCTCTCGGTTCCTTGGTTAAGGCAACCGCTCCTTTATTATCACATAAAATTTTGATAAGCTCCTTAATGGTTGACACAACTCCAAGGTCTCCAATGAAGTTCTTCAACCATATATCCTCCTTTGATGCTTCGCTCATAGCTAAGTACTCTGATTCACAGGCTAAATCAGCCACCATTTCCTGCTTGGAACTTTTCCAAGTCACCGCTCCTCCATTAAGGGTAAACACCTGACCAGACTGAGAACGAAAGTTGTCTCTGTCTGTCTGAAAATTAGCATCTCTAAGTCCATTAACTCTTAAGTCACCACTGTCACCAAGCACAAGGACCTAGTCCTTTGTCCTTCGCAGATACTTAAGAATGTTCTTAACCGCTATCCAATGAGCTTTACCCAGATTTTCCTAATATCGACTAACCATGCTTAAAGCAAAAGTCACGTCAGGGCGAGTACATGTTATAGCGTATATGATCGATCCAACGACGGATGCATATGGAACTCGGCTCATCTCTACTACCTCTGCATCGGTACTCTGACTCTGAGTCTTACTCAGCTTGATATTACTCTGGACATGTAACTCTCCCTTCTTTGAATTTTCCATGCTAAAACGTTTTAGCACCTTATCCGAATAAGTACTTTGACTAAGTCCAATTAGTCTTCTACTCCTATTTCTTAAAATCCTTATTCCTAGAATATAGGCAACCCCTCCCAGATCCTTCATAGCGAAACACTTTCCAAGTCAGGACTTAACTTCCTGCAAAGTTGGAATGTTGTTTCCTATAAGTAGTATGTCATCAACATATAATACTAGGAAGGTGACTATACTTTCACTACCTTTGACATATATACACTATTGATCCTAACTCCTAGAAAAGCCAAACTCTTTGACCTGCTCATCAAAGCAAAGATTCCATCTACAAGAAGCTTGTTTGAATCCATAGATTGATTTCTCAAGCTTACACACTCTATTGGGGTATTTATCATCCACAAAACCCTCTGGCTAACTCATGTAAACATCCTCAGCCAACTTTCCATTAAGGAAGCGGTTTTGACATTCATCTACCAAATTTCATAATCATGAAACGCAGCTATTGCTAACATAACCCTAATAGACTAAATCTTAGACACTGGTGAGAAGGTCTCATCATAGTTAAGCCATGGGGCTTGAGTAAAGCCCTTAACAACCAATCGTGCCTTGAACATGTGTCACTTTCCATCCATGTCGGTCTTCTTCTTGAATATCCATTTTCACCCAACTGTCTTTCAACCTGGTACATTATCAACCAAGTTCCAAACTTGATTGCCATACATGGAGTGGATCTCGTTGTCTATTTCCTTTTTCCATTTAGCAGACTTAGAGCCCGCCATGACTTCCTTGTAGTTAGAAGGTTCATCCAAATTTACCAGTATACTATCACTAATAAACGTATCACCTATGGAAACCAGAAAACTCTGGTGTCATTCTAACTCGAGTGGAACGTCTAAGAGGTAACGACTCGTCAATTGGTTGAACAAAAATTTCTTCCTCTGGTTGAGTGCTAGTGTTAGAGGTTCATTCATCGCTTGACTCTTGAATTTCTTCAAGATCAATTGCACTCCCACTATCATCTTTTCATATGAGCTCTCTCTCTCTCTCTCTCTCTCTCTCTCTCTCAACTCCCCTTTGTGATATGAAAACCACATTCTTACTAGGTCTGTAGAACAAGTATCCAAAGGACTTTTGTGGGTAATCGATGAAAATACACCGCTCACTTCGAGGTTCAAGCTTGTCGTGAGTCTCTCATCTAACAAAATCTTCACAACCCCAAACCTTGATATGTGCCAACGAAGGAACCTTCCCTGTCCACATCTCGTAAGGTGTTTTGGCAACATTCTTTGTCAATACTAAATTAAGAATATGGGCGGAAGTCTCTAAGGCATACCCCCAAAAGATATTGGTAGCGAAGCTTGATTCATCATGGAACGAACCATGTCCAACAAGGTTCAATCATGCCTCTCCGCCACACCATTAAGTTGTGGTGTCCTAGGAGGTGTCAATTGCGAAACAATTCCACATTCCTTGAGATAGTCATGGAACTCGATACTAAGATATTCAACACCCCTATCAAATCTGAGCATCTTGATCTTCCTGCCCAATTGATTTTTGACTTCATGTTTGAATTCTTTGAACTTTTCAAAGGTTTATGACTTATGTGTAATTAAGTAGATATATCCATATCTGCTATAATCATCAGTAAAAGTCACATAAAATCAATTTGCATCCCTTGTGGTGGATCTAAAGGGCCCACACACATGCGTGTTTATAAGATCCAACAATCCCTCACTTCTTTCACATGAACCCCATGAAAGGTGATTTAGTCATCTTTCGAAGTAAACAATATTCTCATGTATCATCCGACCTCAAGTAGAATGATTCCACTATTTCATCCTTTTGTAGTTGGGCAATGCGCTTCTTGGTAACATGTCCAAGACGACAATGCCACAAGCATGCCTTGTCTAAACCATTAGATTCATCAATTTGCAACACACTATTTCCTAAATTGTCTACTACCATCACGGTTTCATATACACTATCACAAGGTAATGCTTCAAAATAAAATACACCATTATAATAAGCATTAATAGAACCATACTCATTATTGAAAGAATACCTAAAACCTTGTCTGTACAAACCATGAAAAGAAATAATATTCCTCGTCATTTCTGACGAGTTGCGACAATTGTTCAAATCTAAACTTAACCCACTACTAAGCACTAAAGAGTAAACCCCAATCATGGTAACATGAGACGATCTCCTATTTCCCATAATTAGGTTCAACTTCCCATGCTCCACATTCTCACTTCTTCTTAGCCCTACAAGTCAGAGAAAATGTGAATATTACATCCTGTATCAAGGATCCAAGAATTAGAATTCGATGCGTTTTTAGATTGAAAAGTGTAAATACCTGTCGAGGTTGGCTTAATCTTGCCATCCTTTATGTCTTGCAAGTACTTGGGGCATCTTTTCTTCCAATGCCCCTTGTCATGGCAGTAAAATCAAGTAGCCTATTTAGGGTCAAAGGTAGAGGAGCTTCAGAACTAGATTTTCCTTTAGGGCCATTACTTGACGAATCGGCTTGAGAATTTCCCTTCCAGTTCTGTTTTTAGGGAGCTTTCTTCTTCTTCCCCTTCCCTTGACCAATAGCTAAGATGGTAGTAGTAGCAGTAGCAGGAGTAGTGGAGGAAATACACTTTCCCTTCATTCCACTATCAGGTGTTCTCATCAAGCTTTGAAGTTGACTCAATGTGACTTCCTCCTTATTCAGATGATAAGTCATAACAAACTGATCATAACAAGACGGAAATGAGTGAAAGACTATATCAGTAGACAATTCCTCATCAAATTTCACATTGAGCTTCAAGAGATGATCCACATATTGTTGCATGTGTTGCAAGTGGCTCGTGATGGACTCTTCGTCCTTCATCTTGCTGGTTATGAGAGACTTCACTATTTCATACCTCTCTTGAAGAGCTCGTTGATGGTACTTTTCCATTAAGCCCTTGTTCATCTCGTATGGCCAATAGTCCTCATATAACCTCTGAAGCTCGGGAGTCATAGTAGCAACCATGATGCACGACACTTTGGTCGCATCATTGCAATGTCTCTTGTACTTAATAATTTCTTCAGGAGTAACTTTAGTTTCATCAATCTCGTTCAGCTGTTTCTCAAGAACGTATGCCGTGTCCTCGAATCTCAAATCCATCTTGATGTTGCTAATCCAATCATTATAATTGGATCCATCAA
This sequence comes from Lactuca saligna, assembly GCF_052625555.1. NCBI lineage: Eukaryota > Viridiplantae > Streptophyta > Magnoliopsida > Asterales > Asteraceae > Lactuca > Lactuca saligna. Next base: position 53,579,499 of record NC_136424.1, read on the forward strand.
AGGTGACTTTTGAGCAGATGCTCAAGAGCAAGAAGTGGTTAGAGTTTTTGTTGGAGGAGCCAAAAGCATTGTTGGAAGTTGACATCTACAAAGGAAGAATGGAAAGTATTGATTAGATAAGGAAATCCTCAATATAACACCCAAATGAAATATTAAGGCTAGGATCCAACTAAATAATTCACAATTCATAAGAGGGATGTCGTAATCCAATTGCTAATTATTTAAAGCTAGGTAAATGACGATTTACCAATTTCACCATGAAAAATGAAATTTAAACGAATTAGGTTTTAGATGAAATTACTATATCTTTTAAGATTCATTGAACTATTCAATGGCATGTTTAATCTCGATGATGCCCTTTCCATTTGTGACTGGGATACCGAGAATCACAAAAAAGGTGTAATAATCATGCAAATTAGCTTGATATTGTCGATGTCATTTATCACCTAATCAACATGTCGGTTAACCACATACGCTCCATTGATCAATGATAATTTATGAGCTACCTATTTCCACCCTTTATTAGTCCAGATTACTATGTCGGTTAACCACACACACTCCACTAACGACTTTTATAAAGTACATTGTACATTTTCATGGATAAGCATCAAATTCACATATTCCTAAAGTAAGTAAGATTGGGAATTTTATGAAAGCATTTAGTTACTTTATTTATTTCATTATACTTATTAATGAGAGTTTAGTGTCCTATCAAACCCGTTTAGCTAACGACCCTCCACCAATCAAGGAAGCGGTGGGTGAGAGTGGACACCCATTCAACCGTCATATTATAGGCAGTTTCCTTATACGCTCTTATAGATTGGCTTCGTGAATGAAGTCTACTCACTGTAAGACTGACCTTTTCTTATATATATATATCTTTACTATCTTATAAAAGAAATCTAACTATTTCTAAAAATAGATTGATTATAATAATATTATTTTTTTAAGACGTCCAAATGATGAAGCTGATAGTACAAGTAACCATTAATAAAATAATATTAAATTTTAACCACATTTTGAATTCAAATATTTATCATCAAATCTCCTTATATTTCTCAACAATTTGATATGGTTCCCTCAAATCCTGGATTCATTCAAATTTTGAACCCTTTTAGATATCCTTAAATTTAGCATGTTGATTCAAATATCCCTCCAATCGCATATACCTCTTTGTTCCCTCCTCTGCTATAAAGCCCACCGTCCAGGAACAAAAAATGACTTCATCTCCCAAATAACACCATAGTTTGATTATTTTGTCTTTGACATGTACTTTCTTTTGTAATCTTTACTATCTTATAAAAGAAATCTAACTATTTCTAAAAATAGATTGATTATAATAATATTATTTTTTTAAGACGTCCAAATGATGAAGCTGATAGTACAAGTAACCATTAATAAAATAATATTAAATTTTAACCACATTTTGAATTCAAATATTTATCATCAAATCTCCTTATATTTCTCAACAATTTGATATGGTTCCCTCAAATCCCGGATTCATTCAAATTTTGAACCCTTTTAGATATCCTTAAATTTAGCATGTTGATTCAAATATCCCTCTAATCGCATATACCTCTTTGTTCCCTCCTCTGCTATAAAGCCCACCGTCCAGGAACAAAAAATGAATTCATCTCCCAAATAACACCATAGTTTGATTATTTTGTCTTCGACATGTACTTTCTTTTGTAAAATAACATTTTTGTAGAGAAAACATATCACCAAAAGAATTTACACGCCCCGCCGCTTTGCGCGGGTACACTGCTAGTATATATATATATATATATATATATATATATATATATATATATATATATATATATATTAACGTATTTATATATAATGTGGATGAACAATTATTGTGCGGACTTGTGAACAATGCTAGTCTATGAGCATTAGTAAGAGAATGAGTTGTTTAGTAATGCGAATACGTTCAACCTTACAAAAATATCATCATTTTCATGCATTCTCACTAATTCTTATTTATTTTTGTTCTCATACATCGTTTTTCACTCATTTTCATTATGACAGAATACGGCTCAATAAACATTCTGATAACATTCTGACAGAATGAGAATAATAATAAAAAGTCTACAATAACTTTATAGATGATTTAATTAGCGAGAATGTGTGTTAATTACAATAGTTATGTAAGATTGAACGTATTTATATTATCAAACAACATATTCTTTTTGTTATTCTCACAGAATAACACTGTCCACACGTCCGTACAACAGATTTCGATCCACATTTGAGCCTAACTCTCTCTTTCTCTCTCTCTCTCTCTCTATATATATATATATATATATATATATATATATATATATATATATGTATGTATTTTAAACTTTTAAAATACTATGGTTCATTTAAGATTTCAAAATTAAACTATTAAATTAAATTTTAAATTATAAAACCAAAGGGTGTATTTTTAAAACTTTTCAAAAATACTAGGTTAAATTTTTTAATAATTAAATTAACAAATTAATTTATCTTTATCAAAAAATTCAACCCAATCATGAATTCATGATAAGAATACAAGATTACTGATTCAATTTTCCAATTTTAAATCATTAAAACGAATTAAGGTAATTGTCCTAATCAATCCATGAAAGATTTGTCAAAGCCGAAAATCTAGGATCTGACCGCTAAAATCGTCAAGTCTGGGCAATGCACTTTTTGAGTTTGATTAAAAGAATGGTGATTATATTCCCTTCTCCTTTGGATAATTCACAATTGCATCATATTCAACAGAAAACTAAACCTAGCTCTGATACCACTGATGGGTTTTGAGCATAACAATAGATCATATGTCTTCATGCAACTCAAATACTTTGGATCTAGGTTTTCACTAGTTGAACACGCAAACTTGGATACAAAAGAGAAACCCTAGGAGGCTAATATAAATTTTTAAATCTATACTAAATAGGGTTTAGATGCATACCTTTATTGTTATGTTGTAATAACAATGAAACCTTGATGATCTTGAACTCTTGAGATCAAGTGCTTGGAATGTGACACCTCTAATGGCTTACAAACACTCTTTGCATGAGGATGAGAGGAAAGAGGAGAGAGGAGGAGATTACACCATAATTTTGGCTCCTCCACGGTTAAAAAGAATTGGACAAAATTTTTAGGGGTTGAGGCCTTTATATAGTTGTTGGTTGCTTAGAGACAAAGTTAGGGTTTGCTGGAGGAAACCCTAATTTCCAGCTTAAGGCCTAAGCACTCCATGGACTCCCATTCATAAGGCTATGGATGAAAACTTATAGGGCCTCCCAATAATTTTCGTCCACTCCTTCCATGAAGTCTATTAGCCCAATTTCATAACTATCAATAAATTGCAAAACAGTCCCTTATACTTTTAATTAATTCCTTTAATCCCAAAATTAATTCCTAATTAATTTATGATTAAATATCAATTAAAAATGATTTCTAATTAATATATCATTCTAATAATATATTAATAAATCATTTATATTAATTTATTATTCCAAATAATAAATTCAACTTCTCTCCAAAAGTCATCCTGTCAAGTTGCTAGAGTGAAGGCAACCCAAAATGATTGTGCTACTATCAATTCATGTATATACCAATTATAGTTATGGTTTTAGAAACCTAATCCAACAAATTATACAAAGAATAATTATATGTTAGTAATAAATAACGAAACGAAATCATAAAGAATTTATCACGAGTTATACCAGTGATGTAGCTTTAATAAAAATCATGGAAAACCGGCTAATGTAGACATTTACCTTAAATATATGAACATGCTTTATAAAACATAATTTAGTTTTTTCATAGAAATTTTGGTCAAATAAATTATAAGGGTATTTTTAAGTATAAGATTTTATCTATATTTAGTAAATAATGGATTTCAAAATCAAATTTATTCAGAAATTAACTGGTTTGTTCTAGATTATCTCTAGATTTCTTGGTTATCATTTTCAGTTCATCATGAAAAGAGTGTAATGAACACGATGAGAAGATTATGAACACTTATCTTACTAAGGAGAGATTATGAGTGTGATGAACATAATGATGTGACATTTTTGTTTTGGAAATTAGGCCCTTTAATTTACACTTTACTACAACAACAAACAATAAAAAAACAACACTTGATACATGATTTTCAAAAAAGATGAATAGAGGGAGGAGGAAGAGATTTTTGTGACACTATGTTGTTGCACTTTTATTCAGAAAACGGAAAGCTTTTATAGCTTACAAAACCTAACGACTCTAAACAAAAACTAAGCCCAAATTTTGTAACACCCTGACTGTCGTCGGAAATGCCAAGTTGCGCGACAAAAATCAGTGATCATAGTTGTTAAACATACATTGAATAATAAAAATATAATATTTTATTATTACCAAAATAGAAAATTGCATTGACAAATGCTATTGCTAAATCTCGAAACACGTATAACAATTTGGCGATTACAAATAAATGCTACAATAACTGAGAGTCTTCTATGTAAACTCTTCCGACCTGCTAAATAACCTGAGAATACATGCATTAAGATACATCAACAAAATTGTTGGTGAGTTCTACTAGTTTCGACAAAAAGTACTTTTATAACTAAATGTGTTTTATAAAATTTATCTGGTTGGCCAACTTTTATAAATACGTACTTTTCTATCAAAAGTATTAAATAAATGAGTTATAAAAGTGTATTTGGACTCATTTAGAAATATCATTTGTTCAAGTTTAAAAATACAAAATTTGGCAAAATACATATAAGTAAGTCATACTAATATCAAATTTTTACGGTTCTCATGACCAAAATGCATCTTTATATAAAGATTTTGAATATCAAATTATATAAAAATAAGGTATTTTACCCTTTAGGAAAACATAAATAACCAACTTTAATCTTTAAGTTTCGTAAAAGAAATGGTAAAGTATGTATGTAAAACTCATAGATTTGAGTTTATAAAGCTTGTAGGATTGTGTCGTAGTAGTTATTAAGTGTTTTCTTACTTAATTTCTGGTATTGACACTACTAGTGTGGAGTCTCAAACTATCTCATTACATACATTCTCTTTCAACTAATATAAGTGAACAAAAAACCCTGTATAATTCCAATATCAATTCTAAACGGTAACAAAACAAATATGAGATCTATAATGAGTTTATAGTCGAACTACGACACTACACTATAACACTAACTCTAGAATTGCGTGTACTGATAGTCATCCTCAACGTTTTAATACATAGTGGAATAAATAAAGATAGAACGTCAACTTAATCGAACTATGACACTACACTACAACACTAGTTCCAGAATAGAGTGCACTGATAGTTATCCTCAATGTTTTAATCCATAGTGGAATAAATAAAGACTGAAAGTCAGCCCATAACCGAACTTTGACACTACACCACAACACAAGCTCCATAATTGAGTGTCGTCATCCTCAACGTTTTAATACTTTGTGGAATAAATAATTACTAAATGTCAGTGCCTAATCCGTCTCGTCAAATGACGTTTGTAGCTAGCAACTCCAGGCGGGTGGACGAACCATATAAGTCTAATAATATGAATCTTATACCTATCGTTCTTTGTGCCTCACAGATTGACGGTTATAAAAATTATAGGGTTTTTACTAAGACACACAATCTTAGTATACCTAACAACATAGCCCTAATGGTTTAGGAAACAAACCTAACTTATATGGCTTTAGAAACAACGTGACGCTGCAGGGAGACACTGGTGTGTTGGATCCTAACAATATGTCTAAGCATACTAGTCCTAAAATTCCCATTATAATTTTGTTTTTCAATAATAATCTTTGATTGAAGTATTTTTAGTATTTGAGATTCATAAGACTTATAGGATTTCCAAATTTTATTGTCCATTATGATGAAATTGGGGCAGCATAACGGCTGTTTTTAGAATATTTTCGAAGTTTCAACCAACGTGAAGCCAACAATTTGCATGTATTTATAATTCATGTGATCAATACAGTACAATATTTCGCAAATAACAACTCTTAAGTCTTGAAGTCAATCATGTTATTTATTGCAATAAAAATCTATAACTTAATAAAGTAAGTTTTATTTTTATAACTAATATAAATATATTAGTCAATTTTACATAACTTATATATATTAAAGTTAATGCTCTACAACCTTAACTATTAATTATACAATTTCATAAATTTGACTTCTCCACCGGATATGACAATGTACTTTCATTTATTTGCAATTAACATTTTTGCTTATTTTTATATCTTTTCATGCCTGCATGACATACTTTAACTTATACATATAAAATTCATCATTTTTGTGACTTTTAATCCTAACTTGTGTTATTATATCAGTTTACTTATAATATTGTGATTTTTCTTAATAATTATATTCATATATCAAAACATGGTATAAGTATATTATCTTTTAGCAATCTACTTTAACTTCCATGATTTATTAATGATTTATAACATTTTAAATTGCTATTTCATAAACTTTGATAAATAATAAGTACGATGCAATTTAACATACAAAAGCTTGAAAATTATCAAAGCTTCATTTAACACGCATGCATTCTCCCCCAAATATTACAACTATAAAAGAGAGACCGTAGAAACTCACATTTGAAGCATGAGTCCGATTTGTTCGGAGTTTGTTCATTTTTATGAAGCTTCATGTGAGAAGACACATACTAACACCCTTTTTGTGCTCAAATAAACCCGGATACTATTTTTGAAATATTTTAAACAAAAGGGACTTGATTTGTAATAATTTAAATTCAAAAAGGGTTATGTTGAAATTAACTAACATAAGGGGCTATTTTTGTGATAAATTACATTAAAAAGGATAGTTTTGATATTTTAAAACAATGTAGGATCTGTTTTTGGTTAAAATGTACAAACAAGGGGTTGACATATAATCAATTAAACAAATAGGACTAATTTTGATTGACTAGTACATTTGGAGGGCTGTTTGGTTAATTTTACACAAAAGGACTTGTTTTTTGTCAAATCACTAAATATACAAAGGGTGCGTATTTGTTTCTTCAGTAGATCGAGAATGGGAGGATCGACTGATCAAAACAACAAATCGAGGTGGTTTGGTGGTGGCTAGGCAAATCATGAAGGAAAGGGAAGCCGATGAAAATTCGTTGCCAGTGATAGTGACAGTGAAGGGAAGGGTCTTCGGTCTTGACCGGTCGTAAAAAAGAGCGAAGGCAGAAATAGAAGGAGGGTCTTCGATCGTCGTCTGACAGAGAAGGGAGAAGTAAGAACGGAAATTCACAGCATTTGGGGGTGTTCGTAGGATTACTCAGCAGATCGCAAGGAAGGGGAAGAAACCCATTTTCTGGCGATCCTCTTGGCCTTCTTTGACTCCGCCATCGGCAACTACAGATCGAAGGCAGATCGGTGACTTCATAGGGGTTTGTTGGCCTCGAAATCAGGCTACAAAGTGGAGGGTGCGACTAAAACCGATCTCTAACGACCAAGCCTTCAATTCGGTCGTGGAGATCGAGAGAGACAACAACAGCCTTAGGGAGTGTTTATGGTTGTGTTACCCAACCAGAGTAAGAGCGGAGGAGGCAGACACGGTGGTTGGTGGCCTCTTCTTTGGCTAGCGATGAAGAAATGAGAGAGAAGGGACGAAACGAGAGAAAGATACATTGGGAGGTAAAGTGAAAGAAAATTGTAACTTGCATTTGAAGCATAACTTCTTGCAAAATTTGAAACGTCTTCATTGACTTTTTGGGCAAAAATCATTTGTCATGTATTTTATTTTACTTTTATTTAGAAAATTTTGTTTCTCGATTTTTATGTAATCAAACCGTTTCATGAAAATTTTATGTCTGCTTATTATCTGGTTTGTGGGGAGAAATGCAGACGAAATTCAATTCTATATACGAAACTCCATGAAATAAGGTTTAAAGTTTCACGATTAATTGGATTTGACTCGTTAGATTTTACGAATCTGATTTTGCTCGAGATTAAAAATATGGTAAAAATGGAATATAATAATATTGTAACAATTGGTAAAAATAGGAAAGATAGTATGATGTTATGTTTTGATTATTAAGCAATAGGAGTATTTTATCAAAAATGGTTGAAGGAATTTAATATGTTTTATTTAGATAAGTTCTTGTGAAATATAAAATAAGTAACTATTGATAAATTTTGTTATGATGTATGACTACGAACCATCATCGGTTTGTGAAAATTAACATATAACATCATTTGAATGCAACAAACTTAATTTATGTATCAACATGTCTTTAGTTGATAAGGAAGTTAAGTTCTATGTAAAACGTGTGCTTAATAATTGTGAAATATTTAAATTTGACAAATATATGAACCAAAGTGACAACATGTGTTTAACGATATGGTTAACCGGTTAAATATCATGAAATTATACATTGGTCAATAAATTTTATATTTAAATAAATAAAAATATAGAATGAATTATTATAAAGCATAATTAGAATGTATTTAAGTGTTTTTGAATAAAAAGAATAAAACATAAACATTTATGTTTAAATATACAAAAACTACATTGGTATTTTGTACCAAGAATACATGTATGTATTTATACATATGTACTATTATCTAGTGGATGACTAGTTATGGATCATGACTTAAAGAGATTTATGTAAGGAATATGGTGTCTAAATCAATTAAGATAAGAAAAATGATTAAGATAAGTGCCAACTTAACTAATAAGTGCTTAATCACTGATGACATTTTACTAAGAATGCTTCTTAATCCCTCTTCTAATTTTCGAGATTAAGAACTTCCCTCTCCATAACTAGAACTTCTAACTAACTAACTAACTATTAGTTAGTTAGTTAACTAACCCTATCTCTAAGCAACCACCCAAGCAAGTGGCCAGGCAAGATCATATCACATAACTTCCCATCCCATCACAAGCTAGTCTAGGTTTTGTCCCCTTATCCTTTTCCACTATTTCCTCCTTCATATCCACGAAATTTCCTCTTCATTTTACCTCATTTGACCAGCTAATACTCCAGGGAATTACTCTCAACCTTCATATCATTTTCAGCCACAAGAACTTCCTTCCAAAGCCATTAAAACCGTGAACTAAAAGGTTGTTGTCCCTTTGTGTTTCAGCCACCATCTCACCCATCCGCACCTTCCTTTTTGCTTGATATTTTAAGCACCAAATAGCCCCGGAAGTTAGTTGTTATGATACACAAAATTTGAGATTCAAAACAGTGAGTAAACTACCATTTTCTTATTCTTTTGTTGTGTAGTTTTCGTGACAGCAACATAGCCAAAACAGTGGATGTTTTGGAGCATCAAACCGACACCCAAAAGTTCTTCATTTTCAACCTTCCATTCTTCAAGTATTCACATAAGGTGAGTTCATACCCCTACATTTTCATGTTTTCTTCAAGTTAGGGGGGGATACAAGTTAGAACACTAAACATAACTTAGATTTAAAAGACAACTTTCTACAGAGAAGTTGAGTCATGTTTACAGACTGTTTTGACCATCTTAAACTTAATATCTTTCAAAACTGTACAATATGCAAATAGTTCAGGTTTATACCTTTCTAAAGAAAACTCGCACGCATTCATACGATTTTTCTACAATTTATCGAGATTTTTATAAAACTGTCTGTCATTTCAGAAGTGACCAGTCTGTGAAGATGACCATTTTCACACTAATTTGAGACCACTAAAAATCATAATAAAAATTAGGAACAAAGTAGACTCATTTTCTAATCTCTCAGAGGTTACAGATTCAATTTTAGACTTATGATGATTTTTCTATAAATTTTCTGAAAACATGGACAGTAAAGGATAAAACTGTTAAAAGTGGTTTATAGATTTATTAACACCTTCTAACATTTTGAGCAAGGTTTATACATTAAGGAACTTACAACACAATCATATAAATACGTTTAATTAAAATTTTAATAAAAATGATAAGTACAAAAAGGTCTTTACTATCAAACATAAGGATTATTTGATGCAAAGTTTCTAATAAAAACGTAAGAATATGAACAACAATTACGAAACAAACCAAATTATACTTTAATATATATATATATATATATATATATATATATATATATATATATATATATATATATATATATATATATATAACAATTTGCATATGTATGTTTCGTTTACAAACTTTTCTTCTGCATAAAAAATGTACAAATATAGTTTACGAAACTTTACCCCCTTTGTATCCTGTTGAACAAAAGGGTAAAATATTATCAAATGCATATCTAAAGATTTCATGGCGTTTATCATAGCTATCCCAGTCTTAGGGGATAATCATTGATACAAACATTTACAGCAAAAAAACAAGTAAACTCGTTGAACAGATTTAATGAGTTTTGTCGTCACGGTACCTTATAAAGTACACACGAAAGTCCTGTTAAATATAACCAGAGTCTCTTGTAGGGAAAACGTGATAGTTGTGTATAGATCTATATTGAGACTGACAATCCCGCACCTTAGTTGTTTGCAACAGCTGGACTGACAGGCTTGGGGGTGACAAATGTCATAACGAAATCGACACCTGAAGAATGTTGTGAACAAGGCAGTCTGGGTCAATCAATCATGGTTATCAAATAAAAATGAAAACTCACATAAAACAACAACGACACTTTTATTTTACGCAAAGACAGTCTTTAAACAATTTTATATACAAACAAAACTGCATGACATTATTTTAAGTAGGAAAATTACTTATACACTTCAGTCTTGGTTCATTTAAGTCTACATCTCATTTTAGGGAAAATATAGGATTTTCTGGAGAACAAAAATTACTACATTCCACAGAAAAGGTTTACAAATATACATACAAATGTTTATGAACTCACCAACTTAAATGTTAATACTCTCTTTTCAAATAACTTGTGTTCTTATGAAATCAGTAAATCAGGTAACAATTGACTTTGAGGATGGGACGTTTAGGCGTCTAAACAAATCTTTTGACAACATGTTGTAAATGATATTTTGAAACATGTAATACGCACAAATGATGTAACTTTTTCATTTATATATATGTTGGTTGTGTTTGCTTTGAATATTTATATTCAACTGTTATGATACACTACATGATAATCACTCGCCCCTAGACGTTTCCGCCATCCTGGTTTGGGAGTGTGACAAATATACCATAATTTGAGTTCAAAAACATGTTGTAAAGCAGTTTACGAGGTTCTTAACTATTTCAAACGGAGCAGTGCACAATTTGTTTCAGGGGAAAAAAATAAATATTGATTTTATAACTTAAAATAGACGTAACTTATTCATACGATCACCATGTTGGACGTTCTTTATATCCACGAAATTAGTAGAACGTAATCTAGTCATATTTCTTATCCATAACTCTCTTTGATATATTTATTGCATACTTTTTTTTAAGTTAATAAAATTATTTTTTTTGGTGATTTTCAATTCGATTTTCAACAATAGATGGTTTGAGCAGTTTGAGATGTTTGTAAAAGTAATTATGAATATAATATCTTTATTGTACATTATAAAGATAAAATTACACACGATTGGTCCTTAACACATAGCGGTTCGTGGTGGTTTGACTGCCAAACTTTAACCAATTTTTACAGATTGTTACACGTTTTCTAATTTTAATCACCACATCTAACATTTTGAAGATCCTATGGACTCGTTCCTAACATGACCCATTCTACCTAATTATTTAACTCATTAAACAAAACAAATACTAAAATAAACTTAAACCACTGTCAAGATTAAAACCTACATTCATCCCTTAATCTTGACTCACTTCTTCATCAAAGCAATGCCGGTTCTTCCTCTTGGATCAACTTTGCTTCTTTGTTATTGTATTTGTCATTCCACTTTATGCACTAATAACTAGAGTGTCCAAAGTCTCCACAATTAAAGTACTGAAATCCACTTTTGTCACCTCAACCTCTTCCTCTTCCCCGACCTCTTCCACCTCTTTCAAAGTTTCTTCCACATCCCTCTTCCGTGTCCACTACTTTCACCTAGGGATGAGCTTTGGAACCGGACCGGTTCGGAACCGGAACCGGTTTTCGTATATTATAAGAACCGGGAACCGGACCGCCGGTTCTAGCGCCGGTTCCGGTTCCGGTCCCGGTTTTTCGGTTATTTTTCAAAGTAGAACCGGTTGAAATACTATAGATTATATGTTATCTTCTGGAGCTTGTAAATGATTCAATATTTAACCAAATTATGACTTTTTACATTCTAAATTGAAGTACAAACACTAAATTACATGTTGAAAAAAGAATCAACTAATTACGACTTCATATGAGTGAGTTATGTGCATTTTAAAAGCAGGGACAGATTCCAAAAAAATAAAAAATGTTGAAACAGAAAAAACGCAGCATTGATATGTTGTCTTCCGGGGTCTATAACTGATTCAATATCTAACCAAAATATGTGTTTTTATAGTCTAAAATGAACTACAAACATCAAATTACATGATGGAAAAAAAATTAAGTGATTCCGACGTCATATGAATGAGTTATACACATTTAAAAAATGGGACATATTCAAAAAAACAAAAAATAATGCTGAAATAAAAAAACGCAACATTGATATGCTTTGTTTTGAGGCATGTGTCTGATTCAATATCTAACCAAAACATATGTTTGTATCGTCAAAAATGAATTACAAACTCCAAATTACATGTTGGAAAAAAAATCAAATAATTTCGACTTCATATGAGCGAGTTATGCGCATTTTTAAAAATGAAAAAAATGTCAAACCGGTTCCGGTTCTTAGAACCGGGACCGGTTTTCATAAAAATGGAGAACCGGTAACCAGACCTATTACCAATTCCGGTTCCGGTTCCGGTTCGGTTCCGGTCCGGTTCCGGTTCCGGCGGTTCTAATGCTCATCCCTATTTTCACCATACCTTTGTTCACTTGCCATCATGAGTTGATCTTACTCTTCCTCTTTTCCTTCATGACTTTGAAGCCTTTCTTAGTAAGCTTTAACCCTTCCAACTGATTCTTCAAATGACACAGTTGCACGATCAGAATATTTTTCAATAGGAGCTTCAATTGGCAGGTATTTCTTTGGATTCAAATTGACAAAACTTCCTTAGAATCTCCTCATCTTCAAGAGCTGAGCCAAGGCTATTGAATTTGGCAACAGTACCATTTATGTTGCCTGAAAAGTCATTGATTGACTCATTGTCCTTCTTCTTTAGCATCTCTAGTTCATTTCTTAAGGTTTGTAACCTTGCCTTTTGCACCTGTTCGATTCCTATATACCAAACGTTGATTGCTTCCGAAACTTCTTTGGCACTCTTTGTGGTTAGCAACCTGCAAGATAACATTTTATAGTAGAGTTTGGAAAATTATACCTTTAGTGGTATAATTTTCTTCTCTTCAACCACATCTTTGGTTATAACATCCCAATATCCATATACCCTTAACATAATTTCAATCATACTAGACCAAGTAGTGTAATTGGTCTCGGTTAATCTAGGGCACTAAAATGGTACAACGGTACCTTGAATTACAATTTCTTTTGATCCTCATGTCATTCTTCTTTCCTAAACTTGTTGTCTATTTTTCCAAGTAATTTGGTAAAAGTTTGTACATTTATGTGTTTCTTTCTTTCTCAAGTAAGCAACAAGTTGTCACAGTCTTCTTTCTTCTTTCTTCTTTCTTCTTTCTTCTTTCTTTCTTTCTGGCGGCCTTGTCTACAGTAGTGATATTTTCAATCCTTCATGCGATTTGTCATGAAATCACCACTTGCTTTCTTCTAATCAAGCCTAGATTCTAATAACAAATGTTCAAAATCAAACCCTTTAATTTACACTTGACTGCAACAAAGTGGGCACGTGTACATGATCTAATTTTTTTATTATATATTTTTATTTAAAAACAAAAACTTATAATAACGGTAAGGTTTTTTTTTTTTTTACTCATCCTGGACCTTTAAAAATATTTAATTCTTCAGGACCAGTCCTGAACCAGCAACATACAATACAAAAACAACAGTTGATATGTGATTTTCAGGAAAGAGGAATAGATGGAGAAAGAAGATATTTTCGTACTCTACGTTGCTGCACTTTTATTCCGAAAACAAAATGTTTTTATAGCCTATAAAACCTAACGACTCTAAACAAAAACTAAGCCCTACGTTTCCTAATTTTAATCACCACATCTAACATTATAAAGAGCCCAAAAACTCGTTCCTAACATGACCCATATTCCACCTAATTATTTAAGTCATTAAACAAAACAAATACTAAAATAAACTTAAACCACTGTCAAGATTAAAACCTACGATTTTCGCCATGTAAACATGCAAAATCATCAAAACATATAACCGATTTACCCGGTCATAAATCACTAACGGTGACCTTGACACAAAAAAATACTACACTTATAAGGACATAGTATAAGTAGAATTAAACGATTAGTGACTTGGTGCATAAATTTGTGACTGTTACTACTATTTGGTAGCATTAACCCTTCTCAAACTGCACAATTTTTTTTTTGCAAAAATCCTTCTATTACGACTATGCATGCCTTGATTTAGATCTGCTTTCGATCCATGCGTCCTTTCTATTCTTTTTTCTTTCTTTTTATCTTTTCCCCCCAATCTGCCATTATATGTTCAGGTGGAGTACAATGACATATACCTATTTAGTTCTTAGCTTTGTGTCATTGTATTCCAAAATACAAATTAACTCTGATTATAAATACACTACCTGCATTTTTTTAAATTGAAACATAACATCACGTAAGTGTAATCTTGTTTATAAAACGTAAACATACTAGGTTATATTTCATACACATAGGAAATAAAGTAGAAAAAATCCAACCATATATGGTTTTCTAGACATGTAATTTACAACCCGCAACAGGAATCAACTCTATTTGAAGTACAACTTCACCGCATTCAACGTCCGTCAATCGAACGACCATGTCTTGTACAATTTTTCCATTCTCCCAAACGATGCAACTCTCATCGGATAAATAGTTTTGCTTTTTGGGTTGGATACGTTCGAGTTTTGTACCATTTGGGACGTTTTTCAAGTCCAAACCCTTTTTAAGGCATTCAATGTAGGGTTTCACATCTATGTCTGCCACACCCATACTATCATCATTGCTAAACCTATCCCTGTCGTACACAGCCTGAAATATGGTAAACAAATTTGCTTTTGAACAAAAATAATAGAATATATTGAACTCTAGTTGTGTATGATTTAGAATAGTGTCATTAGATTTTTTTATTTGGAGTCAAGATTTTCGAAAGGTGGATACTTACAATACTAATTGGAGTTTTAGGATCCCTCATGGTGAGAGTCAATTCATCATCCCAGACAGGATTGCAATTCCCCTTGATGACCTTAGTCTTTGTTTTCTGAATTACAACGCAAGTTCTTCCATGAGAGCTGACTATGGAAATCAAGAGTTCCGGAGTTTGATTTTCTTTTCATTATTGTTTGAATTAATCACATTGATGCAATTTAGAGACATCGAAAACAGATAAAGATACTTATGATCCTTTAAATGAAAACTTACATGTCGTATACCATCTCAAAAACCTTCTATTTTCGATAAAAGATTAACAAGACATTTTTTTAGCAATATTTAAGGGTGTCTATGAAGGCATGCTTGGTCACTAAATGGAATTTATGGGATCCATTGCCTTTAGTATCCCTTTCTAATAGAATCTTGAAATTAAAATTTTGTCCCAGATTCCTGTTCTTTATTGTCCCATTTCAAAAAGAACATTAAAAGTAGCTAGATCATTAACGCAATATATGATAGCATGAAAATTTTCATTGTTCTTCATCTCAGATTCTTGTTCTTTATTTGTTTCCGCAATACCTTTCTGTATATATGGCTGAAAGCTGGTATTTCAATATACGATAACATAAAAAAATTCAAATTAATATGATTCATTTTAAAACGTTATATGATCAAATGAAGACAACAACAATAAGGAATCGATTTAATTACTTCTTTCATGTTTCCGGTGTAGAAGAGCAATGTATAAAATATATCAAGCAAGAAACTTAGATCATTTAAGATTTTTTAATTTTTTTAATTTGGTGGAATAGAGAGCTAGACCTGGCCATCCAAGGTTGCAACGAGATAAGGATCGCTGCTTTTGGCGTCACGAACTGCAAGATTAATCCCTCTCTTCACTCGCAACTTCAATAATCCGAGGATGCCTTCCATTCTAATCTCTACAGTATCTCCTTGATCCCTCCAATACTTTGATAGAAAAAAAATTGCATAACCTAATTTAACTTTGTATTTTTTTTTTGTCAAAAATGTATAGAGAGGGGGGGGGGGGGGGGGGTTGATTATTGACCCAAACAAAGAGCTACCACGTATGTAAGGAGATGTCGTCAAAACCGCACAAATCTCTCTCTCTCTCTCTCTCTCTCTCTCTCTCTCTCTCTCTCTCTCATGTGTACAGAATTTCGATCTCACAGTTCAAGGCATCTGATCCGGTATCAAAAGAATAATACAGCCTCGAGTTCTTGATAATTCTTTTGGTTCTTAATTAGATCAAACCCCGAAAAGGTTATTTAAATCAAGAAAGTGTTGAGTTGCTCTTGATTAATATTCTTTTGTTCCACTTTACGTGTACTTTTAGCATTCAAAAGATGCTAAGGCTTCGTTCGATCTCTTATCATCAATATCATTTTCATTTCAGTAAATCTTATTTACATACGTTACTCATGAAAAAGAATACATTATTATTAACAATGGTACTGATCCTCCAACGGAGATTGATGTTTGGTGAGTGATGAAAAAAGTTGGTTGATATAAATATAATACTAACACTATAGTATCAGTATTAGTATTATACTATTAATATTAGTATTATCATCATTATTATTATAATATGGTACAGCTAGACATTTGTACAACATACTATATCTTATTGATTCATTAGTCTCGATATATATATATATATATATATATATATATATATATATATATATATATATATATATATATATATATATATATATATATATATATATGACCATAATATGTCTTAAAGACATCAAATTCAACCACTAAGTTATTTAAACAATCAACACCGACACATGTTTATGTGGACTGAAATTCAATCCTTAAATATTTTAAATTCAACCACTAATAAGTTACTTAAAACATCAACACCGACACATGTTTATGTGGGACTGAAATTCAATCCTTAAATATTTTTCATCCAAATATAAAATTAGGTTACTTTAACACTCAATGTTAGTCCCTAATAAGCTTCCTTTGTGACTAATTAATTGGTGTCTAATATATCTATAAGTAAATAATCAATCATGTATACTAACTTATAGTCCATTCGAATCTAAAATAATCCATGTTCATTAGGGATTGAAATTCAGTTTTTAGAAAGTTTCTTTTCAAATGCCAAAATTGGTGCAATTCTATCAAAAACTAAAATTGAGTTCTTAATAAGTTATTTCCAAAATCAAAATTTATGAAAGTTTATCGGGGTTTGAAATTTAGTCTCTAATAAGTTTGTCTCCAAAGTCAAAATTGGCTCTAGTCTATTCCAGGCTGAAATGTAGTACTTGTTAATAGCTACGTGTGGATATAAAGAACGTCGACAAAGGAGTTCGTATACAAGATATATGAATTTTACAAAATTTAGTTTGCGCATGTACGCGCCACGCGGGTCGTAAGGCCTGACACTTAGATTCACGATAGATTTTGCAGACGTGGTCCAATAGGAAGCCAACATGTGTCATTCGTTGGGTGGAGCCAACGCACTGATGAGTGCCACACACCTATAGAAAACGCCGTATGCTTCCTAGGAAAATCAATATTGTTAAATGTGACTTGAGCATTCGGAGCATGTTTACGAAGCATTTGCAGCACTTGGACCTCAAACGAGCACTTGGGATTCATGGAGCATGTGATAAAGGAACATATTTTTTGAGAGAACAATAGATCATCAGAAAAATGAACTGATCAAGTGTCAAAGGAACGGATCGTGTACAAGGGTGTTTAGAGCACTTGGAAGGAGTTTTGAGCACTTGGAAGAGGTTTGGAGCAGATGGAAGGGATATGGATCAACAAAGGGGTCCTTGTTGAGCCACATGATGAATAGATGGGTCAATAGGGATGCCTGTTGCACCAACTAGGGTTGCTTTTGAGCTATGAAGAAGTTGTTGCGCCATCATGGACTATCTTGGAACATGATGCGCCATATTGATTCCTTTGATGTGCCATGTTTATCCAATTATGCCTAAAAGATGATAATGCTCAAGAATCTTCTAGAACATGTTGCATGGTGGATTGTGATTGGTTAACAACCTTCATTGGCCTATGGGTCAATGTGCTTGGCCCATTAGGGTTTTAGTTCTGATCCCTCAAGTATAAATAGGGATGCATGCTAGGTTATTTTGTATTTTGAATTCTAGAGTGATAGGCGAATCTATGTGTAATTATACTTGTAACCTCTTTGTTGAGAGCTCTGAAATAAAAAATACTCCACTCCTTCCCGTAAACGTAGGTCTCCTTGACCGGACCATGTAAATACTATGTCTTTTGTGCTTTTGGTTTTGCTAGTTATCCACTTTACTTCCTAACAAGTGGTATCAGAGCTGCGATTTGTTTTCCTGTGATTGAAGATGTCTACTCACAAGTTTGATTTGGAGAAGTTCAATAGCTAAAATGAATTCACTTTATGGATGGTGAATATGAGGGCTCTTTTGGTTCAACAAGGATGTGTGGCAGAACTAAAAGGAGAGATAAAACTGCCAAAGGACATGGCAGCTGATAAGAAGGTGGATATTCTGACGAAGGCACATAGTGCCATTCTATTGAGCTTGACAGATGAAGTACCAAGGGAGGTTGTGGATCAAATAACTGCTTCTGGGCTTTGGGATAAACTTTATGACAAGTACCAAAACAACTCACTGGCAAACAGTTTATATTAGAAGCAAAGGCTGTACACTCCAAAAATGTATGAAAGTACCCAAGTGAAAGATCATTGGGATAACTTCAATCATATCATCTTGGATCTACAAGGTGTTGATGTGAAGATTGTAGATAAAGATCAGTTGCTCATTCTCTTATGTTCACTTCCTAACTCATATTCGAATTTCATTGATACCATGCTTTATGTTAGAACAACGATCACTGTGAATGATATGAAGGACTCTCTGATGTCCAAGGAACTGAAAAGAAAAGTTTCAGGTGGAGAGGAGGTGTCTACTTTCGGTTTGTTTGTAGGGAGAGGGATGATAGAAGAGAGGAAATAGGAAAACAGAGGGAGATCACGTTCAAGATCAAAGTTTAAAGGTTCATCAAAGATGAAATGTTATAATTATAAGGAGAAGGGGCACTTCAAGTGAAATTTTCCATAGCTGAAGAATGGGAAGTCCAAGAGTAAATCAAGCAGCAATAACACTGCTGCTATGGTTTAGGAAAGTTCAGATGAAGGTGATGATGGTGATTTACTGACTATGTGTACATCAAGTTCTGCTAATGCTAGGGTCTTGAATTATGGAGCATCCTATCATATGACGTATAATCGTCACTAGTTCGACTCCTTCAAAGAGTGGGATGGCATAGTCAAGATGGGTGATGATTGGGTAAGCGGTATCAAAGATAGTTTCACAGTGCAGATCAAGATTCATGATGTCATGGTCAGGAAGTTAGATTGATGGTATGTTCTAGAACTTCAGAAGAATCTAATTTCTCTTGGCACATTGGCTAAAAATAGGATGGGTACACTGGTGAAGGTGATTGGGTCAAAGTGACCAAAGGCTCTCTGGTTATAATGAAAGGGAAGATGAATCGT
The DNA here is from genome assembly GCF_052625555.1 of Lactuca saligna. Classification (NCBI taxonomy): domain Eukaryota; kingdom Viridiplantae; phylum Streptophyta; class Magnoliopsida; order Asterales; family Asteraceae; genus Lactuca; species Lactuca saligna. The sequence goes on from NC_136424.1 coordinate 53,599,268, forward strand.
GGAGGGATATATATCCTAAAAGGCAGTACAGTTATGGGAATGGTGGCTATCTCCTAATCCTTGAATAAAGGTGATGACAAGACAGAGTTATGGCATCGTAGGTTGGGGAACATGAGTGAGAAGGGCATGCCAGTTCTAAATAAACAAGGACTGCTTGGTGGAGAGGCTACTGGAAAGATAAAGTTTTGTGAATCTTGCATCAAGGGAAGCATCGCAAGTGAAGTTCGGTACTGTTCAACACACAAGCAATGAAATCACGCAGTATGTTCACTTAGATCTATGGGGTCCTGCACTAGTGAAGTCTCAAGGAGGATGCTCATACTTTGTGTTGTTCATTGATGACTATTCTAGGAAGGTTTGGTTGTACTTTCTAAGGAAGAAGGATGAGGTGTTTGGGAAGTTCAAGGAGTGGAAGACCATGGTTAAAAAAAGTATTGGAAAACAGGTCAAGACTCTGAGGACAGACACTGGGTTGGAGTTCTGCAATGCTCCATTTGACAATTTCTGCAAGAAAGAAGGTATAGTGAGGCACCGCCCAGTACGACACACACCATAGCAAAATGGAGTAACAGAACGTATGAACCAAACACTCATGCAACATGCAAGGTACATGTAGATATTTGATAACTTATCCAAGCAATTCTGGGTGGAAGCAGTTAACACTACATGCTATCTGGTGAACAAATCACCATCAACTGCAATAGACTTGAAGACTCCTCAAGAGGTATAGTCCGGGAAACCCTCTGACTATTATGGTTTACATATATTTGGGTTACCTGCATATGCTCATGTGAATGATGGTAAACTTGAGCCAAGGGTAATAAATTACATATTTCTAGGATATGCGACACGAGTAAAAGGTTATCGATTGTGGTGTATAAAAAAAGGTTATTGACTCTAAGGACAGATAATGGGTTGGAGTTCTACAATGCTCCATTTCATAATTTCTGCAAGGCAGAAGGTATAGTGAGGCACCTCCCTGTACGACACACACCATAGCAAAATGGAGTGGCAGAACGTATGAACCAAACACTCATGCAACGTGCAAGGTGCATGTGGATATTTGCTAACTTATCCAAGCAATTATGGGTGGAAGCAGTTAACACTGCATGCTATCTAGTGAACAGATCACCATCAACTGCAATAGACTTGAAGACTCCTCAAGAGGTATGGTCTGGGAAACCCTCTGACTATTCTGGTTTACGTATATTTAGGTGACCTACATATGCTTATGTGAATGATGTTAAACTTGAGCCAAGGGTAATGAAGTGCATATTTCTAGGATATGCGACAGGAGTAAAAGGTTATCGACTATGGTGTATAGAAGAAACAAGAACTACTAAATTTATCATGAGTAGAGATGTGACCTTTGATGAATCTGACATGGGTAACTAGGGAGAAGGTGAGACAAGTTAAGAAGGGATCAAAGATCACGGTGCTAGCCAGAAGGTGGAGTTTTCATTTAAAATCCAGATAGAGTTATGATAAGTGACAAAGAGCAAGGTGGCAATGAGCAGCCTGGACAAGATGTAACCCAAGAACAACACATGGGATCTTCATCTAGTGGTGCTGACGCTGGGAAAGATGATGGATATGAATCTATAGCAAGGAGAAGATCGAAGAGGGTTATTCGACAACCTGACAGATATGTGGGATGTGTAAATTCAGGTGAACTTGACTCCGTTGCTTTTGCCTTAGCAACTGGAGAAGACATTGACATCGAGGAGCCTCAATCGTATAAAGAGGATGTGGCGAGTAAAGAAGGAAATGACTAGTTGATGGCCATGAATGAAGAAATGCAATAGTTAGAGAAGAATGAAACATGGGATCTTGTTCCATTACCAAAGGGAACAAAGCCAATGGGATGCAAGTGGATCTTTAAGAAGAGAGAAGAGTTGAACCAGCTAGGTTCAAGGCAAGGTTGGTGGCACAAGGGTTCTCACAGAAAGAAGGAATTTATTATCACGGGGTGTTCTCACCGGTCTTGAAGTACAAGAAAATTCGAGTTCTTTTGGCTATGATGAGTGCGTTTGATCTGGAGCTTGAACAGCGTGATGTGAAAACTGCATTTCTTCATGGAAATTTAGAAGAGAAGATTTATATGTCCTAGCTAAAAGGTTCCTTGATGCTAAGAAGGAACAAGTATGTTTGCTGAAGAAATACCTATATGGTTTGAAGTAGTCTCTGATAGTTAGTTTTGTTTACTTCTTTTTATAGTTTATTTTAGCATATTTCATTCATACATTAGATAATTGATGGGTTTTGGTCATAAGACATCCTATGTGCTCATACAAACCCTAATGCTTGGATCTAGGTTTCTCTATTGTACATGCTTGATTGTTATGTAGCAATAACAATCCTAATTCCTCCTTGAATTTGCTTTGAAAGGCTTAGAGTCACAAGTGTCACTCCTCTAATGGCTCACAAACACCATAAGCAAATGGAGAAGGTATAAAGAGAGAGGTGAGAGGTTAGAATTCGTATCTAGGACCTCTTGGGAACGGATACACGAATTCATGACCCTAGGGGTGTTTATATAGGTGTAGAGATAGGGTTTCAGTCATTATCCTTATCTAGTTGATTATCCATTAAGCAACCAATAAGATAATCCTTGAATCCTTATCATACTCGAATTCTAAGGCTTTCCAACCTTAAATTCGTCCACCATATAAATAAGATAATCCTTACCTTATTTTGTAACTATCACATAATTACAAATCAGCCCCTCTAGTTTAATTAATTACATTTGATCACAAAACTAATTCTTAATTAATTATTAACCAATATTAATTAAACAAATATGATTTCTCCTTTAATATATTATTCTTATAACATATTAATAAATCATATTATCCTCTCTCTCTTTATTCATTTCTCCAATCAAGTTGCTTTGGTGAAGGCAACCCAAAAGGACCATGCACCATCGGGTCAAGTACATACCAACATAGTTATGGACTTAGATACTAATCCAATAGTCTCCCACTTGGATAAGTCTAATAACTATTCTGCGTATGACTTCAGATCCTGATCTGAAATCGTAGTTTTCCAAAGCCGCTGTCAACTCTGATCCTATCAGATACGCGTGTCCTTAGATAAAGGATCATATATTCCTCCATTCTAGATATCGTATAAGATATGATTTCTAATCATTCTCTTTGTACTATATCTCGATTTCCGATTTATGACGACAGACTAATTGAACAAATCAAATTAGCCCTAGCCCGGCCGAGCATTTACGTATGTCATCACTAAACCATCGAGGGGCCCAAAGATATCGCTTTTATCCTACCTTGGATAAAAGGAATGGATAAACTTTGATACAATGCTCGTTTGCACTCACTAACCAAATCACACACAACAATATGTTTTATAACACCAAGTTACTAGTGCGTTTACATATTATCAATGTGCAACCGATTAGCAAGATACAACTCACACATCTCGGTTTCAAGAATATAAGATGTTATCGTCTCACCAATCACTCGTAATACAATTCATGGAGTGATCCAAGTGAGCGTGGGTTTAATCCAATGCTCAAATCATATTCATAAGCACTCATGAACGTTGCAGCAAACATTTTCTTATTTCTAATACTCTTCTAGACAATCCACACACCAATTCACGACAGTCTTCATTCATATCTACTTCCAACATATGAACGACTGTGGCCCGTTTGAATAATTCGATTATTCTTAATAAACTCAATTATTCTGGAAGTCAAAACATGCAAGGTGAAACACAAGAATAATACTAATCCCATATGGCCTCAACCTTTGAGTATAAACAAAACACGTTTTATTTATCACCATATCGATTACTCATTATTTGTCGTTTCGGGTAATCAACTTCTTACTTGAATTCCAACACTTGTCCCATGCTCCTAGCATGCACACAATGTTTACCTATGGTTCTTACTTTTGTGAAATAGACAAATTGAACACATTTCCAATCATTCTCATTTTACAACTCCAAATCCATTTTCTTAAGAATATCAAATTCTTGTTACTTATAGAATATACTAGATTCTAACACTTTATGCAATGATCCTTTTGTAATGTCACTGCACCAAAGTCTCAAAGACTATTGCCAATGATATTACAAATTCCTCTAACGTAGATTGTTACAAGACAATTCCTTAGATATGATGTCTCTCTCTCAAAGTACATTCCTTTGAACATCCTTTTGCATAAAAGTTTCTAATCTAGACATAGATTTTCAATATTTACTTCCCAATATGGACAGGCTTCCATATTTTCCATATGAAAACTCATTCTTAATAGAATCTTATCTATTCGTAATTAGGTCGATATTGTCCATCCAATATGGAAACATTTCCATAATTTCCAATACTATACTTCCAACTACTCATAAGCGACCAATCCTCGTCGAACTTTGGATTGTCCTTTGATAGTTGTTTAATTATTTTAGTCAAAACCGATTCTAGTCCCTTTTCCCTCTAAATGCACTAGACATTTGGAAAATTTTAGAATGGTCAAACATTAAAGCATTTGCAATCAATCCTATACCCATAGCGTATGGGACACGATTCACAATGTTTTATTTGCTATGTTCTCAAAATTCGAATTGTGAAGAGCAATGCCGTAATCATAATCGAAATTTTATGAACACACTATGTACCCTTGACTAAATTTATTAACATTCCACAACCTAATCCTTTAGATTTGAAATGAAGCATAATATTCTCTCCCTTAATTATAGCAAAACAACCTTTCAACTGTTACAACTTTGCAAAGTATGACTCTTGTTTTCTATAATTAATATTGCCAACTATGCAATACTTGCCTTAATAATCATACAATCATAACATTTATGCTCCCATTATCATGATGATTATTATAAAACATAACACTTATGCTCCCACTAGCTTCGACATGTATTCATAAACATCTTAACTTCCAGAAAAACAATACTTATTGAATTTCTTAAGTTCATGTTTCTAATACTTAGTGCTTTGATAATGTTTTATCAAGACTTCTTGAACTTATACACCTTTGCCTTCGATAGTTCATATGTGTGTCTTAACAATTAAGACTAATTGCCAAACCTCACAATTCAAATTATGGAAAGGGATGCCGTAACCATGATCGAATTCGAGAATGCAATTTTACAATCACTATCTTTTAAAATCTTTCTTAGTGAAAGCATTTTCTCACAATAATTTTCATGAAGGAGGAAATCTTATGACACTTAGATTTAAATGGTGTATTTGTTCCTATCCATGTGAATTTGTTAAAACAAATTTTACAACAAATTCAGACTCATATGGACCGAACTTTCTTAATCTTGATTTCTTGCCTTATGGTAGCACAGCTGCCCACCACGTCTTCCAAGTAGTTGAGCATCTCACCTTTTTCCTATCAATGTACCTTTCATTGATCAAGGTCCTTGCCTTTTACGCATTCAAATGAGAACTCATAGGACTCACATGCATAATTAACTCGATTGGATTGGCACAGAAACAAAATAATGTCTTCACGATAGGTTGTAAACCTCAACTCGTGTGCTAGTGATGATCGATAAGGTTTATTTGATTTGTTCTTGAAACTTTTCGAGACCATTAAGACTCCCACTGACTCCTTGACATATAAGATTCTTTTGTCAATAAACATTTCTTGACAAACAAATTTTCAAGAGTTAGTGTAGCTTGTATCAAAACACTTCATAAATTGGTCATAGTTGGTCTTTGTCTTATCCAAGACATCACAACTTTCCACATTTGATGAATGTTATAAACCTTTAATACTTTTCACTCATTTTCACAATCTTAACTTTAAGACTTGTTATTGGAACGAAGTATGATTGTCTTCTTGATTTGACGATTTCATCAATCTTTGATTTCTCTTCTTGGACATACAATTGTACTAAGACTCACTTAGAGGATCAATTGAGATATGGTTCTTAATCATTAAGACCTATCATAAAGCATAAAAGCTACTCTCCCTTCTTCTTAGAATGGAGAAACTCTTATCTTTCTGCCTACTTGATTCTTCTTATTCGTTTTGCTATTGATCTATACCCTTTAATCAATTTAAAATTACACTTAATCTTGTAAGTGTAATCATATTTACTAAGCCTTTAGTAAATCATGACGAATATTTTTGTTACTCTTATGGTGAACTTGATCAACACACAACTTTGTGTACTCGATCTCCTAATCCTTCACTTGACACTTTGTCAACGAATTTGTCTAATTTCCAAATATGAAATTTCTCATTCATCATGCAACCAAGTTGCGTGATTCCAAATTTCTGTCCAATTGAAACTTTGGGCGATGAGGAACTCTCCCTATTTGGTAAATTCTCGACGTTTCCATAAATAACATAACTAAGAATCATATCCATTCGTTGTAGAAATATCCAAACATCAATTTTCACATAACGATTTCATTGCAAGGAAGTAAACAAATAAATAAATAAGTCAAACAAAATTTATTTTATTTATAAAAGCAGCGGAAAAATATTTGTCCTTACAATGCAAAATCTATTGAAAACTATGTAAAAGAAAAATTTCTAACAACTCTATCATAACTATCTAAGCTCAAAATCCAATCTTCAAAGTCCATGCGATCGAGATCCATCACTTGTGATTAGATTCATCTTGCTCTCTTATCAAGCTTCCTTTCTTTTCACCGATCCTTCAAAACATTCAAATGCAATCTTATCACATCATGTATTAAGAATCAATGAATAGGAACTTAATGGAGTTAGATAGTGGATTCTTACCTAAGGCGTAGTCATACTTTTGACTCTCCCATCTCTTAGATCTCTTAGGTAAATAGGGCAACTTCGTCTCCAATGCCCCTTCTTTTGGCAATAAAAGCAAATTAACTCTTTTGGAACAACACATGGAACTACCTCAGACATCGCCTTTCTCTTATGATCAAACTTTTCGATCATTGCATGTCTTTCATTGCCATTGTCAATATCCATAGAGGTCTTGAAGGCAGATTCACCAATCAACTTTGCTTTTCTATTGCGCCAAACCATTGCTGATTCAGCAGCAACAAGCATATAGGTGAGATCTATGAGGGTCACGTCGTAGCTCATCATATAGTACTCTCTTACGAACTTACTATATGAGTTGGGAAGTGACTGAAGAACCCAATCAACAGCCATTTCCTCACAGACAACGGATCCCAACATTCTTAACCTATCAATGTGTGACTTCATCCTTAGGACGTGTGCACACACGGACTTTCCCTTTTTACGTTTACTTGCCAAAAGGGCTTGAGTGATATTGAACCTTTCAATTTTACAATCTTGTGGGTTAGGGAGAATAATTGGAGGAGGAGGAGGAAGTGAAGCATGATTTCTTGTTCCTCGATCGAATCGTGGAATATCATCTTCATGTGGAATACTTGTTCCACGGGATTTGAGAAGACCATAGTTGTCAAACTTTGATATCGGGAGAAAAACGAATTCAAGTTAGTTGATTGATTGAGTCCTTGGTAAATCACCCAAATGAAATTCCAAGGCTAGGACCCAACACAATATCCTACAACTCGGGAGAGGGATGCCGTAACCCAAATTGCAGAACATTTGAAGGTAAGTGAATGACGATTCACTAATTTCCACCATGAAAAACGAAAAAGAAATTTAAGTTTTAAATCTATGAAAACTCCTAGATCCTTTGAGATTCATTGAACATTTCAATGGCATGTTTAAATCTCGATATGCCCCTCTAGTTTGTGACTGGGATGCCAAGGATCACAAAGCGGGTGTGAATAACCATGCAAACTACATGGTGCCCTCACATGTTACAATCACCTATTCGATGTGCCGATAAACCACACACACTCCACCGAACTATGACAAACATTGAGTCACCCTTTGCTACCTTTGCTTAGAAACATTTAGTGTGCCGGTAAACCACACACGCTCCACTAACGTCTTCGCAAGGGCACAAAGTGTAATTTCATGGAATTGCATCAATTCACTTTGCCTAAGTAACTAAGATTGGGAATTTGAAAAACATTTAGTTACTTGGTATTTCATTATACTTATAATGGAAGGTTTTGTCCTATCCTACCCGTTCGGCTAAGACCCTCCACTAGTCAAGAGTGCGGTGGGTAAGAGTGGATACCCATTCAATCGCCATTTTATAGGCAATTTCCTTAAACACCCCTTATAGACCAGCTTCGTGAATGAGGCCTACTAACGGTAAGACTGACTTTTACTCATACATATATATAATGTTAGACTTTTAATGTTATATATAGTATAGAGTGTATTTTATACTTTTAAAATACTATATGGTTAACTTTAACAATTACACTTTTAATTCAATTAAAAGGTTAACCTAAACTTTTATGGATTTATTAAACCTCTTTTAATTATACTCCTTAATTAATTAATAAAACCATAAGGGTGTGATTTGAACTTTTCAAAACATTACTAGGGTTTTAGAATTTAACATTCCTAATTAAACTTTTAATCAACTTTTAAATTCCAAAACTTGAGGGCAGGTTTTGAAACCTTTTTCAAAACATTAGGGTTTTAACTATTTAAATTTCAAAACTCCAAAACTTTTGGGTTCAAATTTAAACTATAAAACCTAAAGGGGAAAATATGAAACCTTTCATAACAACAAGGATCAAATAACAAATAATCTAAACTAACATTTAGTCACATAATTATCCATATTTGATTTGTTTAATGATTTCTTGCAAAACAATTTATCAATTTACTCAAAATAATTAATCAATTATCTTATAAGGAAACAATTATCTTGTTAATTGATAATTATCTTTAATTAGATCAAGAATATAGTCATATATATCATAAAATCGGATTTATATTGATCTAACATGATAAGGTAACTATCCATATGCAAAAACAGCAAGAAATCCCGAGATAAGCATTATCTGACGAGCTGACTCGTCGAGTCAGGGATGGACTCGTCGAGTCAGGCATGGACTCGTCGAGTCTGCATGGACTCGGCGAGTTCTGCCATGGACTCGGCGAGTCCAGCCTCCACAATCTAAAAAATCGAATTTTTCAGTTATACAATGCATCAATACAATCGAAACCAAGCTAGGCTGTGATACCACTGATGGGTTTTGGTCATAAGACATCCTATGTGCTCATACAAACCCTAATGCTTGGATCTAGGTTTCTCTATTGTACATGCTTGATTGTTATGTAGCAATAACAATCCTAATTCCTCCTTGAATTGGCTTTGGAAGGCTTAGAGTCACAAGTGTCACTCCTCTAATGGATCACAAACACCATAAGCAAATGGAGAAGGTATAAAGAGAGAGGTGAGAGGTTAGAATTCGTATCTAGGACCTCTTGGGAAGGGATACACGAATTCATGACACTAGGGGTGTTTATATAGGTGTAGAGATAGGGTTTCAGTCATTATCCTTATCTAGTTGATTATCCATTAAGCAACCAATAAGATAATCCTTGAATCCTTATCATACTCGAATTCTAAGGCTTTCCAACCTTAAATTCGTCCACCATATAAATAAGATAATCCTTACCTTATTTTGTAACTATCACATAATTACAAATCAGCCCCTCTAGTTTAATTAATTATATTTGATCACAAAACTAATTCTTAATTAATTATTGACCAATATTAATTAAACAAATATGATTTCTCCTTTAATATATTATTCTTATAACATATTAATAAATCATATTATCCTCTCTCTCTTTATTCATTTCTCCAATCAAGTTGCTTTGGTGAAGGCAACCCAAAAGGACCATGCACCATCGGGTCAAGTACATACCAAAATAGTTATGGACTTAGACACTAATCCAACAATAATTTCCATGCATATTTTCCTTTTTGTTATTTTATGACTATTTCGGGTACTTTCGAATCTTGTGAGCATAATTGCAGGTTTTCGGGTCTAACGGAGCGGGAGTGTTCGGGACGTATGGGAGGCGATGAGATTTGGTAGACAAAAATGATGTTGGGCTTGATGGGTAGTGGAGATAATGCATGGAGTGATCTTGATGATTATTTGAAGGCTTGGAGAGAAATAAACTTTAAATTTGCAAGATGCGGGGGAATATTCAAGCGTACGTAGATTATTAATCCGGCGAGTTCACGAGCTGTGGAGGATTTGGAGAGGTCAAATTGGGTTTAAAATGAAGAAAAACTTGAAGAAAATGGGCTAGGAGGTGATTGGATTCGATCTGGGCTAGTGGGATATGCTTCGGAGGCCCAAAATCTCAAAGAAGCCCATATCAGGCACCACCCGCGCAGCAGCACGCGGGTTGTGCAAGGCTCTGCAGGGGGAATTTCGGAAATCCATTTGGAAGGCTATTTGAGGAAGGTTGGTGCCCATCTTTTGGAGACTCTTAGACATCCGATTTTTGGAGATTCTCTCTAGAGTTTTGAAGACTTTTGAAGGCCAAGAACCCTTGAAGAACATCATATTTTTACCTCTTGATTCTTGCTTAATGTTTGGTACAATTTTCTCTAACTTTGTTTCTTTGGGTTTAGCCATGCTTGGCTAAGCTAATCTTGGTTGACTTTTGGTTAATCCTTTGAACTTTTGTTGAATGTTGAAGAATCCATGAACATGTTCTTGAATCTTTATGGGAATTTTTTATGTTTTAACATCTTATCATTACTTGTATGTTTTAGTTCATGAGTTTAAATGTGTTTCTGGTGATTAGTTGGCTAATTTCTTGATTAAGTAAAGGATCCTCAAATTAGCAAGCAACAAATGATTTTTGTGTTGTTTTTGCTTCACACAATCATAAAAACATTTCCTCCAACATGGTGGTGAAAGCATTTGACCCCTCTTGGATTTGGTGACTTTTGGTTCTTAATGCTAGTTGACTTTCACTAATTACATGCTATTTAGAATTAGTGACTTTGACTAAGGAAATTGTTATGAGCTCCTCTAGCCATTTCAACAATTAAAAAAAGTCTAGGTAATCTCAAGCTCCTTGAATTACTATAGCCAAATTAAGGATTTAAATCAAAGTATTGCACCATTGGAATCTAATGATATGTTCATCAAAAGTCAAAGTGAGGAAACTTTAAGTCAACCTTCTCTCCCTTATTGATTTTACATCAAACTCTTATTTTTGTTGCATTTGTCTATTTAAATCATAGTTAATTCTAGTTTGTTTCAAGTGTTTCAAAACACCAACCCCCCCCCCCCCCCCATTTTATATTTATTGTCATTTTACAAGTATTTTTACAAAGAGATTTTTTTTTTCATAGAGTTATAAATTGAACCAATCTCCGTGGATTCGATCCCTTTACCACTATACACTATTTTAGTGTGTAATATTTAGGATTATTATTTGTGTTGGCCTCGACAACCACCAGTCTCCATAAAAATGGTACAAGAGATTTGATTCATTCATTATCTCGAATGGCTACACTCAGAACCAGTTTGACAATTGTGTTTACTCAAAGGAAATGTCACCGGATTCTAATATATATATATATATATATATATATATATATATACACATATATATATATACATATATATATATATACATATATATATATATATATATACATATATATATATATATATATATATATATGTTTCTATATGTTGATTATATGTTCATAGCAGCTAAAGACATGGATGGGATAAATGACTTGAAGGCAACCCTAAAGAATGAGTTTGAGATGAAGGAATTGGGAGCAGCAAAGAAGATATTAGGGATGGATATACAAAGGGAAAGATGACAAGGGAGGTTGTATATTTCTCAACAAAAGTACATTGAGAAAGTTCTGCAATCCTTCAACTGTGATCAATGCAAGTCAGTTGGAACTCCTTTGGCGGTTCACTTTTAACTTGGTCCAAGCACTATAACCACTACAAATGAAGAAAGGAAATAGATGAGCAGGTTTCCTTACTCTAGTGTTGTTGGAAGTCTCATGTATTCTATGGTCTATACAAGACCTATTTGGCTCATGCAGTTAGTGTGGTTAGTAGGTTTATGAATAATCCAGGGAAGACTCATGGGGAAGCAGTAAAGTGGATCTTGCGATACTTGAAGGGAATGACGGATGTTTTCCGAATGTATGGAGAAAATATGAAGAGTGACTTGGTGGGATATGTTGACTCTGATTATGGTGGTAACTTTTTAAAGCATAGGCCGCAGGCGTGCTACATATTCACTTTATTCGGATGTGCCATCAGTTGGAAGTCAACATTAAAAGATATCATTTCTTTGTCTACAACTGAAACTGAGTACATGTTCATGATGGAAGGAATAAAGGATGAGATATGATTGCAAGGGCGTATTCAGTGCCTTGGTCTGAAGGTGGAGAAACCTTTCTTGTATTGTAACAGTTAAAGTGCTTTGAGTCTTGAAAAGAATCTTGTGTATCATGAGAAGATGATGCACATTGATGTCAGGCTGAATTTCTTTCGGGATATTCTGGAAGGAGACAAGTTTTCCATACTAAAGATTGATACAAGGTTAACCCAGCAGATATGTTGACAAAGTCGTTACCTATGGAGAAGTTCAAGCTTTGCTTGGACTTGGTTGATATCCGCAGGAGGTAGGTCCCTTCGGGGATGAATGGTAGGATGGGAGAGGAAATTCTTGTTTGAGGTGGAGTTCAGAGAATGTTCAAGTCAAGGTGGATATTGTTAAATGTGACTCCGGTATTTGGAGTATTTGGATCATTTTCATGAAGCATTTAGAGGACTTGGAACTCAATGGGGAACTAGGGATTCATGGAGCATGTGACAAAGGAACGGATCTTCTAAATGAGGAATGGAGCATCAGACAAAGGAACTGATCAAGTACCAATGGAACGGATCGTGTACAAGGGGGTTTAGAGCACCTGGAAGGAGTTTTAAGCACTTGGAAGAGGTTTGGAGCAGATGGAAAGGATATGGATCAACAAGGGGTCCTTTTTGAGCCACATGATGAAGAGATGGGTTAAGAGGGATGCTATTGAGCCGTCTTATTCTCCTCTTGAGCCATCTTGTTTTCTTGTTGAGCCATGCATGGCTTTATTGAGCCATGCATGTGCCTGTTGCTCATGGTGATATTGTTTCTCCAAGATTGATGTTGTGCGCCATACTTGATGTTCTTGTACCATTTAGATCCCTGTTGTGCCAACTAGGGTTGCTGTTGAGCCATGAAGAAGTTGTTGCGCCATCACGGACCATCTTGGAACATGATGCACCATATTGATTCCTCTGTTGTTCCATGTTGATCCAAGTATGCCTAGAAGATGATAAAGCTCAAGAATGTTCCTGAAGATGCTGCATGGCGGATTGTGAACGGTTGACAACCTTCATGTGCCTATGGGCTAATGGGCTTGGCCTATTAGGGTTTTAGGTCTAATCCCTTAAGTATAAATAGGGATGCATGCTAGGTTATTTTGTATCTTGAATTCTAGAGTGATAGGAGAATCTCTATGTAATTTTACTTGTAACTTCTATGTTGAGAGCTCTGAAATAAAGAATACTCCTCTCCTGCCCATGGACGTTGGTCACCTTGACCAAACCACGTAAATACTATGTCTTGTGTGCTTTTGGTTGTGCTAGTTATCCGCTTTACTTCTTAACAAATATAAATAGCATTGTGTGTTCAGTTCAATTAACAAACCAATTCCTTCTATTTTTTCCCTCTTTTATCCATTTAGAAGAGCTACCCTCTCCCCGAGCGGTCCTGAGCCTCTCGACGCCTTCAACAGCAATACCCAGAGCCAGCCAAAGCACAATTCAAGGATGAGTTTCACGACCCCTTTTTACTGATTTTCCATAGGGGGAACACATGCTTAGATAATAATTTATTTTATGATTTATTGTAAATTAATTATATTATTATTGGTTATTCGTATTTATCTAAATAACTAGCCGCTACTCTGTAACACCGACATATTCGGGCTAGTCAATTTAGAGACAACAAGAATCAAAAATGAATTTTTAATAGAAGATTATTTAGATTAAATAATCTTAACCAAGTTATATTATATGTCACAAGGTTATGTACACAGAGAACGTCGAAATTCGAGTTATAACGAAGAAGTTATGACCTGTCGAACTTTTATGGGAAAACTAGCACGACACCGGTAATCGTAAAAAGCGAATTTACAATAAAATACTTTCTAGCCTTATCGATCTAAAAGAAAGTCATATTATATGTTAAATTGAGAGAGTCCATAAAAAGAACGTCCAAATCTAACTTCTTATGAGGAAGTTACGATTTGTCTAAGATTTAGCATAACAGTAAACAGCTTGGAAATTCGAATATTAGGTGGTTGATTTTTAGCCAAAATAATCTAAACGAGAAATGTAGATATCATTAACAGGAGTTAAACGATAAAAAGACATTCGAAAACGGAGCTCATATGCGAAAACGATCTTAAATTTAACAGTACGAGGAGATTGTATTGTTAAATGTCCGCGTAAAATTCATAACTTCTACATACGGACTCTGTTTTCGTCTGTTTTTTTTACCGTTGAGTTCCTATTAATGAGATATTCAATTCTCATTTAGGTCGTGCAGGCCAAAAACCGCTTGGTCTAAAATTCGATTTCGGGTTGTGCACTTCTAAGCCAAATCTTAGAAAATTCATAACTTCTTCATACGAAATCAGATTTATGCGGTTTTTTTTTGTTGTATGTTCTCGGTTTAATTTATACTACAAATTTTGTTTATATTTCTATGGCTAAAAAGTCCTCCATAATAGATTCACTATTTACGTCTCCCGGTGACGTGTCGGTTTTGCCGGAAAATTTCAACGGACCATAACTTCTTCATTACAACTCGGATTTCAACGTTCTTTATATGTACGGAACCCTTGAGACGTATTCTAAAACTTGGTTAATATTATTTATTCTAAATAATCTTTTGTCAAAAGTTGTTTTCGACCCCTATTATCTCTAAATTGACTAGCCCGGATCTACGGGTGTTACATCGAGCATGTTGGATTTCCCTCTAAAGGTCGAGATTGTGGACGACCGGTCTATGCGACCATCAGAGGTCTTCTGGGATTTTGTTTTGAGGTTGTTAGAACAACGTTATCTAGTGGATTTGGTTCCCATACCGTTGAGGGGGAACAAGGTTATTACTGGTATGGATTGGCTAAGCCCCAACAGGGCAGTGATCTATTGCGTGCAACAGTTGGTTCAGATCAGGACCCCAGGTAGGGGAGAGCTGGTGATTCAAGGCGAGAGGCCACAGCGAGGACCAGCTTTATGTTCGGCAGCGAGGGCTAGGCGCTACCTTCAGCAGGGCTGCGCAACATACGTCGCCTATGTTATGGACACCCGGGAGGAAGGAGGGGCAACGGTGAGTGATGTGTCAGTAGTGAGAGAGTTTTTGGATGTATTCCCCCGAGGAGTTGCCCGAGATACCTCCGGAGAGGCCGGTGGAGTTAAGGATCGACCTAGTCCATGGTGTGGCTCCGATAGCCAAGGCACCGTATCAGTTGGCTCCTCCTGAGATGTAGGAGTTGTCTACACAGCTGCATGAGCTGTTAGACAAGGGTTTCATTAGACTAAGGAGTTCACCCTGGGAAGCCCCGATTCTATTTGTGAAGAAGAAGGATAGGTCACATCGAATGTGTATAGATTATCGGGAGCTGAATAAGGTAACGGTGAAGAACCGTTACTCACTCCCAAGGATTAATGATCTCTTTGACCAGTTACAAGGAGCATCTTGGTTCTCCAGGATTGATTTGTGTTCGGGGTATCATTAGATGAGGGTTAGAGATGAAGATGTACAGAAGATTGCTTTTCGGACGCGTTATGGCCACTATGAGTTCGTGGTGATGCCCTTCGGGCTCACCAATTCTCCTACCACATTCATGGATCTCATGAACCGCGTGTGCAGACCGATGATGGATCAGTCTGTGATAGCTTCATGAGGATCACTTGTGAGAGGTTTTGAATACTTTGAGGAGGGAGAGCTTGTGTGCTAAGTTCTCCACGTATGAGTTATGGTTGCGCGAGGTGCGGTTTCTTGGGCACCTTGCACTACAAGAAAAATACCCTTTAATGACGTGCAAACAATGACACTCGCTGATTTACGATACGCATTTTTGTGTACCCTTAAAAATAATGTCAGCCTTCCAAAATTTGAAGGATAGAGGGCACGCATTTTTGCGTGCCCTTTAATTAGTGTCTCAATAAAAAAAAATTAAAAACACGGAGGGCGCTTTATGTTAAATGCGCGTCCTCTGTCGGTGTCGCTTTATAATTTTAGTGAAACGCGCCTTGAGAAGATAACGGGGGAAAACAAAACCTTAAAATTTTGAAAAGCCGCCTTTCTTTTCTACCTCTATTTTTTTGCATCGACTCTCCCCTCTTTTTTCTCTATTGTGAGAAGTGACGGAAAGAAGGGAGACTGGGATGGATCTGCCGATGATGATGAATGGAGGTGCTTTCCGGTCAATTTCGGAGACGGCATTGTCGATTTCGATGGTTGTTTCCCTCTTGCCCTAATTATCTTATCGATGCTCCTTCCTTACCCGTCCCGACTGCCGCCTTACCCTAGTTATCGACGCCCCTTCCTTCCTTCCTCACTTGCCTTCTTTTTCTTCTTCTTCTTCTTCTTCTCTCTCTCTCTCTCTCTCATCACCGTTTCCATATCCTTCCATCTCAGGTCATGTCTTCACAAATTTGATGAAAAGAACTAGGGCTTTCAACCACATCTCAGTAAACGTAAGTAACCTTTTCTTGTCTATACTTCATCGGTTCTTTGCTTGAAAATATCTCCATAAGTCGATCCCGAAGCTCACCCGTGTCAATCGGACATCAAAACGTCCGTTGAAAGACAATCACATCGTCGCCTCGAATCACACACTGCCAGGCAGTGGAGTCATCAAGGATTTGAGAGATTAACTGATCAATTTGAGAGATTAACTGATCAAGAATTTATAATTTAATCCATGTCTTACTTACTACATAACAGAGTTGAACCACCACTCACCAAGGATTCAAAGGGAATTGCTCGAGCTCCAGGTCTGATTCTAGTTCTTCCATAATGATTAGAAACATAATTAACTCTACAGAAAAAATCATCTCTGTACCTATATTTAAAACATTTAATTTAAGTGCAAAAATGCAAAGTGTTGATGGAATTCATGTAATAGTTAGGTTAGCGAAGTTGTCAGTGGACAAAGTCCTGCCAGCACCATGTAGCACTTCAGTTTTGTATCCAGAAATAGGAGGGAACCTCCATTGCTTCACTGCCATAACCTCTTGTGCTGTACTTGACATTCTCACACCTCCGTATGAAGAATATTCCAGAAGAAAATGTACTTATTACCGAGATTACCCCTACTCCAGTTTTGGTAAGTTGAGCATAATCTGTTACTTGATTTTGTGAATTTGTAAAGGTTGTTGTATTCTTTATTGGAATGACAGGAAGTGGAGATGAGTTGATTGATGGAAAAGAAGATGAATATGCATGGTTAGAGGAGATAGATGCACCAGATGATCTGTATATGAGATAGGGCATCTATGCGGGCCTGCCTATTCGGATGTAGGGATTGTTATTGGGGGTTAGTGCTTACAGGACTTATGATGATTTATTCCATCTTGAAATCCTTAGGAGGGTATAATCGTCTAAACTGCTCCTTTATTTTTACCTGTAACACTTTTATTTCCACTTTTTCCCTTCATTTTTTATGTATGAATTGTTCCTCAACTTCAAGATTATGTGGAATATATGGGCTCTGTTGCACGTGTGATTCTTGTGCCATCTATACGCGATGCACATCATGACTATGCATTTCCTCAGGTAAATTTATCATTTTATTGTGAATGAAAGAAATATTTATAAATATTACAGTAAGTTACATGTTGGTCCCTGAGTCAAGCAAATGCAGCCACAGTAATTTTTTACTTAACTTTTTGTTACCCGTGATGTAAAATGACGTATATGCCCTTACAGGGGATGCAGGTTACCAAGATGTAATAGACTGCTCATATGCCCTTTCCAATGTATGTAAAGTGTAAACCTCATTGTGTTCATTTATTTCTATTTACACAATGAAAATAATACTTATAATTCACAATTCTACAGTTACTTCAAGTAAGCCCAGATGAAATCTTGATAGAATCAACTGAGGTAATTGGTCAATGAATAAAGAAGGTAAATAACACAGCAAGTTTATTTATAGTCAATTTCTTGACCACTTGTTTGACTTATCATATTATGTGCAGGAGCCACTTCTTAATTCACTTCCTAAGTTAATTAGTTTGCTTTCATCAAGTTTCAAGGGGTAATGTTGTAATTTGTAACTCCTTGCATTCCTTTCCTTTAAATGTTAAATTAATTATCTATTCTACTTTTGGTTTGGAGAGCAATTTCTGCTGATGTAGAAATAACAACAGCTGATATTGTGAGCAAGAGTGTAGCAGTAGAGTTTGAGGTATCATATTTATATTTATTTGCTTACTTTTTTTATTTCATTTAATATCGTTTTATTAAAAAAAAAGTTATTTTTTTAAGGTTGGTGGAAGCGGTATAAGAATCGGGGGAATGGCAAAAGGTTCCGGAATGATCCACCCAAACATGGGAACACTTCTTGGTGTATGTACTAATATTGCCATATTATTAATTTATTACCACAAAATGTTTTGTAAAAAAATTTTAATTGATTCAAAAAAAAATGTCAATTTTCAGGTTATAACGACTGATGCTCGTGTAGATACTGACATCTAGCGAAAGATGGTTCAGGTTGATGTGAATCGAAGTTTCAACCAAATTACTATAAGTAGTAGCATCATTAAAGGGTATTTTAGTCGTTTAACCAACAGTGACATGTGTGTATTAATAACTAAAATATTGCAGGTAGATGGGGATACTAGCACCAATGATACCATTATTGCTTTGGCTAGTGGTTTATCTGGATCAAACAGGATATCATCATTACACAGTTATGAAGGAAACCAACTACAAATGTGCCTTGATGCGGTATGTTTAAATTACCAATTTACCCTTTTGTTGTTACATGCATTTTACAAGTGTTTTTTTTGTTAAGGTAATGCAAGGGCTTGCCAAATCAATAGCATGGGATGGAGAAGGGGCAACATGTTTGATAGAGGTCTTTTTTTTTAGGGGGGGGGGGGGGGGAAGGGCAGAAAGGTATTTATGGAAATGAGAAATTATGCAGATGACAGTAAGTGGTGCAGGGAGTGAAAGTGAAGCAGCAAAGATTGCACGTTCAGTGGCATCTTCTTCACTTACCAAGGCATGATGGTTAATATGTTGTTATTTCAAGGTGAAATAACTACTTCCAATGATATAATGATGATTTTTTATGGTTGGTTTTATCAGGTGGTAATTTATGGTAGGGATCCAAATTGGGGGCGGATAGCCTGTGCTGCAGGGTGTGTGGGGATTTTTTTTTTACTCAAATGCCCTTAGAATAGCACTTGGAGATATTCTACTTATGGAAGGAGGCCAGCCACTTCCATTTGATAGGTAACAGTAACACCATACATGATACATGATACATGATAATTGAAATACTGAAAATGCGGGAGTGTTCCAGGGTAGCAGCTAGTAATTACCTGAAAGAGGCTGGTGATGCTCATGGCACTGTCAAAATTCAGATATCCATAGGTAACTTTATTATTAAGTCATTCTTTCTGCATTAAATCAAAAAGAAACTTGTGTTATTTATTTGTTTATTTTAGGTGGAACGTGAACAGGGGATGGACCAGGAACAAGGTTAGCATGGGGATGTGATTTAAGTTATGATTATGTCAAGATTAATTATGCAACCTCTTTAGGCCCGGGCAGTCTTGATAAATGTTGGTCAAGCAAATGCAGCCACGGTAATTTTTTACTTAACTTTTTGTTACCCGTGATGTAAAATGATGTATATGCCCTTACAGGGGGATGCAGGTTACCAAGATGTAATAGACTGCTCATATGCCCTTTTCAATGTATGTAAAGTGTAAACCTCATTGTGTTCATTTACGTCATTTTACATCACGGGAAACAAAAAAGTTAAGTAAAAAATTACAGTGGCTGCATTTGCTTGACCAACATTTATCAAGACTGTCCGGGCCTAAAGAGGTTGCATAATTAATTTTGACATAATCATAACTTAAATCACATCCCCATGCTAACCCTTTTCCTGGTCGACCCCCTGTTCACGTTCCACCCAAAATAAATTAGGTTGATTCTGCTCTTGTTATGCACACAAGTGTATTTTTCATCATTTCTTCTCTCTAGTTTTATCTCAGTGACATGATAAATTAGGTTAATTTCATTCTTGCTTTAAATAACATGTTTTGAACAAGAGTAATATTTTAGGTCATATTTAAAAATGATCAAAATAACCTTATTTCTGAACAAGGGTATATAATACATAATTACAATAAGAGAATAATAGATAACTCAAAATAAGGGCAAAATGTTCTTTATCCCGGAAGACAAGATAAAGAACGTGTTTTGTGTATCTATTTATAGTACATATCTTTCACATAACATAAACAACTCTTTAAATTCCATGCATCGTTGACAGGATAATATTTAGGTATAGTTAGTTGTGTACTGTTTCCATGTTACATAATTGATCAATACCTCACTAAATTGATCATCTTTTACAGCCGATTTTGGTGTACTTGTCCAAGGTTGATGGGAGATTCAATTTTAGCCCCATTAGTGTTAACTTTCTGACAGAAGTTGCAAAAGTTATCTTTGCACTTGTCATGCTTCTAATACATGTATGTTCTTCATTTCTTAATTTTATTATATTTATCTTCTGCTTTTGTTTTGGAAAACTTTTGTGTGACCTAAACTTATCTTTCATCTGTTTACACCTGAATATATATATATATATATATATATATATATATATATATATATATATATATATATATATATATATGATGCTAACTTGTTGGCCTAGTTATTAGGTATTCTGCTTTCATTATTTGCATGTTATCTTAATTGATTTTTAAGTTCTGAACTTAGTGTAGTACTTTTTTCCCTTATTCCTTACAAGTTGCTAAATTCTTTGTTAATTTTCAGGCAAGAAATCAGAAGATTGGAGAGAAGCCACTTCTTTCTGTCTCTAGCTTTGTACAGGTAAATTTGCCACATTTTCCTTTTTGAGTCTAAATATTATGCAACGGTTAGGCATCTTCCAACAACAAAGTACTCATTATATTCTTAATGATTCCAAATTCTACTTTATGCTAGCTATAAAATGCTTAAAAGTTAAAAATTTATACTATATCTTATAACCTATAGAATAAGTTCATTTTTTTTATAAAAGCAACAACAAAGCTCATGCTCATGTCTTTATGTCTGCCATGGTTTTCTGCAGGCAGCTCGCAACAATGTGCTTCTTGAGATCTATTATAAGGTTACTTCTCTCATGGCCAATAATATATGTAGTTGCTTGATTTTTTATTTGAGGATCATAAATGAACTTTATAATAATGTGTACTTGTCTTAATCGTTTCCTGACTGCAGAATTCAACCGGAGGATCAGAGCTTAGCACTAATTAATGTAGGAATTTTGATAACATATTTGCTACCATTTGTTTGTAAATTTTTGTTACAACTTCTATTAATTTGTTTTATCTACCATGGAACGTTTATTTGTATGACATTAAATTTATGCAATGGATTCTATTTTTGTATATGATATTTTATTATCTATTATTAAACATTAAATGCAAATTTAATTTGAAAATAAGCAAATCTATAGATAATATTTTTTTTAAACATTTAAAATTATGATACGCAAAAATGTTTGTCATCCTCATTTATGACATGGCCTTTCTTAACAGGGGCTTTCTTGATACGCATTGCGTGTCATTAACACGCGCGTCGTAAGGTTACGACATGCGAATGTGTGTCATCTTCTTTTATGACAGGGCCTTCCTTGACACGCATTGCGTGTCGTAAACGCATGTCATAATTGCGCGTCGTAAATGAGCGTCGTAAATGCGCGTCATCTCTCTTTATGACAGGGCCTTCCTTGACGCGCATTTGCATGTCGTCTGAGCCTTTTACGACGCGCAATGAACGTCGTAAAAGGCTGTTTTTCTAGTAGTGTTGTCAACTAGAACGGGATATCAGTTGATCCAACCAAGGTGGAGGTCGTGATGAGGTGGGAGGTCCCGAAGTCTCCATCTGAGATTTAGAGCTTCCTGGGGTTGGCAAGCTACTATCGTAGATTCATTCAAGACATCTCCAGGATAGTCGTACCTCTGACCAGGCTGACAAGGAAAGTTGTGGTCTTTCGATGGGGTCCTGAGCAGCAGACTACATTTGAGACATTGAGACGGAGATTGTGTGAGGTGCCAATCTTAGCCCTGCCAGAGCGCATGGAGGATTTTGTTGTGTACCGCGACGCGTCCATCTCGGGTTTGGGCGTAGTTTTAATGCAAAGAGGGAATGTCATTGCTTATGCTTCCAGGAAGCTGAAGCCTCACGAGGCGAACTATCTGATGTATGATTTGGAGCTGGGGACGGTTATTTTTTCCCTCAATATTTGGCATCGTTACCTTTATGGGGTTCGTTTTACCATTTACACGGACCACAAGAGCCTGAGGTATCTTATGGACCAACCGAATCTGAACATGAGGCAACGTCGGTGGTTAGATGTGTTGAAGGATTATGATTGTGAGATCCTTTACCATCCGGGGAAGACCAATGTTGTGGCCGACGCGCTTAGCCACAAGGCAGCGCCGATCAGGGGTATCTGTATGAGGATGATTGTGGTGGCTCCGCTTCTGGAGCAGATCCGAGAGGCCCAACAGGAGGCTATGAAGGAGGAACATCGGAAGAGCTATCGTATTATGGGTCCAGTTTTCTCTTTCGATTGTCATAGCTGAGGGTTGTTGACCCTCCACCGTAGGGTGTGGGTCCCCTATCATGGAGGCGTGCGTTAGACATTAATGGAGGAGGCGCACAAATCCAGGTTTTCTATCCATCCCGGAGCGACGAAGATGTATAGGGATCTTCATGTTGACTATTGATGGCCCTGCGTGAAGCGGGACTTAGCATGGTATGTGGAGCGCTGATTGACCTACAGGAAGGTCAAGGCCGAACATCAGAGGCCACACGGCAAGATGCAGCCGTTGGATATTCCCATGTGGAAATGGGAAGATATCACCATGGACTTCATCACCAAACTTCCCAGGACCGTGCGGGGAGTGGATTCCATACGGGTCATTGTGGATTGGTTGACCAAGAGTGCCCATTTTATACCGATCCAGGAGAGTATATCGGCCGAGAATCTGGCCGACATCTACATTCGAGAGGTGGTGGCGAGGCATGGGGTGCTAGTGTCAGTGATTTCGGATAGGGATGTGCGGTTTACTTCCAGGTTCTAGAAGAAATTCCACGAAGAGTTGGGTACTCGTCTCCATTTTAGCACCGCATTTCACCCGTAGACGGATGCTCAGAGCGATCGGACCATCCAAACTCTAGAGGATATGTTGCGGGCATGTGTGCTAGACTTCAGTGGTAGTTGAAACACTTACCTCCCATTGGTTGAATTCTTCTACAACAACAGCTACCACAAAAGTATCGATCATCCTCCCTTTGAGATATTATACGGGAGAAAGTGCATGACCTCGATATGTTGGGGTGAGGTTGGCCAGAGGGTCTTAGGGAGCACCGAAGTGGTGCTCAAGACGACAGAGAGGATTCAGCAGGTCAGGAGCAGGATCTAGACTGCACAATGTCAGAAAAGCTATGTCGACAAGCATCGTGTTCGGTTCTCACACATGTTCAGTTCGCGGGTTTTAGTCTCGCATGTGTTCACCCTCGGAAGGTATTCGGTGCGCAAGAGTTTGCGGTCAACAGTCCTTTTGGTCAGCGTGTGCGAGTCCTTCGATAGCAACGAGTAGATTAAAAAAAATATGGGCAAGGATTCGAACACGGGTCTCCCATACTCTCAGCCCACCGCCTTACCAATCCATCTAGCAAGCCTGATGTTACAATTCTTCCCGATTTAATTCAAAAAGACTCGCTGTTTCGATCCTAGTTTCTCATTTTTAACAATTTTGGCCCAAAATTAAATTTTTCAAATTTTAAAGTTTTATTTTCAATCTAAAATTTTGGTTTTTAATTTTTGACTATCATTTTTGACTTTTAACCTTCAAATTTTAACTTTAACTTTCAAGTTTGACATTTGACTTTAAACTTTAACTTTCTCATTTAACTTTCGAATTTTCAAATTTAGCTTTTTGGTTTGACTTTTAAGTTTGACTTTTGAGTTTTTAGTCAAAGGGCATTTTTGGTAAACAATCAGTTCCTCAAACATCTCGATCAATGAAGTTTCATGTTCTCAATCTTATGAAGCTACAATTAAATTTATTCGTGAACAAAATGATTTACAAAAAAGGAAAAATGTGGACCTTAAATATGAAGGATATACTCTTAGGAAGGCCCAAAAACCCTTAAAAACACAACTAGAGGCCAAAACTAAGGATTTTCGAAAACTTCAAGATGAATATAGCAAAGTGCCTACTGCAAGTGTGCTTGTGGGAACAATTAGAGACAAGGCAAGCTTATGTCACTAGGGGCAGCCAGAAACAAATCCTATGTGAAGAATTAGACATGTTTTCATTGTGGAACACCTGGATACATTGCCAGAAATTATCCAGATCGCACATACGTTCTGTAACACCCGTAGATCGGGGCTAGTCAATTTAGAGACGATAATTATCAAAAATGGCTTTTTTATGGAATATTATTTAGAAGGATTAATCTTAACTAACTTATAGTATATGTTACAAGGATTCCGTACATATAAAGAACGCCGAAATCCGAGTTATAACGAAGAAGTTATGACCTGTCGAAGTTTCGCGACAGAACCGGCACGACACAGCGCGATGTAAATAGTGAATTTATGTTAGAGCAATATTTGGCCTTAGCAATCTAAATGAAAGTTGTAGAATACGTTAAACCAAGAGCGTGCATAAAAAGAAAGTCTAAATCTAACTTCGTATGAGGAAGTTATGATTTTTCGAAGTTTCAGCATTAGCAGTATGCAGCCCGAAGTTCGAATATGAGATCGAGTGATTTCTATCCAAAACGATCTAAACGAGAATTGAATATCTCATCAATAGTAGTCCAACGGTAAAAAGACAGACGAAAACGGACGTCAGATGAAGAAGTTATGAGTTTATAACGGAGTTTTCCTGTCCCGACCTACTAAAAATAATATAATAAAAATTAAGCTCAAAATTAGCCAATGAAATCTAAATGAAGTTGTAGATCTTATTTTTACCTACGCGTGGAAAAAAGAACGTCAAAAACGGAGTTCGTATGCTAAAGTTATGAATTTCTAAAGTTCGAGGCGCGAAACCCCAAAACTGTCATAGTTCACGACGTGAATATAGTGTTCACGGCATGAACTCAGTATTTATGACTTCTGGAGCCTGACAGACGCAAGTTGCGATGACGCACCTGATGACTATTGAACTCACGATGTGAATATTTGATATTCACGACGTGAATCCAGGAAAATGGCCCTATAAATAGAATTCAAGGGGCAGTCGAGTTTGGTTGGTCAATCTCTTCTCTCCCATTCCCGATACCCTCTCTAAGCCCTATTTTAACCCCTGAATCCATGGTATCATCCCGAGACCCGAAACAAGTCCTGAAGCCCGAAGATCCCCAGGAGAAAAGAGTTTCCAAGCTGAATCTCTGCCCGCGAGAAGCCCGGTGTGCAAAGTGACCCCGGTTTCACCGAAGAAGTACTACTATTAGAGCCATAGTGCTGTCCGATCATCTTCTAATCAAGTGAGTGTATAGTCCCTTTCATAAACATGATTTTAATACAAGTATTGTTTGAATGTATTAAGTATATGTTTTGGGTAAGTATGTAGTTACTTTCTTCTAACACATAGATATTAAGTATTAGCTATGAAATACGTGTTATGTGTTTATATATTGTTTGTTTATTTGAGATGGATGTTGGATGAATGTTTTATACATGTTTGTATATGATTTAAACTATATATGTAATTTATATCTACAAATATGTTGGGTAGAACATGGGTAGATGAAATAGTTAGTGTGTGATGAAATAATGTGATAAGAGATAGATGAGGATGAAATGATGATGATAATTAGGTGATGATATATACGCAATGAATTACGAGTCCAGGCGATGTTGTGGTTGCGTATTCATGCGATTATAGTCTAACCCTTATTATGAATTACAAGTCCAGGCGATGTTCTGGCTGCGTATTCATGCGATGATAGTCTAACCCTTACTATGAATTACGAGTCCAAGCGATGTTGTGGCAGCGTATTCATGCGATGATAGTCTAACCCTTATTATGATTTACGAGTCTAGGCGATGTTGTGGCTGCGTATTCATGCGATGATAGTCTAACCCTTATTATGAATTACGAGTCCAGGCGATGTTGTGGCTGCATATTCATGTGATGATAATATAACCCTTATTATGATTTACGAGTCCAGGCGATGTTGTGACTATGTATTCATGCGATGATAGTCTAACCCTTATTATGATTTACGAGTCCAGGCGATGTTGTGGCTGCGTAATTATGCAATGATACCCTAACCCTTACTAGACACATATTGAGGGAGTGATCCCCTAATTAGTATTGTCTATGCGATGTAGACGATGATCCTTAGGAAAAGTTCTTAGGAACAAACATATAAGGAAATAAGATGTAAGGAGATGAAAGGTAAATATGATATAGGAGATGACCCTTAGGATAATATATTTAGGGAAGATTAAACAAAGATAATGGGGATGAGTAATTGGGTTGATTGTTTGATGATTAAATATAATAATTATATTATTGTGGGTTGAAAACCCTATATGCTCTCCATGCTCCCAAGCCTGACCCACTCAGTTTTCTTTGCATTACAGGTAATGGCACAAGAGTATTAGTTGGTGGACTTTGACGAGAGATTTTGTATTATAGATCAGTAGTTACAAATAACTGTTGTAAGGTTTATTTTATAATGTTTATGCTTTTGGTTTATTATCGGAACATGACATCCCGAGATTTTTTTATTTAATGAAATTACAATTCATTAAAGAAATGCTTTGATAAATTCTTATCATATTTTGTTTTGGGAGCAAATTTCGCAACTGTTGTTGTAAATGATTACTCTTATTTTAAAACAAAGCATAAACAAATCGGTCTTTTCTGGCCGTGAAATTGGGGATGTCACACGTTCCCTACTATGCACAAGGATGGCAGAATGCGCAAAGAGGGAGATTTTCAAAAAGAAACCCTTCGAAGTCACAATCGTGCAATGGTGATTGCAACGTAAAAAAGGCCAAGAATCAAAATCCCAAGGATAAGAAGGGAAACAGCCAAGAAGCTAAGCTCAAGAGATGCTCCAGTAAAGCGAAGACTTGTTTGATCAAAGCCCTCTCGACGGCCGACTTCAAGTTCAAAAGCAAGTACTGGGCCACCCATCCAATCGAACAAGAAATGGGTTAAACCAAACTACAAATGGGTACCAAAGGTTTAATCTCCCAAATCTTCTAATGATTCTAATATTTCTACATCTTCTGTTTGTGATAAGCAGGATATGTCATGGGAGAGAGTACCTTGCGTTGATGACAAAGGTCAACCCAATTTCAAAATGGACTGGGTTCCAAAGACCAATTGATCCCGCTAAGTTTTGGAGCAGCTATTGAGGCATATCATCAGACTTCGATTTGTTGATAGTAGCTGTTACAGGAACTTCATAGGAGGCATCTCTCAACTGTACAACATTCAGAACTTTGTTTGAGAGTATGTGTCTGCTGTGGGAAAGGAAGAAAGGAGAGGATCACACATGAGGTTTGTGCTTAACGATGTGAAGAATTTTCGGATCTGTTCTGAGATTGAAATATGTGTGCTGTTCTTAGACCTTCTGGATGCAAATTTAATTGATGACTTACGGTTTGAGTTTTCTTCTCGATACTCCTGAGTTTTTCTTACAATGATTCGTTTTGAAGATAATCTTTTATTTTCTTATAGTGTTTCGTTAGTAAGTATTAGTGGGAAGTGATATGAAGTAATGTGCTAAAAGGCAATTTATGATGCATGTAATGCACTAAAGCCGAATTGCCTAGACTTCGTGTTCAATGTGCTAGTAGGCACAAAGGATACAAAAGGACTAGACATTGATCGACAAATGAAAGGACTAGACAATATGAACTTAGATGATTTCATTTGGACTGACAATACGACGCTCGGGTAGATTGAGCAGTGAGATAAACATCGGAACCAGCGAGATACACTAAAAGTTAATTATCTAGAATAGTGGCTCAATATTTCCCTGATGTATGGACTTATGTCCTTAATTCCGGTACTAATAGGGCGAACGGGGGGTTCTGATAAAGTAGGTCTATAGGAAATTATTTTCTTGTTTTCTATCTGTCAGTCATATGTTGCCTCCTTTGCGTGATTAGAACATATCTGACATGGACTACAACATATGCAACTCTATCTCTATGCATCTTCTTCTATATGAAATTATTTCTATCTGTTATCCATATGATGTCCCCTCTACGTGATCGGAAGAGCCGATCTGAGACACAACATATGCACCCTTCTATCTCTATAACCCTCTAACTCTATTAGTCATATGCTGTTCCCTCTGTGTGATTGGAAGATATACGATCGGGGATACAACATATGTATTTCTATATCTATCTTCTCTCTTAATGATTGAATACTCACCTAAAGTAAGGAGTTCATTGGAAGTTCTTGATTACTAGGGTATATCGGGAAGTGGGAAACATGTTCTAGTGTACCTAAAATTGAATCATTTAAAAGGTTGTATGTAGATCTCGCTGCCTAATTTAGGTAGATAACAATATCCTTGGTCGTCGTTAGCTAAATGTCCATTTAAGAATGTAAATCACACTTTCTTGTCACTTATAACTTGTCCAATTTTTCAACATCCTTTGTGTTTAAGTGGATCACAATATCAGTGATTGACTATATCCAGACTTGCAGGCGTGTGCTGATAATCGAGATTGAACTGTTTGACAACTTTTATCCCAAATATTTTAGTTTTTATTAAATTTTTTTATATTTTTCCTTTATTCGCAAATTTAGGGGGAGAATTAAAAATTTTAAAAAAATCAAACAAACATCAGAAAACCAAATATCCAAAAATATTGTTATTTTTGTTTTCTTTCCTTTTTTAGAAAAACCAAAAATCCAAAAATATTTTTGTTTCTGTTTTATCTTTTTCAGAAAATATAAAAAAATCCATCTGTCACACCCCCGAACCAGACGGCGGAAACGTCCGGGGGCTTGCGCGTGACTTCATCTTGAAATATCATTACAGTGAATATAATTGAAACATAACATCATCATCATCACACATGTAATAATACAACATTCATTGTTTACATCGAGTATTGTATTTGAATATTACATGCCAAAATAGTAAGAGTATGATGAAACAAAATATCACACAATATCCATTAGTTTGTTTCGTTCATCCTGCTTCAACGGTATCCTGAGAATACAAGTTATTTTGAAAACGGTCAACACAAAAATGTTGGTGAGTTCATAAGCATGTTTGTGAAAATGATTTGTATAACTTTGAAAACCACCAGAAAATCCGATATTTTCTGAAAACTGTTTAGTGTGTTTGTGTTAGATCTTGTATTAATGCATGTATGCTGTTGTTTATTTGACTAAAAAGGAAAAGAGAATGTAGATAATGTAAGAGCATGTAAAGAGAATGTTCCCAGACAACCCGACGTTGCCTAAAAAAATGTAGATGTCTTCCGTAAACTTCATAACGTTAATTCCTCTAAGCGAGCCGTCATAACCATACTAAATAATGACAATTTCGCCTGTCTTGGCGTCGTTGGACGCCGGCGGAAAAATAGAATAAGGTTTTTGTCACCCTAAACTGGCCTAGTCTAACTGTAGCGAACAGCTCAGGTGTGGGGTGTCATCCCCGTATAGATCTATACACAAATCCCCGTTCTCCCTCCAGGAGACTCTGGTTATAACTACATGCTACGATCGTACACTTAATAGGTGCCAACCGATAAAAACTCGCTAGATCCTTAATCGAATTTACGCGAAGAAAAATGTATAAACTCATTCTAGGACCAATGATCCATGTAAGTGAACCATGAAGGCGTCGCTAAACATGTAAATCATTTCAAGGCCCAAATGGAATGAGATTATATAACATGAGCCCAAAATATATATGAAAGGACAACTAAGGATCAATTCACATATAAAGTATTTACAGGCCCAAATAGCACACAAATAGTATCCAAGGTCCGTCGCACATGTTAATGGGTTAGTGAGGCCCAATAAACATGTAAATAGTATACAGGACCTATCACACATAGAAATGGGTCATTAAGGCCCAATAACCTAGAAGATGATCAAATTAAATTCATTTGTTGGTTTATCATTGGTTTTAGTTCAATTATTCACTAAAATAGTATAAAAAGTAGAACGCATATAAAACCCATTCTCAGGCCCAATAAACATGTAAGTGGACCACTAAGGCTCACTATACGTGTCTATTATTTCCAGGCCCAATAAGGATATGAATATCGTTTTTAACCCGTTTGTTATTGTTTTGTTTATTTTAGCTTCATTATTTACAAATTTGATATAAAAGGCCCTCCTTTTTGTAAAAATGACGTTCTTGGCCCAATAAACATAAAATTTACAATTAGGCCCAATTTTTGTAAGAATAACACTTTGATCTCCAATTTTGTTAAAAACTTGTGTTGATGACTACTTTGTGGTAAAAATAACATTTATAAACTCATTTTTGTCAAAAATATCATTTTTGCTTGATTTTTGTGAAAATGCACATTTTTCTGGTTTTTGGCTTTTCCGACCTAGTTTTTAGAAAATTTGTAGAAAATTCATCGTAAGTCGAAATTTGGATCCGTAAATTCTGGAAGTTTGGAAATCTTGTCTACTTTGTTAAAACAATTTTCTCATAATTTTTGATGGCCTCAAACTAGTGTGAAATTACTCATCTTCACAGGTTGGTCCGAAATTATTTCAAATATGATAGACAGTTTTGTAAAATTCGCCAAAAATTGTAGAAAAATCGTATGAAAACGTGCGAGTAGTCATTTTAAAGGTATAAACCTAAACTTTATCCATGTAAAATAGTTTTGAAAAATACTTCCATTTGAATGGTCAAAACAGTCCGAGATTGGACCAAAACTTTTCTGTCAAATGCTGTTTTGTGAGTTTAGTTTATAGATCTCTAACCACAACACTCATTTTTGCTATATCAAGTGTATAAATCCAGTATATACTAGTTTACATGTATTATGTTTGATAAAACATACTTCTCTCAAGATTCATATAAAGATCCAAGTGATACACTTCAAGTTTCTTAACATATTTATAGATTAGTGAAGAAATCACACATAATCACCAAATGTTTCAAGGAAATCACACATAATCATGCATATAAATAGATATACACAAATCAACTTGTGTCCCCCCCCCCCCCCCCCCCCAAAAAAAAAAAAAAAAAAAAAAAAAAAAAAAAAAAAAAAAACAAGTAAAAACCAAAAATAAGGGGGTATGAACTCACCTTGGGGTTTGGATTTCGGCTTTGATGAAGATAAGAAGAAGGTGGTGTAAGTTATGACTCTAGCTAGCTTTTTGGTGAAACTTTTGAAATGATTGTTATTCTAAGGTCAATAATCACGAAAATTGGAGAGTAAGGGAAGGATTCTTAGCATAAACTTGAATCAAAACAAAAGATTTTGTCATAAACTTACCAAGAGGATGAAATTGATGAAAACTCCTTGAATCACCCTAAGATTCACGGTTTTGGGGAGATAATTGAGAGAGTATTTTTAAGAGCATTTAGAAGAAAAGATGAAGTTTGAATGGGGAGTTGGGAGGCCGAGATTAAGAAGGAAGAGGAGAAGAGAAGAAAGAAGTGACAAGATGTTGTATTGATATATGGGATTAGCCTAGTTGCATGTGGTATAATTGCATGGAAACCCTCTATGTAAATATGAGGTGGCAACACTTAATTATCTCCTTGTTAATTCTTTTTTTTTGTATTATTCTTGTTGGGCCGAGATTGGACCATGAGTGAAGGAATTGAGATAAGTTTAGGCCCTATCTTGACTTAGTTCGAAATTATGAGGCCCAATTAATATTTTTTGGCCCATTGGGCTCTTAAGGTGGTTCACGGCCGAAGATGGTACAAAGGAATGCGTTTGTGGTCCATTAAGGCTAATTAATTCGTTTATGGCCCAACAAGGCCCGTTAGAGATAACTAGTCTGTTTTAGGTCCAATAAGGGTAAAATGAATCATTTTAGGCCCATATGGACCAAAAGGTTGGGTTTTATGAATGTGGGTCCATTTAGAACCCAATTAGGGTCTTTAAGCCCAATATAGTTCAAGTTGAAGGTTTATTGGTCCATTAGGTCCAATAAAAGAATCCTAGTCCATAATGAATTTGAGCCGGGATTTCTAGGGTTTCCAACCCTTATTTGAACATATGAGATGTATTTGGAATGAGAATAGATTATAGTATTCACTTAGAGTACAAGTTATCCAGAGGCGAGCCTACGTTGAACTAAAGGGTGTCCATGGACACCCCTTGTTATTTAATTTTCTTTACAGATTATATGATAAATTTGGAAAGGACACCTATGGAAATCACAAACTGGACACCTGTGACTTTATGAGGCAACATGAAACAATCTACAAAATTTGTAACATCTTAGGAATTTTTAAATTTAGTAACATGCAATTGTATTGAGTAATTGGCGGGGTAATCAAAAGAAAAATCTTTATAAATATAATCTCTTTAAAATCTTACAAATCATGTAAAGTATTAGTAAAGAACACTGAAATGCCAAAGCCCTAAAAAAACAAAATTTACATTTTTTTGGGTAACCGGCGCCGCCATTCAACCTCTATTCGCCAACGATTTCTTTGTTGTCTCCGGAAGTTGGTGTGTTCACGTAGCTTCACCGATCGGTCATGAACTCCGACCTTGGTGCCTTTGATTTGCCAATCCTCTCCATCAGTAAAACAAGTCGGTTGGTTCGACGGTTCTGGCCTTACTTGCCGCTCGTTGTCCATCTCCGCCACCTTCTGTTGCTTTCCGTCCCCAATGACTGGAATCGAAGCACTGCTTCTCCATTGTCCACTCTCTTCTATTTTCAGGTCTCGGTTATTCACTCTCTCGAGTACTTAACGTGTAGATGTGTTTGTGTGTAGATATT
Organism: Lactuca saligna; assembly: GCF_052625555.1. NCBI lineage: Eukaryota > Viridiplantae > Streptophyta > Magnoliopsida > Asterales > Asteraceae > Lactuca > Lactuca saligna. The sequence continues at coordinate 53,632,416 of NC_136424.1, forward strand.
GATATAATTATTATATAAAAAAATGTTGCTATAGCTAAAGTCAAAGTCTATAAAATGGTAAAGTTCTAGAAAGCAATGTAGCCTCTATCATTTAAGCGTACGAAGAAAATAAAGCTTTCTATATCCAAACTTTCATCAATTGCCATAATATCTTAATTTATTTGATAATTTATTTAGTTTATAGTGATGTTTAAATTTTTTAGAAAAAATTTAAGACAATATCAAATATATGTTTGTTTATTAGTTTAGTTTGTATGTGGTGTTCATTTATAATTTGATGAATTTTGTATATTAATGTTGGAGATGATTATGATTTTGTATTGATTATTATATCATTATATAATGGTATAGTTATGACCTGATCTAAAATCTTTTTTAAAAGTATTTTATTATGTTGTATTATTCGATTCGGACACCCGTGAGTTTGAATCCTGGATTCGCCACTGAAGTTATCACACTAGGTGAATGATTGCATGAGAGTAGAATTTCCTAGCAAAAATGCTAGTTGTGACATCATCCCCCCGTTAGAGGGAATTTCGTCCCGAAATTCTTTTGAAAGGTAGGTTCATGAATGAGAGAATAGGTACTTCATCTGATCTTCGCATTTCCCATGTGGATTTCAGTCCACGCTTAGCGTTCCATCGAACCTTCACAATCAAAATGTGGCTTTGTTTTGTATGCTCTACTTTCCTATCCAATACCTCAACTGGTTCTTTGACGAACATGAGATTCTCGTTTATTTTGATTTCTTGTGAAGGAATGATAAGAGTCTCATCTGATATGCATCTTTTCAGATTCGAGACACAGGGTGTACGTTGCTGAGCTCTACAAGCAGCTGTAGCCTATAAGTCTTTGGACCAATCCGAGCAAGAATCTCGAACAGCCCGATGTATCGTGGATTTGATTTTCTCATTTCCTAAAGCGAATCATTCCTTTCCAAGGAGATTCTTTTAATAACACGCGATTCTCGACTTGGCATCCTAATGGCTTACGCCACTTTTTGGAATAGCTCTTATGTCGGTCTCGCGATGCTTGAAGTCAAGCTTTGATTTGGATTATCTTCTCTGTTTTTTCGTAATTGGTTTCTGGTCTCATGAGAGTACTGGCGAGTGATATGCATTTATGACTATAAAGAGTTTCGGAAAGAGCAATCTTGATGCTCGCGCGATAGTTGTTATTGTATGAGAATTCAGTCAAGGGCAACTAGGTATCCCCTGACTTACTGAATTCAGACACCCAGACTTGTAGCATAACTTCGAGTGGTTGAATGGTTCGTTCACTTTGACTATTGGTTTGAGGGTGGTAAGCAACGCTAATACTTAGTTATGTTCCTATAGTCTTCTGAAATGACTATCAAAGTCTTGAAGTAATCCCGTTATCTCAAGCCAAGATTGTAGATACTGATACTTCATGGAGTCCCACGATCTGTATTAGCAGAAAATGGGCAGATTGGGTTAACCTATCGACGATCACCTGGGTAGCGCCCAACTCAACTCTTATAATAATAAGCTTTGTCTTTTGACTTCGAGGGTTTTATCCATCCCTGTAGTGCTTTCTTCGCGATATTCTTCGGCTTGATGCTTTCAAGGCTGGTTGCAGATGTTGACAGTGTTTTGTTCTTGCTTCGTGAGTAGATGAGTATGCTATTGATGAAAATAATGAAAGGGCTGACTAGGAGTGGTTGAGAAAACTTGGTTCATAGGGTCCATGAATAGCATGGGAGCATTCGTTAGACCGAAGGGTATCACAATGAATTTGAAACGGTCGAGACGAGTTCGGAAGGCAGTTTTTTTTTTTTTTTGGAATGTTGTATTTTCAGACTAGAAGTTGGTGATAACCGGTTCTTAGATCTATTTTAGAGAAGTAACTAACTCCTTGGCACTGGCCAAATAGATCGTCAGTCTGAGGGAGTGGGTACCGGTTTTTGATAGTGAACTTATTCAATTTCCTAAAATTGATGCACATTCTGAAGGATTCGTCTTCTTGAAGAACAAGACTGGAGCTTTCCAGGGTGAGAAGCTTGGTCCGATGAATCCTTTGCGCAACAATTCTTCTCAATTGTCTGGATAACTCACGAATTTTGGCGGAAACTAAACTATAGGGTGAATTGGCAATTGATGTGGCTCCTAGTATTAGGTCGATTTGAAATTCGACCTGTCTTTCTGGAGGTATTCCCGGATGTTCTTCGGGAAATACATTCGGAAAATTGCATGCTACCGGAATACATTGTATGCTTACTTCTTCCTTGGTCTTGTCCACAATATGAGCAAGGAAAACGTAGTTGTTCTGGTGCAGGCACTTATGTGCCTTGATGCACGAGATAGGACGAGGACTTGGTGCCAGGTTTATCACCATGGATTTTTTTTAGAGTTTCATGATTAGGAAGACGAAGGAAAACGGCCATCTTGTGACACATAATATCAGCACGGTGGGGGCTTAACCCAACCATGCCAATTATCACATCTAAACTCCTAATATTTACTAGCATTAAATTTTATTTGAAATGAATGGTTGTTTAGTGTTAAGGTGTACTCTACATAAACATCTATGGTTGATTCGGTTTTCCCCTTAGTTATCCCCACCGTTATGGCTTAGTTTAGCCTCTGGGGTTGTGGTTTTAGTAAGTGTTTGAATATGTTACTAACGAAGATTCACTCAGCTTTACTATTGAATAAGAGGTAAGCGAAAGAGTTGTTAAGTGGGAACGTACCAATAGCAACCATCGGATCTTGGACTGCTTCGCCTTGTCCCCAGGTCAGGACCATTTCTGATCCTTCTGCTCCTTGATGGTTATCCTTGGGGCAATTGCGCCTGAAGTGTCCGGTTCCTATAGCAGGTGTAACTGGTCTCATCATTGGTGTTGTTAGGGTTGTTGCGATTGTTGTCGTTTTCATTTGGCTGACGATTATGACATGGATAAGTTCTACAGAATTTGGCGATGTGATTCTTTTGGTTGCATTTGTTACAATGCATCTCCCGGCAGGCTCCATTATGATGGAATTTGCACTGGTTGCATTTTGGAAGGCTTCCAGCATATGGTCTCCTGGTTGTTGGTGTAACAGGGGTCATGGTTGCATGAACAGCAACAACATGTTGCTTCCTTGAGAACCCTTGAGTGGGTTGTCCCTTTCTCTTACTTCCAGACCTCAGCTTCCTGCTCTTAAGCTTAGGGTTTGGAGTTCCTTGATAGGTTGTCACTTGTTGGTTTCAATGTTCGTTCCTTTGGATGGAGTTGTCAATGCTATTCCCGCCTCCATTGGGGTTGTTTGCATTGATTTGCGCCATCTCAGCGGTTACCGCCGCTGTTACAGCAGCTTGGAATGTAGCAGGGTCCATCTGTAGGAGCGGTGTCTCGCGGGTGCGCTTGTTATTCTTGCAGGATGGCATTTTCCTGATGCACGTTGATAATCCAGATCGTAAGTAATGATCGTCATTCCTGGTTGTACTCTATAAATTTTGCATGTTGTTGTATAATTCTTACTGCTTCCATCTACATTCCCTATGATGTATTTGTGGTAGTAGGTAATCACAGATTTATCACGATCGTCACGTCTATCCTTAGAGTATATAAGTTGTTTTGGTTTTGAGACCCTTAAGTATCTAGCGGTTTTGAGGGTTCGCTTGTGCATATAATTGAGTCTATGTAGTAATATGAAATAAAGATAGCACATAATCGTTCCAGTGGTAAGTATCATCTTAGTACACGAAAGAGTGTCATGTCGGATAGTAGGGGGAAGCGGAAAAGGCTGATCCTAATTGTGGCGGGAACTGTCTGGTGGTGGTGCCGATGAAGTGGATGCACCTCGGAGACGAGCTACTTGTTGTTCGGTATCTCGTAGTCGTACTTCCCAAACTAACTGTCTCGCTCGAGAGTCTCCATTCACTTCCTGTGTTTGTCTCTTGTCTCTATCAATGGCAAACCACATTTGTTCTGTTCGATTTGGGGTGTCCCGAGCTTGATTATCAATACCTCGGGTGCCCCGCACCATGACTGGGAGGGCCCGGTCAGCTGGTCCTCTATGACTAAGATCGAAGAGACTTCGGTTCCTATCGTAGTGTGGTCGTATCCCCTGCTGGTGACTCTATCTCCAAAGATCGTGTGCCCAAAGGGACATGGGGCCACCGGGGATCACACGATAAGTCAGTACTTTGGCTCTACATGGAGGATTGATGACATCGGATTCTGCATCCGAGTCATCATCACCATTGCCCTCTAGCTCTTCCCCTTCGATATCCACTATTGACTCGACGGGTCCATCTGTGAGTTCTACTTCATGTTCCTCCTCTGGGTCGAGCCACCCTGCTATTCCCTGACCAGGGAGATAGGGGTTTCTTGGCTAATGATACTTGTCTATAGTGTATTGCACGAAGGGGTATAAATACTAGAAACAAATAGCATACCAATTACTCCTATAGTAATTTAATTTTGTTTAGGTTTTGTTCTATAAGCTCTTTGGATAATTAAATGGTAAGTTTTTGATTCATTGCCCATCACAATTACTCCCGAACACATGTTGGTCGTATTTTGAATGAATGTAGTTGATCAGGCTACATTCACCCCCAATACGACTACATAACTGCCCGGGTTTAATAGCGATGTTCAAATCCTCCAAAGACTTTTACTGTTCTTGCTGTGTTATTATTCTAAAATGCACACAAAGGTATGTATTTTAATTATTATGTTCAAAGTTGTTTAGTGCCATTGTATTTATAGTTGCATATCTTGTATGATTAGATATGCTAGTTCACTATAAACAATGCTCTGATACCAATCTGTCACACCCCCGAACCAGACGGCGGAAACGTCCGGGGGCTTGCGCGTGACTTCATCTTGAAATATCATTACAGTGAATATAATTGAAACATAACATCATCATCATCACACATGTAATAATACAACATTCATTGTTTACATCGAGTATTGTATTTGAATATTACATGCCAAAATAGTAAGAGTATGATGAAACAAAATATCACACAATATCCATTAATTTGTTTCGTTCATCCTGCTTCAACGGTATCCTGAGAATACAAGTTATTTTGAAAACGGTCAACACAAAAATGTTGGTGAGTTCATAAGCATGTTTGTGAAAATGATTTGTATAACTTTGAAAACCACCAGAAAATCCGATATTTTCTGAAAACTGTTTAGTGTGTTTGTGTTAGATCTTGTATTAATGCATGTATGCTGTTGTTTATTTGACTAAAAAGGTAAAGAGAATGTAGATAATGTAAGAGCATGTAAAGAGAATGTTCCCAGACAACCCGAAGTTGCCTAAAAAAATGTAGATGTCTTCCGTAAACTTCATAACGTTAATTCCTCTAAGCGAGCCGTCATAACCATACTAAATAATGACAATTTCGCCTGTCTTGGCGTCGTTGGACGCCGGCGGAAAAATAGAATAAGGTTTTTGTCACCCTAGACTGGCCTAGTCTAACTGTAGCGAACAGCTCAGGTGTGGGGTGTCATCCCCGTATAGATCTATACACAAATCCCCGTTCTCCCTCCAGGAGACTCTGGTTATAACTACATGCTACGATCGTACACTTAATAGGTGCCAACCGATAAAAACTCGCTAGATCCTTAATCGAATTTACGCGAAGAAAAATGTATAAACTCATTCTAGGACCAATGATCCATGTAAGTGAACCATGAAGGCGTCGCTAAACATGTAAATCATTTCAAGGCCCAAATGGAATGAGATTATATAACATGAGCCCAAAATATATATGAAAGGACAACTAAGGATCAATTCACATATAAAGTATTTACAGGCCCAAATAGCACACAAATAGTATCCAAGGTCCGTCGCACATGTTAATGGGTTAGTGAGGCCCAATAAACATGTAAATAGTATACAGGACCTATCACACATAGAAATGGGTCATTAAGGCCCAATAACCTAGAAGATGATCAAATTAAATTCATTTGTTGGTTTATCATTGGTTTTAGTTCAATTATTCACTAAAATAGTATAAAAAGTAGAACGCATATAAAACCTATTCCCAGGCCCAATAAACATGTAAGTGGACCACTAAGGCTCACTATACGTGTCTATTATTTCCAGGCCCAATAAGGATATGAATATCGTTTTTAACCCGTTTGTTATTGTTTTGTTTATTTTAGCTTCATTATTTACAAATTTGATATAAAAGGCCCTCCTTTTTGTAAAAATGACGTTCTTGGCCCAATAAACATAAAATTTACAATTAGGCCCAATTTTTGTAAGAATAACACTTTGATCTCCAATTTTGTTAAAAACTTGTGTTGATGACTACTTTGTGGTAAAAATAACATTTATAAACTCATTTTTGTCAAAAATATCATTTTTGCTTGATTTTTGTGAAAATGCACATTTTTCTGGTTTTTGGCTTTTCCGACCTAGTTTTTAGAAAATTTGTAGAAAATTCATCGTAAGTCAAAATTTGGATCCGTAAATTCTGGAAGTTTGGAAATCTTGTCTACTTTGTTAAAACAATTTTCTCATAATTTTTGATGGCCTCAAACTAGTGTGAAATTACTCATCTTCACAGGTTGGTCCGAAATTATTTCAAATATGATAGACAGTTTTGTAAAATTCGCCAAAAATTGTAGAAAAATCGTATGAAAACGTGCGAGTAGTCATTTTAAAGGTATAAACCTAAAATTTATCCATGTAAAATAGTTTTGAAAAATACTTCCATTTGAATGGTCAAAACAGTCCGAGATTGGACCAAAACTTTTCTGTCAAATGCTGTTTTGTGAGTTTAGTTTATAGATCTCTAACCACAACACTCATTTTTGCTATATCAAGTGTATAAATCCAGTATATACTAGTTTACATGTATTATGTTTGATAAAACATACTTCTCTCAAGATTCATATAAAGATCCAAGTGATACACTTCAAGTTTCTTAACATATTTATAGATTAGTGAAGAAATCACACATAATCACCAAATGTTTCAAGGAAATCACACATAATCATGCATATAAATAGATATACACAAATCAACTTGTGTCCCCCCCCCCCCCCCCCCCCCCCCTAAAAAAAAAAAAAAAAAAAAAAAAAAAAAAAAAAACAAGTAAAAACCAAAAATAAGGGGGTATGAACTCACCTTGGGGTTTGGATTTCGGCTTTGATGAAGATAAGAAGAAGGTGGTGTAAGTTATGACTCTAGCTAGCTTTTTGGTGAAACTTTTGAAATGATTGTTATTCTAAGGTCAATAATCACGAAAATTGGAGAGTAAGGGAAGGATTCTTAGCATAAACTTGAATCAAAACAAAAGATTTTGTCATAAACTTACCAAGAGGATGAAATTGATGAAAACTCCTTGAATCACCCTAAGATTCACGGTTTTGGGGAGATAATTGAGAGAGTATTTTTAAGAGCATTTAGAAGAAAAGATGAAGTTTGAATGGGGAGTTGGGAGGCCGAGATTAAGAAGGAAGAGGAGAAGAGAAGAAAGAAGTGACAAGATGTTGTATTGATATATGGGATTAGCCTAGTTGCATGTGGTATAATTGCATGGAAACCCTCTATGTAAATATGAGGTGGCAACACTTAATTATCTCCTTGTTAATTCTTTTTTTTTGTATTATTCTTGTTGGGCCGAGATTGGACCATGAGTGAAGGAATTGAGATAAGTTTAGGCCCTATCTTGACTTAGTTCGAAATTATGAGGCCCAATTAATATTTTTTGGCCCATTGGGCTCTTAAGGTGGTTCACGGCCGAAGATGGTACAAAGGAATGCGTTTGTGGTCCATTAAGGCTAATTAATTCGTTTATGGCCCAACAAGGCCCGTTAGAGATAACTAGTTCGTTTTAGGTCCAATAAGGGTAAAATGAATCATTTTAGGCCCATATGGACCAAAAAGTTGAGTTTTATGAATGTGGGTCCATTTAGAACCCAATTAGGGTCTTTAAGCCCAATATAGTTCAAGTTGAAGGTTTATTGGTCCATTAGGCCCAATAAAAGAATCCTAGTCCATAATGAATTTGAGCCGGGATTTCTAGGGTTTCCAACCCTTATTTGAACATATGAGATGTATTTGGAATGAGAATAGATTATAGTATTCACTTAGAGTACAAGTTATCACACTAGGTGAATGATTGCATGAGAGTAGAATTTCCTAGCAAAAATGCTAGTTGTGACACCAATAATATTGTGCGCTATGTTTTCTTTTAGTTTTGTTTTTATCTCAAATTTTTCTTTGTCTTGAAAAGTGAATTCAAATGTAGATGAGACTCATGGAGACTATATCGAGATTTTCTGAGCCAAAGCTTCATAGATAATTGTCGAAGAATTCTCATTCGAAGGAACAAGAAATGAATATTATTCTTGCAACATAAATTATTTTAACCCTAGAAACAAGGTCAAGTTGTACTTGAAAATTATGTGAAAGATTGTATTGAAGCCTCCTCAATCAATTTGTTACTATCTATGAACCTGTTGAAGTGATCCAGAAGATACGTTCTCTCTGATATTCTCTCTGAAGATTCTCAATCTGAAGGTGCTAATTTTAAAGAATATCTACAAGATGCTTCCTCACCCAATGTGCGTTCAGAGTCAAATTTTGAAGAAAAGCTCAACCGCTCAAGATGACGTCATTTATTGAAGATTCATCAAGTTCATCTTGAAGCAATGAAGAATTCGAAGATAAACACTGAAGCCAAGCTCCAAATGAAGATTGACTAGAAAATTCAGTTACATTTTAAGGGAGAGTTTGTTGGGTCAATTAGAAAAGAAAGCTATAAACCAAGGGGAAGATTGTTGGGACTAAAAATATGGTTTATACTTTACTTTTCTAGGCAATTGTAGTTTTTGGTCTAGGACCGAAAACAGTCTGGTGTTCGCGGTTAGGTATGTTTACGATAACAAACTCGTTTGTGGCTGTAACAAATATCGATACAAAACTACATTACATTGAGAGATTAAAAGAGTTGTAGATCACTTATGTAAAAGAAAGTAAGCTTTATTTATGCTTATGTTTCTGTATTGACAATGACATCCTAATATTTTAAAATGAATAAAATACATTTCTTCGGAAATGTTTTGTTAATGTATTTATCATTTTTTTCTTGTAACAAATTTCACAACATTATTCTTTAAAACTGAATACTCTGATGTTCAAATAAATATAAATAAAATTTCAAAAATGATTGTGAATTTGCGGATGTCACATATACAGTTTGTGTGTTTTCTAAATTAATAAAAATGATCCTTGCTTTAATTATTTACCATAATAGTCCCTGTTTTTATAGTTTTACACATTTGTTCCACATTTGACATATTTACATTAAGGATCCTTGATTTTATATTTTTACACATTTGGTCCCTTTTTATTATTTTTAAAAGAATGGTTCGTGTCTGTTTTTGACATATGTACAACAATGGTTCCTTTTTTACTTATTTATTTGAATGGTCCCTGGTTTGATGGTTTTACACATTTGGTCCATGTTGTAAAGAATTTCATGAATGGTCCTTCTTATTGGTAGAAAAATAACATATTTGGTCCCTTTTTGTCGTATTTACAGTAATGGTCATGTTTGATTCATTAATTCAAAACTATGGAATGCATTTCACTAAAATACTATCCATTTTAAGTTCGTGAGTATATACAATTAATAAAAATGGCATAATTTTTAGCATTTTCGAATTTAAGGAATTTGAAACTATATTTTGCTGAAATATTTAAAAGTACCTAATGATTTCTTGAAGCAATCAGTCTTTGAGATATCGTATCCGGAGAAACTGCAAGCTATCATCTTTAAAGGGATTGATCCTGCATATTTAACAGGTAATGCTTGATCTCGTAAATACTTTTATGTTCATAATTTCGAGAAAAAAAAAGGAAAAATTACTATGAACTGGGTTGATCTTACGTTCGTCGAGGCCACAAAACTTTCAATTTCAAAATCTTCGACCTCAATTCCAATCGAAGCCTATCATTTGCTCTGTGTTTTTAATTTTATGTGTACAAAATAGAATCCAATTGTTCCAAGATATTGATCCTTAATCGATGAATGTTGAGATTGATTGTAGTTTAAGAACGTTCATCGATCGTTTGTATCTAGTGGTGTAGAACAAAGAAATTGTCGATAGGGTTATGATGTACAACATAGTGCAACATTTTGGGGGTATAGGATGCAACTTCTAATTTTGACAAAATAAATAAATAAATAAATATGGATGTTTTTTTATTATTTAATTTTTAAAATTTTAATTTTTATAAATATACAAAATGACTAAATATTATAATGCAATATTTGCTAATAAATTTGTATAATTGATTGAAGATGGTCACTAATTATGGTGGTTTATCTTTATATTAAGATTTAATTTAATATTTAATTATATGCTATAATTATTTTTTAAATTTTTTTACGCATGTATCCTATATATTATAAAAATAAGTTCACATATTTATTTTGAATCATTAATTGTAAACTCATATAACAATCCTATAACACTCTTAATTAACTTATTTTCTTATACGTATTTATAAACTAACATGGATTCTATTTATGCTAAAAAGGGACAAAAAAAATTGTATTTAGATAAACGGAAAGTGAAAAATAAAACTATGGTATTAAAGGGTCAACTTCAGCTAATTAATTTACAAATAAAAAGTGTCAAATATATCTTGAAAAATAATTTTATATATTTATTTGAATCAATAATGATAATTTTATTGATAGGCCCCAATCCGTCAAGTTTACACTCGTAAGAAGAAGAAGAAGCCCATGGGTGGCAGCCCAGTAAGGCTGGTCCAGTCCAGTGAAATGCAGGGGACAGACCAAGGGTAATTTGGTCTTAGGAGCTCTTTTTGCTGCAGCTATTTCGTGGGAGACATCCTTAGTGGGAGTGGAATGTTCTCTGTCTTTTCATGGCTGCTATTTGTCCTTTTTGTCTTTTCTTTCCAGTATTTATAGGGAGTTTTGTTTTCCGTTTGGGGGGGAGAAAATTTGTAATTGCTTAGGCAACTTGGAGAGCACTCACCTCTCGAAAGTGAGATTATCCCTAATTCTATGAAAACTCCAGTTCAATCCAAATCCCATTTTTACTCTTAGATACAACGTTGTAAGAACAGCAGGACGGAGCTTAACAAGTGGTATCAGAGCAATTTCCAATGGGAGGAGCATCAAAGGAAGCGGTGGCTGTCAAGAAAGTAGAGGAACAAGTGGGGGTGATTCAAATCCAGCTCCAATCTCATGGAGTGGATATTCAGGAGCTGAAGCACAGGATGGACGAGATCCTCCATGGTCAGGATGAGATGAGAGACAACATAAACAAGTTGCTGGAACGCAATGGAAACCCAGGTACACCAAACTCTGGTCTTGTTACTCCTTCTAATGAACCCATGAACAAGAACAAAGGACCAGAGGGGTCTGGAACGGGGGGCTCCGGCCACGGGGGTTCTGGCCAAAGTCATGGAGGGTTTAACGCCGGTGGTTCCCAAATCGTTTTTGGATCAATGCCTCCAACCGAGACAGGAAGGGGAAAATATGAATATCGTCATCGGAAAATCGATATGCCGGGTTTTGACGGTTCTGATCCAGACGGGTGGATATTGCAAGCGGAGCGATACTTTACAATCTATCAGCTGAATAATGGGGAGAAACTCGAAGCAGCAATCCTTGCTCTCAGCGGCGACGCCCTAGCCTGGTATCGGTGGTCTCACAATCAACAAGCAGTGGTGACATGGGAGCAAATGAAAACCCTATTCCTCAAGAAATTCCGACCAATATTGGGAGGCAACATCTACGAACAGTGGAACTCGTTGGTTCAAACGACCACCACCGCCGACTACATACGTCGGTACATTGAATTAGCGGCTCCTCTTGAAGGAGTCTCCACCAACGTCGCTATTGCAAGTTTCTTGAAGGGCCTGAAGCCAGAGATCCGCGACGAACTACACATGTGGGCTCCTCAAGACTTGGGCCAAGCGATGGATCTGGCCCAACAAGCAGAACAACGGCTCCGAAACCTCAAGAACAGCATAATCGCATCAATTGGAGCTCGTAAGCCCATACCTGGAAGATCCACGAATTCAGGTACCTTCCCCACTTCCATTGCGAACAATTCAAACCCGTTTAGGGCAGCAGAACAAACACAACGACTCACCGAGTCGCAAATCCAAGAGCGGCGAGCCAAGGGGCTGTGTTACAAATGTAATGAGAAATGGAACAAGGGCCACCGTTGCAAAACACAAATTAACGTCATCCTGATTGAAGAATCAGAAGACCCAGGAGACGAAGGTGACATAGTTCAAGAGCCAAGAGAAGACGATCCCGCTACTCTAGATTCAAAGGAAGTGGACGATCTGGTGGAGGTTTCCCTCAATTCGGTAGCGGGGCTCTCCTCTCCAAAGACAATGAAGTTAAGAGGTCAAGTCCTGGGTCAACCGGTGGTGGCTTTGATTGACCCCGGAGCTACCCACAACTTTATCTCCTTAAGTTTGGTAGAAGACCTGGGAATCCCTGTACAAGAGACGGAGCCATATGGGGTCAGGATGGGAACAGGGGACTGTGAGGAAGGACAGGGCATCTGCAAAGGGGTACTCCTACAGCTCCAGACAGTCGACATAGTGGAGGAGTTCCTTCCTCTTAGATTGGGAAGCTCTGATGTAATATTGGGAATGAAGTGGTTAGAAACACTTGGAACCACCCAGACAAATTGGAGGGAACAATCAATGACATTTGAAGTAGCGGGAAATCCGATTTGCCTAAGGGGGGACCGTTCTCTCGGGAAATCCCTCATCTCCTTAAAAGCCATGGCAAGGGAGTTAAGGAGAAAGGAACCGGGGATATGGGTGGAATTGAATAATGCCGAGTTGGAGCATACGAGCACGCCCCCAATTCCTAAGCTCTTGATGGGGGTCTTGGATCAATTCCAGGGGTTATTCAGCGAACCCAAGGGGCTTCCACCAAACCGATCCATCGAACACCAAATCGAGTTAAGGGAGGGAACCTTACCGGTTAGCGTGAGGCCCTACCGGTATCCACATTTTCAGAAGAACGAGATCGAAAAGATGATACAGGAAATGCTCCGGGCAGAAATAATTCAAACCAGCACAAGCCCTTACTCAAGCCCTGTTATCCTTGTCAAAAAGAAAGACGGGTCTTGGAGGTTCTGCGTGGACTATCGGGCGTTGAACCGGGCCACCATACCTGATAAGTTCCCAATTCCGGTGATAGATGAGCTTCTGGATGAGTTGCATGGGTCCTCTATCTTCAGCAAGTTAGATCTTCGATCCGGGTATCATCAAATTCGAGTCCGTGCTATCGACGTGCACAAAACCGCTTTTAGAACGCACGACGGACATTACGAGTTCAAGGTAATGCCCTTCGGACTTACTAACGCTCCTGCGACCTTCCAGGCGTTGATGAATGATATTTTTCGTCCATTCTTGCGGAAATTCATACTGGTATTCTTTGATGATATACTAGTCTATAGTCCCAATGACGAACTACATAAGCAGCATTTAACAGCTACCTTTAAAAAACTGGAAGAGCATCAGTTATTCTTGAATCTCAAAAAATGTGAATTTGGAAAATCCAAGCTCTCCTATTTGGGCCATGTTATTTCTAGTGAAGGGGTATCAGCCGAAAACTCGAAGATTGAAGCCATGTTGGATTGGCCTACCCCCAGGAACATAAAGGAATTAAGGGGCTTCCTTGGTCTCACGGGGTATTATCGGAAATTCGTCCGAAATTATGCCCAAATTGCGATTCCCCTGACCGAACAACTGAAGAAAGATCGGTTTGGGTGGGGAAAAGAAGCAGAACAGGCTTTTCAGAACCTTAAAACAGCTATGACAACCTTACCGGTCCTAGCCATGCCCGATTTCCAACAAACTTTTGTTGTCGAGACGGATGCATCGGGGTTCGGGTTAGGGGCGGTGCTATCACAAAGCGATCGACCGGTGGCCTACTACAGCTTCACATTAGGGGTAAGGGCACGGGAGAAATCTATCTACGAAAAAGAATTCATGGCTATTGTGAAAGCAGTCACGAAATGGCGACCCTACCTGTTGGGGCGAAGGTTTGTGGTAAGAACAGACCAGAAAAGTCTGAAATACATCCTAGAGCAACGGGTAATTGGAAATGATTACCAACGATGGGTAACCAAGCTAATGGGATTCAATTTCGAGGTTCAATACCGCACCGGGGCTAGTAACCGAGTGGCTGATGCCCTGTCCCGGCGAGACACCACCATCGTGTGCAACTCCGTTAGCATGACGTTATGGGGAAGTTGGGACAAATTAAAAAAAGAATTAGACCAGGATGTTTTTGTGCAAAAGGTAAAACAAGACTTGGAAGCCAACCCCCAAACCCACAAAGGCTTTGGAGTTTTTTGTGGGAATTTGTTATATAAGGGACGGCTGGTGATTCCCGCCTCCTCCCCACTGATTCCGGACATTATCTCGACGTTTCATGACTCTCCTATCGGAGGTCACTCGGGAATCAAGAAGACCTTCCAGCGGGCAGCAGCAGAAGTATATTGGGTTGGTATGCGTGAATCTATATCTGAGTTTGTCCAACGGTGCACCATTTGCCAGCAACATAAAGCCCTCACTTCATCCCCTGCTGGGTTGCTGCAACCCATCCCAATTCCGGAGCAAGTTTGGGACGAAATAACTATGGATTTCGTGGAGGGGCTACCCAAGTCAGGTGGGTGGGATACCATATGGGTCGTAGTGGATCGCCTTAGCAAGTATAGTCACTTCATACCTCTGAAACACCCCTTTTCAGCAGCAACTGTCGCAGGCAAATTCATGACGGAGGTGGTAAAATTACACGGAATGCCCTTGTCCATCATTAGCGACAGGGACAAAATATTCCTAAGCCAATTCTGGAGGGAGCTCTTTAAACTACATGGGGTAGATTTGAAACGCAGCACGGCCTATCACCCTCAATCGGATGGCCAATCTGAAGTGGTGAATCGTTGCCTCGAGACCTATCTTCGTTGCTTTTGCTCGGGAAGACCAAAGCAATGGGCCAAATGGTTGTCATGGGCCGAGTACTGGTACAACAGCTCATACCATTCGGCTACCGGTACTACACCTTTCAAAGCCCTCTATGGACGAGAGCCGCCACCCCTGATCAGATATGAAGGTCAGCAAACGCCAATGGATGCTCTCGACCAGCTGCTGGAAGATCGTGACATCGCCCTTGATGACCTCAAGATGAATCTCATCCGGGCCCAGCAGAGAATGCAAGTTCAAGCTAACAGGAAAAGAAAGGACGTGGAATATAAGGTTGATGAATGGGTTTACTTGAAGCTACGGCCATACAGGCAACTAAGTTTGGCTCGTAGGAGGTCGGAAAAGCTGTCGCCCCGTTACTACGGACCTTTTCGGATTCAGCAAAAAATTGGGAAAGTCGCTTATAAACTCGAATTACCCCCCACCACTAGTATTCATCCAACGTTTCATGTTTCACAACTCAAGGCTGCTATAGGAGCTCCAACACAAGCTAGGGAAATTCCACCTCAGCTCAACGAGGACTTAGAGCTGGTGACTCAACCAGAAGAGTTGCGAGGGGTTCGATACAAGAAGAATGGGGGGGCTGAAGACAAAGAAGTCTTAATTAAGTGGGAAGGGCTAACCGAAATGGAAGCGACATGGGAAGATTACTCCAAGGTGAATTTGCAGTTTCCAGGTTTTAACCTTGAGGACAAGGTTGAAGTTTGGGCCGCCGGTGTTGATAGGCCCCAATCCGTCAAGTTTACACTCGTAAGAAGAAGAAGAAGCCCATGGGTGGCAGCCCAGTAAGGCTGGTCCAGTCCAGTGAAATGCAGGGGACAGACCAAGGGTAATTTGGTCTTAGGAGCTCTTTTTGCTGCAGCTATTTCGTGGGAGACATCCTTAGTGGGAGTGGAATGTTCTCTGTCTTTTCATGGCTGCTATTTGTCCTTTTTGTCTTTTCTTTCCAGTATTTATAGGGAGTTTTGTTTTCCGTTTGGGGGGGAGAAAATTTGTAATTGCTTAGGCAACTTGGAGAGCACTCACCTCTCGAAAGTGAGATTATCCCTAATTCTATGAAAACTCCAGTTCAATCCAAATCCCATTTTTACTCTTAGATACAACGTTGTAAGAACAGCAGGACGGAGCTTAACATTTATATACATAAAAAATTGAATATTCTAATTAGTATTTTTTATTTAAAACAATTTATTAATAATTATGAAGTTTTATTTTAAAATTTTAATTATAAATATCAACCGTGGTTTCCACAAACTATAACCTAATGTATAATAAAATTATAATATTGCCTTTGCTTGGACGTTGGTATTGTTAACTAGCAATAATTCCAAAATAATTAAGCGATGATTGGGATTTAGGGTTAAAAATAGATATTATAGCTATGTAAGTTAAATTGATTATAAGTCTCCAAAACAATTAACCGAGGATTGGTATTTAGGGTTAACTAATGTTTCGTTGTCTATGTCAATTAAATTGATTATGTTAAAAATCCGATAGGCTTAGTTTTAAATTGAAGAGGAATATGAGTTGTATCCACCTAATTTTAAATTTTAATCCTAAATCAATGATAAGTATTTATAGAAAATCTAAAATCCTAGGTAAAAGGGCAATTGAACAATGACTTAAGACAATGAAGTGATACACAACAAAACTAGCTTGAAAAGACTAACATGTAACTTTGAAACTTTATAGACTAAGATCAAAGAATATCATACTATTTTTGCATAATTTTCTATAAAAATATTTATTAGGAAGAAAAATAAAAATAAAAACATACAAAATATACATGGAATATCTCCATGTGACACGAGATACTATTTAGGATGTAAAATGACAAACATACCCATCCCCAAGATTGACGCAATAACTGAAAATCAGAAAAATAAGAGATTTGGCAAACGTGCATTCGAAAGGGTGGGCAGATTTTTCATCCTTCTTTCACCTTTATATGATAACGATCCTGTAACCCTATCTCAATATATCACAACTCGCAATCAATCAATCAGCTAGATCCCAACCCTAATTCTTTACTTTCTTGTTTCTTCGTTATCCCCGATTCTTCCCTCAGAATTCCCAATTGTGAATGGTGGAAATCTTCTGTAATCGGTTGATGATCTCCCCCCTTTCCTCGAGGGGGATCTCTGCTCTTTCCACCGCTTTCTCCTTCGGATCTTGCAAGGAAGGCTGGTACCACCGCTGCGTCGGAGTTGATCCCTGAATTCGTAATCGTTACACCCACAGACACCGTCGTCTCACCTTTGTTTTTTGTTTTGTTTTATTAGATTCAATTTGCTTAATTGTTTCGTAATCGTTCTGTTTAGAAGGAAAGCGATTTTGTTTTGTGTTTTGATTCGAAGAAAAGATGTTGATGTATAAGCAAAAGAAGAATCAGGCCGGGAGAGGCGGCGGAAACCGGCTTCTGATTAGCATTACTGTTATCGGAAGCGCTGGACCGATCCGTTTTGTGGTTAACGAGGAGGAGCTTGTTGCTTCCGTCATGGACACCGCTCTTAAATCTTATGCTCGCGAAGGTCGTCTCCCAATACTCGGTTCCAATATCCATGATTTCGTTCTATATTGTCCAATCGCGGGAACCGAAGGTATTGTCAATTTATCATATATGATGTTTCAATTTTGTTTTGTAGATCCAACTGATTTGTTTCTGATAATTTGATTTTAGCTTTGAGTCCATTGAAGACTATTGGATCGTTTGGAGTTAGAAACTTCATGCTGTGCAAGAAGCCTCAGGCGGTGGAGGAGGGTGGCGTTGGAAAGCCGGCGGCGGTGGGAATAACGAGGAAGAACTCCGGCAGCTGGAAATCGTGGTTCAATAAATCACACAGTTTCAAAGTTTCTTCTCATTGAATTCTTGATTAAGCAATGTAGGGAATTATCTTCCCCAATTTGATTTACAATTTCAGAATTTGATTTGTTTCACTTTTCTCTGTTTTGATAATTCGAATTTGATTTCCCAGTTGAATAAAAGCTGTAGCGATGAATTTGTAATGAAATAAAGGGGTCTCTTTTGTTCCCCATATCAAGTGTCAATTTCAATGGTTTCTTTTTTTCTTGAGTTGCATTCATACTCTTTTTCTTTAGTGAATCTTTAATCACACCATGAGAAGTATTTTTAACCTTTAGTGAATCTTTAATCTTTACGTTATGCATATTAGAAGTTGTGTTTCTATTGCATTAAAATGTGTTTTGTTATTTGAGCCAATCACAACCATATGAGAAGTATCTTTCTGTTTGATCATGTTTATCATGTTCTTTTTTATTTTTCTTAGTGGAGTTTGGTGTGTCATGAATGTTTGGTTTCTTGTGCATTGTGGACCTCACGTAGGGAATAGAAAAGGGTAAGAAAATATGTTGGGATTGTTTTGGTTGGATGGGATTTAATGGCAAGGGACTTGCTACTTTATGGAATGGAATTTATGGACCATAGATGTTTGAATAAGAAAGGTAATATATAGTATGTGTATGTAAATGATAGATGGAATTGATAGATGATAGAGAAAGAGAGGTAATAGAGTTATAGCACCAAATAACATAAGAAAAATACATAGAAAAAAAAATTCTAAATTAATTTTTGTTTAGAAAACAAAAAAAAGCGTACATTGTTTTTAACATATTAATTTATATAATTTTTTATAAATTTTACTACCAAGCGGATGGCATGTAACATCCATATAATAGCCACATCACATTTAAATATCACATTAAATAAATGAAACCGATTTAAAATTTAAAAGATAAAGTTTATCTAATAAATGAAACCGATTTACATATTTATACCGAAAATTTGAATAAAATGGATAGTTAAAACTTAAAAGATAATGTGTCTTCAATAGTAAGAAATCACAACTATAAATTGGAGAATAATCAGCCAAGAAAGCCGAACAAACATGTAGATATGATTGGATATTTGAACGATTTGATACCACATGCTATAAAATAATCAACCACAATAAACAACTAATTAACCACAACAACCACTGATATAAAGTGGAAATAAGAAACTTACAAACCACACACTTTTATTACTAAAACTTAACTAGAAGGGGTACAAGATAAAAACGTTACCGATAAGAGGAGAAGAATAGAGAAAAGATCGAGATAAATGATGCATCAAAAGGGCTTTATATAACAGCTTCACAAGAAACTTAACAATGCTAAAACTCATAAGAATAAAGAAATTTTCCTAACTAATAAGAACTTTTTAATATCATATAATACTCCATGCATATTAAATAATATTTTCAGAGTTTGTACAAAAAAAAAAAAAAAAAAAAAAAAGATCAGGCAACAGAAAGTAACAAAAATTGCATCAAGGAAACTAAATACGAAAAAAAACACCGCATAACTCAAATGCAACATTTCCAGAAATGTTGCATATAACACGATTTCTAATAATAGAAGGGTTTAGGAGCATCATTAACGACCCCACCCAAAGACATAAGGAACAAGAGTTTATCTATGTCTACATCTTATCATAAATATTTAATTTTGTCTATTTGATTCCATTCTTTTTTACCCCATTTTTATTGTTCTTTAAAACCAGACAACCAGCTCCATACATCGTTACTAATAGCCTTGCTACTTTGCTATTTTCTTGAGATGCACAACTTCTCAGAACAGAAGGAAGTTTCCACACTATTTCCAATTTTGTATTTAAATAAACAAGCTCCCAACGTTAATCGATCATCTATCTTTGCTACCAAAAATTGTGTCTTACTTAACCCACAAAATGTTGATAATGTCTATGTTCGCACCAATTCAAATATCCTCCATTTTAACCAACACTCCTTTGGGTGCTTTGAACAATGAGAGCCAAGAAGTGCCGATACTTCCAAGCATATATTTTTTTAAATCAAAGTCGAGCACCACTGGATATCTTCTTAGCTTTCCACTTAGACAAGATTTTATGAAACTTGTCAATTAAGGGTTGCCAAGAATTTGTTTTTTTCTATAAGATAGCTTATCAAAACCCTAAGAAATAGTTTGGGAACTCAGCGGGTTATCAATATCTCGTTAACCTTGGAATTCAACTTCTCCTGCTTGTCACCTTCTTTATTGTTGTTTTCGTTGAAGCATTTTATCATTTTATGATTAAAAATATGTTGGTGATTTTATCACTAAATATATTTTAGTGTATGGATTTAACACGTGTTTTAAGAATAATGTTTTTTGTTATAATACAAGTGTTTCAAGAATATTTTAGTGTATGGACTTAACAAGTGTTTCAAAAATAATGTTTTTTATTATAATACAAGTTAGGAGGTATGGGAGTGCACACTTGTATTTACTAAACATTATTAGTACTGAACCCTAATATGCTGTGTCAAGTCGAGGCTCGGGGCAGCGCCCCGAAATTATTTTTTTTAAGAACAATACAAGGACTACATTGTCATTCTTTAAAAGAGTAAAACCGTTTTTCATTTATTCGTTGTTTGGATAAGTTAGGGAAACAGCATATAGATTGAAATACAGAGAAAAACAACGGACACTTCTTCTTTTTCATCTCTTCAAAATTGATTCTGATTTTGTGTCTAAAATCAAAATTGTTGCTTCAGGAATTATCTCAGTTTGGATTGCGTGATACCCAAGACATATAGGGTCGAAATATCAAATAAGAAAAATGTTTACATGATTCCTATTTGTGATCTAGATTTTCTATAACCCTATTTCGAATTCCCCAATAAAATCTTTAAGACGTTGAAGATTGTTTTTAATAGAAATCAACTTATTAAAAACTTGCAAAGAGAACTTAATAGACCAGAAGTCCATCACTAGGTTATCAAAATTATCCATACCCAACTAAGAATTAAACAACTTGAATGGGAAATGGCCAAAATTAGTATTCGAATCCCTTAGAAGATAGGGTTATGATAGGATAATTTTTTAGGATCACCACTTGTTCCGTATTATCCCAACACTCCGTTAATAAAAAATTAACCGAAGTACATGTTTAACTTACTCATTTTACTACCATCTCTATTTTTCCATGTATAATTTCTATCTCCCAAATACATATCTTCTCACCAATTAGATTCAATAAATGTAATGAGTGCCTTAAAACTAAGACTCGGATCTCTTAGAAGGTAATCCCACGTCATTAATATCTCCACAACATAGCACAACCCCGTCATATCCTTTGATCAAGGACAAAGTTGAACTCTACACCTCTAATTTTAAGGGCTAAACTTTGGTTCATATGTATTAATAAAAAACCAGGTTACCATTTCCCAAACAAGTCCCAGACGATATTAAGAATTCATCATATCTGAATGATCTCTTAGTTTTAATAACCTATGGTCCTAAATACTTGGAATTTCACCATCGTTACCCTTTGTTAGCAATGAAATCATGATTGAAAACACCCACAAGCTTCTAGCAGCAACATCAGATAATTTCTTCTATTTTTTCTATTGAAAAATGTGACATCTCTATTTTCACTATAGAAAAATACTTTTTTTGTTTATGCTTATTTTAAAAAATAAAGTATTCTTCGTATAGTGGAATTTTCCCCTAAAAGCAATTTCGTAGGAATATTTTTTATTGATCATCAAAATATAGGATGTCACAACTGATATAAGAAACATAAGCATAAACGTAATCATTATTAGCCTTCCAACATCTAATGGCCTATGTTTCATCGAATCTCTCATCATTTCCAAAAATCAAATACATTTGTGTCGATACCTGTAATACAAAGAAATTGAGCGGGTAAGGTTGGGAAACCTTGTGAATACATAGAGTTTTCAACTCATAATATTATAATCTTTAATTATATATTTTTCCAAAAAAACAAATAATCCAGTTACTCATTCCCGTTATCCTCACTTCCTAATCTTTAAATAATGATCTCGATAGATATTTTCTAAAGGATATTAACATCGAATCTCATTTATTCTTCGTTAAACATCTAGGCACAGTAGTACGATAGTACTTTGGGCAAGCACAACAGTACGAGGGTCATAGCTCATTATTTCCCACAACATTTTACTAACTAATATTTTCCTAGATAACTAGGCACAACAGTACAATAGTATTTTGGGTGAGCAAATAAGTACGATAGTACTTTGCAAAGCATAGCAGGTCACAACTTGTTATTTCGCACAACCCTTTACTAACTCATCTTCGCCTATCATTTACTATTTTTTATAGCACTTTACTAACCTATCACAACATGTCATCTATTATTTCATACATCCCTTCGCCACCTAATCAAATTTGAAGTATGATAACATATATATAGTTTAGTCAATCATGTTGTACAAATATATTAAACACAGTTAAAAATCACACATAGCACTTAAGCAATTAGAATACTTTTATCTTTGTGTAAGTTTGAAAGTAACTATGCACCCACTTGTTAAAAGTGGATGACTAGTGAGTTTGACAGCGTTTCGCCTAGGACTTCGACTTTTCCTTTGATGTGACCTTGGTATAAATGTCACGAAGTCTTAGCCTTATAGTCTTGGCAAATAATGACAGTCTAGATTCCTCTCTAATCCTAATGTTTACAGCAAGATCTATTAAGGAACAACCAGGTAGGGTTCTATTAGGGGTAGGGTCTGTTTGGTATACATAGTACATTGTTTAGAAATACCACTTCAAACACCTCATTAAATCCAACCTAGATATCATTCATATAAGTAGATCAATCATTATAATAACTTAGAATCAGTTATAAATCTTACTTATAGATTCATAATAATGACTATGAACATAAATATAAGTTAACACTTGAAACAAAATAAGTTGAACTTAACTTACAAGAATTTTATCGAAAATCGGCACAGACAGAAGTCTGACCTGAACACTTTTTCCGTCGGGCTCCTAAAGCTCCAAAGTTTCTACTAACATGTTCAATTTGGGAGAAAATCGGCCTCAAAGGTGGGAGAGGTTTTGAGAGATTTTGTATTGAATTTTTGAGGAAAAAAGATTAAATTTGGAAGATATATATATATATATATATATATATAATGTCCATGGGGGTGTGCCGAGCCTAGACAAAGGGCACGTCATGCCTCAAGGGTGAGGTATCTCCAAATATATCGTGCCACGTGTCAGCCTCTCCTTCGTCCACGTCATTCTTCTAGAACAATGTCATGTGTCACTATTTCGTGGTGCAACGTGTCCAAATCTCGTGGTGCCACATCAACATGTCTTATTGAGGAGCCGAACACCCGACCGTGCTACGTGACGCACTCTGGTGCTACCACGTCACCATCATAGGTATTTTCTCACAAGTCTTTAGATGGTCATAACTTTCACATACAAGCTCCTCTTTAAAACGTTATTTATATCCCCAAAATCCTCTCGACGATCTCTACAACTTTCATTAATGTCTCAACATCTAATTTTTACTCTAACTAAAATTCATATTTAGATCAGTTTAGATTGTTAAAATCTGTGCAAAATTAATAAATCCTTCGTACGAACTTCTTTGTTTCTTTATATTGACAAGTTAATATTCACAAGATTTTCAATTTTCATTTAGATTGTTTCGGCTAACAATCAATAGATTTCAACTTTGATTTCTACGTTCACACTGTTGCGCTTAAACTTCAAAAAATCATAATTTTCTCATACAAAGTCAGATTTGGACGTTCTCTATATGCATACCCTTGGTTTTACAATTACTATGAATTTCGTTTAGACTACTTAGGCTAATAAGTAATGTATCAAAAATTCACTTTTTACGACACACATAGTTGTGTCGTTTAATCATGAAATTTCGAAGAAGCATAACTTCTTTATATGCAGTTGGATTTCGAAGTTATTTGTATGTACAGAATCCTTGTAACATATACTGTAACTTTGGTTAAGATTATTTATCATAAATAATCTTCTATCAAAATTTCATTTTTATCGCTTATTATATCTTAATTGTCTAGCCCGAATCTATGGGCATTACAATTGTCTCCTCATTAGGATGATTACATCTCGGAATCATCAGCGAATAGAGCCTATACAATGACTCCGCACGTCACGCTTCCATCCTATGTAATATTTGTAACTCTTATGTATTTTCAAGTGAATATCTTGACTTCTTTACTGTTGGCAATGCTCAAACTTGCATCTGTTCTTCATTCTCCTTTGGTCCTAATTTTCGCATCTCCACTCAATCCTCATTAGAAACTCCTAGTCCTTCTCATATGAACTCGGTCTATGGTAAGGTCTTTACTTCGGCTATCATAACAAATTGAATGGTAACACTCTAATGACCTTCCATCGCACGATGCAATCGTTAGATTTAGGTCTCTTTGAGTCAGACTCTAGCATGGAAGACACCTCTGAATAATTGTTGCTATTCGTCTGAAATGGTGAGGAATATTATTTCCTTTCATGGTTTGTACAAACAAGGTTTTAGTTTTGCATTTGATAATGAAATTGGTACTATTAATGCTTTTTATAACGGTGTATTTTATTTTAAAGCATTGCCTTGTAATGGTGTATATGAAACTATGATGGTTGTAGACAACTTAGAAAATAATGTGTTGCATATTGGTTCTTCCAATAGTTTAGATAAGGCATCCTTGCGGCATTGTCGTCTTGGACATGTCAAAAAGAAGCGTGTAGCCCAACTCCAAAGGCTGGAGTCTTGGAGTCGTTCGACTTAAAGTTGGATGACACTTGCGAATCTTGTTTACTTGGAAAGATGATCAAGTCACCCTCCACCGGTACTTGTGAGAGTGGTGAGGGTTTGTTGGATCTCATACACACAAATGTGTGTGGAACTTTCAGAACCGCCACAAGGGATGCTAACCGCTTCTATATGACTTTTACTGATGATTACATCAAATATGGCTATATCTGTTTAATCAAGAATAAGTCAGAAACCTTTGAAAAGTTCAAAGAGTTTAAACAAGAAGTGGAGAATCAGCTGGTCAGGAAGATAAAGATGCTCTGATCCGACGGGGGTGGTGAATATCTTAGTATCGAGTTCCTTGACTATCTTAAATAATGTGGAACTGTTTCACAATTGACGCCACCTAAGACACTGCAACTTAATGGTGTGGATAAGAGGCACAATCGAACCTTGTTGGACATGGTTCGTTCCATGATGAGTCGAGCTTCATTACCTATCTCATTCTGGGGGTTCTCCTTAGAGACTGTCGCCCAAGTCCCAACTAAGAAGGTTGCCAAAACACCTCACAAGATGTGGACAAGGAAAGTTCCCTCGTTAACATACATCAAGGTTTGGGTTGCAATGCTTTCGTGGGACGTGAGACTCATGATAAGCTTGAACCTCACAGTGAGCATTGTCGGTTACCCGCAGAAGTCGTTTGGATATCACTTCTACAGACCGAGTGATAATGTTGTCTTTGTTAGGAGGAGAGGAGTTTTTAATGAGAGAGAGCTCATATTCTAAGGGGACAGTGGGAGGAAAATTTACCTTGAAGAGCTTCAAGATTCAAGTGGTGAAGGAACCTCAAACACTAGCGATCAACCTGAGGATGAAACTCCTGTTGAGCCGGTTGACGACTCCGTACCTCTGAGGCGTTCCAGTAGAGTTAGAGTTCCACCTGAGTTTTATGGTTTCTATATTACTGCGGAAGGTGATAAATTTATCAGTGATAGCACACTGGTAAAGTTGGATGAAACTAACAACTACAAGGAAGCCATGATAGGCCCCGAGTCTACTAAATGGAAAGAAGCGATGGATAGCGAGATTCAGTCCATGTTGACAATCAAGTTTGGAACTTGGTTAACAATGTACCGGGTCGTAAGACAGTCGGGTGCAAATGGATCTTCAAGAAGCAGTCTAACATGGATGGGAAGGTACACACATATTTTTGGATTAGTGTCTAATCAAGTAACCATATTTGGTAAATACTTGACCCGATTGTGCATGGTCCTTTTGGGTTGCCTTCACCAAAGCAACTTGACTGGAGAAATAATAGAGAAAGAGGTTATTATGATTTATTAATATGTTATAAGAATAATATATTAAAGGAGAAATCATATTTGTTTAATTAATATTGGTCAATAATTAATTAAGAATTAATTTTGTGATCAAATGTAGTTAATTAAACTAAAGGGGTTGAATTGTAATTATGTGATAGTTACAAAATAGGGTAAGGATTATCCTAAGGATAGTTTGGACAAATTTAACGTGATAAGGCCTTAGAATTCGTCCATGATAAGGATTCAAGGCTTATCTTATGGTTTGTTTGGTGGGCAAGCAACTAGATAAGGATAAGGACTGAAACCTTATCTCTACACCTATATAAACACCCCTTTGGCTCATGATTTCGTCCATACCTTCCCAAGGCTTCTTAGGGACGAATTTTATACCTCTCCTTCTTTCTCTATAACCTCTCCAATTGCTCTTGGTGTTTGTGAGCCATTAGAGGCACTACACTTGTGGTGCTTGCTTTCAAGATAGGGTTTGAAGATTCAAGTTGTTATTACAATATAACAACAAGAGGTATGTAATCTAACCTTCTTGGTTAATTTCGAAAATAGCAATCATCTTTAGGGTTTTATTATGTGTTCATAATCTTGTATATCTAATAGTGAAAACATAGATCCAATGCTAGGGTTGCATGTACACATAGGATTGTCTGTATAAAACCCATCAGTGGTATCAGAGACTTTGGTTAACTGGTTTTCAATTAGTTTATTCAATTGTATGAACTTGACATATTAGGGTTTATTGCCAATAAACCCTAGGAGGCTAAGTTTTTTCGATATTAGGGTTTGCAAACCCTAATTTGCAAGAGTTTGAATAATATCATCAAATCCTTTCCTTAAACTCTTAAATTTCGAAATCTAGGGTTTGTCTTAATCCCTTGATTTTCGAAATTAGCCTCCTCCCCAAGATAAGATCCTAAATTTTAGGGATTTGGATTATCTCATATCTTGTAATTATCCTCTAATTGTTATATATGGTAATTGTAGATTTTGCATTATCCTAACCATAATTTCGAAATCTAGAGAGATAATTAAGGGATTAGGATATCTTAAATGTATAAATGGTAATTATCCTCATGATTTAGATAATCCCTTATGATTTAATAATTAAATTAATAGTCTAATTCAAGATAATTATTAAATCAAGAGTTTTAATATTTAAAATTTTAATTTACATGTCATAAACTCGAAATTTTTTGTAAGAGAAATTAAAACTAAATTGTTTTGAAAAGTTTCAAAACTTGCCCTCAGGTTTTGGAATTTAAATTTTGATTAAAAGTTTAATTTTGATGCATATTTAAATTCTAAACCCTAATGTTTTGAAATGTTTCAAAACTTGCCCTCAAGTTTTGGAATTTAAAAGTTGATTAAAAGTTTAATTTAGGAATGTTAAATTCTAAAACCCTAGTATTGTTTTGAAAAGTTCAAATCACACCCTTTTGGTTTTATTAATTAATTAAGGTGTATAATTAAAAGAAGTTTACTAAATCCATAAAAGTTTTGGTTTACAATTAAAAGTATAATTGTTATATTTGACCACCTAACATTTTAAAAGTGTAAAATACACCCTATACTATATATAACATTAAAAGTCTAACATTATATATATGTATGAGTAAAAGTCAGTCTTACCATTAGTAGGCCTCATTCACGAAGCTGATCTATAAGGGGTGTTTAAGGAAATTGCCTATAAAATGGCAATTGAATGGGTATCCACTCTTACCCACCGCACTCTTGACTAGTGGAGGGTCGTTAGCCGAACGGGTAGGATAGGACAAAACTTTCCATTATAAGTATAATTAAGTACAAAAGTAACTAAATGTTTTACAAATTCTCAATCTTAGTTACTTAGGCAAAAGTAAATTGATGCAATTCCATGAAATTACACTTTGTGCGCTTGCGAAGACGTTAGTGGAGCGTGTGTGGTTTACTGGCACACTAAATGGTTCTAAGCAAAGGTTGCAAAGGGTGACTCAATGTTTGTCATAGTTCGGTGGAGCGTGTGTGGTTTACCTGCACATCGAATAGGTGATTGTAACATGTGAGGGCACCATGTAAGTTTGCATGGTTATTCACACCCGCTTTATGATCCTCGACATCCCAGTCACAAACAAGAGGGCCATATCGATATTTAAACATGCCATTGAAAGTTCAATGAATCTCAAAGGATCTAAGAGTTTTCATAGATTTAAAACTTAAATTTCTTTTTCATTTTTCGTGATGGAAATTAGTGAATCGTCATTCACTTACCTTCAAATATTCTGCAATTAGGGTTACGGCATCCATCTCATGAGTTGTGGAATATTGTGTTGGGTCCTAGCCTTAGTATTTCATTTGGGTGATTTACTAAGGACTCAATCAATCAACTAACTTGAATTTGTTTCTCCCGTTTTGTAGATGTCAAAGTTCGACAACTATGGTCTTCCCAAATCCCGTGGAACAAGCATTCCACATGAAGATGGTATTCCACGATTCGATCGAGTAACAAGAAATCATGCTTCACTTCCTCCACCTCCTCCAATTGTTCTCCCTAACCCACAAGATCAAAGAATTGAAAGGTTCAATATCACTAAGGCCCTATTGGAAATGAAACATGAAGATGGTAAATCCGTGTGTGCCCACATTCTAGGAATGAAATCATACATCGATAGGTTGATTATGTTGGGTGTGTCATTTCCCGATGAGTTGGCTGTGAACTAGGTTCCGCAGTCACTCCCTGAATCATATAATGAGTTCAAAAGAAAGTATTATATGATGGATCATGACGATAACCTCATTGACCTAACTTACATGCTCATTGCTGCTAAATCAGAAATGATTTGGTGAAGCAATAGAGTGTATTTTTTGGGAAAGTCAACCGACCATGCTTCCGAGGACATTCTAAGAGAAGCGACTTGCGTTTGAGAAAGGGCGTTGGATAGAAGTCTGCCCAAGAGCCTGAAGATTCCAAAGATGGGAGAGTCAAAGAGTATGGCTGTGCTTCAGGTAAAAAATCCACTATCTAACTCCATTAAGTTCCTATTCGTTGATTCTTAATACATGATGTGATAAAATTGCATTTGAAAAGAAAGGAAGCTTGATGAAAGAGAAAGATGAGTCTAATCACAAAGAAATGGATCTCGATCGCATGGACTTGAGGATTAGATTTGGAGCTTATATATTTATGATAGAATTGTTAGGAATATTCGACTACATAGTTTTCAATGGATTTTGCATTGTAAGGACAAATATTTTCCGCTGCTTTTATAAATAAAATAAATTTTGTTTGACTTATTTATTTATTTGTTTATTTCCTTGCAATGAAATCGTTATGAAAATTGATGTTTACATATTTCTACAATGAATGGATATGATTCTTATTTATGGAAATGTCGAGAATTTACCAAATAGGGAGAGTTTCTCATCGCCCAAATTTCAATTGGATAGAAATTTGGAATCACGCAACTTGGTTGCATGATGAATGAGAAATTTCATATTTGGAAATTAGACTAATTCGTTGACGAAGTGTCAAGTGAAGGACTAGGAGATCGAGCACACAAAGTTGTGTGTTGATCAAGTCCACCATAAGAGTAACAAAGATATTCATCATGATTTACTAAAGGTTTATTAAATATGATAAGATTAAGTGTAATTCGGAATTGATTAAAAATGTTTAAATCAATAGCAGAATGAATAAGAAGAATCAAGTAGGCAGAAAGATAAAAGGTTCTCCATTCTTAGAAGAAGGGAGAGTACTTTTTATGTTTTATGATAGGTCATAATGATTAAGAACCATATCTCAAATGATCCTCTAAGTGAGTCTTAGTACAATTGTATGTTTAAGAAGAAGAATCAAGAATTGAAGAAATGGTTAAATGAAGAAGTCAATCATACTTCGTTCCAAAACAAGTCTTAGAGTTAAGATTGTGATAATGAGTGACAAGTATTAAAAGGTTTATAACATTCATCAAATGTGAAAAGTTGTGATATCTTGGATAAGACAAAGACCAACTAGGACCAATTTATGAAATGTTTTGATAAAAACTACACTAACTCTTGAATATTTTTTTTGTCAAGAAATGTTTATTGACAAGAGAATCTTATATGTCAAGGAGTCAGTGGGAGTCTTAATGGTCTTGAAAGGTTTCAAGAACAAATCAAATAAACCTTATCGACCATCACTAGCACACGAGTTGAGGTTAACAACCTATCGTGTTGACATTATTTTGATTCTGTGCTGTTCCAATTGAGTTAATTATGCATGTGAGTCCTATGAGTTCTCATTTGAATACATAAAAGGCAAGGAACTTGATCAATGGAAAGTACATTGATAGGAAAAGGTGAGTTGTTTAACTACTTGGAAGACATGGTGGGCAGCCGTGCTACCGTAAGGCAAGAAATCAAGATTAAGAAAGTTCGGTCCATATGAGTTTGAATTTGTCGTAAACCTTGGTTTTAACAAATTCACATGGATAGGAACACATACACCGTTTAAATCTAAGTGTCATAAGATTTCCTCCTTCATGAAAGTGATTGTGAGAAAATGCTTTCACTAAGAAAGATTTTAAGAAGATAGTGATTGTAAAATTGCATTCTCGAATCCGATTATGGTTACGGTATCCCTTTCCATGATTTGAATTGTGAGGTTTGGCAATTAGTCTTAATTGTTTAGACACACATATGAACTATCTAAGGCAAAGGTGTATAAGTTCAAGAAGCATTGATAAAAGATTATCAAAGCACTAAGTATTAGATACATGAACTTAAGAAATTCAATAAGTATTGTTTTTTTGAAAGTTAAGTTGTTTCTGAATACATGTCAAAGCTAGTGGGAGCATAAGTGTTATGTTTTATAATAATCATCATGATAGTGGGAGCATAAATGTTATGATTGTATGATTATTAAGGCACGTATTGCAAGTTGGCAATATTAATTATAGAAAACAAGAGTTATACCTTGCAAAGTCGTAAGGGTTGTAAAGTGGTTTTGCTATAATTAAGGGAGAGAATATTATGCTTCATTTCAAATCTAAAGGCTTAGGTTGAGAAATGTTAATAAATTTAGTCAAATGTAAATAGTGTGTTCTTAAAATTTCGATTATGATTACGGCATTCCTCTTCACAATTCGGATTTTGAGAACATAGCAAATAAAACATTATGCATCGTGTCCCATATGCTTCAGGTATAGTGTCGATTGCAAATGCTTTAATATTTGACCATTCTAAAATTTTCCAAATGTCTAGCGCATTTAGAGGGAAAAGGGACTAGAATCGGTTTTGACTAAAATAATTAAACAACTATCAAAGGACAATCCAAAGTTCGATGAGGATTGGTTGCTTGTGAGTAGTTGGAAGCATGGTATTGGATGGACCATATCGACATTAGTATGAATAGAAAAGATTCTCTTAAGAATGAGTTGTCATATGGAAAATATGGAAATGTTTCCATATTGGATGGACCATATCGACATTATTATGAATAGATAAGATTCTATTAAGAATAAGTTGTCATATGGAAAATATGGAAACGTGTCCATATTGGGAATTGAATATTGAAAATCTATGTCTAGATTAGAAACATTTATGCAAAAGGATGCTCAAAGGAATGTAATTTGAGTGAGAGACATCATATCTAATGAATTGTCTTGTAATAATCTCCGATAGAGGACTTTGTAATATCATTGGCAATAGTCTTTGTGACTTTGGTGCAGTGACACTACGAAAGGATCATTGCATAAAATGTTAAAATCTATCATATTCTATAAGTAGAAAGAATCTGATATTCTTTCACTTCTGGAAAAGAATTTGGAGTTGTGAAATGAGAATGATTGGAAATGTGTTCAATTTGATCTATTTCACAAAGAAAGAACCATAGGTAAACATTGTGTGCATGCTAGGAGGATGGGACAAGTGTAATATTTCAAGTAAGAAGTTGATTACCCGAAACGACAAATAATGAGTAATCAATATGGTGATAAATAAAAGGTGTTTTATTTATGCTCAAAGGTTTGAGGCCATATGGGATTAGTATTATTCTTGTGTTTCACTTTGCATGTTTTGACTTCCTGAATAATTTAATTGGTTTAGAACAGTCAAATTATTCGAACGGGCCACAATCGTTCACATGTTGGAAGTAGATATGAATGAAGACTGTCGTGAATTGGTGTGTGGATTGTCTAAAAGAGTATTAGACATAAGTAAATGTTTGCTGCAACGTTCATGAGTGCTTATTTGAGCATTGGATTAAACCCACGCTCACTTGGATCACTCCATGAATTGTATCACGAGTGATTGGTGAGACGATAACATCTTATATTCTTGAAACCGAGATGTGTGAGTTGTATCTTGCAAATCGGTTGCACATTGATAATAAGTAAACGCACCAGTAACTCAGTGTTATAAAACTTATTGTTGTGTGTGATTTGGTGAGTGAGTGCAAGCAAACATTGAGTCAAAGTTTATCCGTTCCTTTTACTCAAAGTGGGATAAAAGCGATATATGTGGGCCCCTCGATGATTTAGTGATGACAAACGTAAATGCTCGGCCGGGCTAGGGCTAATTTGATTTGTTCAATTAGTTGGTCATCGTAAATCGGAAATCGAGAAACAACAAATAGACTGAGAGAATAATTTCAATCCATGTCTCGTGTCTATATGATATCTAGAATGGAGGAATATATGATCCCTTATCTGAAGGACAGGTTACTAATAAGATCAGAGTTTGACAGCATCTTTGAGAGCTACGATTGCAAATCGAGGTGTACTTACATTTGTAGTTACTAGACTTATCCAAGTGGGAGACTGTTGGATTAGTGTCTAAGACAGTAACCATATTTGGTAAATACTTGACGAGATTGTGCATGGTCCTTTTGGGTTGCCTTCACCAAAACAACTTGACTGGAGAAATAATAGAGAAAGAGGTTATTATGATTTATTAATATGTTATAAGAATAATATATTAAAGGAGAAATCATATTTGTTTAATTAATATTGGTCAAGAATTAAATAAGAATTAATTTTGTGATCAAATGTAGTTAATTAAACTAAAGGGGCTGAATTGTAATTATGTGATAGTTACAAAATAGGGTAAGGATTATCCTAAGGATAGTTTGGACGAATTTAAGGTGATAAGGCCTTAGAATTCGTCCATAATAAGGATTCAAGGCTTATCTTATGGTTTGCTTGGTGGGCAAGCAACTAGATAAGGATAAGGACTGAAACCCTATCTCTACACCTATATAAACACCCCTTTGGCTCATGATTTCATCCATACCTTTCCAAGGCTTCTTAGGGATGAATTTTATACCTCTCCTTCTTTCTCTATAGCCTCTCCAATTGCTCTTGGTGTTTGTGAGCCATTAGGCACTACACTTGTGGTGCTTGCTTTCAAGACTTAGGGTTTGAAGATTCAAGTTGTTATTACAATATAACAACAAGAGGTATGTAATCTAACCTTCTTGGTTAATTTCGAAAATAGAAATCATCTTTAAGGTTTTATTATGTGTTCATAATGTTGTATATCTAATAGTGAAAACATAGATCCAATGCTAGGGTTGCATGTACACAGAGGATTGTCTGTATAAAACCCATCACATATAAGGCATTACTAGTTACGAAGGGCTTTACTCAAACTCTGGGAGTTGACTATGATGAGACCTTCTCGCCAGTAGCAAAGATTAATTCTATTAGGGTTATGCTAGCCATAGCTGCATTTCATGATTCTGAAATATGGCAAATGGATGTCAAAACCGCTTTCCTTAATGGAAAGTTGGCTAAGGATGTTTACATGATTCAACCATATGGTTTTGTCAATGCAAAGTACCCTAATAGAGTGTGTAAGCCTGAGAAATCCATTTATGGATTAAAACAAGCAGCTCGCAGATTGAATCTTTGTTTCGGTGAGAAAGTCAAAGAGTTTGGATTTTCGAGAAGCGAGGATGAGTCTTGTGTATATGTCAAAGCTAGTGGGAGTATAGTTAGCTTTCTGGTGTTGTATGTGGATGACATACTTCTCATAGGAAATAACATCCCAGCCTTGCAGGAGGTTAAGTCCTGGCTTGGGATGTGTTTCTCTATGAAGAACCTTAGAGAAGTTGCCTATATTCTTGGGATAAGGATCTTGAGAGACAGGAGTAAGAGACTAATTGGACTTAGTCAAAGTACCTACTTGGAAAAGGTGTTGAAAAGGTTCAACATGATGGATTCCAAGAAAGGTGACTTACCGATCCAAAGTAATACAAAACTGAGTAAGACTCAGTGTCCGAGTACAGAGGCTGAGATAGCTGAGATGAGTCGAATATCATATGCTTCCACTGTTGGCTCGATCATGTATGTTATGACTTGTACTCGCCTTGATGTGACCTTTGCTTTGAGCATGGTCAGCAGATATCAAGGGAATCCTAATAAGGCTCACTGGACTACGGTAAAGAACATTCTCAAGTACATACGGAGGACTAAGGATTGTGTCCTTACCCTCGGTGGGAGTGATGACTTGAGAGTGGAGGAGTATAGTGACGCCAGCTTTCAGACCGACATAGATAATTTCCGCTCTCATTCGGGCTGGATATTTACCCTAAATAGAGGAGCAATCACTTGGAAAAGTTCCAAGCAGGAGACTGTAGTTGATTCAACGTGTGAATCAGAGTACATAGTAGCAAGCAAAGCGGCAAAGGAGGCGATATGGCTAAAGAACTTCATCGGAGAACATAGGATTCTATGATCCCTTATCTAAATGGCATGTCAGAGTTTGACATAGGCTTTTAAGAGCTATGATTGCTAGTCGTTTCCTGAACTCGTACTTGCAACTATAGTTATTAGACTTATCCAAGTGGGAGACTGTTGGATAAGGTGTTTAAGTCCATAACTATATTTGGTATGTACTTGACCCAAAAATAGCATGGTCCATTTGGGTCGCATTTCACCGGAACAATCTGATAGGATGGACTTTTGAGAAGAGGTTATTAATGATTAATTAATATATTATAAGTTCTAATATTAATATGAAATTATATTATCTAATTAGTATTGATCAAGAATTAATTTAGTGATCAAAAGAGATTAATTAAATATATGGGGACTGATTTAGTAAATCAGTTATTCTTATAATGTGGGCCAATAGTTATTTAGGATTGGGTTAAACCAATATGATAGTCCATGGATAGTCATGTGCATTAAGGTTTGCATGGATGTAACCCTAGTTTTGCCACACTATAAATGAAGCCTCTTAGCCTCTATAATCGGCTCCATGTGTTCTTTAGAAGAGTCATAGCCGATTTTGTGATAGATAGTCATTTCTCTCAAGTCCTCCATTGTTGGTGGTGTTTTGTGAAGCATTTGAGGCATCACATTTGGGGTGCTAGACTCTTAAAGGTTCAAGTTAGCAAGCTACAACAAGAGGTAAGTAATCTAACTAGTTTTTTGTTGTTTAATTACCTATGTTTTGTATGCTAGTTAGGATGAATGCTTTGGAAACAAATTGCATGTATAATTAGAAAAACTTAGATCCAAAGCATCTAGGGTTATATGTGCACCTTAAGGTTGTTAGAGTGCTCAAAACCCATCATCTATAGCTTGATAAAGTTTGATTTAGCCTTATTCTTGTTCCTTGTTTGGTTACGGACTTAGGGTAGAATCAAGTATTCTATTGTCTATGGAACCAACGTTATGTATGATTAGCATGCGCGAGCGACTACATGGTTGGTGGAGGTCTCATGAGTGAGTGGGGAGGTGTAGCAGACGAGTCGAGGGATGATTAGCCACTATTGGGAGAGTGAGAATAGGATGTATTCATATCCTAGTTGTTGGGGTTGTTTTGTAGTTTGTGATGATCCATTGAACCAAATACGGATATGTGTGGAAAGTAGTATGAACTCGTACTACTAGAAACATATGACCCGTACGCGTAGCGAGGAAGTCATAAACTCGGAGGGATTAGTCTTTTCGTGATGGTTAGATCATAAATAATACATCTTCTATAAATTTTCCATCATAAATAATTCGAAAATGTTTAGATCATATTATTTTATGCTCATCATAAATAATCATGAATAATATGATTTAATATGTTATGATTCAAAATATATTATAACCCAAAAGAGTATGATTTAAATACATAATAATTCAAAATATATTATGATTCAAAATCTCATTATTCAAAATGATATGACGGTATGATTCAAATTGTATGGTCCAAGTAAAAAAGTTCTTTCCAAAAGACTTTGATTTTATTGAAAATGATATATTTCAAAAGAATATGATATATATTATGATCTAAAACTTATGGTTCAAGAATGACTGCTAAAAAGGATTTGTTGTTTTGAATAATAAACTTTCTTTTTTGTTGTGTAACTATATGTCCTATAGTAATTATAAAGGATGTCCTGCTCACTCATGAACTTTTTTTTCATCTCAAAGACTTATAAATGATTATGCTATCAACTTTAACAATCAAAAAATAGTGTTTTCTCAACCTGCAATAAAGACAAACAATAATTAACCAAAAGCAAATTCAATTTTTATCTCAAGACAAGGTAATCATGTTCTAGGCAATAAGATTCATGACATATAAGTAATGTACTGATGAATTGAACATGTACTAATTGTTGGTTTTGAGGGACATAATATTAGAAGGCAATATGTCAAACAAATGTTGGTTACATATCTTACTATTGCAAATTCAAAGGTTTTGGTCAATCCATGTACATTTATTTTTAGAAATCCTTTCAAGACTTTGTTTTTCATCAACAAATAACATGGAGAAATAATAAAATATGATTCTTAATCTATGATGAATCAAACAATTATGAACCTTAAACTTCAAACCGAATTGATCCACAGTTAGAAAACACAAAAAATCTTTAAAAAGTGTATTATATATATATATATATATATATATATATATATATATATATATATATATATATATATATATATATATATATATATATATATATCATTTTCTGAAAAAGTTATATAGATGAATTAATAAATAAAACAACTTTAAATAAAATCTTAATCAATGATCCAAGTTATATTGTAAGACATGTTTCTAAACAAACATAATATGAGTTTAAATGGTTAATTAAGAAAATTAATATTAAGAAATTTTATTGGTCATAGAAGATTTAGAATATGTAAGAGTATTTTGATAAAATTAAAAAAAAATTAAAAAAAAAAAAAAAAGTAAACAGTGTATGTCTTTCTTAGTATGTGTAACAGCTTATAAGATTATTATAAAATTAATAAAAAAAATTGGTAAAAATATTTATGACGTTTAAATTTTAACGTGGATAAAAAATAATAATAATAATAATAATAATAATAATAATAATAATAATAATAAATCTGTTCATTCATATCAGATAAAATTCTTAATTTTCAAAACCAGAAAATTGGCCCAAAGAGTTAATTGAGCAGGTCCAAAGCTAATCCGCAAAGAGAGGGAACATGCCAATACTTTATGGGGATGGGACAAATGCTTTACATTTAGCCCAACTCTAACATTTTCTTGGATTTCTATTAGATCCAATTTTCCTTAAATTTTAGAACAAAATTTTCATAATAAAAACTAAAAATATAAATATTTATCCTTTATCATTTATCCAATGATACCAAATTTAATAAAAAAAATTGATTTGTTTAGATTCACTCTGTGAAATCTGTGCAGATTTACACTGTAAAATCTGTATAGATTCATACTATGAATTTTTTCAAATTAATATAGTGAATTTATATAAAATTAATGATTTATAATATAGTTTACAATGTTAATCTGAACAGATAAAAAAAATCATATCTGATATTAATGGAAAGAAGATAAAATATTATGAATTTCTATATTTTTATAATGTTTTTTGATAAATAATAAAATGTAAAAGTTGAAAAAATAATGGTTTCTTGGTTCTATGGTTTAAAATTGTTCCATGTTGAACTTTTTCATATATATATATATATATATATATATATATATATATATATATATATATATATATATATATATATATATATATATATATATATATATATATATATATATATATGGTTAGGTTCACGTGAGACGGCTTAATTTTGTGAGACCGTGAGACGCATTTTTTTATTATTTTTTATTTTTTTAAAATTTTTTTTAGTTAATTCAAGTTCCGAAAATAATATTTAAAAAAAGAATTTTTTTGACTTTTTTCCATTTATTTTGCATTTTAAATTATTTTTAGAATATGTACAGTGTAATATTCTATTTAGAATATTTCACGTATTTAAAAAAAAATAGGATTTTATTTTTTATTTTTTTTTAGTTAATTCAAGTTCCGAAAATAATATTTAAAAAAAAGAATTTTTAGATTTTTCCATTTATTTGGCATTTTAAAATTATTTTTTAGAATATGTCAGTGTAATATTCTATTTAGAATATTTCATGTATTTAAAAAAAAACAAGATTTTTTTAATTTTTTTAGTTAATTCAAGTTCTGAAAATAATATTTAAAAAAAGAATTTTTGAATTTTTCCATTTTTAATATTATTTTTAGATTTGGTCTCACGGTCTCACAAAATTAGAATGGTTTCAAATGAACCTGAACATATATATATATATATATATATATATATATATATATATATATATATATATATATATATATATATATATATATATATATATATATATATATATGGAATGACTCACTTAAGATTCAAAAAAATTAAAGATTTTGAAATTCAACCTCAGTCAAATATTTTTCATTTGCCGTTTGAATGTTCCAGCGTATCGACAGCAGCGGGGTATGCCTAATAATAAATGATTGTATGACATAAAGGTAAAATCATATATAATTATACATTTTTATACATATATGTCTAATCATAAATGATTGTAAATATATGTCTTATGTCAGTTTGTGGTGGTGTTGGCAGAGGTGACAGTGATAGAAGGAGTATGTGGTTCAAACTTCTTTCTTATTTTCTCTTTCATAATTGCAATATCTAGTTCACGAATCGTTGTACTATAGGGGCTAGCTAGAAGAAGTATGTGATTCAAACTTCGTTCTTATGTTCTACTTTCGTGAAATCTACTAATATTTTTTTCTATTTCCAACTTTATCAACTGCATACGTATCCAACTTATAACTATCACATAAATATATATATATATATATATATATATATATATATATATATATATATATATATATATATATATATATATATATATATATATATATATATATATATATATATATATATATATATATATATATATATATATATATATATATATATATATATATATATATATATATAGTTTCAATGTATGGGTTGTCCTTGCGTATTCATACGTGAAAATCAGAACGTTTTAATATTAAAAATGTGTATAAGTTTTCTTCATGCATAAATCTTTTCGTAACATAAACAAATGCAATAGCTTAATTTAATGAACACGTAAAAGCAAACTTTTAGCATGTATCTTAGTTTTTATAAAGTCAGCTAAAAGTTGTAAAGTTGAGGCTGATATGCATGATTTTTTTAATAAAAAGCTAACATATTTAAGTAGCAATAATGAATATTAGTGACAAACACATATGTAAATGATGAACTTGTCTTGGGACATTTTAAGTTGAAAAAATAAAGTATTTGCTTTCGCAAGAAGTTGGTATGGATAATGACTTATGATATTGCATAGCTAAAAGTGACATGAAAATGCAATATATATACTCATATATTTTAAGTAATTATGCCTATCAACTAGTTGTATTAAAATACATCCTATTTAGATCGAGTTCGTCACACCTCAATTGATTAGTTGGACCCTTATTCCTTCACCAAAGTTGGTTGTGACGAGTTAACACTTTCTTTTATTTTGGATAAAGATTTAAAAATGTAATCTATTTTTTGAGTTGTACAAATTTAGTTTTTATCTTCATTTTCCCATTGAATTTGTTGAACTGTTTAAAAAACATCATTATGACCCGCTATCGGAGGTTTAGCCGATTTCCGACGTAATTGACAGCTCCGGCGAGATTCTAATTATCTTCTCCTGCATTCATGGTTTTTCTGGCGAACTCAAGAACTCGAGTCTATTCTCTCCTTCTATGTCTTTCTTAGATCTGAACAAATTTCAAACATAAACCCATATGGGTGTTCGGTTTTCAAACTCAAGAACTCAAATCCATCAATCAATTATTCATCTTCATATTCGTCTGTTCACACTCAAGAATACTTAAACCTAGAAATAAATTTGTAATTCCTCATCTTCATCTTCTTATGTTCAAACTCAAGAACACTCAAATCTATAAATAAATTATTCATTCTTTATCTTCATCTTCTTCTGTTCATCATGTTCTTGAGATCTTTAACTCGTTCATCAGTTGTTCATTGTATTCTTAAGAGTTTCTTCATATTTGTGTAGGTGTGTGTTAGATCAGAACACGAACCTAGATCTTCAAAAATCAAACACAAACCCATATCGATTTCTAGGTTTGAAAACCTTAACTTGAGTTCATCTTCAAGTTCGTCAGACCTTCAAGAACTCATCGGACCTTTAAGCTCGATTTTGGAAAAACCTCCACATGTGAGTGTTTTCATCTTCAAGGAACCCAAAACACACAAAATCGATTCTTCTTTGTTCTTGGAAATCAATCTTTGGGTTTGAAAACCCTAACTCGACTAAGGGTTGTTCTTGAGTTCGATTTTTGATCTTTATGTATTTTTGGAAAAGACACACAAAGCAATAAGTATGGTTTTATTTGTGTGTTGAAGATCGTGTATGTGTGAGTTCATCTGGTCTGGGGTTCTTGAGTTTATGTGTTCATCAAATCTTATTTTGTATTCATCTGATATTTGAAGAAACAACTTTTTAAAAAAAAAATTACAGATGAAGAATGACTTAAAATGGAGATAAAGGCGGCTTGGATCCACTTCTCTCGTTGGTTTGTGTTCATCTTATATTTGATGAACATGTTGTAGTAGGTGTTCGATTTTCAAACTCAAGAACCCAAAACGCAAAAAATCTGATATCGGATGAACATGTGGTAGCAGGTGGCCGGAAAAATCATGAACACCGGAGTCTCACCGGAGAAGATGACCGAAGCATTATCGGAGCTGTCAAATACACCGAAAACCAGTTAAACGTACTATTGTAGGTCATAAGGATGTTTTTTGAACGGTTCAACAAATTCAATGGAAAAATATGAACAAAAAAACTCAGACTAAATTTCTACAAATCGAAAAATCGATTATCTTTTTAAGTTTTATCTTTTTTTATTGGTCAAGATGCGTTCCAATTATTTCTTTATAATGATTAGCTAAAGCTTTTCAAGTTATTATTTTTTTAAAGGGTCTTTTCGTTCTCTAAATATAATAAGGCAATGAAACATGAAATGTGTTATATTGATGTCAATAATTCATGTGTGGGGATCTTGTCATTTAATAAAGCTTTAAAATGGCATTAGTTGGTTTGGAACCTACACCATTGGAGCATGAAAGCGAGTATTTTATATATTTTATTTGATTTTGGAGGATGTTTCGATACCTTCTCTACCCCAGCAGCAACATCCATCTTAAAAGGCACCTCAAGGTCGACAGCAACCTCCTTCCCAAAACAAGCACCCAATCTAAAAAATGACAAAATAATGTAGTACCATTGAGGAAGAGATCCACCAACTGAAATCCCAAAAAATATTGATAATTTTGATATATCACGATTGGACGATGCAGATAGTGCTTTTTTTTCTTTCTCAAAACGCTTTTGTTGATGATCATTCCCCTCTCATTTCTCTTGATCATACCACTCTTATTCCTAAATACTTGCCGCTGCTACCCCTTGTAATTAAAGATTTTGATGATCACGCCAACGGTATCATCTTGAACGTCCTATCGAACCGGAGGAAGCTGTCCTCAAAGTAAAACAAGTTTTCTTAAGGCCAGATATATTAATCTGTATTTAATATTTTTACAATAAATATGGCGTTCATTGTTATATTTATACTTGTTAAAATTTATATAATTTGTTAATTTTAGGTGGAGTAGACACCAAAGAACAAATCGTAAACCTAGAAAAGCGCATAAATGATAAAGAAATCACAGATCATCGTATATCTATGCAATTATCGCGGTCAAATTTTCAATAGCGGTCACATACCGCTATTTGAGATCGCGGTTATTGCGGTGGTATAGCGGTGATATAGTGGTTTTTTAATATTAGGTATAATTTATATTTATATTTTTATTTATATAGAATTTATATATTTGAGTATTAATACTATAAGTCTATATAGAATTAATATCATCAAACATAAAAATTCATATAAAAACATAACATAGTATTCTATTATAGTAATATGGAAACTAGGTAGTGTTAAAGTGTCAAATATCGTATTAGTAAGTCGTGGTTGATTTAAGGAGTTAAGTCCCAAATCGTAGCCTAATAGGTGTGGGTCGATTTACAAAAAGCATTAATGGAGTCTCACCATGACAGCTCAAATTGTCGTGAGTACAAAAAGAGAGTTGTCGGTAGACGTAGTTGCTTTGAATGTCTTTACTTGTGTTATTTGTCCCAACTTTTTTAAAATGAAAATGTTGCGATATCATTAAAACTAGTTTTTCATTGAAAAAAGTAATCAAATGGTCAAAAATATGAACAAAAATGGAATAGCGCCCGTAGCGCCGCTATAGCGGTTATTGAAATAGCGCCGCTAATAGTGGTACCGCGAAATGAAAACGCTAAATTGAAAATAGCGGTTCTTGATCTCCACAAAACGATATAGTGCTGCTATAGCACCGCTATAGCACGCAATTGATAGCTTAGTCCTATACTATTATTGGACATGTATGTCTCTATTGATCATACTGAATGATACGTCAATTTACATGCAACATAGCCTCTACCTGGGTATTTGTTGATACGATTTCTAAGACTACCTATATGATTAGCTCTACAATGGATGGTTTGATGTCGTGATAAATTTATTATTATCCTGTTACGTTGTTTATATATATATATATATATATATATATATATATATATATATATATATATATATATATATATATATTTCTTTTCATATATTTTCAAGAGATAACATTTTTTCCTATAACATTCAACATTTTGTTTTATAGAGCATTTTGCTCATTGAAAAAGGCCCTCGACTGCTCTGTTGAAAATCATGATGATCACAATAATGCATGTTAATAGGAATGAAGCAAGTGATGGTCGGTTCAACTCACTTGATGCATTGGGTTTACATCCTCATGTGGGTTTGAGGTCGGGGTTTCAAACCCGGTAAAACACAATTTCTGCACCTCTTGCAAATATGCCCCATGTGTGTGGGAAGTTTTCCTGGAAATCCCTTTGGGTTTGGGTTTTCCCGCTTGGCGGAGCTTGAACTTAGGGTCTATTCTGGAATATTGGATAAAGGCTTTTGTTGAATCATTTACCGTTTCCAAAAAAATAGGAATGAAGATTTGGCCCGAATTGTTGTGGGGATACGTAAACCGACTTGGGGGCTTGTTTAGTGGGTTAGTAAAGATATTAGTACTTTGCCGCTATTTTTAATAGCTTTAACATCATATTATTTCTCCAAGAAGTTTAAAAACACATGCAGATTCAGATATTTAATTAATCATATAGTCTGAATTCTTGATGAAATTTTCTCTTGGATCATGTGAGCATGGAGACGGGAGGATGCGTTGAAATTTATCGCCACTGAAAACGTGTTGCAGCAGCAAGGGAAGTCTAGGAGATTGTGGTACATTTGTTTGCAAATTCTTTAAAAAATAGTATCTCTATTCCTTTATAATTACAACAATCATCTAAAGATGCTATATTGATAATATTTTTTAGGGAATATTACTTATTAAGGTAATTAATTTTTCGTTTTGTTCACATCTATGTAACTATCTTTTTTTATACACATCTGACTAACAAACTTGTTGGAAGTGTTCACATATGACCATTATGACCTACTGTAGCAGGTTACATTCAGCTACAACAGGTCATAATGGTCATATGTGAACACTTTCAACAAGTTCGTTACCTAGATGTGTACAAAAAAATAGTTACCCAAATATGAACAAAAAGAAAAGTAAGAGTAAATTGTTAGATCCAGCTAGTTTTGGGTGTTATGAGCTTTTGGTCACTTTAAGTGCATAAAGTTTAGATCTTGAAAGTTTGTGACCTTGTTATGGATAATGTTGGAAACTTTATCTATCTAAACATCATAATGATTCAGATCTGAAGAGTGGAGACTTGGAATTAATAGATTAAGTTGAAAAAGATGCACTTTTGGTCCCATTTGAGACATAAAAACTAGATCTTGTTTGTTAGGACCATTCTAATGGATAAAGTTGGGAACTTTATCAATTATGAAGCTATTAGGAACCATAAAAATGTGATCTTGGTCTGTCTATTCCGTCCATGCAAGAGTTATGATATCTTAATGGATTAATAAGTTAGGGTTTTGTCTTTTGGGCCTTTTCTAACCATGGAAAGTCATAAAGGTGGAAACTTTATGACTTAAGTCGATGTTTTGAGCCTAGATCTAAGCTTTGGACAAAAGTTCTAAGTGATAAAGTACTTAATGGAGAAATAACATCAGGCCGCGTACGTTGGGTGTACGAGGAGTACGCTGAGCATACGCAGTTGCCATGGACTTTGACATTGTTGACCGTTGACTTTTGGCCAAGTTTAATTTTAGGTCAAACTTGAGGCTTTTGGATTGTTAATTAAGGTTTTACTTGGTTTTGCTGATTAGCGAATCCGCTGGAGCATACAGTGCAGAAAGGAAAACATGTCTCAGTTTTTTAGGTTTCTCCATTTCAAAGTTTTGCCTCAGTGTACCCGTGGGTCGAAGGCACCCATGTCGGTCCATTAATTTTGGCTATCTTTTAGTAGAGGGATGTCATAGGGACT
Source organism: Lactuca saligna (assembly GCF_052625555.1). NCBI lineage: Eukaryota > Viridiplantae > Streptophyta > Magnoliopsida > Asterales > Asteraceae > Lactuca > Lactuca saligna. The sequence goes on from NC_136424.1 coordinate 53,677,187, forward strand.
GTATATAGTTATACAGGATAGACTGATGAATCGTCATCTAGGTGTTCTTTCCTGTTCCTTTTTTGGTTGTGGATCTAGAGTATGATCACATGTCCGGGTGTCTATCTCACCTCTGAGTATATACGATTATTTATTTCATGGATTGTTGGTATTTAGTCTGTTGTTATGTTGTAGTGATACGTTAGATCTATATCCTGGTATATAGGATGTTGCTATGTTGTAGTGATCTATTACATCTGTATTATGGTATATAGGATGTTGTTATTGTAACGATCCAAAAATCAGGGGTAAAATTTTCATTTTTATTATAGTAAAAACACAGTTATCTTTTAATACAAGCATTCCAAAAACATTGCTTAACTAAAATAGTTATCACTGTTACTTCCCAAAATCACATAATGCAGAAAACACGGGTGTGTGTGCTACGATCAAGCCGAGCCCTTCTTTTCCAAACCAACGATACCTGAAACCATAAACAAAACTGTAAGCACAAAGCTTAGTGAGTTCCCATAGCATACCCCACACAATCCACATAACCACCTAAACCATATCAATCATATAGGCCATATTAATTATATAAGGCATATCAATCACATAAGCATATAAGGATGACGTGGGCTCTTCCCAGGGTATTACTCCAAGATGTCATGGGCTCCTCCATATGGTTTCACACCTAAGTGCCATGGACTCCCCTATGGTATTTACTTGGAAAGCCATAGGCTCCCCCACATGGTCTAACATCCAAGCATCATGGGCTCTCCCCATGGTCTTTCATGCAAGTATCACAAAGACAACTAGCATATCACACATCACATAAAACAGCTTGTATACCACATATCACACAAACAACTAGTATACCACATATCATATAAACAATGCATATAAACATATAATGATGTCATGGGCTCCCCCCTCCCCACGGTCTTACTACATGATGCCATGGGCTCCCCCATGGTCTTTACTTGGAAAGCCATGGGCTCCCCCATATTGTCTGACATCCAAGCGTCATGGGCTCCCCCATGGTCTTTACCTGAAAAACCATGGGCTCCCCCACATGGTCTTACATCTAAGTGTCATGGACTCCCCCCCCCCCCCCCAATAGGCTTTCATGCAAATATCACATAAACAAATAGCACAACATATACCATATAACCAACTAGCATACCACATATCACTACATCAACTAGTGTACCACATATCACAAAATAGGTTAGCCTTGGTGCCTTCGAGCCATTGGTATGGTGAGGAGACTCACCTCACACTGTAGAAGTCTCACAGATAAAACTCTAGCTGCAGATTGACAGATTCCCAAACTATTAACATCAAAAAAACACCCAATTAATAATTGGGTTCCAATACATAACCATAAGTCCATGCTCGGGGTAAAAAGACTATTTTACCCTTAACCTAACTTGGTCCAAAACTGAGGCCCAAACACACTCTCTGAAGGCCCAAAAACCAATCAACGAACCAAGGCCCAACATATGGCCCAATTATCCAAATTGGGACCAAGCCTTTCCAATTAGCCTTATCCTAAAGCCCAGTAATTTCCTTAGTCCATAAATATGTTCTCAATTGGCCCATGAAGGTTCACAACAGCTTAGTCCAATAAATGGCCCAACAAGAACCCAAACCCAACTAGTGGTTTTAACATAAAATGACGATTAGTGTTAAGTGCTCCTGCTTAACCCATTAAGGACTTAATCCACTAAGTCCAAAACATACAATGTAATCGGGCTTGAGTCATAACTTCACTTCAATGGTCCAAAAAGCAGGTCTCGATAATTCCAAACTAACATATTCACAATTAGGGTTTTCTAAACCCTAATTAGGGCTTCGAACCCAACTACACTCCAAAAAAGTTCCAAATTAGTTTTTTTAGATTAGTTAGGGTTTTATTAGGTCAATTAGGGTTCCACTAGGCCAGACACCACCTTACGATGGTGGTGATCATGATATTAGGCCAAAAAGCATCAAAATATCTTGAATAAAAGTCCAATTCACACCCAACTGCACACAGCAACCTAAGGTGGCGGCTGGTGGCGCAGAATGACGGTGTGAGGTGGCAGCCACCACCTCACGATGGTGGTGGTGGTAGGTTATCCGGACAAACTATTACTCACCTACAACCTCATGAAAACCGAAAACAACAAGTAGACTCGAATACACACCCATACACACACTCACAGCCACCTCCCACGGTGGTTGGTGGTGTCAAGATACGGCAGAAGGCGGCAGAAGGAGATAGAAGTGGCGGTAGGTGTTGGTTTACGATGATAGTCACCACCTCATGGTGGTGGCGATGCTTTCTCTTGGTCCCCTGCCCAGCAAACACATCAACATACGCGATTTCACGCTAGAAAAATGCATCCAAACACAGCCAGCCTTGCGGTTGTGCATAAAAATCATAGAGAAAGGCGATGGAACATGAACACAACTACCTACCTGGTGGTGTACGACGATGACAACATCAGCAGCTAAGACGTATCGACATGAAAGAGGCGGAGAGGGAAGATGTCCAAATGATCTCCAACCGAAAACAATAACGATGATGGCCCGGCTTTTCCCTTCCGTTCTCCCGACGGACGCGACATCATCTCAAGGTTCTCGCCTTTGTTGACAGCAGGTGCAACGGTGGAGTACTCGGCGGTTAGCAATGCAGCAACATGGAGGTACGGCGACGGCTGGAAGGTTTCGGAGGTGGTGGTGGCTAAAAAACGAGGCTAGGGTTAGGGTTAGGGTTAGTATGGTTGAGCAAGGTGACGGGTTTAATACCCGTTCATATAAACTTCTTGACCAATGTACACCTTTGGTCCCTCTTTCCCAATTTCTTTTCAATATAAGGGTACAATTTACAAAGCAGCCCCCAGCATCCAAGATTCATAACAATTCAAGTCCCAGAAGTTACCATATAGCCCCTCCATGACAAATTCTTTTCAACGTAGACACATAATTTAACCTTTTAGCCCCGCCATCCAAAATCCTTTCATATTAAGTCCAAATGATACAAAACACCCCTGGCTTCTGAGAATTTTTACAAAATAAATCCCAAAATTACACTTTAATCCTCCAAAGATTCAAATCTTGTCATTTGGCTCCCCGAAACCATTACCTCGCTAAATATTACTGATTTGACTATAAAATAATAATAATAATTACACCTCGGAGCTTTAGAGTTTGTTATTTATTTAATTGATTTTAAACGAAATGTTACAAATCCCCCCTCATTTAATTTAGATTTCGTCCTCGAAATCATTCCTTACCACTCCTGACATGCCAAATAACTTGAGCAACACGGCTACAACCACAAGCATGCCCCAACCTTTCCTAGGCGACCAAAAAAAACCCCGCATGGTTCTAAAACCCGAAGATGAAATGAATACCTTGAAACATGATCCCCTTTACCCAATCTAAAACCTGAAGTCTCGAGACGGTTTGTCTCCCAGATAGACCACCCATACTGAATCATCACATGAATTCATTGCGCTTATCTCTCAACTGGCTACTCAACTTCTGATAACTTAAGGTTCCCAATAGAAAACAAAGTCACAGACCAAATTTCCTTGCAATACACTTATTCTTGACAGAAAACTCAAATAATTCTTTGAGTAGGAGACATATCCCTACAACAATTAAGACTCAAACAAGAGCTGCGCAACAGGGTCAAACCAACCACTCTAAGATTATTTAATCCGACTACAAACAACATAGCGTATACTCATAATACAAGCAACTCTACACCTGAATCCCAAGTCGCTGAACCTACTTCGACTCCTCTTGTTACCACTTGCTGCTTTTTGAAAGCAGTCGAGACCTCTCTAATCCCACCTTATATGTTAACTACTCGAAACATCGGACACATAACCGATTGTTGGGCCAGAAACACATGCAACAGTCCCACGCGACCTCCGAAGGATACACCACCTAACAATAAAGTCCTTATCTATACCACCACTCATGATTCCTTCAATCGTTTGATCTATTCGATCATGATAGGCTGACAACCTGTCGCCATCGAATCTGATGCTAAAAGGTGAATGCTACTAGAATAACTGTAGTCTTACATCATGCTTGGTCTCCTTCGACCTACCATTTCCTAATTCCAATTATTTTGTGACCTACTCACAACCTTACGAACTGTCCCACACTGGCCTAATTCATCTGTACAAATCCATGAATGTCACGACTACCCCGTAGTCTTTCTACACCTCCTATACTATCTGGCTGCTTGTGAATGCTTCAGCTCCCCCGTAGTCTTACAAAACTTTCACCCTAACTGACCATTAGTGAATGCTACGGCTCCCCCATAGTCTTACAACACTTTCACCCTAACTAACCATTAGTGAATGCTACGGCCCCCCTGTAGTCTTACAACACTTCCACCCTAACCGACCATTAGTGAGTTTTATGGCTTCCCCGCAGTCTTACAATACTTTCACCTTACTACAATAGTAGCCTTACGCCTTGACCCAGCCTATCAATTTGGAACACACACACAATTGAGCATGCACTCGACTGAACACCCAACTGAACTCGCTTCATGACTGGAACCCCAACCTGCTTCCTTAAATTTTGCTATCACGCACCAAGAAGATGCGATTCACATGCTGGGAAATTTTACCGAACTCCAAACTCGCACAACCCTCAAACTAATCAGCCACTTGGGCCACCATTTTCCTCGATGGGGATGAGAAACTCATCCCAGTCTCATACCTGCCCCTATCTTGAATACCTGTGCGATTCTCCCACACTTAGATTCGACTAAGTCTTTGCAATACATGAGATTTGAAGGATCCCCAATCCTTCTTTCTCTTTAATAACTAACTGTTGATAAACTGCTGCTTGCCCGTGCTAATGTTCTATTACTAGCCCAAACCCCAAAAAGACCACACAACTCCTAAAGATCTGACGAACACTTCCCGAATCCTAGCGAAATTGATAATCTCATATGCCTAGAAATGATGCTACACTTATATCTCAAAGTCCAAATAACTGATGCCCATACCAAAGCCTTCGTAGTAGTCCACTTCGCCTGGCGCTTCCAAAAGTCGACTCAAGCACAATGTCTGAGTCATCAATCCTGACCGTAGACCTTCCGTATCACGTCCTTTAACCGATTTCGACCATAAACGCAAATAACATTAAACGCTCCAAACTAGCAAAGAGGGAAATGATTTGTCACTGACCACCCCATAACTCACGGTATTCAAATGGCATATGACCTCACTTGAAGATATAACCCAAACGCAAACAGGGAAGACAACTCAGAGCCACACTTACCCAAACCCTTGGAACGAAAATTCCATCATGCAGTTTCCTATAATTACTGCACTGAATCTAGCCTGACTGGCCTCTCAAAAGCTGACCCAAACTCTTGGTTCTCTTCCCAAGACCCTCCAATATATGCACCTAATATGGTCCCCTCTTCCCGATGTGCTCCAAATCAATCTCCCGCTCTCGGCTCTATAAATCATATCATTTAGGGTCTCGCATGCTGATACACTCACCAACTCAATCGTCTACGGCTGAACTGCAGTAGCTGAAGAAACCTCTACCCTATACTGGCTACTAAATACCCCCACGACATTGTCTCCAATCCCGAAAGTGCAATAGATTACACAATCAATCCTTGCCGCCTAATAAAAGAGATCCAAGGCGAACTCAAAACTCTGGCAGTCCTTCCAATAACTGGTTCACCACCGGAGACAGGACCAAACCCTGGTCCTTCCTTTTGTATGCTCATCTTCATCTAGAGAAGCAGTTATCCCCACTATCAGAGAAAAACAAAGAATTCTCCTTCCTATTAGCTTCTTAGATTCTCCAAGACTCTCACCGATTTAAGTATGGATCTTGTGCTTTCAGTAGTACGGGTCCAATACTACCTTCCACACCAATCTATATTTTCCTTAGCAATTCTCCCAAATCCTCTAAGTCCCTTACTCCACTAATCCACCAAATATCCGCTAAACAGCAACACAATACCCACTAAACCAACTCCGACTCTCCTTAGGTTCCCAAACTCACCAAACCTCCCCATTAACTCATTGGAGCATATCCTAGGCTTTCTTAGGCTCCCAACATTGCACTACCATCAGTTGTTGAAGAACTCCTCATGATGACAGCCATCCACCTCCTAAATATCGTCATATCTACTTAGTAGATGACTCCCATCATTCAAGAGTTCCACAAAGCACAAAGCAAGCAGCATTCATGCATTAGCACTCCGATCCAAAGAACTATCATAGAACATTCAGTCCACATACCAAAACTCGTGCTATCCACATCCATCCATCCTCATTGTCGGCTGCCTTATGCATGCAAATTATACAAGGAACAGGATGTAATAGACTGTCGAATAATAGAGTCTACCCTAGGACCACAACCAGACAAGGAACAGGAAATAAGGCCAAATTAATTATTCTAAGGTTATAATATCCTAACCGTATACAATTTTAAAAGCATACACTTAGAAGTTACTATTACTGATAATCATTCTCATTCTAGCATGACATCCAATATTCCCAAGGCTACAAGCACCACATATCAGGCCAATCTATCACTGACTACTTAGCACTAGCATGCAAATCTAAAAAGCTCATATAACATATAAAGGCATCACCCTTAGCCCTAACTAGCATGCGATTCACAGATTTATAAGTCAAGTCATAACAGATAAAATATATGGGTATCTTGGGGAAACTTACTTGAGCTCGGCTGATTGCATGCACCACACCCTTTGTTATCTTAGAAATTATTTCCTTAAAAACATCTTTCTTTTGAAAACTTTACAGATCCTCAGCTTGAGTTCAGACACACCCAAAAGTATGTCCGAATCCGTCAAACCAAGGCTCTGATACCAACATGTAACGACCTAAAATTCAGGGGTAAAAATTTCAATTTTATTATAGTAAAAACACAGTTATCTTTTAAATCCAAGCATTCCAAAAACATTGCTTAATTAAAATAGTTATCAGAGTTACGTCCCAAAATCACATAATGCGGAAAACACAGGTGTGTGCATTACGATCAAACCGAGCCCTTCCTTTCCAAACCAACAATGCGTGAAACCATAAACACAACTGTAAGCACGATTCTTAGAGAGTTCCTTAGAGCATACCCCACATAATCTACATAACTGAAGGGTTTTGGGCATTCTAACACTCTTATGGTGTACATGAAACCCTATAAACCTTGGATCTATGTTTTCTCTATTATACATGCAAATATTAAATATTCCAAGGTTTCATTCTAACTAGCATATTATGAAGCACCTATACTACAAAGTTCTAGTTAGAAGACATACCTTTTGATGTAGCTTGATGTCTTCAAGATTTAAGAGCTTAGCCCAATAGTTTGGAAGCCTCAAATGGAATCACAAATCTCCAAAACACCTTGGAAGACTTTGAGAGAAATATGTATGCACACTAAAACCGGCCCACGCTTATTTCCATACACTAGTTCCCATTTTGTTAGCTAAGGACCCCTTTATATATTATGGAGGATTAGGGTTACATCCATGTAAACCCTAATACCCATGACCTTTCATTTACATAGGATCCCTGGGTTAAAAGCTCCATGGACTATCCATGATAGCTTAGCCCAAACTAAATGAAAATGGCCCATTCCATATATATAAGAGTCCATATTTAATTACTTCCTTTTGATCACTTAATTAATTCTAAATTAATTATTGATCAATACTAATTAAATAATATGATTCCATATTATTATATTACGACTTATAATATATTAATATTAATCATAAATATACTATTCTCAAAAGACTATCTATATAAATTGTGCCGGTGAAGTGCAACCCAAATGGACCATGTCGGGTCGGGTCAAGTACATACCAAATATAGTTATGGACTTAGACATTAATCCAACAGTCTCCCACTTGGATAAGTCTAAAACTATTATTGACTATGACTTCAAAAACTAAATGGCAATCATAGCTCATAAAGCCGTTGTCGAACTCTGACCTTTGTTAATGAACTTTTCCATTAGATAAGGGATCATATATTCCTCCATTCTCGATATCATATGGACTGAGACATGGATTATAATCATTCTCTCAGCCCATTTATTGTTTCCCTATTTCTGATTTATGATGACTGACTGATTGAACAAATCAAATCAGTCCTGGCTTGGCTAGACACTCATATGTATCATCATTAAATCATCGAGGGGACCACAAATATCACTTTTATCCTGAAGGTAAAAGGAATGGATAAACTTCGACTCATATAGCTTGTTCGACTATTTGTTGAATCATACACAAAGGCAGTTTTATAACATCGAGTTACCGAATGTGGTTTCGTGCAATCAATGTACAACCAACTCATTGTAACAACTCATATCTCTAGGTTTGAAGAATATAAGATATTATCGTCTCATGATCACTCATGATAAAATCCATGAAGTGATTCAAATGAGCGCAGGTTGAATCTAATACTCAGAACTTATGAGCACTCATGAGTGTTGTAGCACAACTTTGTCCACCAACTTGGACCTCCAAAAGCAAAGTGAAACACAAGAATAAATGAATCTGATATGGTATCAAAACCTATGAATATGAATAAAACACTTTCTATTTATCACCATATTAATTACTCATTATTCATTGTTGTTTCGATTTTATCAACTTTATACTTGAATTAAACCACTAGGTGTCCCATGCTCCAAGCATGTACACTATGTTTTCTAAATAATACCTTTTCCATACAACGAGTATGAACTCTATGTTTGTCTATGATCTTTACTTTGTGAAATAGATGAATTGAACATAATTTCAATGATTCTTATTTCACACTCACAAATCCTTATTGTAAATGTAAGAATTCCAAATCCCTATCACTTATCGAAATCTGTTTAGATTTTAAACTTATATGCACCGACCCTCTTGTAATGAATATGAACAAAGTCACAAAGACTTGTCAACAGTCATTACAGGGTATTTCAATGAAGATCAACTTCACAAAAATTAAGTCTGATATTCAAAGTACATTGCTTTGAGCAGCTTCTTGCATTAAGGTTTTCTAATCTTACACAGATTTATTGACCAGCTTCCACTTTCCCATATTCCCATTTTGACTATCGCTTCTGAACAAGAGTTGCCTCTTTTCAAACTATGTCAATATGATCCTTCCAATATTGATAGTATACTTTTAACTGTCCTTGAGCATTTGGAAAATTCAGAAAGGATAAATATTATAGCATATGTAATCGATCTTGTAGCCAAAGCAAATGGGACACGATTCATGATGTCTCACATAAAGACATGATTCTAGACCAGTCTTTTGCTACAATATTTTTATTTGCCATGTTTCCAAAATTTGACTATGAAGAGGGATGCCGTAATCATAATCGGATTTTGAGAACACAATATATAGGGTTTTTCCTTATGTGGAACCAATCCAACATGAAATTCATATATATATTCTTGACTAAAGGTGATTAAAATCTCAATACAAGCTCAAAATCTCACTCTAACCTTTTAGAATTGACATGAATTATAATTTACTCTCCCTTAATTATAGCAAAACAACTTTTTCCACCCCTGCAACCTCACAAATTGAAACTTTTGTTTTCTATAATTAACATTGCTAATATGCGATACTTATCATAATTATCATGATCCCACTAACATGATGATTATCAGCATAACACTCATGTTCCCACTAGCTTTGACATGTATCCAGAAATTACAGGACTTCTAGAAATCAATACTTTATTGACTTTCTTACCAAAGTTCCGATTTCTGATACTAGATTGCTTTGATAAGGCTTTATCTAAATTATACACCTTATCTTAGATAGCTCATAAGTGTGTCTAAACAATTTCAGAACTATGAAAAGGGATGCTGTAATCATAATCTCAATTGTTTAGACCTTTTTCCATTTCTCATAAGTCAATGTTAGTGTGTCGGTTAACCACGCACGCTCCACTAACGACTTTGAGAACTGAAAATATCACAATTTCTATCTACTTAAAATCTACTTAGTGAAAGAATTTCCTCACCATCATTTTCATGAATCGGAGAGAAACCTTATGACACTTAGATTTTATGGTGTATATATTCTTATCGACGTGAATTTTTCAAATCCATAATCACAAGACTAGATTAGTGAGAAATCTTAACTCATATGGATTGAACTTGTGCAATCTTAACTTCTTGCCACCTGACAGCTCAAGGTCCTTCCATTGCTTCCAAGTAGCTATGCAAACAATTAAGAACATGTAGAACTCAAATGTATAGCCAACTGCACTGGAATGGGCACAACAATGTCAACACGATAGGTTATAAACCTCTAGTTGTGTGCTAGTGATGAAATACAGGTTTTTATTCTTGATTACTTCTTGAAACCCTTTTAGGATCTTTTAGACTCCCACCGTCTCCTTGACCTATAAGACTTTCTTTCCAAATACTCAAGAGATAGTGTGGATTCTAATCAAGACAGAAACTTAACACAATTGGCCTAAGTTGATATTTGTTTTATCCAAAACATCACAGATTACCAATTTCAAATGTACAAGAGTAGAAAACTTGTACTCTTACATTTGACAAGTGTTTTAAATATTCTTTAAGACATGTCACTCAAGTTACAATCTTAGAGTATAACTCTATGAATCATCTTCTTGATTTAACTACTTCAACAATTCATAACTCCTCTTCTTAACTATCAGAATGCACTTAGAGGATAAATTATGATAAGGTCTCAAAATCATTAAGATGATCTTAAAACCTTATACTAAAGTACTCTCCCATCTTTTCAGATTTGAGAAAATTTTATCTTTCTGCCTAATTTGATTCTTCTTATTCGTTATGTCATAAATTGAAAATTTTCCAATGTCTCAGAGTTATACTTAAGCTTGTAACTATAACCATATTTACTAAACTTTAGTAAATCATGATGAATAGTCTTATCGTTATTTTGTGGTGGACTTGACCAGTTCACAAGAATGTGTACTCGATCCTTTACTCCTTCACTTGACTCACATATACATGTGAGCATGGAACTAGTCTTAATTTTCAAAAGTTGAAAATTCTCACACATCACACTAAACACCTTGTATGATTTCAAGTTTCAGTCCAATTGAAACTTGGGTGATGAGAATCTTTCCTTATTTGGTAAATTTAGACACTACCACAAATGGAAGAATCAAATTCATATTTCCAGTATTGCTATAAACATACAAACATCAAGTTTTCATGAATGCCATTGTAAGGAGTTAAAAATAAAGTAAACACACACTTTTATTTATTTTAAAATGCGGAAAAACCTTTTTCTTTACAATGTAACTTGAAACGAAAACTATGCTATTATATGTTTCCTAGCAATCTATCATAACTCCTAAGAGTAGCTCAAGAATCCGATCTTCAATCAAGCGATAGAAATCCGTCTTCCCGATCAGATTCAACATACTCTTTCTTTAAGTTTATTTCACTTTTTCCTTTGATTCATAAAACATCAACATGTGACCCAGTCACATCATGCAATAAGAAACTCATAATAGAAACTTAATCGAGTTAGATAGTGGAGTTTACCTAAAGTAGAGTCAAACTTATTGACTTTACTAGACTTATGATCTTTCAGGTAAAATTGACAGCTTTGAAACCAATGCCCTTTCCTTTTGGCAATAGAACCATATGGAACCTTTGGGAATGGTACATGGCACAATCTTAGACTTAGCCTTTCTCTTTACCATTTGGTCAACCAAGTTGACTATGGTCAATCGCTTTCAATTGGGAAGAGAATGCTTTTTCTGGATTTCCAGTGTCATCATTGTCAATGTCCATAAAGTTTTGGGAAGTCAATCTTCTAATCAAATTTGCTTTGCTAGCCTTCCAAATCATTGTTGATTCAGCAGTACCAAGCAAATTGATAAGATCATTAAGGGTCTTGTCAAAATCTGTCTCATAGGAGTCCTAAAGGAACTCACTATGTAACTTAGAAAAGTGATTGAACCACCAACTTTCTCAAGACTTTGACACCCAACTCTCCTGACTTGTCAATATGTGACTTCATCTTCTAGATGCGACCACACATAAACCTTGCTTGCCAATAGGGCTAGAGTGACCTTGATCTTGTGGGATAGGGAGAATAATTGGAGGAAGTGGAGGAAGTGAAGTTCCAAAAGATTTGGGGTGATCAAAGATGTCGGAACTAGACATCTTTTTGGGAGATATTCAAGATAGTTGATTTAAAGTCCTTAATGTAACACCCAATATGAAATATTAAGGCTAGGACCCAACACAATATTTTATAACTTGGAAGAGGGATGCCGTAATCCAAGCTATATAATATTGAAGGTAGGTGAATGACGATTCACCAATTTCCACCATGAAAACAAAATAATTTAATTAGGTTTTACTTGGATTTGAAACTCCTAGATCTTTTGAGATTCATTGAACTGTCCAATGGCATGTTTCAATCTCGAGTGTGCCCTTCAGGTTTTGTGACTGGGATGCCAAGGATCACAAAACTATGTGTGAAGTAACCATGCAAATTACTTGGTACCCATAAGTGTTTACCCCTCAATCGATGTGCCAATTAACCACACACGCTCCATCGATACTATGATAAACATTAAGTTACCCTTTTTCCTACCTTGTTAAATATGAGTTAGTGTGCCGGTTAACCACACACGCTGCACTAACCAACTTAAACAGAGTGCAAAGTGTAATTTCATGGATTATCTCCTTATTCACATTTTCCTAAGTAACTAAGATTGGGTATTTATAATAGGTTTAGTTACTTAGTATTTATCATTAATACTTTTAATGAAGGGAGAATTTATAGTCTTTGTCCTACCCGTTCAGCTAACGACCCTCCACCAGTCAAGGAAGCGGTGGGTGAGAGTGGACACCCAGTAAACTGCCATTTTATAGGTAGTGACCTTATACCCTCTTATAGACTGGCTTCGTGAATGAGGCCTACTAACGGTAAGACTGACTCGATCTTATACATATATATATATATATATATATATATATATATATATATATATATATATATATATATATATATATATATATATATTATTAACTTATAATATTATAAAGTATAAGGGTTGAATTTTAACTTTTAAAATTCTAAGGGCTAAACCTGGAATTAAAGTATTTAAAAGAGAAAACCTTTTCAAATTCCAAAACTTGAGGGTAAGTTTTGAAAATATTCAAAACTAATTAATTCCATAACTTATGTGTTTAAAGTAGTTTTAATTAAAAACTATTCAAGTTCCATAACTTGAGGACAAGTTATGGAAGACTTTAAACTATTAAAGAATGTAACTCTTCTTCTTTGTAACTTATGGAACTAATTAAGGTTACACATATTAATGATTTAATGAAGTGACTCTTGAACCTCCATAACATGAGGACAAGTTATGGAGTCATAAAACCATTGAATGATTACAAGACTCTTTATTTTGTAACCATTGCCAACTTTTATGAGTTTTAAGAAACTTTAATGTGACTTTTCATGTAACTTGAGGACAAGTTACACAAACACATTTTAAAATCAATTCTTAGATTAAAATGGATCAAAGACACATAATCAATCAACCTTTTCTATTAATCTAAGCAACTCATATGAACAAGATAATTGGAATCAAACTTTTTCATGTGATTAGCATCACATTTAAACTAATAAAAAACATCAATCTATTGACAATTATCTTTGAAGTTGGATTAGTATTAACATTACCACATCAAAAATAGGTTTACAAGTCCAAAAACAGCTTTTGGTAATGTTCCTAGTCCAATTCCAGCCAAGAATCCCGAAAATATGTTGTTTGGAGGCCAAACTCGTTGAGTTCTTCATGGAACTCGTCGAGTTCATGCTCTAATACATGAACTCGTCGAGTTTACTTCCAGAACTCGTCGAGTTTTAGGCCCTGACAAATTCTTGGCTTCAAAAAATATATTTGCATCTAGTATAAGAGAAAGCAAGCCTAGGCTCTTATACCACTGAAGGGTTTTGAGCATTCTAACACTCCTATGGTGTACATGCAACCCTATAAACCTTGGATCTATGTTTTCTCTATTATACATGCAAATATTAAATATTCCAAGATTTCATTCTAACTAGCATATTATGAACCACCTATACTATAAAGTTCTAGTTACATGACATACCTTTTGATGTAGCTTGATGTCTTCAAGATTTAAGAGCTTAGCCCCAAGTGTGGAAGCCTCAAATGGAATCACAAATCACCAAAACACCTTGGAAGACTTTGAGAGAAATATGTATGCACACTAAAATCATCCCACGCTTATTTCCATACACTAGTTCCCATTTTGTTAGCCAAGGACCCCTTTATATATTATGGAGGATTAGGGTTACATCCATGTAAACCCTAATACCCATGACCTTTCATTTACATAGGATCCATGGGTTAAAAGCTCGATGGACTATCCATGCTAGCTTAGCCCAACCTAAATAAACTTGGCCCATTCCATATATATAAGAGTCCATATTTTATTAGTTGCTTTTGATCACTTAATTAATTCTAAATTAATTATTGATCAATACTAATTAAATAATATGATTCCATATTAATATATTAGGACTTATAATATATTAATATTAATCATTAATATACTATTCTCAAACGATTATCCATATAAATTGTATCGGTGAAGTGCAACCCAAATGGACCATGTCGGGTCGGGTCAAGTATATACCAAATATAGTTATGGACTTAGACATTAATCCAACAATAACCGCATAAACCATATCAATCACATAGTCAATATCAATCATATAAGGCATATCAATCACATAAGCAAATCAGGATGCATTGGGCTCCTCCCAGGGTCTTACTCCAGGATGCCTAAGGCTCCTCCACATGGTCTTTGTAACACCCCAATTCTGGTATGATATAATATTGTTATTTATTGTTTTATTTCTTCAAGTTTTAAGGGGAACTCGATGAGTCAGAAGCTAGACTCGTCGAGTAGGGTCGCGATTTAAAGCACGTTTAAGTTGGTGACTCGGCAAGTCCGCCAGTCTGGATGAAACCCTAATTTAAAGGGTTTGCACCCTATATAAACAACTTTTGGGGCCTCAAGTCATCCCCCATCACCCCTCAGAGCTTCATTCTCGAAACCCTAGAGCCCTTTTTGCATTTTGTGTGATTTTGGTGTGTTATTTGAAGATTTTGAGAGATAAAGAAAGGTAGATCAAGAGGAGAAGAAGGAGATCCTAGATCTTTGTGGAATTTCAGAAGAAAGTAAGGTATATCTTGTCCCTTTTCTGTTCTATGCTTAAATCTCCTTTGTGAAGCCATTCTTAAACCATTTCTTAGCTTAGTAGTAGCATAGAGGACTCATGGAATTGATTAACCTTCAGATCTAGCTAGATTTGATTTCCAGGAGCTTAGATCTAGCACCTTTATGGATACATTTTGCATGAAAGCTCTAGATCTACTATTATAGTGTGCTTTTAACCTTAAAACTTCCATTTGATGTTATTTACACATAAAGTGGGAAACTTTACGTGTAAATCAAGTCCTAGGAACCCAAATCTACTAATGGCATGGATTAGTTTCAAGTAGAATCGAGTGTATGGTATTTGCATGCATACGACTCGGCGAGTCGAGTCACGAGTACCTTGTGTTTCCTTTTTCGAGTTATGCTGAGTGGAGCCAGTGAGTGAGAAGTGGACTCGGTGAGTTAGAGGTTTAGACTCATTCGTGGAAGAACTAGGCGAGTCAATGCCCTGACTCGGCGAGTCCAAGGCCATCTTCATACTTCAAGAACAGACTCGACGAGTTGCTCATACAACTCGGCGAGTCACAGCTAAAATGATCATCTGATGAAGGAGAACTCGACGAGTTGTTCATACAACTCGGCGAGTCGGATGTAGATTGTCTGAGTGTTATTAGTGAAGAGGAAGTCGCCGAGTTTGCGCCAAAACTCGACGAGTAGTAGTGAGTGGAATCAAGGAAGTAAGAGTAAGGACTCGACGAGTTGGCGGCCCAACTCGACGAGTCAGGTCAACTGAATGTTGACTGTGAAAGTTAGGTTGACTTGGACCAGGGAAAAAAGAGTCATTTCACCCTCAGTATTATTATTATCAGTATTTGATTGATGGTGCTCATGGATATTGTAGCCGGGGTGAAACCGGAGACACAACAGATAGATTCCAGAGCAGTCCTTTCAGCAGCTAGGCTACGAGGTGAGTTTCCTTCCAGTAGGAACGGGTCTAAGGCCACAATGCCAGCCCGTTTAGTAGTAGTAGTTTCCGGACTTAGGTCCGATGCAATTATTAGTTTTTTTGATGTCTTCGTGGCTTGGACAGGATTTATGTGTTAAGTGTTATGGGCTATGGCCTGACGTAGTATGCAGTATATGAGTTGATGATCATGTATGTTATGTTAGTTGATATGTGTTTATGCTATGCTATGCTCAGTTAGTTTCCGGAGTTCGGTCCAATGCAGACAATTCCGAACTTCAGTCCGATGCAGGGGACAAGGTCCCAGTCAGTTCCGGACTTCGGTCCGATGCAGTTAGTTCCGTACTTCGGTCCGATGCAGGGGACAAGGTCCCAGTCAGTTCCAGACTTCGGTCCAATGCAGTTTCCGGGCTTCGGCCCGATGCAGTGGGCAAGGCCCAATACGTGTTTATATGCTATTGTATGGTATGTGGTAGTTTGGGGGAGCTCACTAAGCTTCGTGCTTACAGTTTTAGTTTTGGTTTCAGGTACTTCCGTAAGTAAGGGGAAGAGCTCGGGATGATGGCATCGCGCACACCACAGCTTCAGTCTTTATCCTGGGAGTTTGTTTTGATTCATAGTTTGATTTGATACAATTGTTTCACGACATTTTATTATGAGTTGAGATATTTGACATATGGTTTTTATGATATGACGATCAGTATATGATTTTATTACTATTTAACAAAAAAAATTTGGGTCGTATTTTGGGATGTTACAGTCTTACACCTAAGTGTCATGGGCTCCCCCCATGGTCTTTACTTGGAAAACCATGGGATCCCCCACAAGGTCTGACATCCAAGCGCCATGGGCTCCCCCCATGGTCTTTCATGCAAGTATAACAAAGACAACTACCATATCACACATCACATAAACAGCTAGTATACCAGATATCACATAAACAACTAGTATACCACATATCACATAAACAATGCATATAAACATATAAGGATGCTATAGGTTCCTACCCAGGGTCTTACTCTAGGATGTCATGGGCTTCCCCACATCGTCTTACACCTATGTGCCATGGGCTCTCCCATGGTATTCACTTGGAAAGCCATGGGCTCCCCCACATGGCCTGACATCCAAGCGTAATGGGCTCCCCCATGGTCTTTAACTGAAAAGTCATGGGCTCCCCCACATGGTCTTACATCCAAGTGTATTAGGCACCCTCAATGGTCTTTCATGCAAATATCACATAAACAAATATCACAGCTTATAGCATATAACCAACTAGCATACCATATACCACTACATCAACTAGTAAACCACATATCACAAAATAGGTTGGCCTTGGTTCCTTCAACCCATTGATATGGTGAAGAGGCTCACCTCACACTACCAAAGTCCCGCGGATAAAACTCTAGCTGCCGGTTGACAGATTCCTGAACTATGAACATCAAAACAGCACCCGATTAATAATTGGGTTCCAATACATAAGCATAAGTCCATGCTTGGGGTAATAAGACTATTTTACCCTTAACCTAACTTGGTCCAAAATCGAGGCCCAAACACACACTCTGAAGTCCCAAAAACCAATCAATAAACCAAAGCCCAACATATGACCCAATTATCCATATTGGGCCCAAACCTTTCCAATGGGCCTTAGCCTAAACCCAATAATTTCCTTATTCGATTAAAATGTTCCCAATTGGTCTACGAAGGCCCACAGAAACTTAGTCCAATAAATGACCCAACAAAAACCTAAACCCAATTAGGGTTTTTTCACATAAAATGACGATTAGGATTAAGTGCTCCTACTTAACCCATTAAGGACATAATCCATTAAGTCTAAACATAGAATGTAATCGGGCTTGAGTTATAACTTCACTCAAGTGGTCTAAAACGCGGGCCCCAATAATTCCAAACTAACATATTCACAATTAGGGTTTTCTAAACCCTAATTAGGGCTTCTAACCTAACTACGCGCCAACAAAGTACCAAATTTGGTTTTTAGATTAATTAGGGTTTCATTAGGTCAATTAGGGTTCCAATAGGCCGGACACCACCCATTGCTACCTCGGGTGGTGGTGGTCGGTGGCGGCTCACGGTGGTGGTGATTATGATATTAGGCCAAAACGCATCGAAATATCTAGAATAACAATCCAATTCAAACCCAACCGCACACAACCATCCAAAATAGTGGCTGATGGCAGTAGAATGGTGGTGTGAGGTGGCAGCCACCACCTCAAGGTGGTGGTGGTGGTGGGTTTTCCAGTCGAACCATCACACCTACAACCTCAGGATACCCAAAAACAGCAGGTATACTCGAATACACTCCCATACACAAACTCACAGCCACCTCCCATGGTAGATGGTGGGGTCAAGATACGACAGAAGGCGACAGAAGGAGGTAGATGTGGCAGCAGGCGGTGGTTTGCGATGACATCTACCACCTCACAGTGGTGGCGATGCTTTCTCTTGGTCCCCTGCCTAGCAAAAACATCAACATACGCGAGTTCATGCCGGAAAAATGCATCCACACACAGCCACCCTCGCGGTGGCACGTGGAAATCAGAGATTAAGGCGATGGAACAGTAACGCTACCACCAAGCTGGTGGCGTACGTCGATGGCAACAGCAGCGGCTAACGGCGGCATTAGCAATGTACCGATAGGAAAGAGGCGGAGAAGGAAGAGATAGGAACAATCTCCAACCGAAAACAGTAACAACGATGGTGCGGCTTCGCCCTTGCGATCTCCTGACAGACGCGACGTCATCTAAAGGTTCTCGCCTTTGTCGACAATGGGTGCAAGGGTGGAGTACTCAGAAATTAGCAATGTAGCAACAAGGAGGTACCGCGGCGATTGGAACGAACTGGAGGTGGTCGCAGATGAAAAACGAGGTTAGGGTTAGGGTTATGTAAGAACTCTTCATTCACAATTTAATACGAATCTAAAACTACATTTCAGTCCTTATGAATTTATATACATCCTCTATTACCTCAAAGGCATATTTATAAGCTAATAATTAAATTATAGCTTGAGTATTAAGTGAACTATGATATTATAACTTAATATAGGTAGATAGTTTATGGTTTATATCGATAAAATACACTCCAAAGGAGTTCACGGTCAAGGAGTAAACTCTAATTGTAGTTCACGGTCAAAGACTTAATTCCAAAAGAAGTTAACAGTCATAAATGCAAAGAACCAAGTTGTTTACGGTTTGGATTGATTTCAAAAAGGGTGTTTACGGTTGCTTTTAGACCATAAACACAACCCAAAGCCCATTAACGGGGAAAACCCAAATGGTAGAACCATAAACACAAAAGGCCTTGGCCCATTATGACCGTAAATACTCCATATATATATATATATATATATATATATATATATATATATATATATATATATATATATATATATTCACCCGTAAAATCAATTGATTTTCCACCTTTTCAACCGTGAACCACTCCTAAAATCCTCTTAACTACCATCCGTGAACATCCCCTTTTCTCTCAATCTTCAAGAGATTACGCCCAGATTCCTTCAAATCTTCATATTTCCATCAAGAATATTCAAACCCACCATCAAATCTTCATATGATCTTCAAATCTTCATAATTTCCCAAGATCCAACCGTAAACCCATAAGATGCAACCGTAAACCCATTTTGCCAACCAAAAACACTTTGCAATATTTTCACATAATTCCAATTAATTTTGTTAAGTATCCCTTGCATAATTAATTTATTATTTAAATCATTATTTAAATTAATATATTATTAGTATAAATACGACGTCAAATATAATTACTTTTAGGATAACGTTATTCGCACGTACGCTTACCCGATGATCGTTTCTACAACTCATTAATTCAAACGCAAACGCACATTCAATGTGAGTTCATAACCCTACATTTTCAATGATTTAAATATTTTTAGGGGGGATACAAGTAAAACACAAGGACTTTTGTGTTTATTCAAACATTTTTAAATAGTTTCAAAACCTTTCACAATTGTTTCAAACTGAGTATTTGCTACACTTCCTAAAAATATTTCATATATTTTAACCCCTTTTGTAATATGTCGAGCAGAAGGGTATATTGCTTTCGTACAATTAAACTGCAACTGTTTTCATTACACTACAGAAACATTACAGTTAGACTATAATTAGTATAATTTGAGATTCACTACACTACTTGGCTAAGTACAATACACAAAACAAGAACATATAAACATAACCATAATAGGTATACTTTGGGAAACACTACTCTAATACATTGATACAAGTATACACCACTAAAATAATTATTTAAGTATGATTATTTTACACTATAGGGTACATTAATACATGACAATACATACAGTTACTAATACAAGAGAACACTACACACTACGACACTACACGTAAACTAGTTAATGTAGGGTTGTGGGTCACTAGTTAACTAGTATCCATAAGGGTATGGAACTAAATCCTATATAGTACAACTAGAGTCTCTTGGAGGGAGAGCGTGAGATTTTTGTATAGATCTATACGAGACTAACAATCCTACACCTGAACTGCTAGCTACAGTTATATGAAACTCACAACAGTATAACTAACACATACGTTTACGGGATTAACACTACTTTATTGGTTTTTTTTTAATTTAATAAAACTACCGTACTCTATGATACATTGCTTTACACTATAGCTGGTGATTACCAGGCATTCATACTAAGCTTTTCATACAAACACTATTACAGTAGACTACTTTCACCATAACTGGTGGTATCTAGGTATACATACAAAGATTTTCATAAAAATACAGATGCAATACACTGTTTCCTAGTACTTAGTACACTAATATAGTATACATTTACAAGGAGCATTCATGACTACATTACATTCACTATAGTAAATATTGGATTTTCTGGATAAACATACTAGAACTTTCAAAGTACAAAGATAAGTTTTCCTTCCCTAAAACATACTTACGAACTCATTTACTTAAATGTTGATACACTTTCAAAATCACTTGTATTCTCAGAAAACCGATAAGACAGGTACGCTCGGAGATTTTGAGAAGATGAAGCTTTTAAAGTTGCGTCTTTTAATACTTTCGCTATACATTTTGATGTCATACAAACTATGTATTGAACATATGTAAATATTTTACCTTATCAATGTAATGGTTGTGTTTGATTTGATTCCTATTGTACAATTGTTGTGATACTGTACATGACGTCTTCTGCCCCCGAATGTTTCCGCCGTTCCGGTTTGGGGGTGTGACAGATTGGTATCAAAGCATTGTTTATAGTGAACTAAGTATATCAAACCTTACATGATATACAACTATAAACACTATGGGGACGAAGCACTCTGAACTAAAAGTATAGTTTTAAAATCTAAGTACTTTATAAGAAGTATACAAGTATACATACATACCAGAAATAGTATCACAAGAAGAACAAAACAAAAGTATTTAGATGTTGGACACTATGGTTAAATATGGACAATTATGTAATCATATCTGGGATAAATATAGACTGATCTACTATATTTATTTAAGATACGACCAACATGTGTTTGGGAGTGATAGTGGTGTTGCGACAAGTCTAAAACTTACCAAACTCTATACAAATGAAACACTAGAACTCAAAATACATTTAAAATACTATAGGAGTATTTTATAGCACTATGATACTAGAGCCATACACTAGAAAAAAAGAACTCTTACTGATATATCTATAATTGCTAAGTGTATACATATAAGTTATATGCAAGTAAGATTTTATAGACTTAGAATAAGTGATTTAACTTTACTTCTTATTCCTTGTTTGATTGTGGACTTAGAGTATGATCACTTAGTCGAAGGTTTATTTGGTCTTAGTTCTGTATAACTTGTTTACACTATGTGGTTACAGAGGGATGAGGCACAAATCACATTATACAAATTTCATTCCAAGTGTTGCTATAAATTTCATGGCAATTTTTTACTTGTATTAAGTAGACTTTCACTATAAATTGCTTGATAGAACACTATAAGTGTCAGCATAAGATATACCATGTTCCATATCACCTAACTCATGACCACTATAGAGGACTTATCATTATTTTTCTCTTAAATTATTTAGAGAAAGATGCCTCCGAAGAAGTCCAACATAAAGAAAAAAAATCCACCCCCGCCACCACCTCCTTAGTATGATCCTGTTGTATTCTAAGCAGCAGTAACAGTTGTTGCGGCTACCGCTATGTCACAAGTCAATGCAAGTGGTACAAGCAGGGTGGGTAGTGGTGCCAACCCATATAACCAAGGAGATAGGTGTGGACACCCGAGGGAGTGTTCCTACAAAGACTTTACAAATGATAAACCTCGGTCTTTTGATGGAACTGTAGGTGTCATTTCCCTAACTCGTTGGTTCGAGAAGACTGTATAAATCTTCTAGATCTGTACGTTCCCCGATATGAGCAAAGTAAAATTCGCAGCATGCACCTTCACTGATAGAGCACTAACTTGGTGGAACAGTTAGGTCAAATCCTTGACTCTACAAATAGCTAATGATATGAGTTGGGAAGATTTGAAAGAGCCGATGCTCGTCGAATACGACCTGCAGGGCGAAATGCAAAAACTAGAGCAAGAACTCTAGAGTCTGAAGATGAAGGGCTCCGACATCGCTGCTTACACTGCGAGGTTCAGTGACCTGACTCTTCTGTGTCCCGGGATGGTCACCCCAGATAGCAAGAAGGTGGAGAGGTACATATGGGAATAACTCCCCCGACGCAAGGAAATGTCCTAGTTGCGAATCCACTCACATTTGATAGTGCCAAACTTCTGGCACAGACATTAATAGACCACGGAGATCGCCAAGATTCTGTGTCAGCTGCTCCTGAACCACCTAAAGAGGGTGGTGGAAAAAAGAAGTTTTGGAACAAGCGAAAGGGTCAATATTTGTAGGATCCCTCCAAGAAACAGCAAACAGTGGCAGTCCATGCTTCTACCATCCCTGCTATTGTTCCCACTACTCAAGCACCTACCAGTCAATACGTTGGAACTCTCCCAAGGTACGACAAATGCAATTTCCATCATCATGGGCCTTGTCGGGAATTAAAATGCACTAGATGCAACAAGAAGGGGCACACGACCCGCTTCTGCAAGACACCTGCACAATCAAATGCACAGACCTCTGGAGCTGGAATAGGCTAAACCTGTTACACTACAAATAAAATAACATTTAGTGGCACAAAGTTTTAGTGGAATTTTGTTTTTGTGCCACTATAGCATAATTTTAGTGAAACTTTTTTTTGTTCCAGTATAAGTTTTAAAAGATATAGTGACACTTTATATCTTATAACACTAATAGCCTACTTTTAGTGGCATTGTTTGTTTTATGACACTGTTTTCATAATTATTAGTGGGATAAAAGAATATCACTAAATTATATATATATATATATATATATATATATATATATATATATATATATCATTTTTTATATTGAATTTAAATTTTAATAAAGTATAAATTAAATTAAATCGTTGTAGAACTTCAATTGAGAAAACTTAATTTAAAAATAAACGGTTATGTTTAAGAAAATCAACCAAATATTTAGAAAATCCCTCCACCTTTGTTTGCAACGGGAACTTCCCCAAAAATTAAAAAATCCAATTTACATTTTGTGTCCCTCCTACCGAAAATTTCCCCCAATTATATCTACAAAATAAGAGATTAAGGGACTAAATTTTTTAATTCCACCCTTACCCTTCTACGCCTCCCATTCTTTCAAGTCCGAACCAACTTCCACAAATGCCCTAAATCCCTAATCGTCGTCTCCATCATCATCGACCTGACTCTAGGCTCTAAATGGTTGCCGCTCAGTCTTTGCAACCATGGCGTCGCTGCTCCTGATACAGTAACAATGCTTGTCGTCGCGCTCCGCCTACGACTCAGGTGAAAAATCCTTCTTCCTTTTAGAAATCAGGCATAAAAGTGTACATGTAATATCGATTGGTACACTTAATCACAAAACCTTACAGCTATAAGGAATAGAGCCACCACCGAGCTGCCGCTGCAAGGGCTTTCCACTTCAGTATGGCACGACCAACTATCATTAACGTTTTCAATTTACATATATGTGTTTATTTTTATTAAAACCATAAAACTTTTTGTGTTATAACTTAAATTTTAAAATTGCATTGTTTTGTAGCAAAAATAGTGATACAATGAAAACCAGGATGACAAGGTTTTGAAGTTTTAACTAGTTATGCTTGCAAAGTCTCTTCCAGGTGAATTTGGTATTTTTTTTAGAATGAGATTTAATATGATGCGTTTTGGTTATCTTTTTAATAGGATGGGTCTTGAGGATTCAAATGCCCATGACGTGACGAAAAAAAATGCCCTTAGGCCCTAACGTGCAACGAATTAAATTATATAAAACTGAAATGTGCATACCTCCTTCTAAGGCTACATCTGCTAAAGCTGAAAGACTGTCTATTTTCTCCATTGTGTAACCTGGTTCTTTTTCCGAAATTACCCTTGAATATTGAGCATTTTCCAAACTGAATCTAGGTCAGGTTCGTCTTCTTCATCCTCACCATCGCTTCCTTCATCATATTCATCTTTATCTTGCACTTCAAAAAAACCAAGAACATAAATGTCATTGTCATCTACATTTTTATTATTGAAAAAAGTTTCAAACATCATTGACGTGCACTATGCAGATTTGAAGTACCTTTTATACTATTGATTTATTTGAAGTAGTTTCACCACTTTCTACAGATTTAGTGATCCTTTTCAGTGGATTCTTTCTTGGAAACAATACCTAAGACTATGGATCAGATTCCTCTTGAGCATTGTATTGAAGTAAACATCTGTATTTATAATATGATCTCACACATTCAGGTGCAATCTCAACATAATGGGCAACTCTGACAAACAACCCAAAAGAAAGATATTCGATCGTCTTCATCTCAAAATAGATGTGTTTAGTTATATCACACACACAAAGGAAATTAACATAAAAAATTCAACATATATCACAGATTTTCTGGTTCAAAAGCAAATTCTTCTTAACGAAAAATAGTTAGTTAATAAAACTACACCAAAAACTGTTAATTGTAACTATATAATTCTCAGACAAACAAAATTACACTTGTAAACATGATTTGATTGCCTTCAACAAAGCAGAATACCAGATGATTCGTATATATCAATAGGATGTATAAAACAGCTTGTAGAGTTAGAAACCCTAACCTGATTTCTATGGCATGACGGATGCAATAAATTGCTTCGACATAGTTAGCCGCCGATCCTCTTCGCATCAACTTTTCAGCATACTGGAAGCCTCGATCTATCAACAACATTATTGTTGTTGTACGAAGAGATTGTGCTACACAGTCCTGTTGAGTTGGTATGTAGTCGATCATCGATCACTGCTTGGATGATCGTTTTTCTGTGTTTGGGTGTGGATTCTGATTTATTCATGAACGTAGTATACAAAAAAAGGCCCCTAAAAATTTTGTGCCTTTTGCATATGCACAACTTGCCCTCTTCATCATCGGGCCTGCTTTATAATGTTTAGTTATGTTGAACTCTACTTAATGATGTTCTGTATTCTTCAAATTGAATTTCTTTTATTATTATTATTCAAGTAAGGCTTTGTTGTGGTTGAACATGTGTAGTAGGTCTATTAAAAAAGTTTGATTCTTGATATGATGTATAATTAATGTTCAATAAAATATGGAATTACATTTGCCTTTTATTTTTACTGATGCTTTAATATCCAACCAAGGTACTTTTCCATTATATTATATGTTTTGTTGTTTATTGCTTATTTATGTAAAATATTCTAACATTTAGTGTGGTCTATCTAATTTATGTTAGGTCTTATTTTAGTTTCCAAAGGAAAAAAGGTATTGACGACCTCAAATGGAAAGACAAGTGAGGTGCATCTTCTAAACATCGTGTTCACACAAAATACCAACCATTTATTTTTTATTAAACAAGTGGTTGAATCTTGGCTCTAGAGGGATGAAAAGTTTATTATTGTGAGTTTTTCTGATTTTGGTCTTTTGGTGTATTATAATTATGTTATTATTAGTTTTTTATTTTTATTTTGGTGTAATAAAAATAGAAAGTCAGCTTATTGATTTTTTATAAAGGCACTCAGTATTGATCACTTTCATAAGGTATTAATCACTTTGATAACCTTGAAGGTGTGAATTACTTGGCCTTTCAGAAGTCATGGTCTGTACTAGCTTGAATAAGTTGCATGTCTTTTCCATTTTTTGTTTTGTAAATAAGGGCTGTAGTGAGTATATATATTTTTATTCTGGCACCAACTTTAGTGTGTGTGTGTATATATATATATATATATATATATATATTTCGTTTTGAGATTTTATACACCTACACAAAATTTTTGGATTATAACAAGCAAGGAAAGAGTTAAAGATTTCATGAGGTTGAGTATTAGAAGATGGTAACGAATGTAGTGTTTGGCTTGTGGATGAATTGTGCAGGTAATCCATCAGAAACTAATGGAATAAAAAACCTAAAGATTCAAATTTAGTCATGCCTTGAACCTGATGAAGGCCTTGTGGTTTACCACACTGACGTGTATAGTAATAGTATTATAATAGAGTATATATGTGTATTGTAATACAGTTGAGTGTATTGGAATAAAGCTACATGGATGTAATAGAGTATGGTCGTATTGACCCTATTATAAGTAATATAAAGAGTGGTTTTCATTGGACAAGTAAAATTTTATTTTAATCAATGATAATGTTTTTCCAATATTATCATAATTGTATTATCAATATTAGTTCTATTTAAAATTAGGATTAAATTATTAATCTATTTTGTTATGAAAAAAAGTACCATTAAAAGTATAAAGATGATATTTAATTTATCAGTCGAATAGTATCATAAAAAATAGTGCCACTAAAACCTATAAGTGCTTTAGTGACATAATTGAAAAATGCCACTAAAACCGAATAAAGTTGCAGCGGCACAACCAAAAAGTGTCATTAAAGGCCTTTAGTGGAAGCATTTTTAGTGACACTTTTTTTTGTGCCCTGATTGTCTAGGGGGTCTTTAGTGATATTTTTTTTGGTTTTTAGTGATACTTTTTCTATGCCTCTAAATGCCATTTTATTTGTAGTGTTATAGATATGGTGAAACCGGGCACTACAAGAGAAATTTCCCTAAGGCAAGAGATGCCGGCAACACAGGGAGAGTGCTAGCCATGGGCCAGAAGGAGGCAGTAGTAGATCCTACCATAGTCACGGGTACGTTCCTCCTCGAGAACTCTTTTGCATGCATTATCTTTGATACTGGTGCGGAGAGGAGTTTTGTTAGTCATAAATTCAAGCACTTACTCAAACACAAATTCCAACCACTAAACGAAACGTTCACTTTCGAGATGGCTAATGGAAAGAAAGAGGGCACTAATGACGTATTCATAGGTTGTACCCTCACTCTAAACGACTATTCCTTTCCAATCGATCTTATGCCAGTTTCCATAAAAAGCTTAGATGTCATCGGCATGGATTGGCTAAGCCCTCATCGTGCTGATATTCTTTGTTACGAAAATGTCATTCATCTCAATCTTCCAAATGGAAAAGCCCTCGTTATCTATGGCAACAAACTCAGCACAAACCTTCGCATCATCTCGTGCATCAAAGCTCAAAAATACATGCAAAAGGAGTGTCACGCATTCCTAGATCATGTAGTTAACGACAAACAAGAAGTTAAAGACCTCGAGAGCATCCCTAATGTCTGTAACTTACCTGATATCCTCCCCAAAGATCTTCTAGGAATCCCTCCCAAACGCCAAGTCGAGTTCCGAATTGACTTGAATCCTCGGAGCTACCCCCGTAGCTAAATCCCCTTACCGTCTAGCACCAACAGAAATGCATGAATTATCCAGTCAGTTAAACGAACTAATCAGTAGGGGATTCATTAGACCAAGACCTTGGGGAGCACCTGTCTTGTTCGTGAAGAAGAATGATGGATCTTTCCGAATGTGCATAGACTATCGCGAACTAAACAAACTTACTATTAAAAATCGCTACCTACTACCCAGAATAGACGATCTCTTCAATAAACTCTAGGGAGCCAGCTACTTCTCGAAGATAGACCTGAGATTAGGGTACCATCAACTATGGGTCCAAGAGAGTGATGTTCCCAAGACATCATTTCGAACTCGGTATGGTCACTACGAGTTTGTGGTGATGCCATTTGGTCTAACCAACGCACCCGCCATGTTCATGGACTTAATGAATTGGGTGTGGAGTCCCTTCCTAGAAAATTTTGTAATATTATTCATAGACAATACACTTATCTATTCACGAAGTGAGAAAGAACATAGTCAGCACTTGAGACAAGTTTTAGAAACATTACGGCAGAGAAGCTTTACATGAAATTCTCAAAGTGTGAATTTTGGATTAAGAAGGTAACTTTCTTTGGTCATGTGGTTAGTGAGGAAGGCATACACGTGCACACATCCAAAATAAATGCAATCGAGAATTGGTCAGCACCGAAAACACCCACATAAATCGTTCGATTCTTGGGTCTTGTTAGCTACTATCGCATATTCATACAAAATATCTTTAGAATCGCTAAACCTCTTATTACCCTAACTCAGAAAGTTGTAACCTTTATTTGGGGAGAAAACCAAGACACTATGTTCCAGACTCTGAAGCGAGCCCTGTGCAGCGCACCTATCTTGTCTCTTCCAAAAGTGACCGAGGACTTCTGATATGTACATATATATATATATATATATATATATATATATATATATATATATATATATATATATATATAGTGTAGAATTTTCTTAGTTATTAACTAAATATTTGCATATTATGGACAAAAGGTACATAATAGGGTTTGAATTGTATTTTCAGTCTAAAAGAGAAGTTTGGAAGCAAAAGGAAGCAGGAGAAGCAGTTGGAAGTTTGGGAGTTGAAACAAAGAAGAAACAATGCCAAAAACAAGGACTCGGCGAGTCAACCATTCACTCGACGAGTCGGGTCGAAGATTCGCAAAGCTTTAGAAGTCCTTGCCGTACATGGACTATTAATGAGGGACTCAACGAGTTGGGACCTTGACTCGACAAGTCACCTCTGTTTCAAGAATATTATAAATAGGGACTTTGGGATCGAGATGAGGACTTCTCTGGAACCCTAGGAGGCTAAAATTGCGATTAAAGGTGCTGCTAGACCATGAGAAGTTGGGGAATCAACCCTAAGATCAATTTCGAAGAGAATTAAGGCAAATTTAGTTTATTTTTCTTAAACCTTTTGCTTGAATCATGTTGGAACTATTTAAATTCGTTTTTGCATCTGCTTTTACTATAATCATGAGCTAAAAACTCATAACTTCTGTTTTGGGTAGATGAATTTGTAAACATGGTTTTGATTTATGGTTAGGGTTAGTTTTAATTGGTGATATTGTTTTGTTAAGCTTGTAAAAGAACCTAATATAACAACTATTCTCTATTAATAAATCAGTAATTAAGTTGTATGAACATCTCTTAGTTATTAATTTCATATGATTTATGTGACCACATAGTTATATGTCTAAGAATAATGAATGTGAAACTCGAATTAACTAGAATATAGGCAAGTTAATGTGTGAGCTTATGTGATACACCATCAACAAGAAGTGAATTGGATCACCAATTTGATTAGCTAATTACAAGTCGTACTTAACCCGAATCAACAAACTAGGAAATAAATTAATTTAGACAACTGGCCATTGCTTAAATTAATCTCTTTTCTAAGGATTAGCTATAGAGAAACTGAATCTAATCACGTTAATTGGTAACCAATGAAGAATTAATCTGATACATGTACCATAAAATCATCCATGCGAACAAATGATTCGAACCTAAATAAAAGTCCTCTTAACTATTGAATTTAGTGGTATTTACTTGCTTTAGCTTTTAGTTAGTTAAATTGCATGTTAGTTAGTTTATTTAAGTTTCTAGTCTTGTAAAACTAGAGAAAACCCTTCCTTTTATTATTTGCTTTTTAGATAATTCTAGTAATTAATTTAATTTGCCGTTCCCCGAGTTCGATACCCTACTTATTTAGCTACACCACAATTGATATGTTCACTGCCTTTGTGTGTCAAATTTATATTAAAAAAAAAGTAGGATTAAAACTAGTTGGTTTTACACACACCATATTTTTGGTGCCGTGTTGGAGAACGGTTTAAAAATTAATACTAATTTCTAGTTTTATCAACCCTTTATGTGAGATTTTTCTTGCACAAAGTTATTTCTTAAGTAATTTAGTTATTAAGATATGTTTTATTAGTTTTTTGTTTTTAGAAATTTCGCTCGTTTTTTTGCCTTGAACTCGCCGAGTGAGTCGAAGCTACTCGGCTAGTCTATAGCTGATTCCCAGTTTCGTGTTTTATTTTATTTTTGTTCTTTTTACGCGTATTTCTTGTTTTGATTTCAGTTTTACATGACCCGAGGATGCAACACACCTCTAATCCCTCCATTTGAAGATCTGGAATCCGCACTTAGGAAAAACAAGGATAAAGTAATTGAAGACAATCACCCGCCAAAGAAATCACTGTTCAAGGACCTCAAATCAGTTTTTGGGAAGAAAAAGGACAAGAAAGTAGGTGAGGTCAGCAGTCAAAAGATCGAAGGAAGTAAATTAGAAAGCTTTGAAGATCATACAAAAGAAGCCGAATTTGAGGACGATTACGAATCCAACTCCGAAGAAGGAAGCGACTTTGAAGGTGAACCCACTAACACTATGGCGAACATTGATGAAGTTCCCATGGGTGAATGGAAAAAGAGGATATAGGATGATACCGGTCTGGGACTTGTGCAAACCATCATTCCCACTACTGCCACTTTCGAACTAAAAGGCCACATACTTGCTCAACTTAAGGAAATCCCTCTTTATGGGAAAGATCATGAAGACGCTTACAAGCACTTAGACAAAGTCAATGATGTAGCTGATTACTTTAATGTTCCAAGTGTGCCTCGCGAAACCGTGCTACTTCGTATGCTCTCAGTCACATTTGAGGGAGCTGCGAAAGATTGGCTCAAATCACTCCCTCTCGGATCCATCACCACATGGGCTAAGATGAAAGAAGAATTTATTGATCAATTCTGCCCTCCGTAAAAAATAGCCAAGTTAAAGAAAGCCATAGCCAATTTTGAACAACAAGCTGGAGAATCCTTATACGAGGCGTGGGAGAGATACAAAGGTTTACTAAGGAATTCCCCACATCATGATCTTAATAGCCAACAAGAAGTCTCCATTTTCTATGATGGAGTGAATGTGACCATAAGGCAACTACTTTATTCGCAAGGACCTCTCACAAAGAAGCCACCCCCGGTAATCAAAGAATTAATTGAAGAATTCTCTAAGCACTTTAGAGAATATCATAACCTAAGGAATGAACTAAGTCGGGGTATGTGAACTCGGTTAATGAGAGCATGGTAGCAATGATGGCTAAACTAGAGAGTTTGGATCGAAGAATTACTAAGATGGACCAATCCATCCATGCCATTAGGGCCGGTTGTGAGAATTGTAGAGTGCCTCATCTCACTAAAGATTGTGATCTTGACGAGAACCGGAACCGGAAGGCGCAAGTATTCTATTCAAGTGGTGATAGGTACGATGAGAATTGGCGAAAACCAAAGAAAGAATGGCTCCCATATGATGAGTATAAAAATGCAAATGAGGAAAAATATAAGCAAAAAGAAAGGGGCTTTTATCAAAAAGAGGATCCGGTGCTGGAAAGAAAGGTTGACTTGGAACATATGTTCACCAGATTTGTACCTGCGTCTGAAAAGAGGCACAATGATACAGATGTTGAAATGAAAGAGCAATGGAATATGCTTAGTGAACATCAAGCTATGATGAAGGATCAACAAAATATGCTTAGGAATCATCAAGCGTCTATTCATAACATTGAAAAACAGCTAGGTCAACTTGCACAAAGAATCAACCAAAGAGCACTCGGTGAACTTCGTAGCAATACCAAGCAAAATCCAAGAATGACACATGTGAATGTAATAGCAACAGATTCTGAGCTAATTTACACTCCTCTAACTTATGTCTAGAAGAATCCCAACGAAGTGAGAATATAAGAGGTGATTAGCTGGAATTCGAGTAAACCCGACTCGACTCGCCGAGTTGCCAACATGGACTCGATGAGTCGAAGACCTGATAACGAAAATTCCTCTTTTCTGAAGCCTTACCATCCCTCTTTGCCATTTCCAATCCGAGCCATACCTGATGAGCAGATTCAAAAATATAGGAGGTTTATGGAGCACATAAAAGCACTCCAACTAAATATTCCGTTTGTTGAAACGATATTACAAACACCAAAATATGCTCGTTGACTAAAAAACCTCTTTACCACTAGAAGGAATATAGAAGAAGTTGATGCAGTAGTGTTGAATGAACTACCATAAAAGAGGGGCGATCCGAGGAGCATCATCATACCATGTCAATTTGGGAACATAATGACCACACAAGCATTGATGGATTCGGGAGCAAGTATTAATATTATGCCATATTCCTTCTTCCTAGAGTTAAACCTTCCGATCCCAAAGCCTATTCAAATGAAGATTCATCTAGCCGAAAAAACGGTAATACATCCATTTGTAGTATGTGAAGATCTCCTTATCAAAACTGATAAGTTAGTATTTCCGGTTGACTTCGTAATACTAGACATGGAGGAGGACTTTAAAGTACTAATCTTTCTTGGGTGACCATTCTTGAATACCGCTTGTGCTTTGGTAGATATGCGTGAATCTACATTAACATTAAGGGTGGGAGATGATTCGGTAATTTTTTAAGCTGAGAAAAAGGAGAAGCACAAAGAGTCAAAAGAAGATAAGATTTCGTCAATAATGTTGGATGATTAATTGTTGGAGAGAGAGCTCGCTTACTTGCCAGAGATTAATCCAAACCAAGTATTATTATCCTTGGAAGAGGATTCTTATGCCGAGGGAGATTTAGAGGAGATAGAAAGATTGATCAAAGAAACTGACTGCAAGGAAAGCTTCAAAAGTGTTGAAAGTTCTCTGACTCACCGAGTCGTACCTGGTGACTCGACGAGTCCATACGAAGAATCCCAATCAGATGAAAATTTTAATCTGGAAGCCATTAATACTCTTTGTGAACCAATTGTGCATGTTTTTCATGATTACTCGAAGAATCCTCGTGAGGAAAACAAGGTTGTTAAAGATCGCATCAACTTTAAGGATGCACATTTGTCTTTTCTTGAAATAGTTGTGGAGAATGATGTAGCTGCCCAAGAGGAGGATGTAGGAAGTATAAAAGATAAAGCGGATCCTAAAACTTTGAATGGTGATGATCATAACTCTTCCATTGAAACACATATGCTAGATCAAGAATAAATGTCAATAAAAAACAGAAGAACCAAGCCTCGTGCTAGTGTCTCTACTACATTTGAAGTTTTCACCTTCAAAACACCGTATTCTTTAACAACCAAAAAGGCAATCAAGAAAGATAAGAAAGGAAAGAAGGGAACCGAGGGAGCGTGAAAAGGACGTAGTGGGAAAAAATAAGCATGATAAACGGACAAAGCGTAAGGCTAAAGAAATCACTGCAAGGAAGAGAATGGAAGAATTAAAGAGGGCATACAAGAGAAAAATCCATTTGTACAAGACAAAATATAAAGTCCAAAAATTAAAGAAGGAGATCCCGATGGAGGAAGCAGCAAAAACATAAGGCGGGGTGGAGTCCAGCTAATGACTCCTTAAAAAGAAGCGCTTAACGGGAGGCAACCCATCAAAAGAGTTTGATTTTCTTTTCTTTTTCGTTTTTAGTTTGCGCTATGTGTGAATTACTTAGGATTTCTTTTCTATTTCAATCTTCATTTTCATCCATAAATGATTGCTTGAGGGTAATTAAGGTTGAAGTGTGGGGTTTTGTGTTATTTTTAAGTAAAAAAAGAGTTTAGAAAAATGTTTCTAACACATTAATAGACTCGGTAAGTCTATACACTAACTCGACGAGTCTTAACGTGGATGTGAACTAATTTCGTGACCTGACTTGACGAGTCGGTTTAATTTACTGATATAAATAATTTTTACATTTCTGTAAAAATTAGGGGTTTTAACCTAATTGAAAACCATTTTCACTTCATACGTCAGCCTGCCTATACTCGACGAGCCAAAATCCTCTCAAGCAACCATTCCATTTTCTTTGATTTCTTCCACTTCCTTCTAACAAGGTAACAATTTTTGTTTATTATTTTCTTAAAGCTTTGATTTTTGTAGATTAATTGTCCCATTTTGTTGTAACCCATTTCCTTTGACTTGATTAGGGTTCTAGCTTTGATGGTCTTGGCCAGCATATGTCTCCTGTGGAGTACCGAACTATCCTTCATTACCGCCTCATGATTCCCATATTCCCAATTGACGAGATATGCCCAATGTGTCGCAAGGCATGTTTGGAAACCTTTGGGGAACACGCGGTTCATTGTAGAGAGCTCCCTGGTTTCAAGTATAGACATGATGTGGTTCGGGATGTTCTCTTTGATGCTTGTCGGCATGCTGGTATTTCTATGAAGAAAGAAGCACTAGTGAACTTTTTGATGGACCCGCAGGATGGTCGGTCCACACTTAGACCGACTGACATTTTGGTCTTTGGATGGATAGGAGGGAAGCATGCGTGCATGGATCTTACTGGTGTCTCTCCTCTTGTTGGTTTGGGGAGCGGAGGTTTCACAGTTGGGCATGCCGCTTTGAAAGCCGCTGCATGCAAAGTGGTAAAGCACGAGAATGCATGTAGAGAAAATCAACATGTGTTTGTTCCTTTTGAATTCGATACATTTGGTTTTCTCGCACAAGAGGCGGTGGCGCTCCTTAATAGAGTCCAACGGGTCATGCATTCTAATGTCATATCTCCTAGATCCACAAATGTTGTTTTCAAAAGAATTGGTTTTGCCATCCAGAAAGGGCTAGCGGCGCAGCTTGTTGCCCTTTTTGCCTTCAATCGATATGTATTGAACTTTCATGTTAAATGAGCAAATATTGTTATAAATGCAATTGATAGCGAATTTATTCTTAGTATGCATTCCAAATCAAACCCATGGGACCAATTTTGGGTTTTATTGGATGAATTGATAAATCTCAAACTTACAACTCGAGCAGCTCTTGGGACTCGCCGAGTCTGTTCATGGACTCGACAAATCGGTCCCTGAAGGAATTTCTAGTTTTTGAGTTTTAATGTTTCTGTGTTTTCTGGTTTGATTGGTTTTGTTATTTTTGCAGAAAATGTTTTTTTAGAGGTTGACAAAGCTCTAGGGTTAACCAAGGAGACCATCATTGGTTAAATTTTCCAAGAATTGATTCAGATTCTATGACGAGAAGATGGAAGAAGAAGTTGGTTGAAATTAGAAAGAAAGAAATCTATGTGCCAAATGCAATAGATTTGGATTGGTTAGGAAGATTTCATTATGAAGAGGAATTGGCCCCTTATCTTGTTAAAGTTTTCATGAATGATGGGGTATCCATCACTTGTGATGGATGGAGCCAGATATTCCACATTAAAGAACCGATGTTTAAGGAGCTGTGTTAGGAGTTTTTCTTGACCATCAACTTCCGTGAAGGGAGTGATTATTACAACCCGAGGATTGTTACTTTTTCCTTTGGGGGTGAATTCCGCCAATGCAGTATGGTGGAACTAGCTTGCAGGTTGGGTATTTATGACCAAGAATTGGTCACCACTGAGGGTTTCGACACCTTTCTTGAACATTGTCACAAGGAGTTTCCAGAGGATGTTATGGGTTCTACTTGGTGGAACACCATTGCTAACAAAGTTTATATCCCCAAGTCCGCTCAAGAGGGGAGTGTTCGATCACCCACCCATAGATTGATTCACCGCCTCATTACGAATACAATCAACATGTAGAAAGATGACGACAAGGTTCCTAGCCTTGATGTCTTCTACTTATGGAGTATTATTACTCCAAACACTTTCTGTAATATTCCGTACTGCATGGCGTCTTATTTAGTTGGAGGGGCAGTCAAGGATCACAAAACTTCAAAGATCAATGGTGGGATGTTTGTGACCTACCTAGCCAAATCCTATGGGTTGATGGAAAGAGGAGCGTGGAACTTGATGACGATGGTCCCGACCCCTCATTTTAATATCATTCTTTTTAGAAGAGCCAGAATTATTGAAGATTATGGAGGGGGCCACTATGCCATTCCTCATGATGATGCAGTGATAGGACCCGAGGAGTCGGGAAGGAGGGTAAGGCTGAGACGTGAGCATGCATATCATGATCGACCGGTGATCCCGGTCGAAGATGATATACCCCCTGAGTGGTTAAATGAGGAAGGAAGAAGGTATCAAGATGATTTGGGAAGAGGCTTAAATTTTGCTAACCGGTCCTTTATACAAATGTTTGATCACTTCAACATTCAACTTGTGGATGGGGGCCAACTTCCTTATGTGCCTACATGGGAGGAGAGGATAAACACAAGAAGAAGCGGAGCAAGTGGGAGCGGAGTGCATGATGATGATGAAGAGGTTGGAGAGGAAGAAGATGAAGATTGAAGTTTTCTCCTTTTTATTTTGGTTGTGATAAAACAACTATTATTATTTAATTTTGGTTATGGTTGTTTGATTTTGTTTTATTTGGACACATAGTTTAGGATTTGCTTATGGTGTGTTTTTCCTTTTTATTACATGTTTGTTTTAGTCTTTTCAGAATTTGGACAAAAGGATTGTAAGGAAAGGATCTCGAGAGTGATAGAAATGTCGAGTCTAGGCGAGAGAGAATGGAGTCCGAGTTTAGAGTCCGGTCAAGAGAAGAGTTGGAAATTGTCTAATTACTGAAAAGGGAAAAATAGGGGAGTTTCAAATGATTAGTTTCCAAACACATCAGACTTAACTCTGGAGCATAATATATTTTTATCACCCACGATGGACTTGCCGAGTGGACTTACTGACTCGACGAGTCCTAGTGTAATTTCACAAATTCTGAATTTTCACGCTACAACTCGGCGAGTCACCTACCACACTCGACGAGTGGATACGTATTTTACCTCTCCAGCTTATGATTCGATGATTATTTTGCATGAAAATTGGCTGCACTTTTAAAGATCAATTCCTGAAATTTTCCAAGGGATTTTCCTGCGTATTTGAGCTAACCACACGACATTTTGACACCCAAGGCATGGATAAGTTGTTCCCATGCCTAAAGTCGATTGAAGATGGAGCTTTTCAGAAGAAATATCGCTCTCACCACTATTACCCCAGGGGAGTTTGTTCCAATTCCTCTTGACTTTTCTTTATCATGTATAACATGCAATGGGGACATTGCATAAATTAAGTGTGGGGTAGGGGATTGCTTACTTTAGTTAAAATTTTAGTTAAATTTTGAATTTTTTGTATTAAAATTGCTAGGGCTAAATTAGAAAATTTTGGTAAAACCAATTAGGGTTCATGCTAGTATTATGTTTGATGATTTTATGAATACCCAAATGTTTAGTTGAGCTAATATACGTTATAATGCATTTGTGGCCTCCCTTATTCTAGTGAAATCTAGGGACAAAAACACAACATCGCTTAGTTTGAGGGATGCAATAAGTTTAGCATTGTGCACTTCAAATGTATCCAGGAAGACTAATACTTTAACCAATAAAGGTTGAAGTTGAGCGCCTCTGCTTAAGCATGTAGGGTTTTAAGTGAAAAAAGTGAGTTACATGTTAAAAAGAGAGAGAGAGAGAGAGAGAGAGAGAGAGAGAGAGAGAGAGAATTACAAGAAAAGTTGTAAGAATTTTGGGGCCAATCAAAGTATGAAGAAAAAAGATCAAAATTCTAAAGAAGTTCAAAAGTTGAAGATACCAAAAATCAAGCAAAAAGGTGGTTAATTCAAAGAAATCAAGGCAAATTATCAAAGCAGTAAAGAATTCCAAAAATAGCTCCATAGTGGTATCGAAAAGTTGTAATTTTCTAGTTTATGTATGTTTGGCTTGCTTGACTAAAAATACATTGAGGTTAAGAAAGTCTTATGCGGATGAATTCGAAGGGATGCATAAAATGAGCATTATTCGAAAGAAGTGGGCAAATGTTTATGAGGATTGTGAGTATTTAGAATTAGGGGAGGTCCTTAGGAAATCTTAGACACAAATGCATGTGTTGCGGTCTTGACATAATGGCTTGGTTTGATTAGGACTGTCTTATGAAATATTAGTGTGCTAAAATTTAGTTTTGCTTGGGGGCAAGCAAAAGTCAAGTGTGGGGTATTTTTGATATGTGCATATTTAGATATATATTTAGTGTAGAATTTCCTTAGTTGTTAACTAAATATTTGCATATTATGGACAAAAGGTACTTAATAGTGTTTGAATTGTATTTTTAGTCTAAAAGAGAAGCTTAGAAGCAAAAGGAAGCAGGAGAAGCAGTTGGAAGTTTGGGAGTTGAAACAAAGAAAAATAATGCCAAAAACAAGAAGGACTCGACGAGTCAACCGCTGACTCGACGAGTTGGGTCGAAGATTCGCGAAGCTCTAGAAGTCCTTTCTGTACACGGATTTTCAATGAGGGACTCGACGAGTTGGGACCTTGGCTCGACGAGTCACCCCTGTTTCCAGAAAAGTATAAATAGGGACTTTGGGATCAAGATGAGGACTTCTCTGGAACCCTAGGAGGCTGAAATTGTGATTAAGGGTGCTGCTAGACCGGGAGAAGCTAAGGAATCAACCCTAAGTTCAATTTCGAAGAGAATTAAGGCAAATTTAGTTTATTTTTCTTAAACCTTTTGCTTGAATCATGTTGGAACTATTTAAATTCATTTTTTCATCTGCTTTTACTATAATCAAGAGCTAAAATCTCATAACTTCTATTTAGGGTAGATGAATTTGTAAACATGGTTAGATTTTATGGTTAGGGTTAATTTTAATTGGTGATATTGTTTTGTTAAACTTGTTAAAGAACGTCATATGTTAATAACAACTATTCTCTGTTAATAAATCAGTAATTAAGTTGTATGAACATCTCTTACTTATTAGTTTCATATGATTTATGTGACCACATAGTTATATGTCTAGGAATAACGAATGTGAAACTAGAATTAACTAGAAGATAGGTAAGTTAATGTGTGAGCTTCTGTGATACACCATCAACAAGAAGTTAATTAAATCACCAATTTGATTAGCTAATTACAAGTATTACTTAATCCGAATCAACAAACTAGGAAATTCAATAATTTAGACAATTGGCCATTGCTTGAATTAGTTTGTTTTCGAAGGATTACCGATAGCAATTATGAATCTAATCACTGTAATTGGTAACCAATGAAGAATTAATCTGATACATGTACCATAAAATCATCCATGGGAACAAATGATTCGAACCTAAATAGAAGTCCTCTTAACTATTGAATTTAGTGGTATGTACTTGCTTTAGCTTTTAGTTAGTTAAATTGCATGTTAGTTAGTTTATTTAAGTTTCTAGTCATGTAAAACTAGAGAAAACTCTTCCTTTTATTATTTGCTTTTTAGATAATTCTAGTAATTAATTTAATTTTCCGTTCTATGAGTTCGATACCCTACTTATTTAGCTACACCACAAGTGATATGTTCACTGCCTTTGTGTGTCAAATTTATATTTAAAAAAAGTAGGATTAAAACTAGTTGGTTTTACACACACAAGCTTCGTTGTATACTGCGATGCATCCAATCATGGGCTAGGTTGTGTGCTTATGCAACGAGGGAAATTTATTGCTTATGGCTCGAGACAGCTTAAAGCACACGAAGTCAACTACACTACTCACAATCTTGAATTGGGAGAAGTGGTCTTCGCAATAAAAATCTGGAGGCATTATTTTTATGGTACCAAGTGTACTATCTTCACCGACCACAAAAGACTTCAACATATCTTTGATTAGAAGGAGCTTAACATGAGATAGTGGCAATGGGTAGAACTACTCAATGATTATGAGTGTGAAATTCGCTATCATCCTGGTAAAGCCAATGTAGTAGCTGATACCCTTACCATCCTCAAATTGACGGGCAGAGTGAGAGAACCATTCAGACGCTAGAAGACATGCTGAGAGCTAGTGTGATCGAATTTGGTAAATCATGGGACACCCATTTGCCACTGGTCGAGTTTTCATATAACAACAATTATCACACTAGCATCAAGGCTGCTCCATTCGAAGCCCTCTATGGCCGTAAGTGCAGATCCCCTCTGTGTTGGGCTGAGATGGGTGACATGCAGCTAGCTAAAGGTCAAGTTCCTAATAGCACTCTCACTGGCCCGAAAATCATTCGAGAAACCACATAAAAGATCATACACATCCGAGAACGGTTGAAAGCCTCAAGAGGTAGACAAAAGAGCTACGCAGATAAGAGACGAAAACCCTTGGAATTCTAGGTTGGTGACCGCGTTCTGTTGAAGGTCTCACCCTGGAAGGGCATGATATGCTTTGGAAAGCATGGGAAGCTAAATCCAAGGTACATTGGGGCATTTGAGATCCTCGCTAGAATCGGTCCCGTAGCTTACAAACTTCGGTTACCAGAAGAACTTAACAACGTACACCATGTCTTCCACGCGTCAAATCTAAAGAAGTGTCTATCTAACGAGACTCTTGTGATTCCACTCGATGAAATCAACAAGATTATTAACTTTGTGGAAGAACTAGTAGAAATCATGGATAGGGAAGTCAAACGAACGAAACAAAGTCGCATACCAACACTGAAGGTTTGTTGGAACGCCAAGCGATGACCTGAATTCACTTGGGAGCGAGAAGACCAGCTGCAACAAAAGTACCCGCATTTTCTTCCTAGTCCATGATGTACTCAGTATAGCATGAATTTTGGGATGAAACTCCCTCTAATGGGGGGATAATGTAACAGCCTGCCATTCTTAATTCAATAAGAACCTAAGACTACATTTCAATCCATATGAATTTATATACATCCTCTATTACCTCAAAGAAATATTTATAAGCTAATAATTACATTATAACTTGAGTATTAAGTGAACTATGATATTATAACTTAATATAGGTGGATATTTTAAGGTTTAAATCAATAAAATAGACTCCAAAGGAGTTCACGCTCAAGGAGTAAACTCCAATTGGAGTTCACGGTCAAAGACTTAACTCCTAAAGGAGTTCACATTTATGAATGAAA
Organism: Lactuca saligna; assembly: GCF_052625555.1. NCBI lineage: Eukaryota > Viridiplantae > Streptophyta > Magnoliopsida > Asterales > Asteraceae > Lactuca > Lactuca saligna. The sequence goes on from NC_136424.1 coordinate 53,718,496, forward strand.
AAAATCAAGTTGTTTATGGTTTGGCTTGATTTCAAAAAGGGTGCTTACAGTTGGTTTTAGACTGTAACCAAAATCCCAAGCCCATTAAGGACAAAAACCCAAATGGTAAAACTATAAACACAAAAGGCATTGGCCCATTATGACCATAAACACTCCATATATATATATATATATATATATATATATATATATATATATATATATATATATATATATATATATATATATATTCACCCGTAAATCAATTCATTTCCCACCTTTTCAACCTTGAACCACTCCCAAAATCCTCTTAACTACCATCCGTGAACACCTCATTTTCTCTTAAGCTTCAGGAGATTACGCCCAGATTATTCAAATCTTCATATTTCCATCAAGAACATTGAAACCCACCTTCAAATCTTCATATGATCTTCAAATCTTCATAATTTCCCACGATCCAATCCTAAACCCATAAGATTCAACCGTAAACCAATTTTGCCAACCAAAAACACTTTGCAACATTTCCAAATAATTCCAAATAATTTTCTAAGTATCCCTTGCATAATTAATTTATTATTTAACTCATTATTTAAATTAATATAAATACGATGTCGACTATAATTATTTTTAGGATAACGTTATTCGCACGTACGCTTACCCAATGATCGTTTCGACAACTCGTTAATTCAAATGCAAACGCACATGCAAGGTGAGTTCATACCCCTACATTTTCAACATTTTTAATATTTTTAGGGGGGATACAAGTAAAACACAAGGACTTTTGTGTTTATTCAAACATTTTTAAATAGTTTCAAAACCTTCTCAATTGTTTCAAACCGAGTATTCGCTACACTTCCTAAAAATATTTCATATATTTTAACCCTTTTGTAATATGTCGAGTATAAGGGTATCTTGCTTTCATAGAATTAAATTGCAATTGTTTTCATTACACTACATAAACATTACTGTTAGACTATAATCAGTATAATTTGAGACTCACTACACTACTTCGCTAAGTACAATACACGAAACAAGAACATACAACCAAAACCGTAATAGGTATAGTTTGGGAAACACTACTCTAATACATTGATAGAAGTATACACTACTACTAAAATAATTATTTATGTATGATTATTTTACACTATAAGGTACATTAATACATGACAATACATACAATTACTAATACAAGAGAACACTACAACACTATGACACTACATGTAAACTAGTTAATGCAGGGTTGTAGGTCACTACTTCACTAGAATCCATCAGTGTACGAAACTAAATCCTATATAGTACAGAGTCTCCTGGAGAGAGAGCATGAGATTTGTGTATAGATTTATACGAGACTGACAGTCCTACACCTGAACTGCTAGCTACAATTAGGCCGGCAGGCCTGGGGTCATAAATGTCATAACTTTCAGACACCTGAAGAACGTCTTAGAGGTCACTAGGTCATATCAAGCATGGTTATATGAAACTCACAACAGTATAACTAACACATATGTTTACGAGATTAACACTACTTCTGTGGTTTTATTTAATTTAATAAAACTACCAAAATCTATGATACACTGCTTTACACTACAGCTGGTGATAACCAGGTATTCATACAAACGCTATTACAGTACACTACTTTCACTACAACTGGTGGTATCCAGGTATACATACAAAGATTTACATAAAAATACAGATGCAATGCATTGTTTTCTAATACTGAGTACACTAATACAGTATACATTTACAAGGAACATACATGACTACATTACATTCACTAAAGAAAGTATTGGATTTTCCAGAGAAACATACTAGCACTTTCAAATTACAAAGAAAGGATTTCCTTCACTAAAACATACTTATGAACTCACCAACTTAAATATTGACACACTTTAAAAATCACTTGTATTCTAAGGGAATCGATAAGACAAGTACACTCAGAGATTTTGAGAAGAAGAAGCTTTTAAAGTCGCGTTTTTTATTACTTTCTCTATATATTTTGATGTCATACAAACTATGTATTGAACATATGTAAATACTTTACCTTATCAGTGTAATGGTTGTGCTTTTGCTTTGATTCCTATTATACAATTTTTATGATACTGTACATGACGTCCTTCGCCCCGGAACATTTCTACCGTTCCGGTTTGGGGGTGTGACAGGATAGTATGGTTGAGCAAGGTAACAACTTTAATACCCGGTCATATAAACTTATTGACCAATGTACACCTTTGGTCCCTCCTTTCCAAAAGTTTTTAATATAAGGATATACTTTACAAGGCAACCCCCAGCATCCAAGATTCATAAAAATTCAAGTCCTAGAAGTTACCATATAGCCCCTCCATGACAAATTCTTTTCAACTTAGGTACATAATTTACCTTTTTAGCTCTAATAATCCAAAATCCTTTTATGTTAAGTCCAAATGATACCAAACACCCCCCCTGAATTATGAGAATCTTTACAAAAAAAATCCTGAAATTACACTTTAACCCCCCGAAGATTCAAATCTTATCATTTGGCTCCCCGAAACCAACACCCCGCTAATTATTATTGATTTGGCTATAAAAAAAAATAATTACCCCTCCGGGCGTTAGAGTTTATTATTTATTTAATTGATCTTAAACGGAATGTTATGGTGATGATGTAGGGATCTGTTAGATCTATATCCTAGTATATAGGATGTTGTTATGCGGTAATAATCCGTATATATGTGTGTCTACCTGTACTTGCTGGTTGACATCTAGTGGAATGCCCTAGGGACTAGTGAATAAGACACCACGGAAGATCTATTTTCTTGGCCAAAAAGGGATTAAGAGTTTCATTTAGTACTTCTAATTAGAGTGTTCTCACGACATGAGCACCAGGGGTGTTACGACGTAAGGATGGTATTCCTCGTCTGTTTTGGACTTATTAAGTCACCACATGACTAGTGAATTGTGGGACTTTTGAGTATGGGTTAATTTTGACTTTGACCAGGGTTTGATCAAGATTCACCTAAGGGTATTTTGGGTATTTTGAGTTGTATTTAAGATTTGTCATTGATGAATATGTGACCAGTAGAGATGGTATCCGGAGCAGTGTCATATTCAACAATCTCTTCAAATAGAGATGTGAGTTTTCCTCGTTATACTCATAAGTCGAAGGCACCAAGGTCGGCCCATTAGATTGATATGTTGTTATATACTGATTTATGATATGCTGAGTATGCGGTAGATATGTATCATTATATGATAGCTGATGATATACGTTAGACTGGTAGATCTGTAAGACTACCTATGATTACTCGCTTTATGATTATATGTCTACTGGATATGTTTGCTATATGTTATATATCAACATTTTATGTTGGAGTAAAGCTTTCACTACTTTATGCTGTCAGTCAACAGACCGTGGAATCGAACCTGGAGGTTGTGGGTCATGGCAATCCAACCACGAGGTTGTGGTCAAGGGTAATCCAATCGGGAGGTTGTGGACCAAATACATTATATGCAGGGCATTCCAAACAGGTGATTGTGGGCCAAGGTAAGCCAACAGGGAGGTTGTGGACCCAACATGCAGAATTGTGTATGATATTTGTTTTTGTGGTGGTATTTTTGGGGGAAACTCACTAAGCTTGGCTTACGGTCTCAATTTATTGTTTCAAGTACTTTAGATGGTCACGGGAAAACGAATGCGTGATCATGCACATCTTCTAGTTTTTTATGATATTGGATCTTGGAAAAACTATATTTATGATTACACTTTTGAAACAAGGGTTTTTTAAACACTTTATGGTTAAAATGGGTTGTTTTTCAAAAAAATAGTTTATATATATATATATATATATATATATATATATATATATATATATATATATATATATATATATATATATATATATATATATATAGGAGAGAGCTCATGCGAAAATGCAAATAATTTGCGAAAACATGAAAACAAGTAAGATCTATGAGATTGTGCTACATCAACCTTATATTTTGGACAAGAATCCATCAAAACTTTGAGCTACATGATGATAATCAATGATATATGAGAAATTGTTTCATACTAGCAAAACACGCTTTTTGACATTTTTATTATGAAAACTTGAATTTAAAAGTGGTTAAAAACGTGAAAAGAAAAAAAAACAATATTTGTTAAAGACACCTTTAAATCTATATTACCATAACACCCTCCAATATAAACTTTTTATCTTTAATTTAGTGCTAATAAATCTAATTTCTAAAGTACATATATTTTATTTTTATAAGATAAAATCTGTTTTTATTCTTTCACAAAATACATATGTTTTCGGATGAACCTATATATATATATATATATATATATATATATATATATATATATATATATATATATAAGAGTTCATTTGATATGAACATAATTTTGTGAGACCGTGAAACCAAACTTTTTTAATGAAATATTCTAATATTCTATTGTTCGTAAAAATATAATATGCAATATATTCTAACATTATATGTTTCAGAATATTTCAATATAAAATATGCTAAAATTATTAGTTCAGAATATTATAATATTACATATATTCAGTTTTTATAAATACTAGAATTTCAGAATATTTCATTAGAAAAATATGGTCTCAACGTCTCACAAAATTATATCTTTTTACATCAACCTAACCACATATATATATATACAGAGAGAGAGAGAGAGAAAGAGAGAGAGAGAGAGAGAGAATGATCATGTGATAACTCATAGTTTCTTGAGAACCCGAGAACTAAAAGTGGAGCGTTAGATAAAAAAAAGGGATGACCATGATGCAGTGTGGCATTTTTGTAAATAAGTGGAAAAATAAAGGGACGGGGGTGTTGAAATTAAATGGAATTAAGGACATTTTAGGGTTAAAGAAATTACTCCGTATACACACGTCTCCTCGCGTCCAATCGCCTCCATCTCTTCTGATCGACACCATTCCGCCTCTACATTCCAAACCAGAAGACACTTACTAGTTCACCGTCTTCAAAAGTAACCTCCGCCTCGCAAGCGTCAACAGAAGATTGATCCATCGGCGATCCATGGCGTCACTCGACATTGCCGTTAATCCCTGAATGCCTTAAAAAGTCTATTAAAATTTCGAATTCCATCGCAAAACCTAACCCTAAACCTAAACAACCTATAGATCCAAATGTTAATGATGAAAACATAGCTTCTCTTGATCCTGTTGCTCCTGTTGTTAGTTATGTTTATTACGACTCCTCCGAAGATCTAAAACCCCTTTCTGACCCTGATGTTAAGTTCAAGGTAAATATATTTCCGTTTCAGTGATTACTTCGAAACTCATTTTAGTTATATATTGATTTATGATATGTTGAGTATGCGGTAGATATGTATCATAATATGATAGCTAATGATATACGTTAGACTGGTAGATCTGTAAGACTACCTATGATTACTCGCTTTATGATTATATGTCTATTGGATATGTTTGTTATATGTTATATATCAACATGTTATGTTGGAGTAAAGCTTTCACTACTTTATGCTGTCAGTTAACAGACCGTGGGAATAGAACCTGGAGGTTGTGGGTCATGGCAATCCAACCACGAGGTTTTGGTCAAGGGTAATCCAATCTGGAGGTTGTGGACCTAATACATTATATGCAGGGCATTCCAACCGGGTGATTGTGGGCCAAGGTAAGCCAACAGGGAGGTTGTGGACCCAACATGCAGAATTGTGTATGATATTTGTTTTTGTGGTGGTATTTTTTGGGGAAACTCACTAAGCTTGGCTTACGGTCTCAATTTATTATTTCAGGTACTTTAGATGGTCACGGGATAACAAATGTGTGATCATGCACATCTTCTAGTTTTTTATGATATTGGATCTTGGAAAAACTCTATTTATGATTACACTTTTGAAACAATGGTTGTTTTAAACACTTTTTGGTTAAAATAGGTTGTTTTTCAAAAAAATTAAATTTTTTGATATATATATATATATATATATATATATATATATATATATATATATATATATATATATATATATATATATATATATATAGAAGTAGGTTCAATGGAAAATGAACAATTAGGGCAACATATGTTGGAACCAATGATCAAGTGACACGTGTCCATTTCTTTATTCATAAGCAATCTACTATGGAAGTTATTTATGTAGTTATTCCAAAATGATGTGTTGTCATGCTTTCATTGGTTCCAACATGTGTTGCCCTAATTGTATATTTTTCATATAACCCTTCCCTATATATATATATATATATATATATATATATATATATATATATATATATATATATATATATATATATGAGAGAGCTCATGAGAAAATGCAAATAATTTGCGAAAACATGAAAACAAGTAAAATCTATGAGATTGTGCTACATCAACCTTATATTTTGAACAAGAATCCATCGAAACTTTGAGCTACATGATGATAATCAATGATATATGAGAAATTGTTTCATATTAGCAAAACATGCCTTTTTGATATTTTTATTATGAAAACTTGAATTTAAAAGCGGTTAAGGACGTGAAAAGAAAAAAAAAAATTTGTTAAAGCCACCTTTAAATCTATATTACCATAACACCCTCCAATATAAACTTTTTATCTTTAATTTATTGATAATAAATTTAATTTCTAAAGTACATATATTTTATTTTTATAAGATAAAATCTGTTTTTATTTTTTCGCAAAATACATATGTTTTCGGATGAACCTTTATATATATATATATATATATATATATATATATATATATATATATGTGTGTGTGTGTGTGTGTGTGTGTGTGTGTATATATATAGAAGAGTTCATTTGATATCAACATAATTTTATGAGACCGTGAAACCAAACTTTTTTAATGAAATATTATAATATTCTATTGTTCGTAAAAATATAATGTGCAATATATTCTAACATTATATGTTTCAGAATATTTCAATATAAAATATGCTAAAATTATTAGTTCAGAATATTATAATATTACATATATTCAGTTTTTATATATACTAGAATTTCATAATATTTCATTAGAAAAATATGGTCTCAACGTCTCACAAAATTATATCTTCTTACATCAACCTAACCATATATATATATATATATATATATATATATATATATATATATATATATATATATAGAGAGAGAGAGAGAGAGAGAGAGAGAATGATCATGTGATAACTCATAGTTTCATGAGAACCTGAGAACAAAAAGTGGAGCGTTAGATCAAAAAAGGGATGACCATGATGCAGTGTGACATTTTTGTAAATAAGTGGAAAAATAAAGGGACGGGGTTGTTGAAATTAAATGGAATTAAGGACATTTTAGGGTTAAAGAAATTACTCCGTATACACACGTCCCCTCGCGTCCAGTCGCCTCCATCTCCTCCGATCGATACCATTCCCCTTCTACATTCCAAACCAGAAGACGATTACTAGTTCACCGTCTTCAAAAGTAACCTCCACCTCGCAAGCATCACCAGAAGATTGATCCATCGGCGGTCCATGGCGTCACTCGACATTGTCGTTAATCCTTGAACGCCTTAAAAAGTCTATTAAAATTTTGAATTCCATCGCAAAACCTAACCCTAAACCTAAACAGCCTGTAGATCCAAATGTTAATGACGGAAACATAGCTTCTCTTGATCCTGTTGCTCCTGTTGTTGATTCTGTTTATTACGTCTCCTCCAAAGATCTAAAACCTCTTTCTGACCCTGATGTCAAGTTCCAGGTAAATATCTTTCCGTTTCAGTGATTACTTCAAAACTCATTTCAGTTATATCTCATCTGAAAACCTAATTTCCATTTCCGAGCGTATATTTATATGTTTTTTGTTACTTTTTTGACAAAATTGCAAAAATAGTCCCCGTGGTATGCATTTTTTGCGGTTTCAGTCCAAACCTCGACTTTTTTGAATTCATGGTCCTTTTGGCCTAGTTTGTATGTGAAATTGGTCCCCCGACTTAACTTCTGTTAAGCTATTGCTATAAACCCCCTCCCACATGAGGGTATATTTGTCTTTTCACTTATAAGGGACCACTTTTGCACCTGAAAATATATATATATCCTTTTTTTTTTTTAAAAATAAATACCTTTTTATTTTTTAATAATTAAAAGAGGTCTCTCTCTCTCTCTCTCTCTCTCTCTCTCGTCACTAGTCCTTAATAAAAAGATAAGTCATGAAAGAAATTATAGATAATCCCTGATTTTAAGGATCAAATCTCGATTATAAATTCTATCTCTATTTAGATACTCCACCATTTTGTAAAGTTCTACATGCATATTTTTGATATCAATTAAATATTTCGGACTTGGATTATTTGACCAGAAGTTGCACGTGTCCCCCACTTCATCTCATGGAATCATATTTTTGCTTCTAAAATAGGACAAATGAGTTTATCCAAACATGCACACCCACGTGGGCACTCACAGTCTCGCACCGACTCTATATATATAAGAACAAGAAACAAGTATTTTGCTTAATTTCTGCTATTTGGATTGGGTATGAATTGGGTAATTGTTGGATCCGTTTATCTGTTAGTGGCTTTAATTTTAGGAGCTCTAAGATCATGCAATGGAGGAATCAACAGTAGCTATGCCAGAAGCCACGACAATAGTATTGATATGCCATTAAACAACGATGCTTTTTGCAGTTCCTTCTAGTTATAAATCTCCTCAGCAGGCCTTATCATATCCTTGTAAACCTCAATTACAAGTGACCCATAAGCTTTTCTTTCTTCATGGAACATCTCCACCAGCCATTGCCCCAGTGTCCTTGAGAAGAGGAACAAGGGTGTCACACCCCAAAACCGGAACGACGGAAACGTTCTGGGGTGGATGACGTCATGTCAAGTATCACAACACATGCATTATAGTAATCAAAGTACAACAAAACATTGCATTAATAGTAATAGTTTTACAAGGTTACATTACAACAATTTAAAGTAATACAAGTAATAGAATAAATACAGCATGGTACAAAGCTATCTTCATCAACAGCTCCGGGGATGTACCTGTCTAATGCTAACCTGAGAATACAAGTTATTTGAAAAGCGAGTATCAGCATTTTTACAAATGCTGGTGAGTTCATAAGCATTTAGTGACATTTCATTCAAATAACTTAATAAAGTGATAGTTTAAGAGATTTCAGTGTATTAGAGTTCCTTCCAGAAAATCCTATATTTTCTTTAATAAAAGCAGCCTTCTACCAAGACTGGTCAGTGTAATGTGGTAAGAAGAAGTTTCCCTTAATTGCTAATAATATCAAAATACTGAATTTGATTATTAAAGAAAGCAGAGGCATCAGGGAATAACATATGCCTCAACAGTGAGGACTGCTGACTAAGGCAAAAGAGTCATAGACTCCAGGAAAGTATCGAACTAAAGACACGCCTGGTTTAGTCTAACAAATGGAGAAACAGACCCCCGAAGGTACCAAATGAAAGGTACAACTAGTAAGGTCTAAAACAGTGAACGCAGACCGAAGACGATACCAAATGGAAGTTACATCTTGCAAGGTCAAACAGTGATAACAGACCCCAGACGGTATCAAATGAAAGATAAATCTTGTCAAGTCAAACAGAGATAACAGACCCCAGACGGTATCAAATGAAGATACATCTTGTAAGGTCAAACAGAGATAACAGACCCCAGACGGTATCAAATGAAAGATACATCTTGTCAAGTCAAACAGAGATAACAGACCCCAGACGGTATCAAATGAAGATACATCTTGTAAGGTCAAACAGAGATAACAGACCCCAGACGGTATCAAATGAAAGATACATCTTGTAAGGTCAAACAGAGATAACAGACCCCAGACGGTATCAAATGAAGATACATCTAGCAAGGTCAAAACAGTGTGACTCTGAAAAAGGTGACATCAGCATACAGTGTAAATCGCTGACGAAATACTGTTACCTTAAAGCCATGAATTATAAGGCAACCCAGGATACTCGTAACCATACTGACTAGAGTACTAGACGCCCTACAAGCATCTATATAATGTGACATTTGTCACCCCTTGGCTTGGTAGGCCGTGGACTGTAGCTAGCAGTCAGGGTGTGGGGTTGTCAATCCCGTATAGGCCTATACACACAATGTCCGCTCTCCCTACAGGAGACTCTGGTTACCAACTAGACGACGGAGAAGGCCGCGTCCCGAAGATGCATCCCAAATAGAGGATAGTGTGTTACTAGGAGGGAGTGGGTTTCTTATGTAAGTGTAGACTAGAGGCATAGACTCTTAACTGAATTGACTGAAGAAAACTCGTATGTCTATGCTCGTATACGTAATATATAACTAATGAATCGAACAACCTTCAGATGGACATCCGATCCCACCAGACCACATCTCAACGAAGAAAAGGAAATAGGGCGGACAAGCCTTCCTAAGTCCTTCAATCATTATTTATATACATCTATACAAGCATAAACATACATCTAACTACGCTTGAGTGTGTATCATACGGTGAAGTATAAGTGTACAGTGGAACATCTGAGTCGTGAAGTATAAGTGTACAGTGGAACATCTGAGTCGTGAAGTATAAGAGTACAGTAGAACATCTGAGTCGTGAAGTATAAGTGTACAGTGGAACATCTGAGTCGTGAAGTATAAGAGTACAGTGGAACATATGAGTCATGAAGTATACGTGTACAGTGTGGGATAATTGAACCATGAAGTATAAGCGTACCAAGTATAAGTGTATCACGAAGCAGAGACGACAATAAGTGATGTAAGAACGTCTATCAAGTATAAGTGGAGTAAAGTCGTTATCCAGTATAAGTGAAGGAGAAATCGTATCACTAAGTAAGAGCGTGAATAAGTATAAGCGTCATCAAATATAAGCGACTATAGGTATAAGTGAAAGTGTTACCGAGTCAGAGTATAAAATAAGTATAAGTGAAGCAGCAGTGTTTAACAAGTAAAAGTATACGTCAAAAAGGGAAATCTTTAATGAAAAGCCTTTATGTACAGAGAAAATCACAAATTGTATTCCTTTGTAAAATACGTTTAAAACCTTAGAGGATCTTTCATAAACCAATTTAGGATGAATTTGAATAAATCAGTATAAGTAAAAGTTATGAAACAGGTAAAAGTCATTTTAGTGTCCCACTCGGTAAAACAGTGTAAAAGTGGTAAAATCTTGTGCATGCGGGTTATCAATCATATGCGATTGACATGATAACTGGCATGTTTAACTTGTATTACCCCCTATAAAACATTTAAAAGCATTTAAAAGGTTCATTCAGGGGTATGAACTCACCTGGTGTAAGTAGGTCCGATGAAAGTGCCGATTGGGCGTTCGGGGTCACGCAAGGACTTGAACACACACAAGGACCTATTTTAACATATGATAACATATGTTCACATACAATTAGCATATAATATACTAATTAAACACTTATACACACTCAAAGGAGTGGAAAACACTTTTGGTTGAGTGTTTGGGGTCCCGAGTAACGTTTACGGGTGCTAAGGGTCTCTTATCAGTTGTGGGACTTTGCTATACTCACATATCAAGTGTGTAAATGGATTTAAAACACCAACATGGACCAAACAAGGAGTTTACGGCCCAACCTAAGGGAGTTTACAGCCGTAAACTCCCAAGGTTCTATTCTTGGGTGTTTGATGCTTCTAGCTTGTTCATTGAATTATTCTAAGCATTTTTCCTAAAGGGCATGAGTGGATTTGAGGCCTCTAAGGGTACTAAACAAGAGTTTACGGCCTAGGAACTCTCCCAAGGGAGTTTACGGCCGTAAACTCTCAACCTTTGAGTTTAGTGAAGTTTTAAGCCCCTATTGCCTTCCTAGAATTTTCTTATGAAGTTTGATGCTATTTTGGGTGATTAAAACCAACATTTGAGGGGGTTTTGGGGAGTTTACGGCCTAGACACTTGCTTGGGCCGTAAACTCCAAATCAAGCCTCATTTCATTGTGTTTAAGTCCTTAAATCCTTCCTAGCATTTTATAGAAATAGTCTAAGGCCATTTGGGGGACAAAAACCAACATTTTGGGCATGTTTGGGGAGTTTACGGCCTAAGCATGTGCTTGGGCCGTAAACTCATTTTTATCCTTCATTTTGATGTGTTTTAGTGATCTAAACCCAAAATACCAAGTCCCTAAATTATGTATGAAGCCTAAGGGTGGTTTGGGAGTGTTTTTGGGGCCTTTTAACATGATTTTGAGGTGTTTACGGCCTAAGCTTGTGCTTGGGCCGTAAACTCTCTTTTGTCCCCTAAATCATTGTGTTTTGATGTTTAAAAACTCCTAGGCAATCCCCTTAATTTATTTCCAAGCGTATAGGGACAAGTTTGGGTCATTTTGGCCTCCTTTTGGGTGTTTACGGCCTAAGGAGGTTCTTAGGCCGTAAACTCCTTTTTCATTGCTTCTAAGTCCGATTTTTGGGCTATAAACTCAATTCAATATGTTTAGAATAAGCTAGGGTAAGCGGACTTACTATTTGGAAGCGTTTGGTTGCGGTTTCGGGGCGAAAACGGGTCTAGAGAGAGAGTGTAAAAAGTCTCCAATAGACTCCACTCACCCTTATATAGGGTTTTGACTTGGGACACAGTGGAAGTCTACCCGATACTGCCGTTAAACGGGACTTTTGGTCGCACCCGATTTAGTGGTCGTAATAATAAACTAATATTTTCCAAGTAAATGGAAATATGTGCTATGTATTTTATTTCCTTTTATCACGACTTAACGGCATATAAACATACACAATTGAAATGTTTATTAAACTTGAAGACTTCTCATTAACGGAACTTTTGAACAGTGGAATATTCCGTTAACGGTAACGGAGAAATGTAACCGGACAACTTGGGTTGTCACAAAGGGTGCCATTGATATGGCAAGCAATGAGTGTTTCAATTCCTCCAAGAAACTTGCCACTAACGAAGATGGCTGGAATTGGCAGTTGTTGGTCGTTCCCCGCCGCAAGGCAATAGAGTAAAGCATGAATCTCCACCCCGTCGTTTCTCATTCAAGTTCCACCACCGTAGGGCCGACGCCCAGCCAAGAGGAAGCTGCTTCACTGCATGGTCCTTGCAACAACCGCTTACTGAAAACAACACCATTGCGTTATCATTGGCCAGGTGGTACAACCTCTCATAAATTGCCTCCATCTTTGACGTAGCCGTTGAGACCGTCGCAACTCCGGTGGTTCTTTCCATTACAACACTTGATGATTGTGAGTTTGTCACCATCATTTTTCCTTCAAGAAACCTTTAAAAAGTAGCATTTTTAAAGAGAGGAAGTTAGATAAATGCGGGTTTAGGGAGAGAGAGAGAGAGAGAGAGAGAGAGAGAGAGAGAGACCTCTTTTAATTATTAAAAAAAAGAAAAAGGTATTAATTTATTTAAAAAAAAACAAATAAGGATATATTTTTTTCAGGTGCATAAATGGTCCTTTATAAGTGAAAAGACTAATATACCTTCATGTGGGAGGGGGTTAATAGCAACAACTTAACGGAAGTTAAGTCGGGAGACCAATTCTACGTACAAACTAAACCAAAAGGACCATGAATCCAAAAAAGTCGAGGTTTGGACTGAAACCCCAAAAAATTGCATACAACAGGGGTCATTGTTAGGGTGCAAAGTCATGCTTGGATGTAATGTTTTAGGCTTTCCTCTTTGTATGTGTAAACGGGTTGAGTCTTTTCCTATAAATAGGAAGTGAGTGACTCCCATTATGTAAGAGTCCATTTTGGAGTGTTAGACTAGAGAGAGAAATTGTATACAAACCCATTTGTATAATCTTTCTAGATCTAATAAGAGCTTACAAAGATTTATTTACTCCTTGTGTTCTTGAATTTTACATGATGATTCACTAGATCTTTCTAATTCCGCATATGCCATCAGAATCAACACCACTACAACCATTTTTGCAATTTTGTCTACTTTTTTTTTCTCGAAGTTTAACCTAGCTGAAAGAATGATGGAATGTCGTTCACACGTCTAAAATAGCATTGGATGATGAGATAATAGCTGAATTTCGTCGACCGAAATCAAAACATCAATAGCTTTTCATAAGGATACTGAGCAAATAGATGATTGTAGCTTGAAATTTTTCCCAAAACTAAAGATGGTGCAGTTTTTATAAGATGGAGGGAGTATTTTTTATTTAGTTCTTTAAGCTCAATTGTGTTAATTGCCAAGTCTTCCATGTTTCAACTGAGTTATTGCTAATTCATGATAACTAGTTTTTTTAAAACAATACCAAAGATATAAAGCATCCTACTTGACACTCAAAGGTCACATGTAAATCACAAATACACGTGATTCACATGTAATTCACATATAAATAATCTATAATTCACATATAAATCACAAGTTGGTCATATATGATTTTCATGTAAATCACATTTACACGTGATTCACATGTAAATCACATATGATTCACATGTAAATCACATGCGATTCACATGTAAATCACATGTGATTTATATGTGAATCGCATGTGATTTACATATGATGTCATATGTAAATGTGATTCGCATGTGATTTATATGTTAATCACATGAAAATCTCATATGTATTTTTGTGAGTGTTTTTGCATCAATCATTTTTTTTTTAATTTTTCTTATAGATATGGAAGAAATTGTAGTGAATATTGAAGAAAAATTATAGCTTTCTTTAAAAAAACTTGTATTGTTTTTGAAAAAAGTGCAGTTTTTAAGAAAAAATTGCAGTTTTTTAATGAAAAAAATATAGCTTTCATTAGAAAAATTATAGTTTTTTAGGAAAAAAAATGCATTTATTTAGAAAAAAATTAGTTTTTAGAAAAAATTGCTGTTCTAAAAAATATATACTTTTTTTTCAAAAATTCATGCTTTTTATAAATAAAATTAAAAAATCTGCATTTATAAATAACAAAAAAATACTATATTTATAAAATTATGAAAATTTGATTTATGATGTAAATTTTTAGATATTTATATTAATATATTAAATAACACAAAAATTAAATATTAAATAAGATTTGTAAGATGACGATCATGTTCATAATGAATTACTTTTGATCCAACGCTTCACTTTTAGTTTTCGGATTTTCGAAAAAATATGAGTTGTCAACCGATTTCAACTTTTTATATATATATATATATATATATATATATATATATATATATATATATATATATATATATATATATATTCTCATTCAAATTTTAAAATAATATTATGAATCTTTAAATATAGCTTTTTTGTTGTCATACTTTGTAAACAAAAGATATGCCTATTGAAAAAAATAGAAGTGGCGAAGTTGACAGAGACCTCATTAAAGTTTATAAAGATCCGTCAATAATTATGTTGATGAAGGCTATAAAATATAATTAGTCATTTTCACATAACGAATTTCACAATATTTTACGTAATTAAAAATATTGAAAGAAGGTCGGAGCTAGCTTTATTCCTCTTACTTTATAAAAGAAAGTCAAATTTTTATAATTAGTCCTCATCCTTTGTAAAAAGTATTTTGCCGAGGACAATTATCAGAAGAGTTACACTTCTGGCCTTTGTGATTTTAAAATGGTGCACGATTGGTCCTTTTTTTTTTTTTTTTTTTAATACGGTTGGAGACAACCTTATGATTTTAAAATGATGCACAATTGGTGGCCGCCTTCGACATTATACTTTTTGCTAACTAGTAGACGAGTTCTAAAGGTGTTGTGCGGTACATGTTAAAAATTAATGTTAGAATATTGTTTTCAGATATCTTTTAGTTAATTCGATTTATCAATCTAAGTTTTATTATTATTATTATATTTTATCTTTTCCTTTTAACTATGTTAAAAAATATATATTGAATTTTTTTAAACATTATTTGATATTTTACTTTAGGTTTTAAATTTTACACTAAAAATTTAAGTTTATTTGATATATTAATATATGTTATTTGTTTAACTATATATTGAAGTTAACAAATTAAGTATATCATATTGATAAGTAACAAATTCTTTCATTTATGATAATGTTTACAATTAAAAGCATATTTAAGTTAATAAATTAAGTATATTGTATGAAAATATGAAAAGTTGAAAGTTTCAAATGAATGTGGTGAAAGAAAAAAATATTTCATTTATAATATAGTATGAGATGATGATTATAATTTTAATTTTTAATTCATTGTGATATATACAATTATTTGATAATTTTATAAACCGTTTAAAATTGTGTAAATTATATATCAAACGTATGATAATATATATATATATATATATATATATATATATATATATATATATATATATATATATATATATATATATATATATATATATATATATATATAAAAGGTTACAAAATGTATGAACAAAAATATGCACTACAACTTTTAGTAACATAAAAATACAAAAATGAATGTGAAATTTCCATTTATGATAATGTTTACAAGTAAAAGCATATGTAAGTTAATAAATTAAGTATATTGTATGGAAATATGAAAAGTTGAAAGTTTCAAATGAATATGGTGAAAGAAAAAATGTTTCATTTATAATATAGTATGATATGATGATTATAGTTTTAATTTTTAATTCATTGTGATATATACAATTATTTGATAATTTTATAAACCGTTTAAACTTGTGTAAATTATATATCAAACGTATGATAATCTATATAAAACGGGTAACAAAATGTATGAACAAAAATATGCACTACAACTTTTAGTAACATAAAAATATATAAACATCTATTACAACATTTGTATTATATATATATATATATATATATATATATATATATATAGATCCGGTAAGAAATTTTTTTTGGTAGGAAGGTAAGAAGTTTTTTTTCTACATATTTTTTTGACGAACAAAAAAAATGAATCACTAGATGATTCATTTGTAAGATGATTCACAAGAAAAAATTCTCAAAAAAACATCTATATGATTCATTTTTAAGTAAATTAAGAAAAAATTCACTTTTATGACAATTTTAATGAATAACAACAAAATCATTATATAAATGAATCATCAAGATGTTTTTTTGACAAATTTTTCTTGGAAATCATCTTACAAATGAATCATTTAATGATTCATTTTGTTTGTTCGCGAAAAAAATATATAGAAAAAAAACTTCTTACCTTCCTACCAAAAATTATCTTTTTATTTGATCTTGACTCTCTCTCTCTCTCTCTCTCTGTATATATATATATATATATATATATATATATATATATATATATATATACAATGAATAATAAAAAATATATAAAAAACAAACACTACAACTTTTAATAACATAAAAACACTAAAACATTTATTATAACATTTATATTAACTTTTAATATTTAAATGACAAAACTCTTCAAATACATTAATGTTTGTAATTAGCAAAATTTTACAACCTTATAAAAGAAAATAAAATAAAAAGTTATTAGTGATTACTAATTAATAATAATAAGTTAAAAACTCTTGAGTTGTAACTAATAAATATACATAAATTAGAAAACTTTTAAGTTGTATTGTGAGTTTCAAATGAATACAGTACTTGGAAATGTGTATTTATTATTATTATTATATAATTATATTAATATTGAGTTCCCAATTCAACAGTTCTTATTGTTGATTGGACCAAAAAAATTATTTTCTTTTTTGCCATTCATTGTTGACTGCATAGTGGAGGCATCGTGGCTTCTTCCTGCTTTACCCACTTTGCTTACTCATTCCTTCCCATTCCCGTTTCTTGCCACGTGCTTCGTTTGCCTTTGTATTAGCAATCCACCGCATCATTATCTTTGCCCACTGTATTCAGTGTGCACGTGTTGACAATCCTCCATCAGATCGACATGTTCTGGATTCTTCTCATGTTTCTGCTTCATACGTTTCTCACCATCAGCCATACCGTTGGAGACGAAGCTCACCACCGCCTCACTATGTTTGATTTCAAAAATAAGAAATTTTAGGAGAGAGTAAATATTAGGCAAGTATTTGACCCGATTGTGCATGGTCCTTTTAGGTTGCCTTCACCATAACAACTTGATAGAATGATTTATTAAGAGAGAGTAAATATTATTAGTATATTATGAGAATAATATAAAGAATAATATATTGTTATTTGATTAATATAAGTCATAGAATTAATTGGAATTAATTTGGTGACTTAAAGAGATTAATTAAATAAGAGGGTATAAACTGTCAATTTCTTGATAGTTACACTTTAGACTATAAATCCTTATGGAAGATAGGTTGGACGATTTCTAGGGCTTGGATAAGCCAAAATCGTCCAAAGGATATCTAAGATATGGATTAAGTTAAAGTCTAAGTTATCCAATTAGGGTTTGAGCCGTAACCCTTAAGGAGTCTACAAGTATAAATAGACCCTATGGCTGAGGGAATTCGGTATTCCATCTAAAGTAGAGAGACTCTGGCCGAATTCCTCCCCTCTCCTCTCTCCCAATTCATCCTCCTTGCTATTTGGTGTTTGTAAGCCACTAGAGGAGTGACAATTGTGACTCTAGAAGCTCCAAGACAACAAGATCAACAAGGAATCCAAAGGTATGATTCTAGATCAGTTTCAATATTGTTATTACACCTAAATAGTCATTAGAAGTCTTGGATTCAAAGCATGTTTGATTAGAAAGCCTAGATCCAAGCATTAGGGTTTTGCATGCGCACATAGGAAAGTTCTTATGGCTAAAACCCATCAGTGGTATCAGAGCCTAGCTTGGTTTTCATTGAATTGTTGCTTGATTGTATGAAACTAAACTGAAAAATTCGATTTTTATGTTTCTGAGACATGGACTCGGCGAGTTCCAAAGTGGACTCGGCGAGTAGGCCTGACTCGGTGAGTCCCTTTTGTGTACCTGGTGAGTCCGAGCGTCAGGATTAGCCAAAAACGGGATTTTTTTTCATATTTATCTTATGGAAAATTACCTTAATCATATTAGATCAACCCTAATACGATTTTGTGATATATATGACTATATTTTTGATCTAATTGAAGATAATTATCAATTAATAAAATATTTGATTTCCTTATATGATAATTATTAATCAAATATAGATAATTATGTGATTTTGATTATTTGTTATTTGATCCTTTATGTTTTAAATGTTTAAAACTTGTCCTCAAGTTTAAAATACAACCCTATACTAATATAATATTACAAGATTTATATATATATATATATATATATATATATATATATATGTATGTATGTATGTATAACTTAAATGCTAGTCTTACGGTTAGTAGGCCTCATTCACGAAGCCGGTCTATAAGGTGGGTATAAGGTTGCGGCCTATAAAATGGCGCTTAATGGGTGTACACTCACACCCACCGCTCGCTTGATTGGTGGAGGGTCGTTAGCCGAACGGGTAGGATAGGGCAACCTCATCCTCTCATTAAAAGTATAATAAGAAATACAAAGTAACTACATGTTTTATTAAAATTCCCAATCTTAGTTACTTTAGGAAAAGTGAATTGATGCAATCCCATGAAATTACACTTTACACCTTGCTAAGAAGTTAGTGGAGCGTGTGTGGTTTACCGGCATACTAATTGGTTCTAAGCGAAGGACGCAAAGGGTGATTCATTGTTTATCATAGTTCGATGGAGCGTGTGTGGTTTACCGGCACATCGAATAGGTGATCGTTACAATGAAGGCACCATGTGAATTTGCATGGTAATTCACACCCGCTTTGTGATCCTCGGTATCCCAATCACAAACAAGAGGGGCATATCGAGATTTAAACATGCCATTGAAAAGTTTCAATGAATCTCATCCAAACCTAGGAATTCTCAATACATTTAGGACTTAAAGTTATGTTTTTCATGGTGGAGAATTAGTGAATCGTCATTCACTTACCTTCAAATTGTTTGCATATTAGATTACGGCATCCCTTTTCTAATGTGTAAATATTGTTGTTGGATCCTAGCCCTAATTCTTCTTATTGGGTGATAATTAGGGATTCATACTCTAATCTATCTTTGTCCTTTCTATTTGTAGATGTCGAACGCTAACAATGCTGCTGCAAGTTCTTTCACTTTGATGAACCTTTGTCAAAAGGTCACCTTTGATGGAACGAACTTTAGCGAATGGATAAGATACATTCGCACGATTGCTGGCTATGAGGATAAGGAGTATGTCCTCGATGAGAAGCTCGAGAAAATCAACCCCGAAATCGCTACTCCCGCCGAAATCACCGCTTTCGAAACTCACGAGCGTGATTCAATGAAAGTGCATTGCATCATGATCGCGACCATGAACTCCAAATTCCAAAAGTCCTACGAGGACATGTATCCATACGAAATGCATCAAGACTTATTGGAGCGATACCATCAAAACACGAGACAAGAGCGTTATGAGATTTTCACGAACATGATTTCCGCTAAGATGGGTCATGGAGAATCTCTTACCGTGCACTTGCAAAAGATGCAAAGGTATGTCGACCGCCTTCACAAGTTAAATGTTGACTTTGGGGAAGACTTGGCGATTGACATGGTGCTTCACTCTTTGCCTCCGAGCTACAATCAATTTAGGATGACCTATCACATGAACAAAGAAGAGGTCACCCTAAGCAAACTCCAAGGTCTCTTGAGGGTCGCTGAGAGCAACTTCAAGGACAAGTTTGTTGCACCAACTCCCAATCCGCCTGCTGCTCCTGTCTTGGCAATAGGACAAGGAAAAGGAAAGAAGAGGAAGGCTTCGTCAAAGAACCATCGCAAGGTGAAAGCCCGAGATTGTGCCTCTTCTAGTGGGACCAAAGTTGATCCCGCTAAGCCCTGCTCTAATCCGAAGGAGGCAGAGTGCCACCACCGCCACAAGATAGGACATTGGAAGAGAAGCTGTCCGGAATACCTGCAAGCCATCAAGGAAGGAAAGATCAAGCCATCTTTCGCAGGTATATATACAATTAAATCTAATGATTCCCATAATACTTCTTGGGTTCTTGATACCGGTTGTGGTTATCACATTTGTTCTAATGTGCAGGGACTAAGAAGAAGTAGAGACGTGGAGCATGGAAGAATAAATCTAATCATGGGGAACAAAAGATCGTCGCCTGTGACCAAGATTGGAGTGTATTCTTTAGTGCTTAGGAATAGTTTATCTTTAGATTTGAACAATTGTTGCTATTCACCAGAAATGGCTAGAAGAATCATTTCTTTTCATGGTTTGTTTAGACAAGGTTTTAGATTTTCTTTTAATAATAAGAATGGTTCTATTTTAGCTTATCTAAATGGTATCTTTTACTTTGAAGCTATACCATGTAATGGAATTTATGAAACTGTTATGATTGTTGATAACTTAGGAAATGATGTTTTGTACTTGGATTCTTCCAATAGTATGGATAAGGCATCCTTATGGAATTGTCGTCTTGGACATGTCAACACGAAACGCATAGCCCAACTCTAAAAGGATGGAGTGTTGGAGTCATTCGACCTTAGGGAAGATGACACATGCGAGTCTTGTTTACTTGGAAAGATGACTAAGTCACCCTTTGCTGGTACGTGCGAAAGGGGTGAGGGTCTGTTGGACCTCATACATACCGATGTGTGTGGACCGTTTAGATCTACCACGAAGGATGGTAACCGCTTCTACGTGACTTTTACCGATGACTATAGTAGATATGGGTATATCTACTTAATGAAGAAAAAGTCAGAAACTTTTGAAAAGTTCAAAGAGTTTAAGAATGAAGTGGAGAATCAATTGGGCAGGAAGATCAAGATGCTTCGATCCGATCGAGGAGGAGAGTACCTAAGTCTTGAATTCCACGATTATCTCAAGGAGTGTGGAATAGTTTCACAATTGACGCCACCTAGGACACCACAATTGAATGGTGTGGCAGAAAGGCGTAATCGAACTTTGTTGGACATGGTTCGCTCTATGATGAGTCATGCTTCGCTATCTATCTCTTTTTGGGGGTATGCCTTAGAGACTGCCGCCCATATCCTTAACCGAGTCCCTACTAAGAAGGTTGTCAAAACACCTCACGAGATGTGGACGGGGAAAGCTCCTTCGTTAGCACATATCAAGGTTTGGGGTTGCGAGGCTTTCGTAAGACGAGATACTCACGACAAGCTCGAACCTCGTAGTGAGCGATATATTTTCATCGGCTACCCGCAGAAATCCTTTGGATATCTCTTCTATAGACCGAAGGACAATGTAGTCTTTGTTGCGAGGAGAGGAGTTTTCCGAGAGCGAGAACTCATAAGCCAAGGAGACAGTGGGAGGAAAATCGATCTTGAAGAGATTCAAGAATCAATAGATGAAGGAACCTCAACCGCTGGCGCTCAACCCGAGGAGGAAACTCCGTTTGAACCAATTGACATATCATTACCTCTTATACGTTCCGAAAGAGTTAGGTTTCAACCCCAGTTGTATGGTTTTCATATTATTACCGAAGGGGACACGTATATTAGTGATAGTACACTAATAAACATTGATGAACCTAATAGCTATAAGGAAGCCATGGTAGGTCCGGAGTCTACGAAATGGAAAGAGGCAATGGATAGCGAGATCCAATCCATGTATGATAAGCAGGTTTGGAATTTGGTTGATAATGTGCCCGGACGTAAGACCGTTGGGTGCAAATGGATCTTCAAGAAGAAGACCGACGTGGATGGAAAGGTACACACATATAAAGCGCGATTAGTTGTGAAGGGCTTTACTCAAACTCCCGGAGTTGACTATGAAGAGACCTTCTCACCAGTTGCGAAGATAAAATCTATTAGAGTGATGTTAGCTATTGCCGCATTTCATGATTATGAGATTTGGCAAATGGATGTCAAGACCGCTTTCCTTAACGGGAAGTTGGCTGAGGATGTTTACATGGCTCAGCCACAAGGGTTTGTGGATCCGAAGCATCCGAATAGAGTGTGTAAGCTTGAGAAGTCCATTTATGGACTAAAGTAAGCGTCTCGCAGATGGAATCTTTGCTTCAATGAGAAAGTCAAAGAGTTTGGATTTGTACGAAGTGAAGATGAATCGTGTGTATATGTCAAAGCCAGTGGGAGTATAGTAAGCTTTCTCGTTCTATATGTCGATGACATATTACTCATAGGAAACGACGTCCCGACTTTGCAGGAGGTTAAGTCCTGGCTCGGGAAGTGCTTCGCTATGAAGGACCTCAGAGAGGCTTCCTACATTTTGGGAATAAGGATAGTAAGAGAAAGTAGTAAGAGACTAATAGGACTTAGTCAGAATACTTACTTAGAGAAGGTACTAAAACGTTTTAGTATGGAAAACTCGAAAAATGGAGAATTACCGATACAAAATAATGCCAAGTTGAGTAAGACTCAAAGTCCGAGTACCGAAGCTGAGATAGCTGAAATGAGCCGAGTTCCATACGCTTCCGCAGTTGGCTCAATCATGTACGCTATGACTTGTACTCGCCCTGATGTAGCCTTTGCTTTGAGCATGGTTAGTAGATATCAAGGGAATCCAGGCAAAGCCCATTGGGTTGCGGTGAAGAATATCCTTAAGTACCTTCGGAGGACGAAGGAATGGTTCTTAGTCCTTGGAGAGAGTGATGACTTGAAGGTGCGAAGGTATAGTGACGCCAGTTTTCAGACCGACAGGGACAACTACCGTTCGCAATCGGGCTGGGTCTTTACCCTGAATAGAGGAGCAGTAACTTGGAAGAGTTCCAAGCAGGAAACCGTAGCTGATTCAACGTGCGAATCAGAGTACACCGCAACGAGCGAAGCGTCGAAGGAGGCAATATGGCTAAAGAACTTCATCGGTGATCTTGGAGTTGTACCTGCCATAAAGGAGCCCATGGAGATTTTCTGTGATAATAAGGGAGCGGTTGCCTTGACCAAGGAACCGAGAGATCATGGTAGATCACGACATATCGACATAAAATATCACTTCATTAGACATCGTGTAGAAGAAGGACAACTCATAGTGAAGAGAATATCATCGGAAGATAACCCAGTAGATCCGCTTACGAAGGGACTGAGTAGGGTTAAGCATTTGCAGCATGCTAGAAGTATTGGGCTGAAGGATGATATTAGCATAGATTAGATAGTATTAGAAACGTGTAATAGATCAATGTAATTAACATTTGATGATTAAATAAAGGAGTTTTATTTATAAGTAATGTTACTGTCATATGTTAATTGTTTAACTATTGTTTCACTTTGCATGTTTTGACTTCCAGAATAATTGAGTTTATTAAGAATAATCGAATTGTTCAAATAGTCCACACTCGTTCATATGTTGGAAGTAGATATGAATGAAGATTGTCATGAATAGGTATGTAGAGTGTCTAAATGGTGTTAGACATAGCAAAAGATTGCTGCAACGTTCATGAGTGCTTATGAACTAGGTTTGAGCATTGGAATAAACCCGCGCTTGCTGGAATCACCTTATGGAATGTGATAGTAAATGGGTGATCGCAAGACGATAATATCATATAGTCTTAAAACCTAAATATATGGTTTGTTATTGGTTAATTGATTGTACATTGATAATGCGAAAACGCATTGGTAACTCGATGTTATAAAACGCATTGTTGTGTGTAGTTGGTTAATGAATAAGTAAATGCATATAAGTCGAAGTTTATCTGTAACTTTTATCCTAAGAAGGGAAAAGTGATATCTCGGCTGCTCGATGATTTGATTTGACTTATGGGCCGAGCCCGGTCAGAACTGAATTGATGTGTTCGATTAAGTTCTATGTCAAATAAATCGGAGATCGAGAAACCAAATGCTAGACTAACTATTCCATAGTATTGTCAGCATGATACCTAACAGAGGACTGTACGATCCCTTATCTAAAGGACAAGATTGATTAGATCAGAGTTTGACAGCGTCTTTGAGAGCTACGATTGCAAATCGGAATGTACCTGCGCATATAGTTACTAGACTTATCCAAGTGGGAGACTGTTGGAATAGTGTCTAAGGCTGCAACTATATTAGGCAAGTATTTGACCCGATTGTGCATGGTCCTTTTGGGTTGCCTTCACCATAACAACTTGATAGAATGATTTATTAAGAGAGAGTAAATATTATTAGTATATTATGAGAATAATATAAAGAATAATATATTGTTATTTGATTAATATAAGTCATAGAATTAATTGGAATTAATTTGGTGACTTAAAGAGATTAATTAAATAAGAGGGTATAAACTGTCAATTGCTTGATAGTTACACTTTAGACTATAAATCCTTATGGAAGATAGGTTGGACGATTTCTAGGGCTTGGATAAGCCAAAATCGTCCAAAGGATATCTAAGGTAAGGATATGGATTAACTTAAAGTCTAAGTTATCCAATTAGGGTTTGAGCTGTAACCCTTAAGGAGTCTACAAGTATAAATAGACCCTATGGCTGAGGGAATTCGGTATCCCATCTAAAGTAGAGAGACTCTGGCCGAATTCCTCCCCTCTCCTCTCTCCCAAATCATCCTCCTTGCTATTTGGTGTTTGTAAGCCACTAGAGGAGTGACAATTGTGACTCTAGAAGCTCCAAGACAACAAGATCAACAAGGAATCCAAAGGTATGATTCTAGATCAGTTTCAATATTGTTATTACACCTAAATAGTCATTAGAAGTCTTGGATTCAAAGCATGTTTGATTAGAAAGCCTAGATCCAAGCATTAGGGTTTTGCATGCGCACATAGGAAAGTTCTTATGGCTAAAACCCATCAGAAACATCCTTCTACTCTGTTATCGATGAGTTGTATTCTGTTCAGCGGAAGAAGCCGACACAAATCGATTTCCGCGTGAATAAGAAAAGGGTTGACCACGAACGTCTGACTCAACCATTGATACAACTTTGACGCCTTTTCGTGCAGCGGCGACCAGACAATCGGAGCTCCCAAACCTAAAATCCCAATGTTTTGGATCTCCCCTGCACTGTATGCTAAAATGAAACTACTTGGTTCTTCAGGTAAGAAGTTTTAAAGTCAATTTTAACAAATAGGTATATTATTCACTCAATCTCTTTACACTCATGGTCTAAAGAATTTTGTTAAATGTTTTCAAATACTAGGGAGAAGAAAGGTTAAAAGTAAATGGA
Source organism: Lactuca saligna (assembly GCF_052625555.1). Taxonomy (NCBI): domain Eukaryota; kingdom Viridiplantae; phylum Streptophyta; class Magnoliopsida; order Asterales; family Asteraceae; genus Lactuca; species Lactuca saligna. Next base: position 53,744,428 of record NC_136424.1, read on the forward strand.
GTCTTTGCAATTGGAACATGACCTTTCAGGTACGATTGTGCTCCAAATGATTGATATTTCAGTTCCACTACATAAATTGTGAAGAATAAATTTACTATAATTGTCAAAGTTCTGGCCAAATTCATCATCTTTTTTGTCTATTTTCCAGTTTTAAATTAAGCTTTATGAGCAGTGGTGGTCGCGGTCGGATATGGACATGGAGGGCAGGGGAATCTTGATACAAGAAGCTTTAATATTGAAAATCTTCTTTAATCTATAAAGATGCACACCAACTGTTTGATTTGTTCCCTCTTAGAATGTAAAGCGTGTGTCGAAACAGATATTTGGGGAGGTATCAAAGACTCACCAACTAAACAAGTAGTGATTTATGCTCTTAGGAGATATTATTATCAAAGTGTTGAGGGCATTAACAACTCCTATATTGAACGAAGGACATATAAAACGAACCTGATTGGTTATCCATTTATTTACACATTATAGTTGAGGATTAAGATTGAATTCAGTGAAAGGGTAATTCCCTTACCATTCAGATTTATTGTTATTTTGTCATTTTTTTCCAGAGTTATTCATGATTGTAGAAGTTAAAGATTTATTTTGAGTACAGTCATTATTCTAATACAATATTGATCTTCAAGTCAATTTGCCTTTTGAGATTAAAGACCATGTTTGTTGTATTATTTCCCATAATTGGTTGTATTTATTAATTTGTTTGTAGGTACATTAATTTTGGAATTAGAAAATGTCTCATGTAAGTACAATGGAGAGATGTTGAATTTAAGTCTGAAAGCTTGAATGTTGGGCACGCTTCAGGAGGAACATAATTCATAAGAACTATGTTGATTATGCATCGATTTATCAAACCGTGCTCTAGCCATAAGTAACCAATGAAAGTATCTTCACTTCTCCATCTTTGAATTATATTTCTATTTTTATCATAAATGATATGTATGTGTTGTGTTACCAAAACACATGGTTAATATTTGTCGGGGTTAAATGCAGTGCAACAGAAGCTGAAATTACTCTCTCATATTCTGATCTCAAGGTATGCACTTTTTCTATCAGGTATTAATATCCAGATTTAAAGTAATAGGTAGTTAACATTTCGTTGATGTATATCCGTATCTTTTACAGAATATTGCAACCGATAATGGAGGCAATGATGGGCCATTCAGTAATGCATTGATACCTGAATGTTGGACTCAAAGAAGTAAAAGAATTAGGATCTGGAACATATGAAAATATACATTATGGAAGATGGCGTCCATCAAATGTCTTTATTAAAATTTAAAAGAATCAACAAAAGTTGGATTGTTGGTAGATCATCTAAGGAAGAACAGTTGGTGGGACATCCATTTATAATTACTATTTTTCCCTTACAGTGGTTGCATTTTTTTTCAACTTATCTCCTATAAATATTCGTCGACTTCTAATTGTCCGAACGAATGATTTTTGGACAGAAGCGTGGATCCTTTCAAATCTTCATCATCCAAATGTGGTTATTTTTTATGGAGTTATACTAGATGGAGCTGCTGAAACTTTGGCTACTGTTATTGAATATATGGAAAATGGATCACTTAGAAATAGCGTAATAAAAAAAGTGGTAAAAAACTTTCAGTTTTACTCCTCATGAAATATTTGGTTACCCTTTGTTTGGTGCTAGGTTTTTCCAGAAAAGTAAGGAATAATAAACTTCTTAAGTATTTGGCAAGATTGGTCCATAAGGTTATGTATGTTTACTCTTTTTTTGTTAATTTTTTTGTCACTTTTAGTCCTCCGACTTATGTTGGTTTTAAAAAACTACTTACACCCTTCACCTTTATTCACAAACAACTTGGCAAGATTGGTCCCTAAGGTTATGTATGTTTACTCCTTTTTCTTGTTAATTTTTTTTGTCACTTTTGGTCCTCTAACTTATGTTGGTTGTAAAAAAACTCTCAATGCAATTCAACATGCTACTTTACTTTACAAAGCAATACATTCTGACCCCGGCAACGGTGGGAAATCTTTTCTAGTTATTATTATTATTATTATTATTATTATTATATTCATCTAAATAATTGGTTTTGATGCATCATTTTAATCCCTTCAATTATTAAACATAAATATATTTAATTATAAATTTATAGCATACATAGGTGCATATATATGTTAAACAAATCACATATAATATATATTTTTGTAAATATCATATGTAATTCTTATAGTAGTAATATGGATAAATTACTTTCATATGAAGAAAATATCATGATAAGTCCTTATAATTACATATCAAATGTTAAAAATTATGTTATCTTTTAAATATTGTATTGTAAAATATGTTGTGTAGGATAACCTAAAAAAAATAATATAAAACAAATATAATCAAAATAGAAAACTACAATCAAATAAATAAGACCATTGGGTGGTTGAATATATAAACAAAAATGTTAAATAAATATACGTTTAAATCAAAAGAAAAAACTAACATTCGTCTACTTTGCTCAACCAAAAAAAACCTATATCCGTTTTCTGAATCTTCTTTTTTTATTGAACACCATTCAACCATAGAAACTTAATGACAATTCTTCACTAACCTGCAATCAAAATGCTTTTCTTGAAAAAGAAGAATGAGAAAGATATTCCAAGAAAAACATTGATGTTTGGAGAGTCACACTCAAGATTAAGTAATACATACAAATCACATATAAAGGTCAAATGAGAAATTGAATATAAAGAAAGTATAGAAAAACTTCATTTGTTTTGGTTGAAAAAAAGAAACATATTACAATTACCATCGATAAGACACAACCCATTTCTTCAAATCATCATATTTGGATCGTGAATGCTTCAACTATATGAAAACTTTTGAATCATAATATCTTTAACCAAATGACAACTTTTTGTAAGAAAAATGTACTAATATAACTACATATATAATGAATGTGACATGGTGTGAAGGTTTGAAATACATGAGGTGTTGAAATTATAGAGTGTGTGATTTTCTTGGAATGAGATTATGTGTGATTAATTACTTTGAAGGTGAAACGGTGTGGGGGTTTCAAATGCATGAGGTGATGTCAAATTTTTATGGGGTTTTAAATGCATGGGATTTAAGAAAAAATGTTAGGTTTATAAGTATGTATGATGTATCATAGGACCAATCCACCAATAATGTAATTTATTTAAAACATGTCACCAATCCAATACGGTAGAGACCTTAAAGCATAAGGACCAATCGTAAAATTTGTCGAAAAGATATCATTAGTGAAATACGATAGAGACCATAAATTCGATTCGTAGAAACTCCATTTTCTACATGATTTGTTATTCAAAGACTATAACACATCCTTTATTATATATATATATATATATATATATATATATATATATATATATATATATATATATATATACTAGGTTGTGTAAGGGTCATGCTAAGCATGCCCCACGAAGGTTTATTTAGGAAATGCTTTTGTCCGAATCATCGAGGAAATGCGAAAATGTTGACATTATGGGTAAGCAATTCAAAGTACGGTGCTATTATTGGTAAACAAGCAAGTATGTTGCCATCATTGGTAAGGAAATCAAAGAAATGTAGTGAAATAAAGTAGAATACATTGTCTATATTGGTAAGAGAATAAAGACTAATGGCCTACTTTCATTTCCACAATATATATACAAAATACATGTTTTATGGAGTGTAATCTCAATTCCAATCCCACTACATTCCATCAAAATCCACAAACATGACTTTGTCTACATTAATTGCAATAACAAGAATCTAAATTTGCAACAAAGGAGTCTGAGGCAGTCATAGTGTCATACCGTAAGATTTTAGACCATTATCTCTTCCAGAATTGTTAATAAATCTCCACTTGTACTCACATTCACAATTTAAAATGATCTTTAAGTGTAGATGAATCATATATGTTACGGTAATTTTGGTCCTTATCATATTTACGTAGGTCATTAATGGGGTATAAGTGATTAATTATGGCGTCTTCACCGTTGATTTTTGATCCCATACAAACAATATGGTGACTGGTGATCGTAGGTCCAAGTTTAAATATACTCAAAAAGAGATTTGATATAAGTGCCAGCATAGCCGAAATTACATAAATTAATTAAGCATGTCAACCACTTGCATTAATCATGTTTCTATGTACAAGCAGTTTTGCTTAGTATATAGTTAAATACGATTCTGACTTTAACATTTGGAATAATAATATTTGGCTTATATGGGTCTTTAAATCAAATGAATATGAGCTCAACACTCTCTACCGACTTAAATTTTAGTTATTTGACTAAAATAAATCAAGAAGAAACCTGGCGAAATGGACCGTCAAGGACTGAAGGGTTGGATTAGTTGCTCCCAACGAAGAGATTATGTTCTTCAATCTTGAGCAGAATAATTAAATATTTGAGAAATGTTGTGTATAGCCTCCGTGGTCCAACTAACTCTCCGAAAAACCACAGTCCTGAAAGATTCCAACAGGAAAACCCATGTGTAAAACAATGAAAATAGACAAACATATTTGTCGTAATTCCAAAAACACGCAGACTAAAATTATGTAAAATATGTAAGTTTCAATAATTTAATGTGAGCAAACCTTTAATCAAATGAGAAACAACAATGCAGGAGGCGAGTATAGTACAATATAGCAGCATGGAGAGACATACATGTTTCGGTGCGGGAAACATGCGGTTGTTCCAGCAACAAAACACACGGATGCCTTCCTAAGAAGATATCAATAAATAAATGTTCTTTATGTATTTAGTTTAAACTAATAATTTTTTTGCTTGGGAATTACATAACCTGTTTGGATGTTGGTGTTTATTTAGTTTGAGTAAATATCCTTTTACTTGAAAATGCCAAACCAATTCATATTTTATCTTCTTGCAGCGTTTATTTAAAGTTTGATACCATCTATAAATGGGTTTGTAGAGAAGAAAAGGTCTTTGCACAAGAATCTTGCTCCAAAAATAGTTAATAATTATGTATGATAAAAGATTGTGACTCAGATTATAAGTTGGCCTATAAAATAAAACAATATTTGTGCATATATTACACTCAACTATGAAATAGAGTATTAAGTCCATGTACGGATATGACAACATACAAGCGACTTCAGCATCTTGTCAAACTCATCACGTATAAAAGAATTTATCTGATCTGACCACTTCTCCAAATGACATGGTTTTCTATATACATGTAAACAAACACTAAATGTTATTTGGAGGGGGATGAGGCTTGGTCTCTTGAAGATACTGTTAGAAACAGAAGTGAGTTCACTAATCCACCAAATAGTTATATAAGATACCTTAGTTCTGATTTTCACTCCTGGCAAGGATCCCTTTGCACCAACAATTGTTTGTTTGTTACTCTTCTTCTGGAACTTCAAAAGGAAGTCGAGGGGCACCAACTCCACGATCTACAAACACCGCAAAAAGTATATAAAAGTGAATGTGTAAGGGAGGCTAACATACCATTATTGAATAAAAAAATATTATAGATTTGATCATACTTGACCCTTGAAAATTAGGTTGTTCATAAAGATCATGTTGACATTTTCCATCATCTTGACTCTGTCTGCCATAAGAAAGTTAACCATTAGATGGATAATTGACTGCTTTCTTTAAATGTTAACGAAGATACCATATTTTGAGCAAAGCAACCCATATGCAAAAATGTACACATAATAAAAGATTATACCTTCCTTTGTTCTTCATCAGACTCTGATGAACTACTTTCTTCTAAAGAACCCGTAAGCTTTCATCCTACTGTTAAAAATTAAATTTCAAGATTAGATTTAACATGACAAAAGCAAGTAGAATTCAAAAGTCAAACAATCGGTATGGAAAACCATAAGTGTGTGTGTGTGTGTGTGTGTGAGAGAGAGAGAGAGAGAGAGAGAGATTACTAAATATCCGAAAAAAATACAAAAATCATGAGTTTCAGTTAAGCCTTAATAAAAAAGATTTTAGGAAAGGGGTCTTTGATGGATAAATGATGAAAAAATCCTGAGTGTATTCTTGTAGCATAGAAGAAGGTGGTTTTGAGCATCATTATTTGTTAAAACATCGAGTAATTCAGTTATAAGCAACATTTAACAAAATTCCGCTATGGCACAAAAAAAAAATTTAACCCTAGAAAATAATTTGAGATGTTTGTGTTCACCTAAAGCAATTACAGCCACCAGCAATTGATTCGATTGATTAATGAACGTCCATTGTTGATGCATAAAGGGAAAGAAACAGAAAAGATAGTGTTGTTAGTTTGAAGCATGAAATAGTTGATGTCAGCAAGGCTTCATGCTGATCAGATCGCCATGGATAAGAACACCAAACTATCTTCATCTGATTTCGATCTCTTATAATCAAAGAAAAAACAAAAAAGAAACGGAAAAAAAAAGTTGCTGGATAATTACCTGAGAGACAAAAGAGGTGGAGAGTGATGCCGTCATGCTCTGCTCGGTCTCCTCTTTGATAGTGAACCTGAACAGATAGAGTAAAAGAAAAAAAAAATGATGAGGAGGCATTTTAAGGAAAAAAAAGTACCCAAGGTTAGAATTGGCTCATCGATACAATCAACACATGTGCCTCTCCCTTCATAATCTTCAATGTTGAAGGAAGGAATGTGGTGGAGGGAAATCGACATCAAGGTAGGTGGAAGAAACGTCTTGAGCCTGCGGTGGAAGAGGAGAAAAAGGGAGAAAATAGGAAGCGATGGGAGACGTTGGCTCTTCAATCGTTGTCTTTAATTTGTGAAATAGGCGAAAGCGGTGGTGAGATGATAGAGATAGTGATGAAGCATAGATGGAGGTATGGAGGTATTGATATGTAGTTGTCTCAAAAAGCTTTATGGGGAAATGAACTATGGATAGGGATCATATAACACAGACGGAGAAGAAGCCACATGTTTGGCTTTGTGGAGAACATGCATTGGCCTATATAGGCGGTGAGAGTGGAAGAAGACTTTTTCACGCGCTAAAAAATTGCTTGCGTGAACTACACGATCAATGTTTTAGAAAAAAACGTTTTTGTATATAATCATATATATATATATATATATATATATATATATATATATATATATACCATTTTTACAGTTTTGTCTTAAATTTTAAAAACTTTTATTTTTTATAAATATTTTTTTTTTCAAAAAAGAAAATAGTTATTGATCAAAAACAAAAACAAAATAAAAATAAACAAATCCAGCTATTGTATTGACGACACGTGTCTTGCTGTTGGGACGGATTAGGCCCGTGAGGCGAGTTGCAAAATTCAATGGACGGGTGAGTTTCTACTCCTCCTTTTTGCATTTTACAGTTTTAACCCTTTTATTTTGGCCCTTCTTTGGAAAGCTCCGTAAATTTAGAAATAATTACATATAATTAAAAGAGAAAATACTAAATTAATTTCCGTCACCCATCTTTTAAAAGAGATGTTCAAGAATGCTCCTACCAAATTTTGAGTTCTTACATTATCATATATATATATATATATATATATATATATATATATATATATATATATATATATATATATAACACTAAAAGGTTGAAAAACTGGATCAATCGTTTATATATATATATATATATATATATATATATATATATATATATATATATATATATATATATATATATATATATATATATATATATATATATATTTATTGAGAACACTAAAAGGTTGAAAAACACAATAACAAATGTGGATCAATCGTTTCCTAAAGATCTATATTGGAAGTTTTTTATTTACATTAGTAGTAATTAGGCAACAATAAAGTAACCTAAGTGTACTAAATAAGGATGTAATAGATGTTTTCCATGATTGAAACTAGAACGATGAAGATCGTTTCTTGGATAATCATAAATGAAAAGAAATTAGTTAATTTTGCCCGCTATAACTCCGAAATTTGGAGTGGAATCGTAATTTGAAAGAAACTACAACAATATTATTGTAATCGTGGGAAAAGTATTCGATACTTTGATTGTAATCGTCTAGAATGAAGCACACCGGTGGTGGTGGTTTTTTTTTTTATAGTGATGAAGGTTATTTTAATTCACTGAACGGTATTGGTGATGAACGAGAAGGTAAATGACTTTGATTTCGTTTTTTTCTTTAATGATTATATAAAACGAAAAAGAAGTGTTAATTTCTGTTAATTGTTTTTTCAACTTATCTCCTATAAATATTCGTCGACTTCTAATTGTCCGAACGAATGATTTTTGGACAGAAGCGTGGATCCTTTCAAATCTTCATCATCCAAATGTGGTTATTTTTTATGGAGTTATACTAGATGGAGCTGCTGAAACTTTGGCTACTGTTATTGAATATATGGAAAATGGATCACTTAGAAATAGCGTAATAAAAAAAGTGGTAAAAAATTTTCAGTTTTACTCCTCATGAAATATTTGGTTACCCTTTGTTTGGTGCTAGGTTTTTCCAAAAAGTAAGGAATAATAAACTTCTTAAGTATTTGGCAAGATTGGTCCATAAGGTTATGTATGTTTACTCTTTTTTTGTTAATTTTTTTGTCACTTTTAGTCCTCCGACTTATGTTGGTTTTAAAAAACTACTTACACCCTTCACCTTTATTCACAAACAACTTGGCAAGATTGGTCCCTAAGGTTATGTATGTTTACTCCTTTTTCTTGTTAATTTTTTTTTGTCACTTTTGGTCCTCTAACTTATGTTGGTTGTAAAAAAACTCTCAATACAATTCAACATGCTACTTTACTTTACAAAGCAATACATTCTGACCCCGGCAACGGTGGGAAATCTTTTCTAGTTATTATTATTATTATTATTATTATTATTATTATTATATTCATCTAAATAATTGGTTTTGATGCATCATTTTAATCCCTTCAATTATTAAACATAAATATATTTAATTATAAATTTATAGCATACATAGGTGCATATATATGTTAAACAAATCACATATAATATATATTTTTGTAAATATCATATGTAATTCTTATAGTAGTAATATGGATAAATTACTTTCATATGAAGAAAATATCATGATAAGTCCTTATAATTACATATCAAATGTTAAAAATTATGTTATCTTTTAAATATTGTATTGTAAAATATGTTGTGTAGGATAACCTAAAAAAAATAATATAAAACAAATATAATCAAAATAGAAAACTACAATCAAATAAATAAGACCATTGGGTGGTTGAATATATAAACAAAAATGTTAAATAAATATACGTTTAAATCAAAAGAAAAAACTAACATTCGTCTACTTTGCTCAACCAAAAAAAACCTATATCCGTTTTCTGAATCTTCTTTTTTTATTGAACACCATTCAACCATAGAAACTTAATGACAATTCTTCACTAACCTGCAATCAAAATGCTTTTCTTGAAAAAGAAGAATGAGAAAGATATTCCAAGAAAAACATTGATGTTTGGAGAGTCACACTCAAGATTAAGTAATACATACAAATCACATATAAAGGTCAAATGAGAAATTGAATATAAAGAAAGTATAGAAAAACTTCATTTGTTTTGGTTGAAAAAAAGAAACATATTACAATTACCATCGATAAGACACAACCCATTTCTTCAAATCATCATATTTGGATCGTGAATGCTTCAACTATATGAAAACTTTTGAATCATAATATCTTTAACCAAATGACAACTTTTTGTAAGAAAAATGTACTAATATAACTACATATATAATGAATGTGACATGGTGTGAAGGTTTGAAATACATGAGGTGTTGAAATTATAGAGTGTGTGATTTTCTTGGAATGAGATTATGTGTGATTAATTACTTTGAAGGTGAAACGGTGTGGGGGTTTCAAATGCATGAGGTGATGTCAAATTTTTATGGGGTTTTAAATGCATGGGATTTAAGAAAAAATGTTAGGTTTATAAGTATGTATGATGTATCATAGGACCAATCCACCAATAATGTAATTTATTTAAAACATGTCACCAATCCAATACGGTAGAGACCTTAAAGCATAAGGACCAATCGTAAAATTTGTCGAAAAGATATCATTAGTGAAATACGATAGAGACCATAAATTCGATTCGTAGAAACTCCATTTTCTACATGATTTGTTATTCAAAGACTATAACACATCCTTTATTATATATATATATATATATATATATATATATATATATATATATATATATATATATATATATATATATACTAGGTTGTGTAAGGGTCATGCTAAGCATGCCCCACGAAGGTTTATTTAGGAAATGCTTTTGTCCGAATCATCGAGGAAATGCGAAAATGTTGACATTATGGGTAAGCAATTCAAAGTACGGTGCTATTATTGGTAAACAAGCAAGTATGTTGCCATCATTGGTAAGGAAATCAAAGAAATGTAGTGAAATAAAGTAGAATACATTGTCTATATTGGTAAGAGAATAAAGACTAATGGCCTACTTTCATTTCCACAATATATATACAAAATACATGTTTTATGGAGTGTAATCTCAATTCCAATCCCACTACATTCCATCAAAATCCACAAACATGACTTTGTCTACATTAATTGTAATAACAAGAATCTAAATTTGCAACAAAGGAGTCTGAGGCAGTCATAGTGTCATACCGTAAGATTTTAGACCATTATCTCTTCCAGAATTGTTAATAAATCTCCACTTGTACTCACATTCACAATTTAAAATGATCTTTAAGTGTAGATGAATCATATATGTTACGGTAATTTTGGTCCTTATCATATTTACGTAGGTCATTAATGGGGTATAAGTGATTAATTATGGCGTCTTCACCGTTGATTTTTGATCCCATACAAACAATATGGTGACTGGTGATCGTAGGTCCAAGTTTAAATATACTCAAAAAGAGATTTGATATAAGTGCCAGCATAGCCGAAATTACATAAATTAATTAAGCATGTCAACCACTTGCATTAATCATGTTTCTATGTACAAGCAGTTTTGCTTAGTATATAGTTAAATACGATTCTGACTTTAACATTTGGAATAATAATATTTGGCTTATATGGGTCTTTAAATCAAATGAATATGAGCTCAACACTCTCTACCGACTTAAATTTTAGTTATTTGACTAAAATAAATCAAGAAGAAACCTGGCGAAATGGACCGTCAAGGACTGAAGGGTTGGATTAGTTGCTCCCAACGAAGAGATTATGTTCTTCAATCTTGAGCAGAATAATTAAATATTTGAGAAATGTTGTGTATAGCCTCCGTGGTCCAACTAACTCTCCGAAAAACCACAGTCCTGAAAGATTCCAACAGGAAAACCCATGTGTAAAACAATGAAAATAGACAAACATATTTGTCGTAATTCCAAAAACACGCAGACTAAAATTATGTAAAATATGTAAGTTTCAATAATTTAATGTGAGCAAACCTTTAATCAAATGAGAAACAACAATGCAGGAGGCGAGTATAGTACAATATAGCAGCATGGAGAGACATACATGTTTCGGTGCGGGAAACATGCGGTTGTTCCAGCAACAAAACACACGGATGCCTTCCTAAGAAGATATCAATAAATAAATGTTCTTTATGTATTTAGTTTAAACTAATAATTTTTTTGCTTGGGAATTACATAACCTGTTTGGATGTTGGTGTTTATTTAGTTTGAGTAAATATCCTTTTACTTGAAAATGCCAAACCAATTCATATTTTATCTTCTTGCAGCGTTTATTTAAAGTTTGATACCATCTATAAATGGGTTTGTAGAGAAGAAAAGGTCTTTGCACAAGAATCTTGCTCCAAAAATAGTTAATAATTATGTATGATAAAAGATTGTGACTCAGATTATAAGTTGGCCTATAAAATAAAACAATATTTGTGCATATATTACACTCAACTATGAAATAGAGTATTAAGTCCATGTACGGATATGACAACATACAAGCGACTTCAGCATCTTGTCAAACTCATCACGTATAAAAGAATTTATCTGATCTGACCACTTCTCCAAATGACATGGTTTTCTATATACATGTAAACAAACACTAAATGTTATTTGGAGGGGGATGAGGCTTGGTCTCTTGAAGATACTGTTAGAAACAGAAGTGAGTTCACTAATCCACCAAATAGTTATATAAGATACCTTAGTTCTGATTTTCACTCCTGGCAAGGATCCCTTTGCACCAACAATTGTTTGTTTGTTACTCTTCTTCTGGAACTTCAAAAGGAAGTCGAGGGGCACCAACTCCACGATCTACAAACACCGCAAAAAGTATATAAAAGTGAATGTGTAAGGGAGGCTAACATACCATTATTGAATAAAAAAATATTATAGATTTGATCATACTTGACCCTTGAAAATTAGGTTGTTCATAAAGATCATGTTGACATTTTCCATCATCTTGACTCTGTCTGCCATAAGAAAGTTAACCATTAGATGGATAATTGACTGCTTTCTTTAAATGTTAACGAAGATACCATATTTTGAGCAAAGCAACCCATATGCAAAAATGTACACATAATAAAAGATTATACCTTCCTTTGTTCTTCATCAGACTCTGATGAACTACTTTCTTCTAAAGAACCCGTAAGCTTTCATCCTACTGTTAAAAATTAAATTTCAAGATTAGATTTAACATGACAAAAGCAAGTAGAATTCAAAAGTCAAACAATCGGTATGGAAAACCATAAGTGTGTGTGTGTGTGTGAGAGAGAGAGAAAGAGAGAGAGAGATTACTAAATATCCGAAAAAAATACAAAAATCATGAGTTTCAGTTAAGCCTTAATAAAAAAGATTTTAGGAAAGGGGTCTTTGATGGATAAATGATGAAAAAATCCTGAGTGTATTCTTGTAGCATAGAAGAAGGTGGTTTTGAGCATCATTATTTGTTAAAACATCGAGTAATTCAGTTATAAGCAACATTTAACAAAATTCCGCTATGGCACAAAAAAAAAATTTAACCCTAGAAAATAATTTGAGATGTTTGTGTTCACCTAAAGCAATTACAGCCACCAGCAATTGATTCGATTGATTAATGAACGTCCATTGTTGATGCATAAAGGGAAAGAAACAGAAAAGATAGTGTTGTTAGTTTGAAGCATGAAATAGTTGATGTCAGCAAGGCTTCATGCTGATCAGATCGCCATGGATAAGAACACCAAACTATCTTCATCTGATTTCGATCTCTTATAATCAAAGAAAAAACAAAAAAGAAACGGAAAAAAAAAGTTGCTGGATAATTACCTGAGAGACAAAAGAGGTGGAGAGTGATGCCGTCATGCTCTGCTCGGTCTCCTCTTTGATAGTGAACCTGAACAGATAGAGTAAAAGAAAAAAAAATGATGAGGAGGCATTTTAAGGAAAAAAAAGTACCCAAGGTTAGAATTGGCTCATCGATACAATCAACACATGTGCCTCTCCCTTCATAATCTTCAATGTTGAAGGAAGGAATGTGGTGGAGGGAAATCGACATCAAGGTAGGTGGAAGAAACGTCTTGAGCCTGCGGTGGAAGAGGAGAAAAAGGGAGAAAATAGGAAGCGATGGGAGACGTTGGCTCTTCAATCGTTGTCTTTAATTTGTGAAATAGGCGAAAGCGGTGGTGAGATGATAGAGATAGTGATGAAGCATAGATGGAGGTATGGAGGTATTGATATGTAGTTGTCTCAAAAAGCTTTATGGGGAAATGAACTATGGATAGGGATCATATAACACAGACGGAGAAGAAGCCACATGTTTGGCTTTGTGGAGAACATGCATTGGCCTATATAGGCGGTGAGAGTGGAAGAAGACTTTTTCACGCGCTAAAAAATTGCTTGCGTGAACTACACGATCAATGTTTTAGAAAAAAACGTTTTTGTATATAATAATCATATATATATATATATATATATATATATACCATTTTTACAGTTTTATCTTAAATTTTAAAAACTTTTATTTTTTATAAATATTTTTTTTTTCAAAAAGAAAATAGTTATTGATCAAAAACAAAAACAAAATAAAAATAAACAAATCCAGCTATTGTATTGACGACACGTGTCTTGCTGTTGGGACGGATTAGGCCCGTGAGGCGAGTTGCAAAATTCAATGGACGGGTGAGTTTCTACTCCTCCTTTTTGCATTTTACAGTTTTAACCCTTTTATTTTGGCCCTTCTTTGGAAAGCTCCGTAAATTTAGAAATAATTACATATAATTAAAAGAGAAAATACTAAATTAATTTCCGTCACCCATCTTTTAAAAGAGATGTTCAAGAATGCTCCTACCAAATTTTGAGTTCTTACATTATCATATATATATATATATATATATATATATATATATATATATATATATATATATATATATATATATATATATATATATATATATATATATAACACTAAAAGGTTGAAAAACTGGATCAATCGTTTATATATATATATATATATATATATATATATATATATATATATATATATATATATATATATTTATTGAGAACACTAAAAGGTTGAAAAACACAATAACAAATGTGGATCAATCGTTTCCTAAAGATCTATATTGGAAGTTTTTTATTTACATTAGTAGTAATTAGGCAACAATAAAGTAACCTAAGTGTACTAAATAAGGATGTAATAGATGTTTTCCATGATTGAAACTAGAACGATGAAGATCGTTTCTTGGATAATCATAAATGAAAAGAAATTAGTTAATTTTGCCCGCTATAACTCCGAAATTTGGAGTGGAATCGTAATTTGAAAGAAACTACAACAATATTATTGTAATCGTGGGAAAAGTATTCGATACTTTGATTGTAATCGTCTAGAATGAAGCACACCGGTGGTGGTGGTTTTTTTTTTTTATAGTGATGAAGGTTATTTTAATTCACTGATCGGTATTGGTGATGAACGAGAAGGTAAATGACTTTGATTTCGTTTTTTTCTTTAATGATTATATAAAACGAAAAAGAAGTGTTAATTTCTGTTAATTGTTTTTCAAATGAACCATTGTTAGTATGAACAATGACTTAAGATAGGTGTTCTTTGGTTATCAAAATGAATAAAGTAATAATCACTATTGTTCTTTTGTAGTGATGATTGAACTAATTTGTCCTAATGTCTGATTATACAATCAATAGTAAAATCAATTGTGATTTACCGTAGTTGTTTACTAATTATTAAATGGAAAACTATGATAATCAATAATGATTGAATAAGGTGATAATCACTAATGATCTTATACGGTGATGATTATAATGAATTATATATATATATATATATATATATATATATATATATATATATATATATATATATATATATATATCTGATTAGTTCATGATTAAATATAACTGATTTGACAATAGTAAAACGACACACATATAATTCTTATCCCACTAAGTTGTATAATCATAGATGTAATGAAATCATTGTTGAATATATATGATTATTGTTGGATCAGGTGTCTAATCCCATATATGACAATAATTGGTATGTACTTGACCTGATAGTAGCATGGTCCTTTTGAGTTGTCTTCATCGGAGCAATTTGATAGGATGGATATTTGAGAAAGAGGTTATTTGTGATTTATTAATATATTATATGAATAATATATTAATTGAGAAATCGTATTATTTAATTAGTATTGATCAAAAATTAATTTGAAATTAATTTAGTGATCAAAAGAGACTGATTAAATTTACGGGGATTGATTAGGTAAATCAGTAATACTTATAGTTTGGGTTAATGTTCAATGTTGATTAGGGATGGACTAAACCTATATGAGAGTTGATGAATGTTTAGTCCAAAGGCCTATGAAATATGAAGAGTCATGGTGAATTAGGGTTTACATATATGAAACCCTAGGAATTCCACACTATAAATGTAACCCCAGCTTCCCAAAACTGACCTCTGTCTTCCAATGTGAAACCCTAGCCAATTTTGTGCTTCCTAACCTCTCTCTCAAAAGCCTCCTCTTGCTTTTGGTGTTTGTAACATATTATAGGTATCATACTTGAGGTACTAAGCTCTTGGAAGACCAAGTTCTACAAGCTACAAGTAAGTGGTATTCATCTACCTAGTTTTTTTGTTGTATATCTCCAACTACATGCTAGCTAGGGTATATGCGTTAGATAAAATGAAATTGCATGTATAACTTGAGAAAAGTTATATCCAAAGCATTCGGGTTGTATGTGCACCATAGGGATGTTATAGTGCTCAAAACCCATCAGTTGTATCAGAGCCTAGGGTGTTTTTTATTATATGGATGTAATTGTGTTATTTTTAAAGTTGGAAAATTTTCATTTTTGGCCACTGACTGCCTAATTCATCAATTCCTATGAAGCAACTCGACGATTTGATCCCGAATTGAGCCAACTCGATGAGTCCATTGTCTGGCTCGACGAGTTAGATCATCTGTTTGCAGTTTATTTTTGAGATTTTGGCCAGATTCAGATTAGGATCATTACCACAAACTGTTTTGATTGATAAACTTTGATTTTTCTGAAAATGTAATGATTGTCCTCATCCAATTGAATGATGATTGTCAAATTTTAAGATAATTACTTGATTTTGTGAAAAACTAATTATTTTTAGGATTTGATTTGAATCAAATTGCTATATGAAATTAGATTAGGTCAACTTTGTAATATAGTTAATTATATGATTAATTTAATAGTTATCAAATTGGTACAAGAGAGTTTTGTAAGGTTTCAAAATCTGCCATCAAGTTTTGTAATATGAAAAGTCTTAATTATGAAACATTGAATTCTAAACTCTAGAATTTTAAAAGTATAAAATTCAACCCTTATACTATTATAATATTAAAAAGATTAATACATATATGTATGTATGTATGTATGTACAAGACAGTCAGTTTTACCATTACCATGTATGTACAAGACAGTCAGTTTTACCATTACCATGCTTCATTCACAAAGTTGGTCTATAAAGGGGTATAAGGAAATTACCTATGAAATGGTGATTGAATGAGTGTCTACTCTCACCCACCGCTTCCTTGACTGGTGGAGGGTCATTAGCCGAACGGGTAGGATAGGACATTAATTCTCATTAAAAAGTATAATCATAACTATAAAAGTAACTAAATGTTTTTCTAAATTCCTAATCTTAGTTACTTTAGGAAAAATGTGAAAATGGTGTTATTCCATGAAATTGCACTTTGCACCTCGCCAAGTCGTTAGTGGGGCGTCTGTGGTTAACCGACACATTAACATGGACTAACAAGGGTGGCGAAGGGTAGCTTGAGAATTATCATAGATCAATAGAGTGTGTGTGGTTAACCGACACATTGATTAGGTGGTAAATGACTCGAGAGTGCCAAGCTAAAATTACATGGTTATTCACACCTTCTTTGTGATCCCCGGTATCCCGGTTACAAACTTGAAGGGCATAATAGAGATTTAAACATGCCATTGAAAAGTTTAATGAATCTCAAAGAACTAGGAATTTCATAAAACTTAATTATTTAAAATTTTAGTTTTGGGTGGTGAACTTGGTAAATCGTCATTTACCTACCTTCAAATATTTTGCAATTGGATTACGACATCCCTCTTCCGAATTGTGAAATACTGTTGGGTTATATTTTTCTCTTTTCCTTTTCAGATGTCTACTTCAAACAACACTTCTATCTCAAACGCTTATGGCTCCTTTTCCTTCTTGAACTTATGTGGGAGGATGATCTTCGATGGATCAAATTTTAACGATTGGATTCCTAACATTCACATGGTCACTCGCTACAAGGACAAGGAGTATGTCCTCGACAAAGAGCTAAATGAGATTAATGAAGAAACTGCTACTCTTGAGGAAATCGCTGAGTATAGGGCACATTAGAAGGACGCGACAAAGGTGTCATGTATCATGCTTGCCACTATGAATGCTGAACTCCAAAAGTCCTATGAGGACTACTATCCTTTTGAAATGCACTAAGACTTGATGGAAAGTTACCATCAAACTGCTCGACAGGAAAGGTATGAAATCATTGCCTCCATGATAACAACAAAGATGAAGGATGGAGAGTCCATTACGACCCACTTGTAAAAGATGGAAATGTTTGTGGACCGCTTGCTGAAGTTGAATGTCAAATTCGACAAAGAGTTTGCTATTGACATTATCCTACACTCTTTGCTTCCTTGTTATGATCATTTTAGAATGACTTATCATATGAACAAGGAGGAAGTCACTCTAAGCAATCTTCAAGGCCTACTAGGAACTGCTGAGAGTAGTTTAAAAGGAAAGTCTATTGCACCTACGCGTACCGTTAATGCCCCTGTCTTAGAAATTGGACAAGGGAAAGGAAAGAAGAGGAAGGCTCCTTCTAAGAGCCATAAGGGAAAGTCCCTTTAATGGATCCTCTTCTAGTCAGACCAAAGGTGGTTCCGCTGCTCCTTCTTCAAATCCAAAGGATGTAGAGTGCTTCCGTCGTCATGAAAAAGGGAACTGGAAACGAAGCTGCCCTAAATACTTGCAGGACATTAAGGATGGGAAGATAAAGCCCACCTTCGCAGGTATTTACACTATTCAATCTAATAATTCATCACATGCTAGTTCTTGGGTCCTTGATACAGGATGTGGTTTTCACATTTGTTCTGAATTGCAGGGTCTAAAAGGAAGTAAGGAGGTGGAGCACGGGAAGATGAACTTGATCATGGGGAATAGGAAAGTGTCGCCTATCACCAAGATTGGAGTTTATTCTTTATTGCTTTGTAATGGGTTAGGTTTAGAGTTGAATAATTGTTGCTACTCGACATATATTCCTAGAAACATTATTTATTTTCATGGTTTGTATAAACAAGGTTTTAGATTTTCATTCAACAATGAAATTGGTTATATTAATGCTTTTTATAATGGTAAATTTTATTTTGAAGCATTGACTTGTAATGGTATATATGAAATTGTGATGGTTGTAGACAACTTAGGAAATAATGTATTGCATATTGATTCGTCCAATGGTTTGGATAAGGCATGCTTGTGGCATTATTGTTTTGGACATGTCAACAAGAAGCACATAGCCCAAATCCAAAAGGGTGGAGTGTTGGAGTCATTTGACTTAAAGTTGGATGACACATGCGAATCTTGTTTGCTTGGAAAGATGACCAAGTCACCTTTCACTAGTTCTTGTGAAGGAGGTGAGGGTTTGTTGCATCTCATAAATACTGATGTGTATGGACCCTTTAGATCCGCCAAAAGGGATGATAACCGCTTCCATGTAGCCTTTACTGATGATTATAGCCGATATGGATATGTCTACTTAATCAAGCAAAAGTCGGAAACCTTTGAAAAGTTCAAAGAGTTTAAGCAAGAAGTGGAGAATCAATTGGGAAGGAAGATAAAGTTGCTTTCATCCGATCAAGGTGGTGAGTGTCTTAGTATTGAGTTCCATGACTATCTTAAATAATGTGGAATTTTTTCACAATTGATGCCACCTAGGACATCGTAGCTTAATGGTGTGGCTGAGAGGTGCAATCGAACCTTGTTGGACATGGTTCTTTCCATGACGAGTCAAGTTTCGTTACCTATCTTATTTTGGGAGTATGCCATAGAGATCGCTGCTCATATCCTTATTCTAGTCCTAACTAAGAAGGTTGCCAAAACACCTCATGAAATATGGACAGGGAAGGTCCTCTCGTTACCTCATATCAACGTTTGGGGTTGCGAGACTTTCGTAAGACGAGAGACTCACAAAAAGCTCGAACCTTATAGTGAGCATTATATTTTCATCGGCTACCCACAAAAATCCTTTGGATATTTGTTCTATAGACCTAGTGAGAACGTGGTCTTCGTAGTGTGAAGGGGTGTCTTTCATGAAAGAGAACTCATATGCTAAGAGGATAGTGGGAGGCAAATTGACCTTGAAGAGCTTCAAGAGCTAAGTGATGAAGGAACCTCTAACACTAGCGTCCAACCTGAGGAGGAAACTCCTGTTGAACCAGTTAACGAGTTCGTACCTTTGAGATGTTCCAGTAGAGTTAGCATTTCACCTGTGTTATATGGTTTTCATATAACAACTGAAGGTGATACGTTTATCAATGATAATACATTGATAAATTTGGATGAACCTAACAACTACAAGGAATCCATGGCAGGCCCGGAGTCTGCAAAATGGAAAGAAGCGATGGACAATGAGATTCAGTCCATGTAAGACAATCAAGTTTGGAACTTGGTTAAAAATGTACCAGGTCGTAATATGGTTGAGTGCAAGTAGATCTTCAAGAAGAAGACCGACATGAATGGGAAAGTACACATATATAAGGCGTGATTGGTTGCGAAGGGCTTTACTTAAACTCCTAGAGTTGACTATGACGAGACCTTCTCACCAGTAGCAAAGATAAAATATATAAGGGTTATGCTAGCCATAGCTGGGTTTCATAATTATGTAATATGGTAGATGGATGTCAAAACCGCTTTCCTTAATGGGAAGTTGGTTGAGGATGTTTACATGAGTCAGCCAGAGGGTTTTGTAGATGCAAAGTACCCTAATAGAGTGTGTAAGCTTGAGAAATCCATTTATGGATTAAAGTAAGCATCTTGCAGATGGAATCTTTGTTTCGATGAGAAAATCAAAGAGTTTAGTTTTTCGAGAAGTGAGGATGAGTCCCGCGTATATGTCAAAGCTAGTAGGAGGATAGTTAGTTTTCTGGTATTATATGTTGATGACATACTACACATAGGAAACGACATTCAAACTTAGCTAGAAGTTAAGTCCTGGCTTGGGAAGTGTTTCGCTAAGAAGAACCTCGGGGATTCTACTTTCATTCTAGTTTATGGTTTGTTGTTGAAACAACTGAATAAGGTAATAATCACTAATGATCTTATGTAGTGATGAATCAACTGATTTGTTATATAATCTGTGACATCCCCATTTTCACGGCCAGAAAAGACCGATTTGTTTATGCTTGTTTTTAAAATCAGAGTACTCTTTTAAAGAAAACAGTTGCGGAATTTGTTCCCAAAACAAGATATGATAATAACTTATCAAAACATTTCTCGAAGAGAATGTATTTTCATTTAGTAATAAAACCTCGGGATGTCATGTTCCGATACAGACATATAAGCATAAACAAAACTTACATTTAATTACACAATTGATTTATATCTCCTTTAAATCTCTCTGTGAAATATGTCTTCGTATTAATACCTGTGATACAAAGAAAACTGAGTGGGTCAGGCTTGGGAGCCTGGTGAGCATATAGGGTTTTCATCCCACAATGTTATATCATATATTTATAAATATAGAACATTCAAACTTGTACAATTTCACCATATAAAGTCAACTCTTATCCCACCCCATCGATCCTCACAACGACACGATCTAAACTCTCGTATCTAAAATTTTCCTCTTTACCTAATCCCTACTCATGGATCTAAAACTAACCTTTTTCACCTGATCCATACTCACGGATCTAAAACTAGCTGATCCATACTCACGGATCTAAAACTAACCTCCTGATCTGATCCATACTCCCGGATCAATAACTGTACCCAATCCATACCCCCGGAATAAGGAAAATTAACTATACCCTAATCCTGATCTGATCTATACTCCCGGATCAATAATTGTGCCCAATCCATACTCCCGGACTAGGGACAATTAACTTAGTCTTAATCCATACTCCTGGACTAATAACAAGTTTTATCTCTTTACCTGATCCATACTCCCGGATCTAAAACTAACCTCTTGGTCTAATCCATACTCCGCTGAATAACTAGATCAACAATAACAACATCGGGGCCTCTCATTTGTTTATCACATATCAACTATCTCATCTACCCATGCTCTACCCAATATATTTGTAGATATAAAATACATATACAATTTAACTCATTTAAAAACTATATAAAACATCCATTCCACACTCATCTCAAATAAAACACAACAATATATAAACACATAACACATATTTTATAACAAATACTTCATATTTATGTGTTACAAGAAAGTAACCACACACTCACTTGATTAGAAGATGATCGGACAGCACTACGACTTGTAGAAGTAGTATCCTTCGGTAGATCTGGAACATCTTCACAAAAACCGGGCTCCTTGCGGGTAGAGCTTCGGCTCGGGAATCACACTTCTCGGGAACTTCGGGGCCTCGGGACTTGCATCGGGGCACGGGAATGATACCGGGGCTTCGGGATAGTTCTTGAACGAAAAATGATGCAAAAACGCGAGAAAATGGAAAGAAATGAGCAAAGAGGTCGGTTGCCCTCGACACCCTTTTATAGGGGTTGAAAGGTCGATTTACGATGGGCGTAAATCCTATTTACGCTGGGCGTAACGACGATAAGATCGCTGACTCCCCCCTTCGGATAATATCGGAATTTATATATAAATTAAATATCGAAAATATTTAATAAACTTCAAAAATTCATATCTTCCTCATACAAACTCCGTTTTCGATGTTTTTTTATATCCCCGCGTAGGTGAGACTACGCTCTACAACTTTCGTTTAGACTCCGTCAGCTAATTTTGACTTTATTTTTTATTATTTATTTTTAGTAGGCCGGGACAGGAAAACTCCGTTATAAAATCATAACTTCTTTATCCGACGTCCGTTTTCTCCTATATTTTAATCGTTTTACTCCTATTAACGAGACCTTCAATTCTCATTTAAATTGTTTCGGCTAAAAACCGCTCGGTCTCAAATCGAGCATTCGGGCTGCATACCGCTAAGTCGAAACTTCGAAAAATTATAACTTCCTCATACGAAGTCAGATTTGGGCGTTCTTTTTTTGCACGCTCATGGTTTAATGTATTCTACGTCTTTCATTTAGATTGCTAAGGCTAAATATCGCTCTAACGTAAATTCACTTTTTACGTCGCGCTATGTCGTGCCGGTTCTATCGCGAAACTTCGATAGGTCATAACTTCTTCGTTATAACTCGGATTTCGGCGTTCTTTATATGAAAGGAAACCTTGTAACATATACTATAACTTAGTTAAGATTATTCATTATAAATAATCTTTCATCAAAAATTCATTTTTGACGCCTATCGTCTCTAAATTGACTAGCCCGGATCTACGGGCGTTACATAATCATTGCTGGATTTATGTGTTTATATGTTCTGATGTTGAAACTTTGGAAACATGGCTATGGTGATCTATAGGTATCTGTGTTATTTGAGCAGAAAATGGCACACTTGGTTTTGTGGATGTTCAATGAACATTTATCTTGGATGTTAAAGTAAAATCAATAGTGAGTTGCTGTAGTTATTAAATGGAATAATGTGATAATAATTAATGTTTTAAATTATTGATAAGCCAACTGAATTGTACTAAATTGTGATCTATTCATGATTGAAAGTCAAAAACAGTTTTTTGTATTTCATTTTTTTTTGTAATGTAGTTATATAATGTTAGTTGTATTTCATTGTTATGTTAATCTTCAATAAAGACTATAAAAACATGGTAGTGTAATCTAATCAAGATTGAATATAATGGTTTTGGTGGAGAAGAAAACTCTACACAACCACTCAAAGGTCACTATGAGGATAGATCAGATGAATATAAAAGTGACAATGAATCGGTTGAAAGTGTTGATGATTGTGATGGTAATGAATTTTTTTAGCGTTAATGTTTTTATTATATATATATATATGTATGTATACACACACACACACGCTCACACACACATACACATTTAATTAAACTTGAACGATTGTGATCATGTGCAGAATCTGATTTAGTGAACGAGTGCGTCAACAATAACATCTTATATTCACTAGGGTGGATCTTCTAAGTTGTGGAAGCCTAGTGTTGCGAAAGAATTTATGCATGATTCTAAGGTTACCTTTGAATCACTAACACATGTAATCAATATGTATAGAAAAGATGCATAAAATCCTGGGTTTGATATTCGGTTGAACACAACTTCAAGGTTTCAACATGACAAATCAATAAAGATAAAGTATGTTGTTTGCAATCGCACTGGGAAGATACCATATAAAAGCCTGAATACACTGGATACAGAAAATGGTGGAAGGAAACATCTAAACTCAAACTTTATTGTAACAGATTGTAAAGCATTGATAAAGTTTGAAGGTGTTAGTATTGGAATAAATAAGTTCTAGATTAGAGAGTTTCAAGAGCTGCGCAACCACCCTATTTATACCACAGAAGAGCGCAGACATTCAAAAATGGATAAAAAATTAAATTATGGAGACAAAGAGTCTATTATCCACGCACCAATGGCAAACGTTTGTGCAACAAAGGCACATAAACTTCGTGATATGTTAAAAGGTGGTTATGAGTGTGTTGGGCCCAAAGAGAGTGATTACAAAAATTTTAGAAAAAAATTGGGTAACATTATAGGAAACAGGGATACGCAGTTGGTAATGAATAAAATGAATGAGAGGAAAAAATATTTTTCAAATTACTCTTTTAAGTACAAATGTGTGGATAGCGTGTTAAATGCTATGTTTTGGGCCGATGAAACAGATAAGGTATTCTAAAGGGAGTTTGGTATGGAATTAATGAATAACCACTGTTCGTATTCAGGTATGGAATGGTATTTGTCCTTTTTACAACTATTGATAATCACGAAAGATCTGTTACTGTTGGTGCTGGCCTATATAGTAATGAGAAAATTGAGTCTTATCGTTGGTTGCTTGAAGCTTTTTTAAAAGCTCATGGAAAAGAGCTAGTGTTGGTGTTAACAGACCAGGATCCAACGACTCTGCAGGCAGTTGAAGCTGTATTCCCGAACGCCAAGCATAGATTATGCTTGTGGCATATAAAAAAACTACAGGCAAAGGTATGTTTTTTGGTTAATTGCATTACATGTGGTGAGTATATAATCAAATATAACTTTTGTTGATGAATGTAGATTTGTATGTCATAATGTATGGGTATTTTGATGTATAATAAGAATATGTGTTAACCACTGAATGGTTGTGTATCATGTTAGAGGGGATATTTTGAAAAACACAGATTTCTAAAACACTTCAACAAACTAGTATGAATATATATGGATTCGGTGGAGTTCAAATCTGCGTGGAAATCATTGATGAAGGACCATAATCTGCAAGATAAACAATGGTTTGAAGACATGTATCGTAGGCGGACTTCACAGATACTAACTTACTTTAAGGACATGCCAATGCATGGACTGAGGAAAACAACTTCCAAGTCTGAAAGTGCAAATTCAGTTTATAATAAGTATATGCGTCATGGGAATTTCCTTTTGTATTTCATGGTTAACTATGACACGACGATTGGAAAACAATGTAACATGCAGCATCATCTTGATAATGAAACTAAAAGAACAAAGCATCAATTTGGGATGGGCACAAGATTAGAGCAACATGCAGCAAAGTTGTATACAAATACATTTTTTGCAGAAATTCGAAACGAGATATATAAAGGAGCTTGGAACTGTTCAATTGATAGCGTAGAAAATATTAATGGGTAGCAAGTAGTTATGATTACACATTTGGACAAAAGAAGACAAATGAAGACAAAGTGTAAGGTTAGTTCCTAAGATTCATCTAAATGTACAAGCAGACGTAATGTTAAGACGAATGTAAACACATGAATTGAAAACAAAATGTTTCTCAATGACATTGTATTTGTTTAAATATTTGTTGTAGGTTGAGTTGAAGTTGCCAAAAAAGGAAGTAAAATGTACATGCGAACTCTTCAATTGAATGGGAATTTTGTGTCGACATGTGTTTTCAGTTCTGAAGAATAATCATATTGAGGAGATACCAGAGCAATATATTCTACGGAGGTGGAGAAGGGATATTATTTATAGCCATTTGTTGGTCAGTAAGAAGGGGCTTGTTGAAATGGAAGATGAAACTTTTAAACTGTTAACCGAAGCATATAGTAACATAGAGTACTGTTTGGAGCATATTCAGAAGGATAAGGAAAAATTAAAAGCTATTGTGAAGAACACACACACACACACACACGATGAGGAGGGTTTTTGAGCAAGATCTGGTTAATACTATTGGATTGGATGAAAATAATGAAGTTGTGTTGAGGCTATTTGGGGTTAGTATTCCAGACCACATAGAAATTAATGTCCTCCCAGTGATACATAATAAAGGAAGTGGTACTAAGAAACAGATGGTTAGTGTAGTTGAGAAGGCATCCGCATCTTCAAAAAGTGGTTCACAAAAGTGCACAGGATGCAACTTATATGTGAATCATAATTGGAGGACTTGCAAAGAAGGAATTGTGCATGAGAATTCCAAGTGTAGTTAGGAGAAGTGTTAGTTTAGTGATGTTTTGTTTATAAGTTCTAGTTTAGTATCTATGGTATGAGTTATGTTTGAATTGATGCAATGGATTTTTTCACTTGAATAATAAAAGTTTGATTGATTTATGTTGACTTAGTTTTTATCGAATAAGTTTTGGTTCAATGTATTAGAGATAGTACGATGTTGGTGATGTTTTTGTCAATTGTATACACCAATGATATATGATGAGATGGTAATGCGTGTGTTGATTATGTATATGAATCATGGATGATGATAGCATTTGATGCTGGTGATGTTTGTATTGATTGGGTGTGATATTAGAAAATGTTTAAGCTAGTGCTGGTTTAGTGGTATAAATTAAAAAAGAACAAGGCTATACATGTTAGATGTGTAGTGTTCTATGAGTTGGTTATGCACATCGTTTATGATGTTTTTATATGACAAACCTAAGTTAGGTTATAAATAATAAAATCATAGTATTTTAAGTCGTACCACCCGTTTATCCTATTATATAAAAGTTTAAAACATTAATCCAACATGTGAAATACAATGGGTATGTAATAAAAAGGCAGCAACAATACTCTAGGACATCAGTTTCGATCAATAATAACCACATCATACAATCAAATTTTATTAATAAAAACCATTTCATATTAGATAAATCCAAAAGGAAAGTACATTATCAAAAAGCAAAATAAAGACAGATAACCGACATTGTTCCATCTAAATACTAGTGTAAAAGCAAATAACCTAATAATCTTCCCAAAACTTTATAAAAAAGACTTTATAATTAAACATTATTTAACCAAATTCAGTCAATCTGTCGTGAATCCTGGTTGCAACATCTTTCAATATTTGTTTTCGATTTAATGCGTGAAGCTTTTGGAATACTACGACCTGCTGAAGAATTGAATTTTCAGCATGTTGTAGTCAGAACTATTTATTTTGCACAAATATATAACCTTTACTCCAGATAATTGGTTGTCCTCAATTGATCCGTTCACCAAATTGACATTTTCCACATTGTCATCCTGTGGTATGTAGGGGTCTTGAAGTTCACCAGGACCAATTACACCATTTCTAATTTCATATTCCTCATGCAAACACACAATTTCTATATTCCTGAAACATATAGCAGGTCTTCCACGCTCGATCGTAACAACATCATAAGAAACATGCTCCAGGTATAGCAGCTTAAATGTCAAGAAAAAAAAGTATGAATAAGTAATTAGTGAATAAGTAATATTGTTTTAAATGTTAACTAATCTATGAAGAGTAGACTTAATGTATTAAGTTAGGTTGTATAATAAGTACCATCAACAGGTCAATAGGACCAACATAGTAAGATGTATCGCTCATTGGATTCCATGCATGTTTTGTATCTTTCAAACACTGTAGCACATATGAACACCAATCTATGTCCCTTAAATCTAATTCCTATGAAACCTTTGCAAGCATTGAAACATCACATGTGCCCCCAAAATTGTTACAAATGAGCACCAAAAAAGTTAATTTAAAAAATAAACCAATATCTTTTAATCTATCAATCGCCCTTTGAATGCCTTTGGGCCAAATATCATTTTATGACTTGAACTGTGCAAAACAGAAGTCAATGGTTTTGTCTTGAGCGGGTCTGAGTTTTAATGAATTGAGATTGATATTTCCCAAAGGGAGACCCAACGTGTCATGTATCAATTGCCTAGTGATTGGTATCTCACCCCGCTCGGCAGTAAGTACCATTTGTTTAGGGTCAGAGTTGTTGACTGCAGAGTACCCAATTCGTGATGCCGACCCATCTACTTTTATGTTTAAAAGGGGAACAAATCTAATTTAAGATATATATATATATATATATATATATATATATATATATATATATATATATATATATATATATATATATATATATATATATATATATTCCTTTTGACCATTCGTCAGACCATGCATTGTGGAGAATAATATGTATTCACCTTAGCTGTATTGGAATATCCACATGGACTCCCATCTTTGACTTTCTATTTTCCAATTTCTTGACTTTGATTTTGGTTTTAATTGAATGAACATTGGCCACATCTGCTCTATCTTTCTTCTCCTGATGTAGTAGCACTTTTACTTTTACAAGTGGAGGTGATTTACTTTTATTTTGGCTAAGGATTAGATTTGGGTCTTCAAAATCATAGTCATCATCTGATGAATTAAACCAAATTTTTTTAATATCTGTATTTTTTTTAAGAAAATACAATACATCATTCAACTAGAAAGTTAAAAAAATCAGTATTAATGAGTTACCTGATTTTGTATAACAATGTACAGGTGAATAGGAATTGGAATGTGGATCGCATTTGTGTTTTGCACGATTTTCACGATGCATTTCATCATAAACATTTTGTCCCGAATGTTGACCTTGTATTGCTACTGATGCATAAATAAAAATAATGAAGTCTTTGCTTTTGGTATAATAACTTATTCATGAGATAATCATAATAGTAATAAAATAACCTTCTCTTTGAATTGGTTTAACGGTTGAACCATGTTTCATGTTTGACCCTTGAATTGGCTCTAGGTTTTGGCATGTTTGGCACTTTGGTAGTCCTAATAGAATCAGATGCACCTACATCCATATCTATTAATATTGGATTTGAGGGATCGTTTTTGAATTTCATAAGTGGGTAACTGTTATGGATGCACTCACTTTTCATGCGCCCCAGTGTAATACATAAATTATTAACACAAATATAAGTACAATTGAATTGTTAACTAACCCCATTAACATAATGCAAACCAAATTATATGAATAAAACATAAATAAAATACATTTATAGTCAATCGTTGGTGAATAAATGAAGTGCAAAGAAGTTAACAGGGAACATATAATTCAGAAAATTGGCAAAAAACATCCTTGAACAAATTTACAAAATCGAACCGTATACATTGCAAACTCATGTAAATCATTGAATACCAGTTGAAATTAACAGTATATTGATGCCAATAACCCCATTAACATAATGCAAATTGAATTATATGAATAATACATAAATAAAAAACATTTATAGTCAATCGATGATGAATCAGTGTAGTGAAGACAAGTTAACAGTGAACATATAAGTGAGAAAATAGGGCAAAAAACATCCTTGAACAATTTTAGAAAATCGAACCATATACATTGAAAACTCATGTAAATCGTTGAATACTAGTTGAAATTAACAGCATATTGATGCCAATAACGAATAAAAAAAATCAAGAACTCTGTAGTGTAGATTGAATCGAGTTTGTAATACAAATGAGAGTAAAGAAAAGATTTAGAACACACAATCTAAATATAATCTGGTTGGCTCAATATATTGCTTTCACGAAGTACATATAGGAAATAGAGAATACAAGTTGTTCTTCAAAAAGCACACTCTAACTCTAGTACTCATCTCATATTTATAAGGATCAAGAAAGCATACAAAAAATATAAGGGACTAGACATTACAATTTCGAAACATAAATGCCCTTATAATAAATTAACATACTGACATTCGACGCTCGGAATGACTTAGACAGTTTCGACACCTCACAATAATATTCGATCCCAACATTCTCCCCCTTTGTGAGAAGTTTTGAATCTAAGACATTATCATCTGAGTTGCTTGGTGAATAACTCTTCGAACTCCAGCATACCAATTAATCACCTTTCAAATTTAAGCCTTTTCTTTATCATTGTTCTTGGCACAACTGTTCATTCGAACCATAAGATTTGTATAATAAGGCATGGTATACCTCTCAACGTCACATACTTGAAACATGAATTTTGTGTTGTTTCCCTTCTTGTTTTTTCCAATAAACACAATTCCGAGAGGTTCCAAGAAAATCTCTCCATCTTCATAGTTTTTCAAACTAGCCTGACTTTTTAACAAAGATTAGGGAACTGTGACCTAATTTCCCAATGCCAGAGCTAGCTCAACATCTGTTAATGCCAAAGAACCATAGTATCCAACAATAAAGACCTTCAAGTAACCAAAACCAATTACAAAATATTCTTGGTTTGTCACTTGTAGCTTCAATACATCAACACTCTTCAGAATCTTTGCAAAAACAGTGAATCAGGAAGATTCATTAAGGGGAAGTCTGCAACCAAGAAATCAAATTCAATGTTTTTAGCTTAGAATGCATGATATCGGTAACTCTGCAACCTACCCTCAAATAGGACATCTTTGGATATATTAAGAACACGAACTATTTAGAATAGAGACCATATTTCCTCCTCCCTTTTTCCAAGCATTGCATGGAATAGGAACTTCACGCGTTTAAACTCAATTTTGTCTTTATACTTTTCTTCTACTTCAAACTGCTCATCCAAGAACATCATCTGATTGATAGGAAAGTCCAACTTATTGAAATCAGTGTTCTCTGTATCATAACTCTTCTTGGGGACTTTTCCAATCACAATACATTTGGTTATTGGTTTTGTTATTGTTGTTGTAGTTGACATTGTTATTGTGGACGTTTTTGGTAATGAAGTTGGAATTTGAGTTGTCAAAACTTTTCCAACAACATTTGCATCATCATTTGTTTTCCCGAACCACTTCCTCCTACACCAACTTTTGATACAATGGAAACACCACCCTTGTCTCCCCCTTACACTCCTGTGATTTAACAGACATAGAATTACTTGGCATTAGGTTGATAAGCTTTGCTAGTGGAGCAAGTTCCTTTTGTATAGTGGACTCCAACAACTGAAACTTCTTAGAAAAAAGATGTGGAGTAAATAGGATACAAACCCAGACTTCAACCCTAATCCCTTCAATTCAACCAACACATTGTCAATATTCCCAAAACTTGTAACTTCATCTTCTAGAATCTTCTCAACCTTCAGAAGAAGAGAATGATACCATTCCATAACTTTAGCAACAACATCAACAATAATATCCACCTTCTTGTGAAGAGAAGAATAATTGTGATCCAATGCTACAATCTCCTTCGCCATATCTACTCGCAATTCTTCAATTTTCAAGTTGACATATTCTCTAACCTTTTTGACATCTTGAATGAACAAAACATGTCTTTCCCTGACAACAACTTTTAAATCTTTTAACTCTGCATTAAAGGAAGAAGACTGTGCTTTCACCCTCCTTTCATTAGTCTGATCAAGCAAGTCAATTGAATCTCGAAGTCGATGCTCTTGAGCCTTTGGCATTACAACAACCTCAATACTAGACACATAATGCTTACCCCTGCATCCGCTTGAAGTTGTAACAAAGATTTAAGCTTTCGATTGAGAATTTAATACTGTTTCCCAAACATCAACATATGATCGAGAATATTTTATTCTTCATGATCAAAGGAAATATCAGCAAACGTTCCCACAAACTCACTGTCTTCAGTGGTGTCTTCCTCTTGAACAGTTTTGAGTTCAGTGGATTGGGATGAAAATAGAGAAGTGACAGGTTTATTAAGTATGTTTTCAAAAGTAAGTAAGTGGGTAGAAGTGGAAATGGTTGAGTGAAATGGTGGTAGAGATGTAGATGTATTAACGTTAAATGTTTCTAAAGTAGATGAGGTAATGAAAGGAGGATTACCTTGGGCTTCGTTATTCAACACTCCATAACCCTCCCTGACATTTGTGTCCATATTAGGTATGTTCACAGGGATGCATGAAGTTCAAACCTCCTCAGAAACTGATCCGGCATTCGAAACTCTGGGTGGTAGACTATCTGCTCTGGAGTGCATTGATTCGCATGTTCACTTTGAGTAGTGGTTATGTCCACATTTCATAGAGCCACCAGGATTTCCAATATTTTCGAAATTTGACTTGATTAGAGAATCCATCGTTGGTGAAGGAACACCCATATGTGTATCATGAAGTGGCGATTCAGGAACCTCTTCGTCTAAAGAATCTTCAACAGTATTCCTTCTCTTCTTCTTAGAAATCCTTTTCTCCAAATCCTTAGCAATTCACTTTTTAGAACTAGGAGACACATGGGTTGGAATCTCGCAAATAACACCTCCTTGGCGATTTAGCTGAGGCTTGTGAGTAATCTTCGATATGCCTTTTGGCAAAAAATTGCTAAATCGCTCTCGTGAATGATGAGGCTTGTGAGCCACTTTCTTTAACCTTTTCAATACACCGGATTTCGTAGGTACAACTTCTGTGATAGGTGTAGAAGATTCTTCAACAACATGCTTAATGACCTTCGTTGAAGGTGGATCCAACTTAACAACCTTCTTTAGAGTAGCTTTAACAACTGTCTCCACTTTCTCAAGACTGGGTTTCGTAGGACTACCCATAATTGCCTTCTTGGATTTGTTGTGCTTCTTCGATGGACGACCATTGTTCTTATGTAATAGAACACCTGTTACAATCGAGGGATCAATTGTTTTCAAATATACCACTAACACCAGATCAGAAGAATCAACTTTCCTAAGCACACCATCTGGAATACGAGAAATGGTTGGAAACATATTCAGATTATCTTCCACTGTCTTCGAAAAGTGAAACAAAGAAAATGCAGCTTTTTCTTTATCCTCAGGGACTTCAATACGTTCCTTCTCATAGGCATACTGTATGATCAAACTCCAATAGTGAGCACAGGAGATTGCATCCACCATGTTCGTGTTGCTAATACCTTTTACAAACTCTTCCCACAAATGGGTTGTATAATCAACAGGAAGATCATAATAGATGCCCGCCACCAAGGCATAATTTTCCAACTTTGCCCTATCTAATCCAACGCTAAGTCCAAAAAAGCATCAAAGATAAATTCTAAAACAAAAATTCCATAAACATGGTAAACAAGATTTCTTGAAATCACTTATATTGGTAAGAACCGGTTGATAACCCATCTCATTGAGCATATGGAGAACTTGTTCATTCGAAACCGCATAATAAGAGTCAGCAGTAGGAAGTTCCAAGATCTGAGCAAACAACTTCTTAGTGAGTTTGAACTTCTTATCGTTGATCATCTGAAACGTAATCACTTTTATTGTCTTGCGGTACATCGTAGTTAAACCAGCAAGAGATAACCATGAAATTGGTACATCAAAGGAAGAAAACATGGTCGTTGATAGAACCGAATGTTTCAAAGAAACAATGAGCCTTTGCAAACCTTCTAAATATTTATTAATATTAACCTGAACTTGGATATTAGTGCTCTGAATCTTCATAATGGGTTGAGAAGTAATGTCATCAGTTGTCTAAGATGGATCAACATTAGCATGTGTAGCCGCCATTGTTATGCTTTGAGAGTTTGAAGAAGAAGACAGAGTATAATTTGGGGATAATCTGAATGCGTAAAGTTGAAATAAAACCCCCAAAACCTCTTTTATATGTAAACCCAATTTGAATTTGAAGCAGTTTTGCATTAAATGCAGTTTACATGGCTCCTTAAAAACTAGACTAGTAGCCATAAAAATAGCCACATTTGAAAAGGTGATGTGCTTTTTTTCCTTAAAAACCACATAGGAACCAGAACATCACATCCAACAGACTTTTCACATGCCCTAATGGAATAAGAACTGTCAGTAACCTTCAGCATGGAGGTTGGACTCTTTTACTTTTGGGTTGAAAAGCGAAATCATGTGCCAAACTTGCGAAATCATCAGCCTGAATTGGTATTATGTCAAACCCCAAAACCAAGAACGGCGGAAACGTTCTAGGGCGGTGGACGTCATGTAAAATATCACAACATAGTATAATACTAAAAAAGTAAACAACATCAACCATTGCATTAAATATATAATTTCAATACAAGTGTGTTCTGTAGTAGATAAGACACCAAAACATAAATCAAAATATAAGATGAGTCTTGAATGCACTTCATCTTCTCAAAAGATGGCATTGGTACCTGTCTATTGATGACCTGAGAATACAAGGTATTTTGAAAGAGTTTATCAGCATTAAAGCTGGTGACTTCATAAGTATTTAGTGTCTATGTTTGTATCAAAATGTTTGAACCGTTGTTTGAAGTACGAGTTTGTAAACGTTTGTAGTAAAAGTATGTGAATGTTTGTAAGTGTTTGTAAAAGTTTGTAACTCCTAGAAAATCCTATATTTTCTAATAAAAGTAGCCTTCTACCAAGGCACGACTGTTTTGTATGTTTGTTTCTTGTAAAAGTGTGTAATTTTCCCAAGTGTAACTATCATTATCTAAATATAGTTTGTACATTAATGTTTAAGTGAAATGATCACCAAATAAATGTAAAGGGTTAATTAATGTAGTACCGTAGTGTTGTATTATAGGAACTACTGTGAACTACTGTTGTACTAACTATCTTAAATCGGATTAATATCAAGGTATTATGTGATTAATTGTACCATACTATCGACTGGAAAACACGACAATGTAAGTCGTCAAAAGGTATGACATTTGGTGCTCGTAGACCTGCAGGTCCGGCTGTAGCTAGCAACAAGGTGTAGGATAGTCTATCCAATATATATCTATACACAAACTCACGCTCTCCCTCCAGAAGATTCTGGTTACAACTCGGGCCATGACAATGAAGGCATACTCCGATACAGTGGATCACATTTATGTTAATGTATTCTTGTATATGTAATGTATTGTTACTCATCATAGTATCCTTGTATATGTTCTCATCATAGTATAGTTGTATATGTTCTCATCATAGTATAGTTGTATATGTTCTCATAATAATAAGTAATGACTCATGAATGAACTGACTCTTATATGCTTCATTGAACTAGAAGTAGTAAGTAGTATAAATCTAAACTGTACCTATCATAGTTTATTAGAAAACTTGTTTGTATGATTGAATGTACTGAACTAAGATAACAGTCTTTGTATCTATACATATATACATACTATATAACTAAGGATTCAACGACACTCGGACAAACAACTGGGTACTTTAAGACCACAACCAAACAAGGACAGGAAGTAAAGTGGGTTATCTCTCCTAAGTCCTTCAAACCTTATTTATATAACTATATATGTAGTAGACATGGTTTTAACAATATATAAGTTTGAAAAACTATAAAAGAAAGGTTTAGTATACAAAAGTGAATTTGATAAAGAGTTTGATATGTAAAATAGTTTGACAAACAGTTTGAAGTCATTTGTTTGGGAAAACAGTTTAAAGTATGAAAAATCCATTTGTATGCTAGTTATTAATCACATGTGATTGATCTAATAACTAACATGGTTCAACTTGTATCCCCCCATAAAGCATTTAAAAACATTTAAAAGCATTTCAAAGGTTAATTAAGGGGTATGAACTCACCTGTAGTGAGTGGTTTGTTCGGAAGTGTCGGAAGTGTTGGAAAAGGTGTTAGTGTCAAGTAAAGACTTGAACACACACCCACAATGATCCTAGTTATTATATAATAAACATATATGTATCTAATTAGTCAATCAACAACTAATTAGTCAAGTTAAGACACCCTAGGTCATGGAAACACTTTGATTCAAGTGCTATAGGTACCCACAGGGTTGCATCTAAGGGTTGTATGGCATGGCATTGGAGTTTATGGCCCAAGGACCACTCCTTATCGAGTTTACGGCCCATGACCATTTCCCCATGAGTTTATGGCCGTAAACTCATGGTACTAAGTGCCATATTGTGTTTTGAGGTCTTACAAGTCATGATTTCACATCCAATGATCAAGTCCAAGCCTTAAGAAAGCATTAGGGGAACATTAAGACCACCTTGTGGAGTTTACAGCCAAGGGACCATATTCTTATATTTTCATGGCCGTAAACTCTCTTAGGGACATGTTTTGGTTGTTGTTTAAGGTATTAAACACTTCTAGGAAGGATGAAGGTTCGCATCTAAGGCTTAGGAAGGGACTAAGGTCCATTTTACCACCTTAAAAGGGGTTTACGGCCCAAGAACATCCTTGGCTGTAAACTCCTTTGTTATTATATTATTTGATGGTTTTCAAGTGTTATCAAGTTCATATTAATCACACAAGAAGCTAGGGAAAGTTTACTTACAAGATAGAGGCTTGATTTGGTGTTTAATGTCCA
Organism: Lactuca saligna; assembly: GCF_052625555.1. Lineage (NCBI taxonomy): Eukaryota > Viridiplantae > Streptophyta > Magnoliopsida > Asterales > Asteraceae > Lactuca > Lactuca saligna. The sequence goes on from NC_136424.1 coordinate 53,780,536, forward strand.
AGAACACTAGTGTGTGTTCTTGGTGTTTTGAAGAACACTTGAAGATCTAGCTTAAAATCAAATATGAATGGATGAAATGATGTATAACAACTAGATGTTAGGTTATAACAACAAATCAAGTTGAGAAAGACTTACGTTTTCAGAGGATCGGGTGAAGAAAGAGATGATAGTTGAGAGAGAATGGGGACTATACTTGAGGGTAGAAGTGAGAAATGAGGAGTTTGGGGAGTAAACTCATGTCTAAGCCATGAGTTCATGGACACAAGGGAGTTTACGTCCGAAACTCTAAAAGTTTGGCCATGAACTCCTTACTAGGGTGCATTTGGTGGGTTTGCTACTTCAAGACTCGAGACGGTACTTCCTTTCCTTCGTTCGTTTAAAGAATAAACACAAAAAACACTCAATTGGACTTTTAAATTGTCTAAAAATTATTAGAAATGTAATTGACTTTTAATTGAAGTGATTGACTTTAGAGTTTATCCGAATGAAAATTTCGGGTTGTCACATCATCCCCCCGTTAAAAAGAATTTCATCTCGAAATTAGAGTTTAAGCAAAAAAAAAAATAGTTACAAATAACTAAGATAATAGATGAGGATATTTCAATTTCATTTGATCCTCGCGCTCCCATGTGAATTCTAGTCCTCGCTTGGCATTCCAGTGAACCTTCACTATTGGGATGCGGCTTTGTTTCTTCTGCTTGACCTCACGGTTCATGATCTCTATAGTTTCTTCAACGAAGTGGAGGCTCTCGTTGATCTTGATCTCGTCGAGTGGGATTACAAGAGCCTCATCGAACAGACACTTTTTCAAGTTTGAGATGTGGAATGTAGAATGTACGTTGCTAAGTTTGTTGGATAGATTGAGTTTGTAAGCTACAGGGCCGATTCTACCTTGGATTGAGCTTCCCACGCTTTCCGAAGCGTATCAAGCCCTTCCAGGGTGAGGCTTTCAAAAGGACTCGGTCTCCCACCTGGAATTCCAAAGGTTTCCTTCACTTTTCAGTGTAGATTTTCTGTCGGTCTCTAGAGGCTTTCAATCGTTCACGAATCTGAACGATCTTCTCCGTCGTTTCTTGAAAAGATTTCCGGACCTGTGAGAGTGCTGTCAGGATCTCATCGTTTACCTAACTGGGTGTCACCCACCTCAGCCCAGCACAAAGGGGATCTGCACTTTCGGCCATAGAGGGCTTCGAATGTAGTAGCCTTGATGCTCGTGTGATAACTGTTATTGTAGGAGAATTCGACAAGGGGTAAGTGAGTATCCCATGCCTTCCCAAAGTCGATCACACAGGCTCTCAACATATCTTCCAGTGTTTGGATGGTTCTCTCACTTTGTCCGTCAGTCTGAGGATGGTAGGTTGTACTCATGTCCATCCTTGTTCCTAGGGAACTTTGTAGGGACTGCCAGAACCTCGAAGTTAATCTACTATCTCTATCAAAGATAATGGATATAGGAACACCATGCAGTCATACAATTTCTCTAATGTTTGTTCTTGTAAGCTTCTCCATCTTGTCAGTTTCCTTGATAGGCAGGAAGTGTGTAGACTTGGTCAATCTATCGACGATGACCTATATGGTATCAAGTCCACCCGTTGTCTTGGGCAACTTGGTTATGAAATTCATAGTGATCCGCTTCCACTTCCATTCTAGTATCTCCGATTGTTGTAGCAGAACGGAGGGTTTCTCGTATTCGACCTTAACCTTTGCGCAAGTAAGGCATTTACTCACGAAGGTAGTAATCTCTACTTTCATGTTATGCCACCAGTATAACTTTTTAAGATCCATATACATCTTATCTAAACCTGAGTGGACGGAATACCGAGTTTTGTGCGACTCGGTCATGACCAAGTCTCGGAGGTCACCGTGCTTTGGTGTCCAGATCCGGTCCATGAAATATAAGGCTCCGCCACCCTTGGCTTCTAAATTCTTATCCATTCCTCTAAGGGATTCACCTGCCATGTTTTCATTTTTCAAGGCTTCAAGTTGAGCCTCTTAAATTTGTGTAGACAAGTGTGAATGGATAGTCATTGTCAATTATTTGACCCTTCGACCAAAATATTCTTTCCGACTTAGGGCATCTGCTACCACATTGACTTTACCCAGATGATAACGAATTTCGCATTCATAGTCATTGAGTAGCTCGACCCACCTTCGTTGTCTCATGTTGAACTCCTTCTGATCGAATATGTGTTGTAAACTCTTGTGGATTGTAAAGACGGTGCTCTTCGTACCATACAGATAGTGTCTCCAGATCTTTAAGGCAAACACAAATACCCCCAGCTCAAGATCGTGCATGGTGTAGTTGACTTCGTGTGTCTTCAGTTGTCTCGAGACATAGGCGATGACCTTACCTCGTTGCATCAGAACACAACCGAGCCGTTGGTTGGATGCATCGCACTATATAACGAAGTCTTCTATCCCTTTGGGGAGGGAGAGTATCGGTGTGGTGCATAAGGCTCGCTTCAGCGTTTGAAACGCTTTTTCTTGTTTCTCTTCCCAGTCAAAGGTCACTCCTTTCTGGGTCAGTGTAGTAAGAGGTTTCACAATCCGGGAGAAGTTATGTATGAACCTGCGGTAGTAGCCAGCGAGACCTAGAAATTGACGAATTTCTGTAGGCATCTTCGGTGCTGACCAGTTTGGAATTTTAAATTGGCTAACAATTATTAGAAATGTAATTGACCTTTAATTGAAGTGATTGACTTTAGAGTTTGTCCGAATGAAAATTTCGTGTTGTCACATATTACTCACAACCTCAAGGATTTCGTGAGCGCAATGTGTGCCAAAAAATAAGATACGAAACAAGTATAAGAAATTTTGGATCTGTGATGTCAATTGTAAATCTACACAAAAGTAGTAAGATCCTGGGCAAAGATCGCTTCATTCTACATCAAGAGAGATTTCGAATAACTTGTGTGGTTTCCCGTGAATTACAATCGAATACTCATAGAGGAGTATCGAAAGGCTTCTTTTAATTGGCTTTACGGTGGATAACAAATTTCCGTTACATTTCACAACAAAACATAAGTGTGGAAAATTGTCAATTAACTTACTTGTTAGACCAGTGTAGTCAGTTACAAGTAGGCTTTGGAAAAAATATATTTAGTAACATAGGATCAAAAAGATATTCATACTGGAATCATATTCCAAAAAAATTATATGGATCTGTTTAGGTAAAAATGTCGTGAGTTTCGAACATTTTATCAAGACCACTCACAACGAAAGAATATGATTTTGAATATCAAAATATGGTACTTAAACAAATGTTTTGTTAAAAAAATTGAGCTAAAAAGTTCACCGTCAATTCCTTGTAAGTTTTGAAATTTTGGGTTTCACTTTCATCACGATCTCATGAATCTAGATCATAAACACAGAGTGTTTACATACGTATAACCTGGTTGGTTTTGACCAGAGATGTCTTGGGTATGTGTCATAGTTTGTGATCATGAAAGAACTTTAGGATGAAAGAGTTTGGTTCAAGATTCGAAATGTACCTCTGCTATAATTGGACCAAGCAGGAAACTCTTAACTCACTTGAGAAGAGTAAGGTAGCGTAGTGACTAATGAGAATATAGCCTACTTGGGAAGAATCCTCATGATGAGAGATTCATTAATTAAGGCTTCAAAAACTCATTGAGTCAAGGAGGCTTAGGTCAATATGTTATAACATACTTTTAGGGATGCCTAACTATTTCATAGATGTTGAAAATAGACCTTTCCCTAAAGCTGCATAGTGTGTATCATTAGAGACCTTTGCATTTTCGCTACAAAAAAAATAAGTTAACAAAACACAACAAAATAAAATATTTTTTTGTTGTTTGTTTTTGAAAGAAATATAACCAAAATATATTATTTTTTTTGATATTTTTGAACTTTGAATTGAAAGAACAAAAAAAAAAATCTTTTTGTTGTTTTTAGGTTTTTATAATGAAAACAAAATAGTCGAAGTAAAGGAACCTCACTAAACCTGATAAGGTATCGAAAATATGTTGTTGAATCGGTTAGAAGACTCGCAAAAGTGAAGCATGTCGAACGCTGAATAGTGAATAGTAAACTCTGAATGAAGCATCAAAATTTTCAACATACAACAACTTTATCACGAATTTGACACAGCAACTGCATTCACATCAAGCATACCTAGTCCCAACAGAATTCATAGAAAACTCTTTTTATCCAATGGTTTTTGTAAATATATCAGCAACCTGATATGTTGTCTTTATAGAGTGAACTTCAATGTTACCATCTTCGACATGATCTTTAATAAAGTGATAACAAAGTGCAATGTGCTTGGCATTTGAATGTTGCACATGATTATGACAAATTCGAATGACACTTTGAGAATCATAATATAAAGGAATCTTTTTCATGTTTATTGCATAATCTCTAAACTAAGTTTGAATCCATATGATTTGAAAAGTGCAAGCTGCAGCAACAACATATTCAGCCTATGTTGTGGAAATCGAAACACATGATTGTTTCTTCAATTGCTAGCTCACAAGCTTCCCATTCAATAATTGACATCCTCCACTTATGCCTTTTCGATCAAGTTGACAACCACCCAAATCAGCATCCGAAAATGCTTAAATGAAAAATCCTGTTTTTGAAGGATACCACAAGCCCAACGAAACTGTTCCTTTGAGATAGAAAAAAAAATCTTTACAAATGTAAGATGAGGCTCCCTAGGATTCGATTGGTTCCTAGCACAATTGTATACATCAAACATAATATCAGGTCGACTAGCCATTAGGTATAGTAACGAACCTATTATGCTTCAATACAATGTGAGGTCAACAACCGACTTATCTATCAAAGGACCAAGTCTCGTGCCAACTGTCATCAGTACTCGCAACTTTGAGCTATTTTTCATTCCAAACTTTCAAGCAGATTATGAGTGTACTTTTCCTGATTAATTAAAATACATTCTCTACTTTGATGAATATTAAAACCCAAGAAATTGTTGATCTTCCCCATCATGCTCATCTCAAACTGACTCTTCATCATATTTTCAAACTCTTTTGATAAATTTGGGTCAGTAGAACCACAAATAATATCATCAACATAAATTTGAACAAGCATAAGATGAGTCCCAACTTTCTTTCGAAAGAGAGTGGGATCAACAGATCCTTGTTTAAATTTCGATGATTTTAAGAAATTTGTAAGAGTAGCATACCAGGCTCATGGTTCTTGTTTAATTCCATAAACAACTATGTCTAAAACATAGCAATGATCAACATATTGAGTACTTACAAAACATGGGGGTTGCTCAACATACACCATTTCTTCGAGCACACAGATGAGAAATGCACACTTAACATCTATTTGATGTACATTGAAATCCTTATGTGCTGCATAGGCTAAAAATATTTGAACAGCCTCAAGTCTTGCGGTAGGGGCAAAGGTTTCTTCGTAATTTATACCTTATAGTTGCAAATATCCTTTAACAACTAGTCTTGCCTTATTTCTCACAATATTACCTTCTTTATCAATTTTATTTATGAAAATCCATTTAAGATCTATGATTGAAGTATTTTGAGGTTTCAAAACAAGCCTCCAAACCTTGTTTCATTCAAACTCAACCAATTTAGATTACATAGAAACGATCCATTCATGATATTACATAGCAGTCTTAACTGACTTCGGTTTAATTTTTGAGATAAACACATTAAAACTATAAAATTCTTGATGAGTCTTGAGTACCTCATTATTTTCACGAATTTGAGTTCTGGTCAACACTACGGCATGTGGATCACCAAGAATTTGTTCTTATGGATGCCTTTGAGTCCATCTATCCATCAGAGGATATGCAGGATCAAAATCCAATGGTGCGTCTTTGAACATTTTGCCATTTTCTGATCCTTCACCTGCATTTGACATATTATCAATCATATCATGAAAAACTTCAGGTGGATCATTTGAAATATTTGGCAAAGATCCATGTTGCTCCCCCTCAACAACTGGATCAATAATATGTTGCTCCTCAACATTTGCAATTTCTTGACGTTTCACTTCTTTGAAAGTTTGCTCCCCCTCAATGTCATTTGACGAACTCAAGTGCTCCTCCTCCACTTGATCACTGGGTAATATTGGCATACTTTCGATACGTATTAAATTATTTGTTGATGAATTAAAGTCATCAACATCTTGTGTAGCATTCAAAACATCAGAATGTTTTGATGCTTCGAGTACTTGATTATCATTAACATGAATTTCTGCATTAATAGCACTATCAGGAACACAAAAAATTAAATCACAATCAAAATCTAATGAATTCAAACTTTTAGTTCATCATTTGATTCATTAATGATTGGTTTTGTTTCAAAACATTTTTCAACTCTTTTGACATAATAATCATCAAATGTGAGATTAGATGTTTCTTAGATTTTCCTGGTTTGCTTATTGAGCACCCTGTATGCCACCGAATTTTGAGAATATCCTAAGAATATTCCTTCATCAGCCTTGGATTGAAATTTTGAAAGATTATCCTTAAGATTCATAATGAAGCATCTGTAACCAAAAACATGAAAAAATTTAACATTTGGTTTTCAACGATTAATGATTTCATATGGGGTTATATCAAATCGACGATAAATAAAAGACTGATTCTAAGTAAAACAAGTTGTCGAAACTGCTTCAGCCCAAAGATACCGTGGAAGATTCGCATATGTTAAGATTGTTCTTGTTGCTTCACAAAGAGAGCGATTTCTTCTATCAACAACACCATTTTGCTGCAGTGTGTAAGGAGAAGAAAATTTATGCGAAATTCCTTTGTTTCTTAAGAACGAATCTAGGACTTTGATCTTAAACTATGAGTTATTATCAATCTTGATCTTGCAAACCCTTTTCTTCAGACTCAATTAGATATCTTTGATGAAATCAATCATCACTTGAGTTGTTTCTGATTTTAAACAAAGAAAATATACCCAAGTAAACCTAAAAAAATCATCATCAATAACCAAAATGTACCTCTTTTTGTTGAGTGTTTCAACTGTCGAAGGACCACAAAGGTTAATATGAAGAAGTTCCAAAAGTTCGATGATTTTCAAATCAATAACAATTAGATGCCCTTGTCTGTGTTGTTTTCCTAGTTCGGAAGTTGCACACAAAGTATCATTATCAAATTGTAAAACTGGCAAACCACAAAAAAGATCGTTTACCACCAACTTATTGAAAATTTTAAAATTTAAGTGAGAGAGTCTTCGATGCCATAGCCAACTTATTTCAGAAGAAGATTTCGAAAGCATACAAATTCAAGGAGAACCAACAATGGGTTTGATGTCAAGTGTAAACATATCGCCTTTTCGTTTAGATTTCAGAAGAACTTCTTGGGTTTCTTTGTTCGATATTACACTTCCTTCTTCTTAAAAAACAACTTGATTTCCAGTGCCCACAACAAGTTGCGAAACACTTATCAAATTGTGTTGAAGACCTTCGACATAAACAACCCTATTGACTGTAAACTTGTCATTTGTCACCTTACCATATCCTTTAACCTTACATTTTTTTTATTGTTGCCAAACTTTACTACACCCGCATTTTCCAGACTTCGAAAGTCTATCATGTTTTCTTTCTTTCCAGTCATGTGACGAGAACACCCACTATTGATATACCATTTATCATCATATTGCTTGTCACTCAAAACCTGCAATCAGTGAAATAATTTAGGTCTCCAAGGTTGTTTGGGTCCTTGGTTATTAGAACAAATTGCATGATGAAACGAAGACCCTAAAACCCAATTTCGAACTTTTGATTTTAAATTATCAATTAATTCCACTTCGTTAGATAAGGGTACATTAATATAATCATTTCAGGGTTTAGAATCAACATTAACTTTCGCCTCTTTCTTCTGAGTTCGTTTCTCATTGACTTTTTCTTTCAGAATAGCTTTCCATTGTTGAACAACAGGATTTGATTCGTTGGATGACGAACTTCCATGAGAAGATTCAGTCAAATACTTCTCATAAGCATCCTTGATCTGTTCTTGAGAGAATTTCCCGGATTAAAAACTTTTTCCTTTTCCTTCTAACCAGTGATTGATATTCTTTACATCAATTTTTTCCTTTGACATATGAAGCTTTATGTGTTTGTTTTGAAGATGGGTTTGGAAAATGAGGTTGTTATGGCTTAAACTATTCTTTTCATTCCCTTGAACTTCCAACTTAACAAAACTTCTTGTTGACAATCTAGTTGAAACATGTGTTTGAAAACGATTTTCATAACCAACATTTGTTCTTGCAAAGATTTTTAGTGTTTTCAAAAATTGATTTTGATGGGAAACACGATGATAATTCTTTTATCCATTTGATTGAAAACCACTTCTTTGAAAATTGTTTTGTGAAAACCTTTTGTTTTGAAAATTATGAACAAAATTCTTTGATTGTTGGTGTTTCACATAATTCTCATGATAAGAAGTTTGAACATTTGATGTTTGATTGAAATTCGAAACTTTCGCTTTGGTTTTTAAAAAATATTTTTGTAAGTGAATGGGTTTTGAAATTGATTTGTTTTGAACATGAAATGTATTTTGAGTTTTTGTCTTAACAGGATCAGTCTTTTTCAGTTCAGACATTTTTGTTAAAGTGTTCTGTTTCTTTTTTGTTTTAAAATTCTGCCAATAAGCTTTCTTTCGAGCTTTGTTCATTGAAATTGCATTTTCATTAGACATCTTTTCAATATCTTGTTTTGAAAATTTAACTTTTTGAGATGGTTTTTCAAAAAAAAAAAATGGCATTAGTTTGTTGTTCAACCTTTGATTATTCTGATTTAACAACCCAAGTTCGAATTGGTTTTTGTCTTTGAAAAGTGTATAAGTTCCTTGTGAGATTATTGTCTACAGTACTTTGATTAGAGAAAAATCATTCTTTTGAAACTTTCTTGTTATCTTCTTCAACAATTTTATTAACTTCGGGTTTAACATTCTCACCCTTTCTAGTTATGAGAAATACTTGTTTGGAAATCAAAATACTTGATCAGGATTTTGTCGAATTTCTCTGGTTCTTCGTAGACTTGATCAACAACAACTCGAGGAATGGTTGTTTCATTCGAAACTTCTTCATCATCATCACCATCTGTTTGACTTTATTCAATAGTCACATAGTCAGGATCTTGAACTTTCGAAGTAGAGGGTTGGTCTTTATCAATTTTAACCGAAGAATCACAACATTTTTCTTTCCCCTTACCTACGTATTGGACATTAATGACAGAAAATTGAGAACAATCAACAACTTCCTCTTCTTCAATTTCACTGATATGGTCGAAATCATCTTCATTATCAGCAAAATTGTTGTTAGATTCAGATGTCGATTTCTCAGTTCTTTTTAAAATCGTGATTTATTCAGTTTTGGTTAAAGTCTCATTCAGAATTTCAACTAATTCATTTGCATCCAAACATTCATCAATTTTCACTATACTATAAGCATATGAATCATTTGGGACTTTGTCATATTATGATATTTTCTTTTCACAGTTATAGGAAGTTGAATCTATTTTCTCCCTTTCGAAGGCTAAAAAGGGAAAAAGTTTCATATGTTGTTCTTTGCTAATATCCGATGAATGATGTAAAGCAGTTAATTTGGCATACAATCTCTTAGTAGTGTTATAATATATGTTTCTTTGTTTATGTAACTCTTTATTAATAGACCTAATATTATCACGATCAACCATTACGTTAGTCAATTGAAAATCTAATTGATTTATCATGGTACTCTTGGTATCCAATATCTTCTGAGTTTCTAAGAGTTGTGTATTGAACTTTTGGGCGTCATTACTAGCAGAAATAACCAGATTATTAACATAAGTAATAGCATCATCAAACTTAGTTAATATCGAATTATATGCACTAAAGGGAATATTAAAAGATTGAACAACAATACAAACCTTCGAAGTTATTGGTGTTTTTTCAGCATTGGTAGATACAAAACAACTTCCTTTAACTTTTTCTTCTTCCTCTTCCTTATAGTTTGCGAACATAACTCCATGAGAAGGATTTCACATTTCTTCTTCATCAGATCCTGATGACCAAATCTGATATGTTCCCTCTTCTTCATCTTCTTATTTCACAACAAGAGATACTCCTTTCGTTCTTGCTCTCACTTCCTCTAACCTCTCCGAATAACAAGCTTCATCCTTGACACCTTTTTTCTTTTCATCTTTCTTTAGCAACATGCAATCATTTTCCATGTGATTTGCTCCGTTACAATAATAAAAGTCAATTCCAAATTCACCTTTGAGCTTTTTCTCCACCTTCGCATCTTCATTCTTCATTTCCTTCTTCTCAATCATCTTTTCTTCATTCATCTTACCAGAAAAGCTTCCCTTCTCTTCACCTGCTCTTGACTTCACATTAAAAGGCTTTTTATAAAACTTTTTCACTCTATTGTTTGAGTAAAAAGCTACAATGTCATTATCAGAGTTGACGATCAAACCTTCATCTTCCAAATTCTCCTTCTTAGTTACTTCTTTCTCAATCTCTCTTCCAGAAACTTTCGAAACAAGAGCAAGAGGACCACCCAGATTAATCCTCATTTCTTCAGCTATCTCATTTACTTCTAATTCATGTGCTTTCAACACATTGTAAAGATCATTCAATGAAAAAATAGTTGAAACTTTGTTGTGTCTTTACCATAAAACTGACATTTCGCCACTCTTTGCGAAGCCCCATGATGAATGTTAGATTGAACTCCATTATTAACGCTGTGATTCCATATCTGTTTCACTTGTATATGAGTTCATTCAGACGGTTATAATACAAATTCAATGGATTCTCCTTCTTTCTTCTTAAAATCTCTTAACTCTAACAAACATTGTTTGACTGAACTGATTTTTGTTTTCTCACTGCCCTGATACTTCTCCTTCAAGGTGTTCCATATCTCCTTTGAAGTTTTGCAGCTACGAATATAATTGTATACGACTTGTGGAAGAGCACCACAGAGTTCTCACATACATCTCTTTTCATTTTTCAGTAATTTTTCAATTTGTTCATTAACATTTAAATTTGTAGTAGAGGTTCCAACACTTCGAGTAGCAGAAGGAGGATGAACATCATCAGTAATGCATTTCCAGAGTTCCTCATCAATTCCATTCAAGTAGTCCTCCATATGGTCATCCCATTGATCGTAATACTCAGGAATCAACATAGGAATCTTTGTTGATGATCCTAGAAGATGAGAAAAACAGGTCATGATGTTCATGTTAAAGTTTGCCATTGTTACACGGAAGGTTTTTGAGAAAAGCTTTAGGAATTTGAAAATTAATGGTTGAATCAACAAGAAATCAGAAATTGAACACTCGATTAAACAATCTAAACGCAAAATATAATCACTACTGAAGATCTAATAAGATTTTCAGAATCAACAGTGCGGAAACTTTTGAATCTCGAACGAGACTCAAAATACTTTTGAAACTAGAGAAAATCAAATCAATGCAGAAAGATTTCTGCTCTGATACCAAATGCAGTGTAGATTGAATTGATGTTTGAAATACAAATCGGAGTAAGGAAAAGATTTAAAACACAAAATCTAAATATAATCTGGTTGGCTTAATATATTGCTTTCACAAAGTACAGAGAGGAAATAAAGAATACAAGTTTTTTTTTTTTTTCAAAAAGCACACTCTAACTCTAGTACTCATCCTATATTTATAGGTATCAAGAAAGCATACAAAAAATATAAGGGACTAAACATTAAAATTTCGAAACATAAATGCCCTTATAATAAACTAACATACTGACATTCTTCACTCGGAAAGACTTAGACAGTTTCGATATCTCACAACAATATTCAATCCCAACAAATTCTCAATGACGTAAAAGGAACTTACATCTGGTTCGATTCCTGACTGCAAAATCTACTTTTGATTTGACCTCCATATGATTTTATATCGACGAGGATGAATGATAAAACCCAACTAATCTTGAAGGATCTCACTGTTCCAGCTTCACATTGGTTGCATATTATCGAAGAGCAAAAAATACGGGATTATTGATTCTTATTGTCAAACAAACTGGTCTTGAAAGAACCAACTATTCTAGCTTCAAATTACTTGCAAATCATCGAAAAATCAAAAAATACAAAATCTTGGAGCTGTACTATGATGATTGCAAGGACAATCAAAGAAGACGGAGACTTTGGAGTTGTACATAGACGATAATAAGTACAAATGATACGAGATATGAATTCCACAACATTAAAAATAAATAATTTTATAATATAATATTGCAGATATTTAGGAACATAACGTATTTCAAAAATTTACATTTTAAGAACATTAATTTGACAAATTAACATAAATGGATTGTTCTCGCATTCTCAACCTTTTACGTGTTCTCAATATAACTTATATATATATATATATATATATATATATATATATATATATATATATATATATATATAGAGAGAGAGAGAGAGAGAGAGAAAGAAAGAGAGGGGGGAGGTTCTTTTGAGAACCAAAAGATTTGTGAGAACTTGCGAACTCATAATCAACTCATCACTTTTCAACACCAAAAACACCAACAGTCATATGGATTGTTGATGAGTACAATCACGTTCATTGTCTACATCCGCAGTCCATATGACTGCTGATTGTACTCATAACTAGTCCATATAACTGTTGATTGTATATACATGAAAATTTCAAAAATAATTAAAAAATTTTGTAAATTTTTTTTTATTCAAGCTAGGTATGGCTTAGACACAACATTTGGAGAATATTGATGTTTTTGATTTTGAAAAATGATGAGTTGATTATGAGTTCGCAAGTTCACATGCTTTAGGGTAACTACATAAATAACTTCCACAATATATTACTTGTGAATAAAGAAATGGACACATGCCATTTGATTATTGGTTGCACAATATGTTGGCCTAGTTATTTGTTTTCCATAGAACTCATTTCTGTCTCTCTCTCTCTCTCTTTCTGTCTCTCTTTCTCTCTATCTCTCTCTCTCTCTCTCTCTCTATATATATATATATATATATATATATATATATATATATATATATATATATATATATATATATATATATATATATAGGGTTGGGTTCAACACGGAACCATTTTAAACCTTAGAACCAATGAACCAATCTTTTCTCAACTTTTAGAGCAAATTTTTCATTAAAAAAACTAATAATATAAAATTTCATAACTTTTATCCTCTATCTATTAATATCAAATTTGTTAAAAAAATTTGATCTGTTTAGATTCACAATGTCAATTTGTACAGATTCACATTTTGAATTTGTACAGATTCACACTATATTTTAATTTTTTTTTCATAAATAATAAGATCTAATACTTGAAAAAGTAATGATTTTTTAGTTCTATATTTAAAATGGTTCCATATATATATATATATATATATATATATATATATATATATATATATATATATATATATATATATATATATATATATATATATATATATATATATATATATAATGCGGGTAGAAATGTATGAAACAATATCTAATTAACACATGTTATTTTCTTATTTCATACATAATGTAATCGGTAAATATTTAAATTACAAAAATCTACTCATTTAGTCCTTCACATCATTAAGGTGTTATTTGATTTTCTGAAGCAAAAATTCATGAAGTCTGCGGACCACCTCTACAATCCTCTGCAGTAGAAGAGGTGGACCAAACGGATGCAGACAGTAATAAGAAGTGTGTTTGTTTTTTTAACATCTGCATACTGCTGCAGATATTAAAAAGTTAAACTAAACTAATTTTATAAATCAAAATTGTTTTTTAGTACGGAAAATTTAATAATTTATAACATTTCGGCAAAATTAATGATAATTCAGTAAAAAATAATGATATTTCAACAAAAAAAATATAAAGATAATTAGTAAAAAATAATGATATTTCATCAAAAATTATCGTTATTCAATATAAAAAAACGAAAAAAAAAATTCAACAATAATAAACACAAAAATCGAAAAAAAAAAGTGAAATAAAATTTCAACAACATACAAAAAAAATTCAGCAAGAAAAAAAAAAGGCTGGAAGAGGTTGAAAGAGGCAGTACAAGTGTTGGGCCAAATAAAGTACGCGCAAATGTTTTTGACTCTGAAGACTTCTAAAAACCAAACAACAGCGAGATGAAAAATGTTGCGCGTGCGCTGCGCCGCACAACAATAAAAGATGTGAAGAGGTTTTTTTAAAAATACAAATAACCTAAATAACTTACCCAATATCTGACACTCTTACCCATGGATACCTTTTACCTTTGTTCCTTTCATTCTTGTTTTCTTTTTGTGACTTGTTACCCTCCTGAACTTCACATTTCTCATAAATCTTTCTATTCTCTCTTTATCTTGAAATTGAATATACTAATTAAAGTTGTTTCATTATCTCTTAAATTTATATAAATGAGGCAAAATGTTAATAATGTTTATATATTATTACACTTCTTTTAAGTTATGCTCTCGATTTCTTATATTAATATAATTTGCTTCTCGTAATTCTCAAGAATATATTTTGGATAAAGATTCTTGAGAAATTCACCTGTATGATAATATATATAAATTGTGAATCACATAATAGTTTATTGGTATCAACTATCAACTTCTTAATTGTATTCTAAAGTTTAATTATATATATATATATCTATATATATATATATATATATATATATATATATATATATATATATATATATATATATATATATATATATATATATATATATATATATATATATATATATATATCTTGAAGTTACAAATTTTGTACCATTTTTAGAACGAAATGAATTTTTAGTTATATAAATATCTTTAAGATACTATCTATCTATACCACAAATTAAATGTTCTATCATTTTATTCATAAATTAATTAATAAACTTGTAGTATATTTTCTTACAATAAAAATGAAGTTACTCAACAAAATACTTATGTTATATACCCAAAAAGTAAATATCCTACTTTTTCTTCCTATTTATATTCTTATTCATAATTTTATTATGACATATAGATATCATTAATTCTCTATCTTAATGTTATGTGTTGATTTTAACATTTGTGTTGATCTCATGAATAAGAATTAAATGTCCACTTTATAATTTTCAAGTACAAATCACCGCTAAATTTGCAATTAATCAATTCGTAAATGAGAAATGTTTGCAATTAATCAATTCGTAAATAAGCAATGTAACCACATTATTAGTAGTTGATGACGTTTGAAGTACTTTTCACAAAAATCGTTTTAAGTCATTTATAAACTGTTTTTTATATTTAAACCATATATTCTTATTTGTGTAACTTTATGGTATTCATGGAAAACCATGAATTTGATAAAATTTGCGAACTGTGATTAACATATTAAAAAGCTACCAGAGATTTCGAAAAAACTACAACTTTCAAATAGTCAAAGTTATGTCTTTTAAACCGGTTGAATTTTAATAAAATACAGCAGTAGAAAGGGATTAGTAAGAGCATCAACAAGAACATCACATTAAAAAAATCGAAAAAAATGAAACCCAAATTCTAGTCGGCATGAAATTTATGTTTTCTACTCACCATCCAACAATCAAAAAAAAAAAAAAAAAAAAAAAAAAAAAAAAAAAAAAAAGAAAGAAAGAAAGAAAAGAAAACAACAATATCATCATCATCAAAAAGCCAATTTTTACATAACCAAATACAATAAACACCCAAGGATTCTAAAACCTCCATAAGCTCCACTAAGTAGTAACTAGTGGGACTACCACAACAGCATCAACGACCAACTTGTAAAGTTCGAAGTATGTATTGAGGTGTCGAAGTACAGTTAGGCTTGGTTAGTGTCGAAGTCCTTATATTGTATTTCAAATGTATGTATTACATAGGGCATTGTTAGAGGTCGAAGCTATCATTTCTAGCTCTTATGTATTTTTTGTATGTGTCTGTTACTCCATATAAATAGGGGTAAGTATTCGAGTTGAAACTAGCTTTTTGTGAACTTTTGAGAGGGTGAACACTTTACTCTTCTGTACTCCTGTATTCTTTCAGACATAATCAAAGAACCAAATAGATTCTATTTACATCTTTATTCTTATCGTATTCAGTTTTTGATTTCGTTCATAATACTTGATTCAAACACACTACATTTGGTATCAGAGCAGGATTCATTCAGTCGTTTTTGGTTTTCTTGTCTCTTTCAAAAGTTTTGAATTGCTATTTCCGATTCAAAAGATTTTTGCACTTTTGATTAAGAAAACCTAATCCAATCAACTGATTTGTTTCGATTCTGCGTTTTGTTTGACAAATCGAGTGTACTTTGATCTTTTTATGAAAGAATCATTCGTTAGATTTCATTTTCTGAATCATTTCATAATTTCAGTCCATACAACAATGGCGGACTTCAACATGAACATAATGTCTAGCTATTCTCATCTGCTTGGATCTTCCACTAAGATTCCAGTGCTTATCCCAGAGTACTACGAGCAATAGACAGATTGCTTGGAGGACTACCTCAACGGTATTGACGAGGATCTATGGAGATGTTTTACAAGTGGTAATTGCTGTCCAGGAAGGTTGGAACAAATTAGAGTAGCTGGTTCTTCAGATGATGTTGCAGGGCAAGCTGAAAAACAAAAAGCTAATGATAAAAAGTGTTTACGCGAACTTCATGGTGCTCTTCCACCAGTTGTTTACATTTTTGCGGTTGCAAGATGGCTAAAGAGATATGGGATACCTTGAAGGAAAAGTATCAGGGGAGTGAGAAGACGAAGAAGAGCTCAATGAAGCATTGTGTTAGAACTTGGAGAATTCAAGCAAAAGGAAGGTGAAACCATCGAACTCTATTATGGAGTCACACGTTCCACACTTGAATACTATCTGACATTCTTGATGGGTCTTCGAAATGAATGGAGAAACATCCGCTTAATGATCTAAACACAACAAAGCTTCGATTGCTAATCGTTGGGGAGACCTTTATAATGTTCTCAAAGCTCATGAGAACGAAATTAACGAGATAGCTGATGAGGGGAAGATGAATCTGGGAGGCCCTCTTGCATTAATGTCGAAGGTGTATGCAAAAGAATCTGAGATCAAAGTACATGAGAAGGTTGATTATGAAGATGAAGGTTTTCTCATGAATTCGGAGGATGAGCTTATGGGGTATTATTCCAACAACAAACAGAAGAAGTTCTTCAAGAAGCCTTTTAATCCTAAGTGCAAAAGCAACAATGAACTCAAGGGAAATTCATCATCTGGGAAAGGAACGAGAGAGGAGTCAAAGGTAGAGAAGAAGGAGAGCAAGACTGTTGCTAAGAAGGCTGAAAATAAGCTAAATGGAGATTCTGGTTTTGACAGTAATTACAGAAATGGTGTGAACCATCTGACAGTTGATTGCACGTTGAGGAAGAAAGAGGAGAACAAAGAAAGAGTGAAAGATGAGGCATATTATGTCGAGAGGTTGGACGAAGTAAGCGCTAGGACAAAAGAATTGTCTCTAGTTGCAAAGGGAGGAGCCGAAGGGGATGGAACCTACCAGATTTGGTCGTCTGGTTCCAATGACGAAGAAATGTGAAACCCCACCCATGGCGTAATGTATGCATGTTTCGAAGAGGGAAGTTTTGATGAGGAAAAGATTATCGGGAAATGATTTGTGTCAACGGGAGTAAATAAATCTCCTATAACATCGAAGGTACGTTCTCTTCTTGAATCTTTTGACATTCCTTCATGTTCTTATCTTAATGTTTTATCTGATTTTTATGATACTCTCTTATGTTAATGACATGTTAACTTCTGTTAGTAGCGAAGCTAAAAGGTCAATATATTGTTGTTATAAAGTCAAACACATTCAGAATTTAAGAGAAGTCAAATAGATATTCTAGAGCAACAACTGAAAAACATTACTCTAGAAAGAGATATTGTTAGATCAGACAATATTTTGTTGATGAAACAAAGAAGTATTTATTATAATAGAGCAAAAACACTGTATGCGAAACTAACTTATCTTCATGATTCATCTGAAATAAGCAAAGAACAACATAGGAAGTTATTGCCTTTGCTTGTATACAGAAGAGAGAAAATCGATACAGCTTCTTACGATTATGAGAAGAAAATCTTAGAATTCGATAAAGTCCCCATTGGTTCTTATGCTTTTGGGATTGTTAGAGTTGATGAATATTTGAATGCTAATGAATTAGTGCATATTGTGAATGAGACTCTTGTTGGATTAGGTGTCTAAGCCCATAACTATAATGGGTATGTACTTGACCTGAGTGTAGCATGGTCCATTTGGGTTGCATATCACCAAGACAATTTGATAGGATGGAATTTGGAGAAGAGGTTATTTATGATTTGTTAATATATTATAAGTTCTAATATATTAATATGAAATCATATGATTTAATTAGTATTGATCAATAATTAATTTGGAATTAATTTAGTGGTCAAAGGAGACTAATTAAATGTAAGGGGAATTATTTGGTAAATCATTCATTCTTATGGTGTGGGTCGATGATCCATGATTCTTTAGGTTGGGCTAAACCAATGTTACAACCCATGGATGATCCTTGGGGATTTAAACCCATGGATCCTAAGGAATATGGAAGGTCATGCACATTAGGGTTTACATGGTGTAACCCTAATCCTAGCCACACTATATAAGAAGCCCCTTAGCATCCAAAATGAGACACTATTGATCCTAGGTGTGTTGTGATTCCATTTGAGGCATTCATACTATTGGTGCTAAGTTCTTAAATGCCAAACACAACAAGTTCCTACAAGCTACAACCAAGAGGTAACTCTATAACTCAATTCTATGTTATGTCTATCAATTGTATGTTAATTGTAGGCTTAAAGCTTTGGAAACAATATTACATGTATAATTATAGAAAACAAAGATCCAAAGCTTTTAGGGTTGTATGTGCACTATAGGATGTTGTAGTATACTAAAACCCATTTACTCTGACTAAGACTGAATGAATCAAAATTTTGAACATGACTAAGACTTTGATTTGGACTCTCAACAAAATTTTGCTGATATCGAAGATAATTCTTACCATGTCAGTGAAATTAAGGAAGAGGAAACTATTGACTGCTCTCAGTTGTCTGTCATTAATGTCACTTTGATGGCCAAGGGCAAAGAAATTGTTTATGATTCAATGGTGAAGGTTGACACTGAACAACCCTCTATATCGAAGGTTCATGAATATGACCATGTGGTTGTTGAAGACTGTGAGAAGGCTAGTGATGATGATGATGTTCCGATTGAAACAACTATTCGTCAAGTTGTTGTTAAGCAGGTTTATGAGGAAACAAAACAGTTTGAAAAAACTGATGGAAGAAAAGGGTCCTCATTATCTTGAATCCAACTCTGTTGTCTATCTGAATTTCAAATGCACCGATGAAGTTGTGTTTCGTAATATAGTGTTTTTTGCCACTGGAAATGGTGACAAAGTTAATCTAGAAATAAACAAACTTATTGAGGAAGACAACAAAATAGAAACAAAAGAAGGTTTTTCTTAAAACAAAGCACAGTCGAAATTACCCTAAACAAAAACTCATCGACCTTTTAAAGATAAAAACCTAAATGAGTTTGGGAAGTTAAATCAGAAAAATCAAATGTTGATACTCAAACAAAAGAACAAGTTTCAAAATTTCCGAAAAAAAAAAGAACAAATTTTCAATGAAAATGTCCAAAAAGTTGAAAAAGAGGAGGGTGTTTCGATGTCAAAAGCACGAAACAAAGTCTATTGAAAAAATGTCAAGTCTTTTCAGAAACAATTTTTTTTTTCTAGCAAAACCAACTGAACAAGTTAAAATGTTTTCTAAATATAAGACTTTTGTTCAAAATAAGTCCACTCAAAAGCATAATGATTTTTCAAAGAGAGAAACTAATGTTTACAAACTAGTTCAAAAACCAATTGTTCAACAACAAAGAAATGAAAAGTTTGTTTCAAACCAATGTCAAAGGAATTATGTTTCAAATCCTCAAAATGAAAGGTTTTCACAAAACAACTTTCAAAGAAATATTGTTCAACGTAATGAACAAAGAAATTTCCATCAATTCCGAGGTCAAAGAAGTTTACCACTAGAACAAAAGGTTTTTAATCAAACATCAATTGGTTATAACAAACATTTTCTAAATCGGTTTCCAAACCCTCCAAAACCATCATTTCCAAAAAGAAACTTTGAAAATTTGGAAGTAAAAGGAAGGAAAAATGAACCTTTTAAACCTACGCAACCTTACTTTCCAAATCCGGAATCAAAGCAGAACGTTAAAGCTTCCTTTTTCAAAGGGAAAAATGATGTGAAAAATCTGAACCATTGGCTCGAAGGCAAAGGAAAACTATACCAATATGGGAAGTTCCCTGAAGAGCAAATCAAGGATGCTTACGAAAGCTACTTGAATGAGTCTAAAAATAGTAGTTCATCATCAATGGAATCGACTTTGTTAGTGAAAAGATGGAAAGAAATACTCAAGGCAAAGGCTGAATCCAAATGAACCGTAGATGGAAAAGGGAAAGCCAATGTCGAACCTAAAGCATTGAATGATTTCATTTCAATGCCCAACTCTATCGAAGTTGACTTAATAAATAGCTTAAAGTCGAAAGTTTGAAATTGGGTACTAGGTTCGTTATTTCACCATGTATTCCAAACTAATATCCAAGGAACCAAAAAGACTTTGGGACCTAAATTATTTTAATTGATTGCAGGTACTGTGTGATGAGCAATACGATGAACACTAATAGATTTATAGTGGTTGCTCTCGTGGCATGATAGATCGGAAGGAGAATTTGCATGACTTCCGAAGTATTGAAAATACTGGATTTGTGAAGTTCAGAAATAACCAAAATGCAAGGTGAAAGGTAATGGGAAAGGAACGAATGGAAATTTTACAGTCAACTGGGTGGCATTCATCAAAGGTTTTCAGCACACTTGATAAGTGTTTCACAACTTGTTGTGGGCACTGGAAATCAAGTAGTCTTCGATGAGGAAAAGTGATATGTTCACACTCGACATGAAGCCCATTGTCGGAGTTCCCTCCGTATGCTTACTTTCGAAGGCTTCATTTGATCTGAGTTTTCTATTGCATCGAACACTCCCCCATCTGAATTTCAAGAATCTAAACAAATTAGTTATACATGATCTTGTTCGTGGCTTACCTGTACTAAAATTTGATAACAATTTGTTATGTGCAGCATGTGAATATGGAAGGCAACATCGTTAAGGTCATCCTATCCTTATCGACTCAAAGATCAGCAAACCTCTGGAAGTTCTTCACAGTGACCTTTGTGGACCTTCGGCTGGTGAGACTCTCAACAAGAAGAGGTACATATTAGTTATTGTCGATGATTTTTCAAGGTTTAACTGAGTGTTATTTGTTCACCAGAAGTCTGAAATTGCTCAGGTAATGATCAATTTCATCAAGCACATCGAACTCAGTTTGAGAAAGAAAGTGAGAAAAATCAAAAGCAATAATGGGTCAGAATTCAAGAATCATGTTCTGGATTCATTTTTTGCTGAATAGGGATTACGCATAATTTTTCATCTCCTTACACACCACATCAAAATGGTGTTGTTGAAAGAAGAAATAGATCCCTATGCAAAGCTGTGAGGACAATGTTAACCTATGAAAACTTGCCTCAATATCTATGGGCAGAAGTAGTCTTGACAACGTGTTTTACTCAAAACAGATCATTCATTCATCGTCGTTTTAACATCACCCCTTATGAAATCATAAACAATCGAAAACCTAATGTTAAATTTTTCCATGTTGTGGTTGTAGGTGCTTCATCATGAATCTCAAGGATAATCTTTCGAAATTTCAGTCAAAAGCTAATGAAGGAATATCTTAGATACTAGTACAATTCAATCACATATAGGGTGTTGAATAAATGCATAAGGAAGATTAAGGAAACATATAATTTTGCTTTCGATGATTATCATGTTAAAAGTGTTGAACAGACTTTCGCACAACAACGAATTCTTTCATAAACAAATGATGAGTCTGTAGTTGATAATTCTTTCGATATTGATTATGAATTAATTTTTGGTGTTACAGACAGAGCGATAGATGTTGAAGTTCAGGCTAAGGATAATTGGATTCACAAAGCATCGAAGCATTTAGATGATTCGATGGTGACCTGGGAAGAAGATGATTCGCTTTCAACCTTAATCTGACAAGTGAATTGAACATCTACCTGTTTCACTAGGTCATCAAGTGGAGGGGGAGCACTTGAGTTCAATGTTACAAGATCCTTTACACGTGTCTAATATTGAGGTGAGCATGATCGAAATAAAATTCAGTTTGAGGGGGAGAATGGATAGACCTATGTTGAAGTCGATCGGGAGCATCACAATACAAATCCTTTAGTCGAGGGGGAGCATAATGGAATGATACCTAATGTTGATTGATATTGTTGTATATATACACATTTTTAGGTAATATTTTAATACATTTTTATTAATATTTTGGTTAAATGCAAAGATATGTGATACTTATCAGATTAAGTTGTATTCTACAACCAAAAGGAACACTCTTGAAGATAGAGGATCAAAATGGACAAGAAATGGAACTTTGGGGGATGAAAGCTTAAAATAAAAAAAATGCCAGTAAAAAACCCAAATCACGATGTGCCCATCACCTTCACGACGTGGAGTGAGTGTTGTAGAAGATAAGTGGATGAGACTTCAGAGTCCTTGCCCGATAAGGATTTATCTCAAATGAACGACATGAAATCCTTGTTCACGTCGTGAAGCGTGATAATTAACAAAACTATAAATACCTATTCACTTCCACGGTTTGAGGAAGATGAGAAGATTTTTAGAGAGATTGTTGGAGAAACCGAAATTAAGGATTCTGGTAAGGAGATTTATTTGAAGACCAAGTGATTGTAGAACATATTCATTACATTGGTTTTGTAGACTTGATCATGTCGATTTTAATTGGATTTTTGTTCATGTTTTCAACCACGAGTAGCTGAATTTAGGTGCTTCTATTTAGCTAGCTGAAGCTTTAACTTTATGGTTTAATATATCAAATTATGGATTTTAGTAGTTGGTTTTGAGCTTGTGTTTGATTATTTTATCTAGCATGTTAATATTTGATACTTTGAATGCTTGAATTTAGGTTCTGTATACCTTAGTGATCATTAAATTACATGAACTTGTTACCTAGTAGTTTAGTGACTATTAAATTGCTAGAACTAGGATCGATAAAATCTTAGATAAGTGATAAAAGTAACTAATTTAGCTGTACTGGAGAACATAAATTGTGACCATAACTGTTTTATTTAGATCAATCTTACATATCTTATCTACATTTTATAACTGATTCTGTGTTTTCTAGTGTATGACCATGCATAGTTTTACATGAATTAGTGAAAAAATTAGTAAATTTGGACTGGAATTGTTAATAATATAATATTTGATAACCAAAATTAATAATCCATAATTAGTAGTTAACCATAGAGGAGAAGTGGATTCGAACTAAACAGAAGCGTTCTTAGTAATTGATTTAAATCATTAATTAAAGAGTTTAAGTTTGTCTGAACTTGCAAAATCACATAAAAACCAGTTTAACTTTTTCTTGTGTTAGGTTAATTTTTAGTGACTAGGTTAATTAATTCAATATGTTTCCTATGTTCAACCCCAACTTACTTTACTATGATATACACTGACTAGGTACACTGCCTATAGGTGCACCAATAGATAAGTAGTTAGGTTATAAATTTAAAGCAAGATAGGTGATACCTTTTGCACACATCAAGTTTTTGGCGTCGTTGCCGTGGAACGACTATTTTAGTTTTGGATTTAATTGATTTAGTTTAATCGATCATTTTTGTTGGTTAAACCTACAAAACGTTAATTTTTTAGCGTTAGTTTTCTGAATTACTGAAGTCACGATGTGAACTCTTAAAGATCACGATGTGGGTTCAGCTCTTTTACGTTTTATTTTGTTTGTTAGCCTTTGTTCAGTTTATTTGCTTCAACACGACATGGAATCATTACCACATTGTGGTGAAGGATTAGTATGACTTTTTACTTACTTTTTGTTCAATTTTGCATTTTTATTTTGCTTTTGTTGTAGTAGTACATGACCCGTGGATGCAATACACCTTTGATACCACCGCTTAAAGATCCAGAGTCAGCCCTTCGTAAAATGACTGACAAGAACATAGAAGTAACAAACACACCAAAGAAATCACCGTTCAAAGATCTTAAATCGGTTTTTGGTAAGAAGATGGGAAATCACGTAGGAGAATCAAGCAACCCTCCAAAGGACAAAGGCACTTTATAAGGCACTAAGAACAAAGCAAATGAGGCTAGTTACAAAACAGAAGAAAGTAGTGAACCCGAAAGCAAGCAAGAAAACAACATGGTAGACATTGCTGACATTTTGATGGAAACATACAAGAATAGAATTCGAGAGGACATCGGTCCAGACTTAGTGCAACCTGTAATTCCCACCACCATAATGCTCGATCTTAAAGGACATATTATTTCCATGCTTAAGGGAATTCAATTTTCAAGGAAAGATCACGAGGATGATTACAAACACCTTGAAGAATTCAATGAAATCGCTGATTACTTCAACGTTCCAAATGTTCTACACGTGACAGTGTTATTGAGAATGCTTCCAGACACTTTGAAAGGAGCTGGTAAGGAGTGGGTGATGTCACTTCCACCCAGTGCAATTACTACATGGGCACAAATGCGTGTACAATTCTTAGAGAAAATTTTCCCACCATCAAAAGTGTATAAACTCAAGAAGGCAATAAATGATTTGAGCAACAACCGGGTGAATCACTTTATGAAGCATGGGAGCGTTACTAGCGATTACTTCGAAATTTCCCCAAAATGATCTTGATGTGCAACAAGAAGTATCAATATTCTATGATGGGGTAAATGTGATGGCAACACAACTCCTTGATTCTCGAGGACTTTTAACGAAGAAAAATCCCGTTGAAATTAAGGAGTTAATTGAAGAATTTTCTAAGCAACGCATGAGTATCACAATCCTCGAAATTAAGGATCAAAAGGAATTAGGAGTGGTACTTTTGAAGACATGGTGGCTGTTTTGGCTATGCTAAAAGATATGAACTAAAGAATGACAAATATGAATCAATCCATACATGTTATACGTGTGGGTTGTTAAAAATGCAATGCTCCACATTTGACAAAAGATTGCCACTTGGACAAAAATAGGAATAAGAAAGCTCAACTATGCTGCTCAAGTGGAGACCATTACAATGAAGATTATAGGAAGCCAAAGAAAGAAGGTTTCCTTACGATGAATAAAAAAAGCAAAATGAAGAGAAATATAGGCTAACAGGCCTAGGCTTCTATCGAAAAGAGCAACCACAACCTTAAAAGAAGGTAGATTTTGAGTCCATGCTTACTAGATTCATGGAGGCTTTTGAAAAACATCATAATGAAAGTGAAGTGGAAATAAGAGACAAGCAAGCTCGAATGAGATATCAACAAGCTTTACTTAGAAATCATCAAGCATCAATCCAAAACATTGAAGCTCAACTTGGTCAATTAACTACACTGGTTAATGAACGATTATCTCCACAAATTCGCGATAAAAAGCCACAACGACATGTCATGGCCATCGACACTGAAGATATTATTTCTGAGTTCCTAGAAGCCCTAGAAGAAGAGCCAAATTAGCCCAAACCATAGCAAAAAGGTCGAAACTTAAAGATAAAATTTATGTTGAATCCTCGACATCCTGACGTGGAGATTCAATCTCCACGACATGGGTAAGCACTGAAAGAAAAATTATTCTTGCACGCAAGCTTTTCATCCTCTGCTACCATTTCCTTCTCGAGCAAGAGTTCATCCACTGGAGGAAGAACGTCTGAAATTTATGAAGCAAGTTAAAGGTATTCATATTAATACTCTTTTTATTAAATCCTTGGCACAAGTGCCTAGATATGCAATGTTTCTTCAAGACTTACTCAACACTCGCCAACAACCGGAGAAGTCTTTCAAGGTTGTCCTCAGTGATCAAAGTTCCTTGGTAATTATGGGAGAAATACCAAAGAAGATCGGAGATCCTAGACGCCTTACACTTCCATGAGAATTTGGAAATAACATAAAGACTTAGTCTTTAGCTAATTCTGGAGCAAGCATAAATTTAATGCCTTATTGTTCTATCAAAAGCTCAATCTTCCAGATTTCAAGGCTAATCGAATGTCAGTTTATATAGCAAAATGTTCAGTGACTCATCCTCGAGGCATAGTTGAGGATATTTTGGTAAAAATCAAAAAAGTTTATTTTTCCAATAGACTTCATAGTACTTGACATGAAAGAGGATACAAATGTCCCAATTATCCTTAGACGTCCTTTGCTCAATACCACATGAGCCTTGGTAGACATTCACGAGTCAAAACTCACATTGCATGTAGGAGATGAAGAAATGACATTTGGATTTGAAGATGGATTCAAGAATGATTATGATTAAAATCAAGTATTCAATATAGATGAAGAAAATGATCTTGAAGAATTGGAGAAGTTAGTGGAAGAAGAAATTCAAGAATTAAGGAAGTCAAGCGTATAAAGCCTAGATCATTGATTCCAATGGTTTTTGAAGTCTCTGATTATAAAACTCCAAGTTTTTTCATTAGTGAGGAAAGTGAAGAAAGTTTGGTGTCAAGTGATGACGAAGAAGAAGTTACCTAAGTCTTAAGACAACCAACTTTTGAAAAGGAGAATGTTGAGGCTGAAGAGCTACAAAGTGAAGGTCCTAAACTAGTTGTGAATAAAGGAGTTAAACGAAAGCTCGAAGAAGGTGATTCGAAATTGAAAAATGAAAAATCTAAGAAGACATACTTTAGGAGAGTACAAGTGTATAAGAAAATATGGATGGAGCGAAAGGTCCAAGTGGTGATTGAAACTCCAAGCAATTCAACATGAGGTAGCATGGTGTCCGGCTCATGACTCCTACAAAAAGAAGTGCTTTTCGGGAGGCAACCCTATCTCGGTTTGCGATTTTCTTTTCGTTTTTGCAATTTTACAGTTCTATTTGAGTTTTAGGATAAATAATCATCTTAGTCATATTACTTTTTAAAAAACAGTAAAAATCAAGTGTGGGGTTGACATTGTTAGAATGTTGGAATTTTATAAAAAAAATGAATTTTTATTTAAAAAACCTCGACACCACGATGTGGAATTAACCTCACATCGTGGTCTCTTAATCCTTTCTTATGATTTTTCAACATTTTAAATCACACGTCCTGAGGTTTTCCCTTCACAATGTGGCTTATAAAGTCACCTAGGGGGGGGGGGGACCAGTTTAATTTATATGACTTCAACTTTTGACTATCACTTTTAAACACCCACAAATATAGTAGCAACCCCACACTTTGATTTTGTGTTGGATTTGTTCAATTTTTTCTTGATTTCATACTTAATCTCCTATTTTGGTAGGATCTCCATTCTTTAATCGTATTAATTTCTTAAAATTTTAGGCATTTTGACTAAGGGATTGTTCTTGAGGTTTTACTCCCAAAATTGAGTCGATTTTTCGGTAAATTATGGTTGCATGTGTGCTAAGAAGCCTTAGAATATCAGATTACACAAATCCCAAACATTAATTTCAATTCGATTGGACCCTAGGATGACCAATTGCAGTTCACGTCACAAACTGAAGTCACAACGTGGTTTTCTTGACCACGACGTGAAAACTCGGCGAACAGTTTTCTGTTTCTACTTAATGACTTAATTGATTGGTGGTTTGGTTGGTTTGTCTTGTTGTTCATTTTCAGATATCATGGAGCCAATGCATTCAATTATGGAGGAGCATGAGCACATCGATGTACCAAGCATCCATCCACTTTACCTATTTCCTCAAAATATTTCGCAAATAATGCGCAACAATTATTCAAACAAGCTAGGATGATTGTACAATCAAGAGTTTACATTAGCACTGTTGGTTGATTGGTCATGGTTACATGGGGTTGGTATGGTCATAGAACTGGAAAGATATTGGACAAAGTTACTTTTCGGAGACAAATTCAATTTCAAATGTAACGGGTGGCACAATTTATTTTATATTCAAGATCCCATTTATAGAGAGTTATCTATTGAATTCTTCACAAAGGAAAATTTTGAAGACAAGACGATCGACACGACATACAATCGGGCCCTTTCATTCCCTTTAGGAGGGGTTTATCACGAATGCAGCCTTCGTGAATTTGCATGGAGAATGGGGTTATATACCAAAGAAGAAACACAATCTCCCTATTTTATATTATTTATACAAGGGTGTGTTTAGGATTTTACAACATAAGTGCTTGACGTACAATTTTGGAGATCTAACTCAAACCATGAATATAATTCACGAGATGCTAGTAAAGGTCAAATTCGGTCACCCATCCACAAATACTTACACTGTTTGATCATGTTCACCATTAACCACAAACATCATGGTGATAAGGTTCCTTCACAAAATTTATTCTACCGTTGGAGCATCATTACACTCGGAGTTTTTTGTGATTTACCGTATGTGCTTGCAAGATTTTTCAGGACAAAGGTGGAAAATTCTCGGCTCGGTAGTCCCATTATGGGTGGACATTTGGTCACTTGACTTGCCTGATCTTATGGTATTTTGAGTCCTAATTTTGTTAGGAACCTTACACATTTTAAAGATTCGAAATTGACGACTCAATTCTTGAGTCTTATACGAGTTGTGAATATTGGTGGTGGATATATCATACCCCCAGAAGATGATGAGCAAGCAATTGGTCAACAATGGGTGCAACCAGGGCAAAGAGGAAGGAGATATATGATGGGTCATGGTGAGAGAGGTCAACTGGTGCAACAAAATGCACCTAGGTGGAGGGTATTTTTGTGATTAAGCTGTGGTAGTTTATTTAGAACGAATGAGTTTAAGTATGATTTGGAAAGGTGGAACAACAGAAAACATGATTCAACATTTTAACATTAACCAAGCACCTAGCTTGGGAAACCAATAGGAGCGAATATGGGTCGCGAGAAGATGATGGTGCGGTACCAAGCAGATCCGGGACAAGTGGATTAAGAGAGGATGAAGACGATTATTGATACTTTTTATTCATTTTTAGTTTCCTTGTTATTTTTGGTGTGGTTTGGTTTTATTTTGTTTAAAACTTGTAACTAAACTAGATGTTTGATGTTTTTCTTCTTTCCACATTTCGCTTGCTTTGTTGCAGATTTGGTAGGACATCGTGAAAGAAAATGACAGAATAAAGATAAGAGCGTATAAGTAAAGTTGTAAGCGTTAGGAATAAGAGTCAAATTCCATAATTTTTAATAAGGGCGGCGTCAATTCATGAGAGCAACGCGATTAGAGGAAGAGAGAGTCTTGAAATATTGAGTTTTAAGAAGAATCTTAATCCATTTAGGAGGTCAATATTAATACCACTTGCATGGAAGATGTCTTGCAAAAATAGTTTTATGGAGCCCTAGTTTTCACGACGTGGCCTCTATTCTCACGTCGTGATTTTAAAGCCATCTCGATTAATATCCCCATTTACATCAACACCACGACGTGAAATCTATCACCACGTCGTGAGTAATGAGAAATGTCATTTTTACTCTACTTTTCCGATTTTACAATGTAGCGTATTCTTTCCCACATTGAGATAATATGCTTAGACGATCTTATGCACCACACTTGTTGATGATGCAAGTTTCTGATTCACATTTTGCCGGCACATTCACGTATATCATAAGATCCAAGTTCTAGTCACATACTCAAGATGTTCAAGTTTTCCACACGTTCATAAATCGATCTCACCATTACTACTCCAGGGGAGTATGTTCCTTTTTTCCCCTTTTATTGCTTTTAAATTATTGTATCCATACAATGAGGGAAATGTATTTCATAAGTGTGGGGTAGGGGGTCGAAAAAGTAAATTGGTAGAAAAGTTAAGAATTTTAAAAATTTTAAAAATAGATTTGAAATAATAATCTTAAATTAAATCTAGTGATAATTGAGAAACTTAAGTTGCTAGTGTTATGCGGTATGATCCAATGTGAGCCCAAATGTTTAACTGAGTCAACATATGTTATAGTAGATTTGTGGGTTCCCAAGTTTTAGTGAAAAGTTATGAGATATGTAAGATAATCTGATAGTTTATATAACATAATAAGTTTTGCAACTTGTACCTTTAATCTATCCAGGAGAGCTTATGTAGTCATTGCACTTACACTAATACCTCTAACCAATAAAGCTTGAAGTTAAGCTCCCTTGCTTAAGCATATAGGATTGAGCGAAAAAAGAGAGATATAAAAAAGATAAAATTACCAAAAAATTGTAAGAATTTTGGAGCTATTAAAGTATGAAGATCAAAATGATGAGTATTGAGCATTACATCAATCCTACGGTGCACATGCAAACCCTAAAGCTTTGGATCTAGGTTTCTCTAATTGTACACGCAAATCATCCAAATCTTGTAAACCCTAATACTGGCATACAAAACTTGAAAATCATAACTAAACAAAGTTAGGAAATTACCTTTCAATTGTAGCTTGAAGATCTTGAGCTTTTGAGAACCTAGCACCTCAAATGCGATGCCTCTAATGAATCACAAAGACCAATGAAAGTTGGATGATCTTGAAAAGAGAGGGAAGGAGGCTCAAAATCGGCTCTATGATCTATAGGGTTCCAATGGTAGCCGAAATTGTGAAGCCTAGGGACCCTTTATATAGGTGAGCTGCTAGGGTTTCAGTCAAAACCCTAATTCGATTGCTTACTCCTTAAGCAGTCTACAGGATCCTTCTAGAAGCAAGGCTTGGACGAATTCAATATGGACTTTCCCCTTGATTTCTTCCATCTCTTTCTAAGGTATCCACAACCAAAAATCCAATTATCTTATTATTGCAATTCCAGTCCCCGAGGTTCAATTAATATCTTTTGACCATAAAATTAATTCTTAATTAATTCTTGACCAATATTAATTAACCAATATGATTTCTTGTTTAATATATTATTCGTATAATATATTAATAAACCATGATAACCTCTTTCTCCTTTATTTATCCAATCAAGTAGCTCTAGTGAAGGCAACCCAAAAGGATAAGTCTGATTAGTCTGATAACTATAGATGCAAGTTCGACTTCAAAATCTGATTAGCAATAGTCGCTCTCAAAAGCCATTGTTGAACATTGACACATACTTTAGACAAGGGATCGTATATTCCTTCGTTCTCAAGATATTTTGTGCACAATTACATGGAATATTGTCATACTTATTATCCAACATTTTGTTTCTCGATCTCTAATTCGTCTGACATAGAACATAATTGAACACATCAATTCAGTCCTGACTGTTCTCGACACATAAGTTAAACAAATCATTGAGGGGCCTAAGATGTCGCTTTTACCCTCGTAGGATAAAAGGAACATATAAACTTCGACTTATATGCTTGTACTATCTTCTCTTCAAATCGTACACACCAATACATTTTAGACAAAATTACATAAATGGTCCTCATGGTTGACAAAATCGAATATGATTAACATTATATATATATATATATATATATATATATATATATATATATATATATATATACATGCTAACATTTTTTAACGTTTTGCTCAAATTATTTTTTCTAATCTTTTTGATATTTTCTTCAAGTAAATTTATTAATGTTTTTTATTTTGACGTTTCATTCGAATATTATTTATTTATTTATTTATTTATTTTTGACGTTATGTTCGAATACATTTTTCAACTATATAACGTTATATAATTATTATTTTTGTAAAGTAATTTATTATCATTTTTTTATAAAAAAGTGTAAAATGTATGTTAAACGTGAATATGATTAATATATATTAGGTAGACATAGGCTAAGCTGAGACCGCCTCACAACGTTGCCGAGAACGACCAGGTCATTTCACATTAGATTTAAATGTAATTATTTCGAGTTATATATTTTTTTTTGTTTTGTTTTTAGAAGTGTTGTAAAAAATACAACACAAGGGTCTCTAATCGGTCAGGTAGCGTTTAGGGATTAATCTGAGTTTAAACGGGCCTAATTGTAATTTTTTACAACACTACTAAAAAAATAATAATAATAAGTCGAAATAATTACATTTAAATCCAATGTGAAATGACCCGGTCGTTCTCGGCAACGTTATGAGGCGGTCTCAACGTAGCATATGTCTACCTAATCTATATTAATCATATTCACGCTTAACAAACATTTTACACTTTTTTATAAAAAATGTTAATAAATTAGTTTACAAAAATAATAATTATGCAACCTTATATAGTTAAATATTTGAATTAAAAAGTAATAATTATATAACCTGATAAAAGAAAAAATGAAAACATAATTGAAAGTGAATTAAGTTACGAATTATAATTACAATAGCCGTGAAATCCTTTAACAAATATAAACATACTATATGTTGAAAAATGCATTCGAACATAAAGTCAAATAAATAAATAAATAAATAAATAATATTCGAATAAAACGTCAAAATAAAAAACATTAATAAATTTAGTTGAAGAAAATATCAAAAAGATTAGAAAAAATAATTTGAGCAAAACGTTAAAAAATGTTATATATATATATATATATATATATATATATATATATATATATATATATATATTAAACAATAAATTTAAAAAAATCTAAATACTTAAATATATAATTAAAAAAGATAAAAAAAATAATAAATAATAGAGAAAATTACATAAATGGTCCCTGTGGTAGAAACATATTACATAAAACATCCTTATGCATGAAGGGAAAATAAGTCATTTCACATAGGATTTAACTGAAAAAGTTAACGCCGTTAGTCAAAAGGACCGTCCTTGCAAGATTTTGAAACCACAACGACCATCTGTGTAAAGAATTCGTCATAAGGACCATAATTGGTCGATTTTGTCAACCATGAGGACCATTTATGTAATTTTGTCTACATTTTATAACATCAAGTAACTGATGCGTTTACGCATTATCAATGCACAATCAACTCGCAAACAACAACTCATATATCTAGGTTTAAAGGCTATATGAAATTAGTGTCTCACAATCACTCGTGATTAATTCCATGAAGTGATTCATGTGAGCACAGGTTTAATCCAATACTCAAGTCTTATCTCATATTTACTCATGAACGTTGCAGCAAACTTTTACCATGTCTAAATGCTTAGATAGTCTACAAGCCAATTCATGATAGTGTTCATTCGAATCTACTCCCTAAGTAAGATCGACTGTGGATAGTTTAAATAATCTTCTTATTTAGGAAGTCAAAACATGCAAAGTGAAACAATAGTAAATAATAAAACAATAACTTTACTTATAAATAAAACACCTTTATTTAAGCATCAAATGCTAATTACAATTTATCTATTACAAGTTTTTTAAAGCTATCTAATCACTAAAACAAACATCATCCTTTAGCTCGATGCTCCTAACGTTCTGCAAGTACCTAAACCTACTCAGTCCTTTCGTATGGGGATCTAGTGGGTTCTCCTCTAACGATACCCTCTTTACTACGAGGAGTCCCTATTCTACTTGATGTCTAATAAAATGATATTTCCTGTCGATATGTCTGGATCTACCATGATCCCTTGGTTCCTTAGTTAAGGCAACTGCACCTTCGTTATCACATAAAATCTCCATAGGGTCCTTTATGGCTGGCACAACTCTAAGGTCTCCGATGAAGTTCTTCAACCATAATGCCTCCTTCGACGTTTTGCTTGCTGCTATGTATTCTGATTCGCACGTCGAATCAGCTACGGTCTCCTGCTTGGAACTTTTCCAAGTTACTGCTCCTCCATTTAGGGTAATGACCCAACCCGAATGAGATTGGAAGTTGTCTCAATCGGTCTGAAAAATAGCATCACTACACCCTCACACCCTTAAGTCATCACTTCCACCAAGGATAAGGAACCATTCCTTGGTCCTTCAAAGGTACTTAAGAATATTCTTGACTACGATCCAATGTGCTCTACCAGGATTCCCTTGATATCCGTTGACCATGCTCAAAGCGAAGGCCATATCATGGCGAGTACAAGTCATAGCGTACATGACCGAGCCAACTACGGAAGCGTAAAGTACTAGAATCATCTCTGCTATCTCAACTTCGGTACTCGGGCTTTGAGTCTTACTCAACTTGGTATTGCTTTGGATGGGTAACTCCCATTTCTGTGATTTTTCCATAATAAAACGTTTTAGTACCTTATCCAAGTAAGTACTTTGACTATGTCCTATTAGTATTTTACTCTTGTTTCTCACTATCCTAATCCCAAGAATATAAGCAGCTTATCTGAGGTCTTTCATAGTGAAGCACTTCCCAAACTAGGACTTAACCTCTTGTAGGGTTGGGACGTCGTTTCCTATAAGCAATATGTAATCGACATACAAAAAAATGTAACATCCCCATTTTCACGGGCATAAAAGATCGGTTTTGTTTATGCTTTATAAAAATCAGAGTACCTCTATTAATAAAAATGTTGCGGAATTTGTTCCCACTAAAACATGATACATACGTTATCAAAGCCTTTCCGAAGAAAAGTATTTTTATTCATTTTAAAACATTTGGGATGTCATTTTCAATACAGAAACATAAGCATAAACATAACTTACATTCATTATCACTAGTGATTTATATCTCCTTAATCTCTCAGTGTAATGTGACTTCATATCAACACCTATGATAGAAATAAACTGAGTGGGTCAGGTTGGGAAACCTGGCGAGTACATAGGGTTTTCAACCCACAATAAATAAGTTTATTAACTTTATCAAACCAAACAAACCCAATTACCCGTTCCCGTTATCCTCACTTTACGTCCCTAAAACATCTAACACAAGGGACCTAGTCTAAGGGACTTTCATCGGGGTGACAACACATGCTTCCGAGGTTCCTCAGCAATTCATGTCAAATACGGAAACCATGTGGGGGATAGAGTACTACTGATGAGCACACAGTTCAAATAAAACCTACAGGTTGCAAGCGTGCTAGCGTTCCACTGGACTGTCTAGAATAGTTCGTGGTCGTCATCTATACTCCGCTAGATGACTGGATCATCAATAACATCTATATCGAGGTCTCTCATTATTTTATTTGGTCACACAGAAACTATTACATCTACCCATGTTTTACCCAACATGTTTTTTAGATATAAAATACATATACAATTTAAATCATTTAAAACGTGTATAAAAATATTTCACCCAGCATAGACAGCAAGTATTCAGACAATATGAACACATAGCACACAATTTATATTAAATACTTCATATCTATGTGTGAGATGAAAGGGACCATGCACTCACTTGCTAAGGTGGTGACTCAGTACTTGGACAACGCTTCGTTCACTTTAAAATAATTTCCCTCGACGAAACCTAGTATTATTACCACTAGAGTTTAGTATATTATTCGTCGAGACTAATTAATATTCTAGCTATTATTATTATTATTATATAAGCGTTAAACAATACTTATATAACCCATAATAATAGCCCAAGTACTTACTATAAGTTCCTAATAACGTTACTATAATTAAATAAAAGTTATATTAAAAATAACGTAGGCGTAGCTCACTTACAACGAGTTTTTATAGAAAACAGGGCTTTGCTTGGAGCAGCGTTCCTGAGCCGAAACGCTCTGCTTCTCGAAGCCATCGAGCACTCCAGGGCTTCCGCCTCGTGCTAGGGAGGTTCCCTAGGCTTTTCGGGGGTTTTGGGGCTAAAGAGAGGTTCTAGAGAGAGTAAAGATAAGAAAGAATGGGAAAGGTATGAAGAAAATGAGGGTGAGAGTGGTTCTATTTATAGCGTGAAAATGGCTGAACTTGGTGCCATATGTCACCATCTAGTAGCAAGACTTGAGGAGAAAGCAATGGCCAAGATTGTGCCACATCACCCATTTTCGCACAGCACACTTCCGACTTCTAAAATCCATAACTTTCACATACAACCACCATTTTTGACGTTCTTTATATCCATGCGTAGGTAAAAATAAGATATACAACTTTCATTTTGACTCCGTTGGCTAATTCTCCACATATCTTAAATTTAACAGTACGAGGAGATTATACTGTTAAATATCCGTGTAAAATTCATAACTTCTACATACGAACTCCGTTTTCGTCTGTCATTTTACCGCTGAGTTCCTATTAATGAGATTTTCAAATTTCATTTAGGTCGCATAAGCCAAAAACCACTCAAACTAAAATTCGAGTTTCGGTTCGTGCACTACTATGCCAAATGTTAGAAAATTCATAACTTACTCATACGAAGTCAGATTTGGGCGTTCTTTATATGGACGCTCTCAGTTTAACATATTCTACGACTTTTGTTTAAATTACTAATGCTAAAAATTCATATATTGTAAATTCACAATTTACATCTCCTGGTGTCGTGCTGGTTTTGCCGAAAAACTTCGACGGACCATAACTTCTTCGTTATAACTCGAATTTCAACATTCTTTATATGTATGGAACCCTTGAGAATTATTCTAAAACTTAGTTAAGATTATTTATTCTAAATAATATTTTGTCAAAAAGTCATTTTCGACCCCTGTTATCTCTAAATTGACTAGCCCGGATATGCGGGTGTTACAAACGAGAAAGCTAACGATACTCCCACTGGCTTTGACATAAACACAGGACTCATCCTTGCTTCGCAAGAAACCAAACTCTTTGACTTTCTCATTGAAACAAATATTCCATCTATGTGCTGCTTGTTTAAATCCATAAATGGATTCTCAAGCTTACACACTCTATTAGGGTGTTAGTTAACTCCGAGAGTTTGAGTAAAGCCCTTCACAACCAATCGCACCTTATAAGTGTGTACTTTCCCATCCATGTCGGTCTTCTTCTTGAAGATCCATTTGCACCCGTCTGTCTTACGTCCTGGCACATTTTCAACCAAGTTCCAACCTTGATTGTTATACATGGACTGAATTTCACTGTCCATAGCCTCTTTCCACTTTGCAGACTCTGAGCCTGCCATGGCTTCCTTGTAGCTATTAGGTTCATCCAAATTTACTAGTGTGCTATCGCTAATAAATGTATCACCTTCACTTGTTATATGAAAACCATACAACACAGGTGGAACACTAACTTTACTTGAACGTCTAAGAGGTAAGGACTCGTCAATTGGTTTAACAGGAGTTTCCTTCTCGGGTTGAACATCAACGTTAGAGTTTCCTTCATTGTTTGACTCTTAAAGCTCTTCCAGATCAATTTTCTTCCCATTTTCCTCTTGGGTTATGAGTTATCGCTCTCGGAAAACCCATCTCCTCACATCGAAGACAACATTGTCACTCGGTCTATAGAAGGGATACCCAAAAGGACTTCTGCGGGTAGCCAATGAAAATACACCGCTCACTGCAAGGTTTGAGCTTGTTGTGAGTCTTGCGTCTTATAAAAGCCTCGCAACCCCAAACCTTTATGTGTGCTAACAAGGTATCCTTCCCTGTCCGTATCTCGTGACGTGTTTTGGTAAACTTCTTAGTTGGGACTAGATAAAGGATATGGGTTGTAGTCTCTAAGGCATACCCCCAGAATGAGATAAGTAGCGAAGCTTGACTCATCTTGGAATGAACCATGTCTAGCAAGGTTTTATTCCACCTCTCAGCCTCACCATTAAGCTGTCATGTCCTAGGTGGTGTCAATTATGAAACAATTCCATATTCCTTAAGATATTCGTGGAACTCAATACTAAGATACTCACCACCTCGATAGGATCGGAGCATCTTTATCTTCTTGCCCAACTGATTCTCCACTTCTTGCTTAAACTCTTTGAACTTTTCAAAGGTTTCTGACATATGCTTGATTAAGTTGACATACCCATATCTACTATAATCATCAGTAAAAGTCAATAGAAGCAGTTACCATCCCTTGTGGCGGTTCTTAAGGGTCCACACACATTGGTGTGTATGATATCCAATAGACCTTCACCCCTTTCACAAATACAAGTGAAGGGTGACTTGGTCATCTTTCCAAGCAAACAAGACTCACACACATCCTCATCCATAAGGTCAAACGACTCCAACACTATATCCTTTTGGAGTTGGGCTATGCACTTCTTGTTGACATGTCCAAGACGACGATGCTACAAGAATGCTTTGTCCAAACTATTGGAAGAATCGATATACAACACATCATTTCCTAAGTTGTCTACAACCATCATAGTTTCATATATACCATTACAAGGTAATTCTTCAAAATAGAAAGTACCATTAAAGAAAGCATTAATAAAAAAAATTTGTTATTAAACAAAAATCTAAAACCTTTTTCATACAAACCATGAAAACAAATAATGTTCCGTTTCATTTCTGACGAGTAACATCAATTATTTAAATCTAAACCTAACCCACTACTAAGCAATAAAGAGTAAACTCCAATATTAGTGATAGGCGACGCTTTCCTATTCCCCATGATCAGGTTTATCTTCCCATGCTCCACATCCCTACTTCTTCTTAGACCCTTTAAATAAGAACAAATGTGAAAACTACATCTTGTATCGAGGACCTAAGACATAACATGTGATGAGTTGTTAGAATGAATAGTATAAATACATGAGAAGGATGGCTTTATCTTCCCATCCTTGATATCTTTTAAGTACTTCGGGCAGCTTCATTTCCAATGCCCCTTCTCATGGTAGTAGTAGCACTTTGCATCCTTTGGGTTGGAGGAGGGTGCAACGGGACCAACCTCAGTTCCACTAGAAAGGTACCATCGTGGGACTTTCCCATGTAGTTCTTGGAAGGAGCCTTCCTCTTCTTACCCTTTCCTTGCCCAATAGCCAAGACAGGGGCAGTAGTAGGAGTAGATGCAATGGATTTGTATTTCAGACTACTCTCAATAGTCCTTAGCAGTCCTTGAAGCTTGCTTAGAGTGACCTCGTTCTTTTTCATGTGGTAGGTCATACGAAACTGTTGTAATAAGGGTGCAAGGAGTGTAGAATGATATCCATGGCCAACTCCTCATCAAAGTTAACATTTAACTTCAGCAAGCGATCCACATACCTTTTCATTTTCTGCAGGTGGGTTGGGATGGACTCTCTATCCTTCATCTTGGTAGTGATCATCGCAGAAATGATCTCATACCTTTCTTGCCTCGCACTTTGATGGTACCTATCCATAAAATCTTGATGTATCTCGTATGGATAGTAGTCCTCGTAGGAATTTTGGAGTTCAGCACTCATTGTCGCGAGCATGGTGCAATGAACTTTCGTAGCATCTTGCTCATGAGCTTCGAATGCAACAATCTCTTCGGGAGTAGCAGTGTTGGTGTCAACCTCCTTCAACTCCTTTTCGAGAACATACTCCTTGTCCTAGTAGTGGGTGACCATACGGATATTTTGGATCCAATCATTGAAGTTGGTCACATCCAAAATCACCCTCCCACATAAATTCATGAGTGAGAATGATCCAGCTGGGGTTGAGCCAGAAGCATTAGTTTTTGAAGTAGACATCCGAAAAAAGAAAAGAGACAAAGTTTGATTAGATAAGTACCACCAATTAAACACCCAAATGAGAAATTAGGGTTAGGACCCAACACAATTATTCATAATTTAGTAGAGGGATATCGTAATCTAAATTGCGAATAATTTGAAGGTAAGTGAATGACGATTCACTAATTTCCACTATGAAAAACGGAAAAAAAAAAGTTTTAAGTTTTAAATGAATTGAAACTCCTAGATTATTTTGAGATTGATTGAACTTTTCAATGGCATGTTTAATTCTCGATATGCCCTTCAAGTTTGTGACTGGGATACCGAGGATCACAAACAAGGTGAGAATAACCATGCAAATGTACTTGGTACGCTCGATGTTACAAATCACTTATTCAATGTGCCGGTTAGCCACACACACTCCATTGATCTATGATAAACATCAAGCTACCCTTTCCCACTTTTGCGAGTCCCAAATAGGTGTGTCGGTTAACCACACACACTCCACTAACAACTTTGCTAGGTGCAAATTGTAATTTCATGGAATAGCATCATTTCACATTTTGCCTAAAGTAAATAAGATTGGGAAGTTATAAAAACATTCAATTACTTTATACATTCATTATACTTATTAATGAGGAATTAGTTGCCATATCTTGCCCGTTCGGCTAACGACCCACCCCTAATCAAGGAAGCGGTGGGTGAGAGAGGACACCCATTAAACTGTCATTTTATAGGCAACAACCTTATACCCCCCTTATAGATTGACTTTGTAATAGTATAAGGGTTGAATTTTAAACTTGTAAAATTTTAGGGTTTAGAATTTAAATGTTTCAAAATTAAACTTTTAATCAAAATATTTAAATTTCAAAATGTGAGGGCAAGTCTTGAAACTTTTCAAAACTTTCTAGATCAAATTACAAATAATTTAATTAAAAATTGATTATTGATTATCTAAATTTGTCCTAATTCAATTTCATGGAAAGATAATATAACGAAATAATTCAAATAGTTAAAGTTATCATATAAGGCAATAATTATCTTATTAATCAACAATTATCTTCTATTTGGATATGGATAATCATATCAATATAATAAAATACATATTTTATCAGTTAAAAACATTTATGGTAATTATCCCAATCTAAAAGAGGTCAAAATCCTGAAAGATCTGCTCTCTGACTCTCTGACTCGACGAGTCACTATATGGACTCGTCGAGATCATATGACTCGTCGAGTTCATCAGATGACTCGATGAGTTCATCTGTCACGGGGTAGAATTTTTGACTTTTCAAGCTATGAATGATCAAACAAGGCATCAAATACTATATAAAATAGCCTTGGATCTGATACCACTTATGGGTTTTGAGCATTACATTAATCTTATGGTGCACATGCAAACCCAAAATCCTTGGATCTAGCTTTCTCTAATTGTACATGTAAATCATCCAAAGCTTGTAAACCTTCATACTAGCATACAAAACTTGAAAATCATAACTAAAAAAGTTAGGAAACTACATTTCAATTGTAGCTTAAAAATCTTGATCCCTTGTGAACCTTGCACCTCAAATGTGATGCCTCTAATGAATCACAAACACCAAAGCAAGTTGGATGATCTTGTGTAACGCCCGCAGATTCGGGCTAATCAATTTAGAGGCAATGAGTGTAAAAAATGAATTTTTGATAGAATATTAGAATAAAAATCTTAACCAAGTTATAGTATATGTCACAAAGGTTCCATACATATAAAGAACGCCGAAATCCAAGTTATAACGAAGAAGTTATGACATGTCGAAGTTTTATGGCAAAACCAGCATGGCACCGGGAATTGTAAAAAGTGATTATTTTGATAAACTACTTTTTAGCCTTAGAGATCTAAATGAAAGTTATACTATATGTTAAATCGATAAGATACATAAAAAGAACTCCCAAATCAGACTTGGTATAAGGAAGTTATGATTTTTCTAAGATTTGGCGTAGCAGTGCACAACATGAAATTCAAATTTTAGATCGAGCAGTTTTTGGCCCGTTTCACCTAAATGAAAATTGAAAAATCTCATTAATAAGATCTCAACGATAAAAAGATAGATGAAAACGGATTCCGTATGTAGAAGTAATGAATTCTACATGGTCGTTTAATAGTGTAATATTCTCATACTGTTAAATTTAAAATCGGCCAAGAATTGGCCGATGGAGTCAAAAGGAGAGTTGTAGATCTTCTTAATACATAAGCGTGGATATAAAGAATGTCAAAAAGAGAGCTTGTATGTGAAAGTTCCGTGGTTTAGAAGTCGGGAGTGTGCTGTTGCAAAGTGGGTGATGTGGCGCGATTTGAGCCATTTCTCGCACCAATTCCCATCTCTTACTCTTTCGAAAATGGAGCTTGTATGCGAAAGTTACTTTCTCCCCAAGTCTTGCCACCAGATGGTGACATGTGGCACCCAAATAGATGTGTTGACCAGATTTCTAGCCTATAAATAGAGGTGTGGGGCAGCCTTATTTCTCACACCAATTCCCATCTCTTTCTCTATCTATACCCTCTCTATCACCCCCACCCCCCCCCCAAAGCCTAGGGTACCTCCCTAGCATGATAAGGAACCCCAGAGCTCCCGACGGCTCTGAGAAGAAGAGCTTTTCGGCTTAGAAATGCCGCTCCAGCGAAGCCCGATTTTTAATAAAAACCCACTTTAAGTGAGATACGCCAACCATACTTTAAATATAACTTATATATAAATATAATATCGTTATTACGAACCTACAAATAAGATTTATCAGTGATTCAACGTCATTATACTATTTGAACTAATTACAGGAGAGGTGTCTAGAATGGTCGCGTTGGGCTTTGTTGTTAGATTTAAGAAAAGCTATATGCTGAAATGGTCCTGCCTCCCAACAGACTTGTCTGGCTGATCCTTACTTGATAGATCATGAAGTAAACTCCGAGTTAATGAAGAATCTAGACTAATAATTAGTCACAATGAATATTAGACTAAAATCTAGTGGTAATGATACTAGGTTTTGTCGAAGGAAAATAAATTAAAAGAATCGAGGTGTTGTCTATGTTCGGAATCAGCACCTTAACAAGTGAGTGCATAGTCCATTTGATGAGCATGAATTTAATCCAAGTACTAATTAGAGTATTAATATCCGTTAAAGAGTTAAATATTTGTTGAAGAGTTTATGTTTGAGTGCATAGTCCTTTTCATGAACATGATTTTAATACAAGTATTAATTAAAGTATTAAACATATGTTGAAGAGTTTATGTGTGAGTGCATAGTCCCTTTCATGAATATGATTTTAATACAAGTATTGAATAATGTATTAAATGTTTGTTGTTGTGTACAACATTTGATATTGCCTAAAATACGTGTTAAGAGCGTATTTGATAATATACGATAATTTAGGATACAGAGTAAACCTAAATTAATTAACAGGCATATTGGGTAGTATATCTTTATCAGAACGAGTGAGATATACACAGAGAGTCGAAATTTAAATTTGTCATTGATTTGAGAGCATTGATTAGACATAGTCGATTGTCCCTAGTCCGAGAGTATGGAATGGGCATAATTATTGATTCGGGATTATGGATCAGACATACCCGATCCGAGAGTATGGATTAGGTAAGGAGGTTAATTTCAGATCCAAGAGTATGGATCAGGTAAAAAGTTTAATTTTAGATCCAGGAGTATGGATCAGGTAAAAAGGTTAAATTTAGATTCAGGAGTATGGATCAGGTAAAGAGGTTAATTTTAGATCCAGGAGTATAAATTAGGTAAAGAGATTAATTTCAGATCCAAGAGTATGGATTAGGAAATACGGTAATATTTAGATATGAGAGTATATATCGTATCGTTGTGTGGATCGTCAGGGTGGGATGAAATTGCTTATATGATGTGAAATTGTATATATCGTGAGTTCTAAATTATATATATATATATATATATATATATATATATATATATATATATATAGTATAACATTGTGCGATTGAAATCCTATGTACTCACCAGCTTTCCCAACCTGACTCACTCAATTTATTTGTATCATAGGTGTCGATACAAAGCTACATTACACTGAGAGATTAATGGAGATATAAATCACTAGTGTAAACGAATGTAAGGTCCGTTTATGCTTATGTTTCTGTATTGATGATGAATCCCAAAGTTTTAATATAAACGAAATTCATTTCTTCGGAAATGCTTTGTTAATATTATTATCTTGTTTTTTGTTTTTTTGGAACAAATTCCACAATATTATTTTTTTAAATGAATACTCTAATTTTTTAATAAACATAAATAATTTTTTTAAAATGACCGCGAATTTGGTGATTTCACAGTTGGTATCATAGCATTAGTTTAAGCGAACTAGGAATAATGATTTATTTAAGACTTAAACTTAGAATGTTATGAAATGATCGTAAGAAGTGTGTCTAATATATTTTAGGATGTACACCTAAATAGACATGAGCACTAGCTCATCTAGGGAAGACGCCTAAATTGCTTTTATATTCTAAGATGCTTTATGATGTCATTGATTGATCGGATCTATAGTCTATTTCCGACCGGATCTGGAAACTTTATGTGTTTAGATTTCTAAACGTTTAATTACGGTATTAGAACTGGCATGTGACTTTTCAGAGTGATAAGGAGATTTGCGCTTCGATCGTAAATAAAATATTTCCTAAGTCTCATCATTACACACCAAACGTCTAATTTAGTGTATAGATTAACATGGTGAGAACTCGAAGAAAATTAGGACATTCTAATGGAAATATTGATCAGCAGCCTATGATTGAACGTGCACCAGAGGTAGCAGCTGCACGCGAGCCAATCACAATGGTAGGAGTCTAAGATATGATTCAGGCTATGATGGTCGAATAAAGGGAGGAGATGAGGAAAATGTTGCTTAACAGGGATGAACCTACTATGCTTATTGAACAACATGAACTGAATGAATGTCAGTCAGAAGAAGGTTACTATAGTAGAACCGTTGGTCCATTTGAACCGTCAGCGGTTAGGAGAAATAACCAAGACAAAGGAATTGAAAGAAATGGATGCAAGTACAAAGACTTCACGACTTGCAAACCATCGAATTTTACTGGGTAAGAATATGTGATTGGAGTTATGGATTGGATCTCGGAAATGGATTGGACCTTCGATTAGAGATCAGAGGAGGCACTGTTCGCTGGTGGAACACCCTGGGGAAGACTCTAAGCCACATTGAGCCCCTACAACTGACATGGGCAGAGTTTTTAGTGCATTTCCAGCGCAAGTACTGCTCAACCCAAAATCTGCTCCAGTTAGAAAACCAATTCCTGACTTCGAAGAAAGAAAGCATGGCCATCGATGAATACACCAACAACTTCACAGAAAA
Organism: Lactuca saligna; assembly: GCF_052625555.1. NCBI lineage: Eukaryota > Viridiplantae > Streptophyta > Magnoliopsida > Asterales > Asteraceae > Lactuca > Lactuca saligna. Next base: position 53,825,265 of record NC_136424.1, read on the forward strand.
AATGGAGTTTGCTCTACACCTTTTCCCAGACGAGCTGAAAAAATCGGCAAGTATGCAAAGGGACTTCCCTTGGAGTATGCGGTGCCAGTACGTCAGACACCTACTCCAGAGGTAGCTATCTAGGCTGCCAAGTCTGTTGAAGATATGATCAAGGGAAGAGCCATCAGCAAGGTTGAAGTTGGGGAGAAGAGAAAGTTTGGAGGATCCTCAAGGTCCGACGAGAAGAGAAAATTCTCGACATTTGGTTCGAAGAAGTTCGAAGAATAAGCACAATGGTGTGACAAGTGTAAAAGGAAGCACATTGGGAGATGCTCTTAATATTTGACATGCTTTAAATTCCGGAAGATTGGTCATTACACCATCGAATGCACAACCAAGAGAGAAGTCTGCTTTAAGTGTGGTAAAGAAGGACAGTTCAAGAAAGACTTCCTAAGAAGAGAAGAAGCAACAAATTCAAATGTGTTGCCAAATCCGAAAGCAAGAGCATTCTATATGATCCTTGATGAGGCAACTGACAATGCAAGGAATCAGGAGTGAGGACTGATATCCAAAGATCAAGCCATGAAGTAGCCATGTGGATAATAACATATGATGTAGCCTATTAGAGGCATAGTTTAAGGTGAACTTGAGCACCTATGTAATCATTTCATGGAATAATATAAAGCTCCGTTATGTTAACTGATTATGTGAAATTCTTGCATGGTGACTTCGAAGACTGTGACACAATACTTGGGACGGGTATGAGTAGGTGTGAATGGTATTAGAGGCCTATACTACAAGAAGCACAGGACTCACACTTGGATCAAGGAAAGTCACAAGGTTACCAAGAAGCTAGTAATTGATTCTGTTTTGTTCATGTATATCGTTACCATCATTTCGGTAATGACTAAAAAGATGATTGTTGTTTCGACCCAAGTGGTCATACCAAATCGATTCAGACTAAGATGAGTATGTTAAATGGTTAAGAGAACCAAGTTCGATGTCGTGTCTGACTTAATATAAAAGGTTGAAATAAACGATAAACGAAGCGATCAGTAAAAGTACCACGATTGTTGTTGAAGTAATAAGATTGTCGTTGGAAGTGTTATATGCTAGAATGTGATTATATCACATTAGAACAAGAAGGAATGTATAGTATGTTCTGGAATTTGACTCTAAAAGACCTGAATCTAACAAATTATCTTAAGTTTGTTAAGAAGAACGAGTATCCAATAAGGAATAAAGATTATGATTCAAAGGTCAAGATTGGAAGACTAGCGTGAGATTAAGAGTGGGTGCACGATCGAGTACTGCTTGCAATCAATAAGTCTAAGAGATATATACTGATGTGAAGGAATCTAGAAGTTAAGATTATTACTTAGGATGAAGAGATAGAATATGGAGTCATTATACAAGCCCTGTTTTACTGATGATTCCGGGACGTAATTATCCTAAGGAAGAGATAATTGTAACGCCCGTAGATTTGGACTAGTCAATTTAGAGACAATGAGTGTCAAAAATGACTTTTTGATAGATTATTATTTAGATTAAATAATTTTAACCAAGTTATACTATATGTCACAAAGGTCCCATACATATAAAGAACGCCGAAATGAGAGTTATAACGAAGAAAGTTATGACCTATCAAAGTTTTACGGCAAAACCGACACGACACCAGGAATCATAAAAAGTGATTATTTTGAAAAACTACTTTTTAGCCTTAGAGATCTAAATGAAAGTTGTAGTATACATTAAACCGAGAAGATACGCAAAAAGAACTCCCAAATCTGACTTTGTTTGAGGAGTTATGATTTTTCTAAGATTTGGCATAGCAGTGCACAACATGAAATTCGAATTTTAGATCGATCAATTTTTGGCCAATGCACGTAAATGAGAATTGAAGATATCATTAATAAGAGCTCAACAATAAAAATTAGACGAAAACGTAGTGTGTATGTAGAAGTTATGAATTCTACAAGGTCATTTAACAGTGTAATCTTCTCATATTGTTAAATTTAAAATCGTCCGAGAATTAGTCGACAAATTCAAAATGAGAGTTGTAGATCTTGTGAATACCTACATGTGGATATAAAGAACGTCGAAAACGGAGCTCGTATGCAAAAGTGATGGGGTTTAAAAGAGGGGAGTGTGCTGCTGCGAAGGGGGTGACGTGGCGTGATATGAGTCATTAATGTTTCGCCAAGTCTTGCCACCAAATGGTGACATGTGGAACTCAAATCGATGAGATGATCAGATTTCCAACCTATAAATAGAGGTGCATGGCAGCCTCATTTTTCAAACCAATTCCCATATCTTTCTCTTTCTATACACTCTCTAACACCCCCAAACCCTAGGGTACCTCCCTAACACGAGAAGGAAGCCCCGGAGCTCCCGATGGCTCTGAGAAAAAGAGCTTTTTGGCTCAGAAACACAGCTCCAACGAAGCCCGATTTTTAATAAAAACTCGTTATAAGTGAGATACGCCTACCATACTTTAAATATAACTTATATATAAATATAATATCATTATTATTAACCTATAAATAAGATTTATCAATGATTCAAAGTCATTATACATATTGAACTACTTATGGGAGAGGTGTCAAGAATGGTCACGTTGGGTTTTATTGTTGGATTTCAAAAAAGCTATATGCCGAAATGGTCCTGCCTCCCAACGGTCCTGCGTGACTGATCCTTACTTGATTGATCATGAAGTAGACTCTGAGTTAATGATGAATCTAGACTAATAATTAGTCGCAACGAATATTAGACTAAAATTTAGTGGTAATGATACTACGTTTCGTCAAAGGAAAATAAATCAATAGAAGCGAGGCGTTGTCTAAGTTCAGAATCACCACCTTAAGAAGTGAGTGCATAGTCCCTTTCATGAGCATGATTTTAATACAAGTATTAATTAGAGTATTAAATATTTGTTAAAGAGTTAAATATTTGTTAAAGAGTTTATGTTTGAGTGCATAGTCCCTTTTATAAACATGATTTTAATACAAGTATTAATTAAAGTATTAAATATATGTTCAAGAGTTAAATATTTGTTGAAGAGTTTATGTGTGAGTTCATAGTCCCTTTCATGAACATGATTTTAATACAAGTATTGAATAATGTATTAAATGTTTATTGGTTTGTACAATATTTGATATTGCCTGAAATACGTGTTAAGAGCATATTTGATAATATACAATGATTTAGGATACAGAGTAAACCTAAATTAATTAACAGGAATATTGGGTAGTATATCTTTATGAGAACGAGTGAGATATACATAGAGAGTCAAAATTTAAATTTGTCATTGATCCAAAAGCATTGATTAGACATAGTCAATTGTCCCTAGTCCAAGAGTATGGAATGGGGATAATTATTGATCCAGGAGTATGGATTAGGTAAGGAGGTTAATTTCAGATCCGAGATTATGGATCAGGTAAAAACTTTAATTTTAGATCCAGGAGTATGGATCACGTAAAAAGGTTAAATTTAGATCCGGGATTATAGATCAGGTAAAGAGGTTAATTTTAGATCCAGGAGTGTGGATTAGGTAAAGAGGTTAATTTCAGATGCAGGAGTATGGATTTGGAAATATGGTAATATTTAGATTCGACAGTATAGATCGTATCGTTGTGAGGATCGTCGGGGTGGGATGAAATTGTTTATATGATGTGAAAATGTATATATCGTGATTTCTAAATTATATATATATGGTATAACATTATGGTCGAACATAGTGAACATATTTAATTAATTAACCTCGTCACCAAAAATTAACCTAAAACAAGAAAACGTTAAACTGGTTTGTATATGATTTTGCAAGTTCTGACAATCTTAAACTCTTTAACTAACGATTTAAATCAATTACGAAGAACACTTCTGTTTAGTTCGAATCCACTTCTTCTATACGGTTATAACCTATGATACATACACTAACCATTAGAATAGAGTTTCAAACTTTTATCAGTTTGTGGTATATCACAGTGAGTTGTTATGTTTTATAAAGAAGAGCCTGAGGAGAGAATGGAATGTTTCAATCATCCTGAGGGGGAATCAGTGTAAACTTATCAACAATAAGTGGTTCATCTTCCGTATTATGAAATTAAGTTTTATTTTTGAATTTAAAATTCATCATCAATTCATTTAATATGGTACAAGAAAAAAAACCATAAGAAGATAATGACGTAAGAGATTTTTAATAGATGAATAGTTAAAAAAGTAATATACAACTTTTTCAAAAGACCCATACATAGCCTTTTTCAGCATATCCATCAGACTGATGCTAGAAAATCTTTTGATTTAAAAGCTCATGAACCAGTTTTCTTTCTTCAGAAATCTCCCCCAAAAACACTATCTATAAAAGATTACATGAGCAAGATCAAATACATCAACATAAAGCACAATTCACACAAACCAACAGAGAAGATACCTTTAACACTGAATTTTTGCATATAGATTCCAAGCTTCATGTTCACCCAGAACAAGAAAAGAACATGAACCAGTCTTTGTAACCAATGAGTTAATGGTCTCTAGTCTTTGGAACCATTAAGCTAACAAGATCAACATGAGTACACTCAAGGTTTAATTAAATTATGAATTAGTAAATAAAACTAAGACTCATTGTATTGATGGTGGCTTTTTTCATCCATAACAGTGAGTAGAGGAGAAAAATGGTGTTGTCAACAAGAAAAAGACATGATGAGAAAATTATCCTTAACAACCAGAGCTTTCAGAACATTCTACACAACCCAGCTCGTTCAAACTCTAGCAGAATGAGATGCAGATCAACTGTAGATAAAATATTGATTGACTTGAAGGAGAGAATAAATAGAAAAGAAAGCACTTGTAAACATTAGATACAAAAACTTAACAAGATATGTAAGCTTCATTATTGAAAGCAAGATAAATAAAGTACTTGTTTTGTGTTTTTGTTTTTAAGAAAGCGAATAAAAGCAAGGTTTTACAAAGTAAGATAAAAAAAAATAAGTCATTGAAAGCATGTTGAGATCCGTAATCAATTTATTAAGGGTCTTCTCATCCAATGCCTTAGTGAAAATGGCAGCAGACTGATCGGTGGATGGAATTTTGAATAGTTCTACTTTACCCTTCTAAGCTATGTCCCTAATGAATTCATGATGAATGTCGATGTGTTTGGTCTTAGAATGTTGCACCAAAGTTTGTATCATCTAGATGGAACTGGTGTTGTCACAGCAAATGGGAGTCTTTGAAAAATTGAAACCATAGTATAAGAGTTGATTTTGAATCTAAAGAATTTGAGCATAACATCTTTTAGTAGCTACATATTCAGCTTCAGCATTAGAACAAGTCACTGGTGTCTGTTTCTTACTGGACTAACTCACCAGTCTATTTCCTAGCATTTGAGCTCCTCCAAAAGTAATTTTACGATCAATGTCACACCCAACATGATCTGAGTTAGTTCATCATACCATCAAGAATTCAGAATCACGAGGATACCATAATCTAAGATTGGGTGTACATTTCTAATAATGAAAGATTCTTTTTACAACTAGAAGATAAGATTCCTTATGATAGACTTTATATCGAGCATACAATATGGTGGTTAACATAATGTCAGGGTGACTGAAGTAAGATAGATCAATGATCCTATTGTTCCTTGATAAAAGGTTTCCTTCACATCAGTGCTAGTTGGATCAGTGGAGATAGATGATGATGAAGACAATGGAGTCTTTACTGGTTTGGTATTAGAAAAACCAACCATCTTCAGTATGTCTGCAATGTATTTAGCTTTATATAAAAATATTCCATCAGTGATTTGTTTCACCTGTAAACCTAACATGAAAGTTAGTTCACCTATCATACTCATTTCAAATATCTTGTTCATAACCCCAGTGAACTCAGAATCCAGGTTTTTATCAATGGATCCGAAAATGATATCATTAACATACGCCTGATCAAGGATGATGTGAGATCCTGATTGCTTTATGAATAAATTGTTCTGAATTTTTCCTTGTTTGTATCCACTCTCCAAAAGATAACTAGCAAATGTGCCACACCGTGTCCTGGGTGCTTGCTTCAAACCATAAACAACTTTATCAAGACAATATACATGAATAGGAAATTATCGCGTTCAAATCCTGGAGGTTGTTTTATATAAAAAAAAACTTCTTCTTCAATATTCCCATGTAAGAAGGTAGTATTTACATCCATTTGATAGACTTTGAAGTTTTTGAATAGGGAAAAGACAAGGAACGGATGGATTACTTCAAGTCTCGCAATAGGGGCGAAGGTTTCATCATATTCCAAACCCTCCATCTGAAAAAATCCTTGGGCCACAAATATTTCTCTGTTTCTAATAACAATTCCATCTTCATCCATCTTGTTCATGAACACCCGACAAGTACCAATAAAGATCCTTCCTTGAGGCTTGGGAACTAGAGTCCACACGCAATGACACTTAAACTCATTCAGCTTGTTTTCCAGTGCTTTGATCTAGTCAGCTTCTTTGAAAGCATCAACAATAGTATTTGGTTCGATTATTGAGACAAAATTCACGAACATGCAAATGTTAGTGTTGACTCTTCTACGATTGAGAATCCCATAATTGAAATCTCCAATGATTTGAGATTTAGGATGATTTCAAAGACTTCTAGGATTATTACTTTCATTCGTATTATGCAGGACTAAATCTTCCTGATTTGAGGAGTAGGATGGCTCTGCTTCTTCAGGGACAACAACCTCATCTTCAGAGTCAAAATGGAAATTAACAATTTGATCCATATTAGGAACAACATACTTAATGACATTTGGCAAAAACTCAGGAACGGGTTGTATAAAGTAAGAGTGAGCTCATTTAGAATGGAATACAAATGATCCATGTAGTCATGAATGAATGAATCTTCATCAAATGTGACATGACTAGTTTCCTCAACAGTTTTCCTTGAAAATTTGAATACCCTAGAGCCTTTACACACTAGATTAATACCACATAAACACTCCTTCATCATCTTTAGCTTCGAACTTTGAGCGCTGAACTTTTTGATTCAAAATGTAGAAGACATATCCACACACATGATAGTAATAAATGTCAAGTTTTCTCCCTTTAAGTATCTCATTGGCGGTTTTCCCATGATGCTTTACAATGATGGAATAATTTTGACAGTGACAAGCTATGTTGACAGCTTCCACCCGAAAGGATAGAGGAAAACCAACTTCAACAACCATAGTTCGCACAACTTCAATGAGAGTCCAATTTCATCATTTATCAATGTCGTTTTGTTGGGGGGGGGGGATTCTAACAGAAGAGAAATTTTGAGAAATTCCTAAATTTGAGAAGAAAATGTTCTAGGGGGAATATTTGAATTCATTGTCATGATCACTACGTAATTGCCTGACTTTATGGTCATAAATAACTTCCCATTGTTTGACTAGTGATAAGATTTCATCAGCAACATGACTTTTCTTTCTCAAAAAGATCACCCATTTAAATCTTGAATATTCATCTACAATGACAAGGGTGAACTTCTTTCCAGATCTCGGCATAATTGGAACTGGTCCAAATAAATCCATATGGAGGAGATGAAAGGTTTTGGTGATGGAGTAACAAGACTTTGGCTTGAAGGATTACTTTTTTTTTTCTTATTCACACGTTGAACATAGTTTATCTTTAACAAAATGCATCTTAGGAATTCCTCACACAAGCTGATTCCCATAAGTATTTGATATGTTCTTAAAATTCAAGTAGAGATAGTCTCTTGTGCTATAGACATTTTAGATGAAATTGATCATGAGAGAAGAAGCAGCATCGAAAAGAGTTGTCAGCAGAAAACCTATTTAGAACATAGATATCATTATGTCGGTTTGCAGTCAGTACAATGATATTCTTTTGATCAACAACTTTTCCTTCCTTCTTTTTGAAATAAACTTCATAGTAAGCATCACACAGGTGTCTAATGGAGATCAGATTGTGTTAAAGACCTTTTACGTGTGAAACATTCTTGAATAAAATGGAGTTCCATTTAATAGTGCCATATCCCTTTGTTACTCCCATGTCATTGTCTCCATATGTAACAGTTGGACCAGCCTTTTACGAACCCATTCAGAAGTGACTTGAATCCTATCATATGTGTGACATCCCCAATATCTTAGCCAGAAAAGACCGATTTTCATTTATGCTTTTAAAATAAATTCAGAGTAAATCCTTTTGATTTGAAAGAGTTGCGGAATTTGTTCCCAAAAACAAAACATGATAAAACAATGTTTACCAAAGCATTTCATAAAAGAAATGTATTTTTCATTATATAATCAAAACTCGGGGTGTCATGTTCCGATATAGACCAATAAGCATAAACGATAACATTACAAGTCATTCAACAAATATTTACATATACAGACTTGTAAACAAAACAACTTGATGGTTCATCCATCTTACGCCCTTGCGCCACTTCCTGTAATACAAATAAAATTGAGTGGGCCAGGCTTGGGAGCCTGGTGAGCATATAGGGTTTTCAACCCACAATAAATAATTAAATTAATTATTATCAACCAACAATAACCCAGTTACCCATTCCCGTTATTCTCACTTTACGTCCCTAAAATAACTAACACAAGGGACCTAATCTAAGAATATTTTCATCGGGGTGACAACACATGCTGCGGGGGTTCCTCAGAAATATAACTCAAATAAGGCAACCATGAGGGGGATGGAATACAGCGAATGAACAACCAAGTTCATTAACACCTACAGGTTATGAGTTTGCTATCGTTCCACTAGACTGTCTAGAAAAGTCCGTGGTCGTCATCTAAATTCCGCTAGATGACTGGATCAAAACAACAACGAGGCCTCTCATCTGTTTATTACACACCAACTATCTACCCATGTTCTACCCAACATATTAGTAGATAAAAACATACATTTTTATACATATTTTCAAAACCTGTATAGCATGCTTGATCAATACATTTTCCACATAACAGACGAGGCACACACACATAACACGTATTTCATACAGAAATAATCGGATCTATAAGATAGAAGAAAGTGAATATACATTCACACACATAACAACAATATATACACATAACACGTATCTCGTATAAAATACTTCATAATTATACGTTAGGAGAAAGTAACAACGCATCCACACGTATAAACGACAATAAACTTAATACACTCAAACCATACTTGTATTATTATTGCGTTTATGAAAGGTAGTATACACTCACTTGATCAGAAGACGATCGGATAGCACTACGACTTGCAAAAGTAGAAATCCTCAGCAGATCTGGAAGATCTCTACAAAAATCGAACTTCTCGCGGGCAGAGCTTCGGCTCGGAAACCGCACTTCTCGGGATTTTCGGGATCTCGGGACTTGCTTCAGGACTCGGGAATATTACCGGGGCTTCGGAATATTTCTGGCACACAAATCGAGGAAAACGGGAGAGAGAATGGAGAAAATAGCAAAGAAACTCGGCAGCCTCGCATCCTATTTATAGGAGGCTGGAGCCTCGGAGTACGCGGGGCGTACGGCTCCGAAATCGTAAGCGCATGCGTCATCCGAAGTCCTCGAGTGCGAGTGTCGACATCTTCGCTGTATGCGGGGTGTACACGAGTACGCTGGGCGTACTCCGGATGAGTCCGGTGACTCATCTTTGGATAAGGCCGGTATTTAATAATTAAATTTAATTATTAATTATTTAATAAAGTTCGAAAATTCATATCTCCTTCATACGAACTCCGTTTTCGACGTTCTTTATATCCACGCGAAGGTGAGACTACGCTCTACAACTTTCGTTTAGACTGCGTCGGCTAATTTTGAACTTATTTTTTATTATTTATTTTTAATAGGTCGGGATAGAAAATTTCGTTATAAATTCATAACTTCTTCGTTTGACGTCCGTTCTCGCCTAACTTTTTATCGCTTTGATACTAACAACGAGATATTCGATTCTCGTTTAGATCACTAAGGCTAAATATCGCTCTAACGTAAATTTCACTTTTACGTTATTCAGCGGTGCCGGTTCTGTCGCGAAACTTCGACAGGTCATAACTTCCTCGTTATAACTCGGATTTCGGCATTCTTTATATCTTCGGAAACCTTGTTTCAACTACTACAACATTATATAAAGATATCAAGTTTGTTTTACACTTAAATTTTTTACGCTTATTTTATTCTTAATTAATCAAACCACATAATTAAGCAATTAAGCACAAAACACATAATACTCAAATAATACACTTCTATTATTTCAAAACGGGTTACAAAGGTTAACCTAGACCATTACATTGCTAAAAATGGCAAGCCCGGAAACACAGGCGTTACAATATGTCTTGAACAACCAACATCTAAGTACCAAATATATTCCTTACCTTGAAAAACTAAAATATAAAAATAATATACATTGTCCCATTTTGTAAAGCGTCACTTAAGAGAAAATATGATCACAAGTATCAGGGAGACAATTTAATGAGTTTCCCTTTTTGAACCATTTATTATTTTGATTCAATATGTTTTCATCGTGAATAGAGCTTTCTTTAAAGTACACTCGTTGACTTTGTGAAAAGCATCACCACACTGATAACAAACTCTTGGTCTAGAATTTTTTTTTTTTTAACATTAGAACTTTGATTTCTTTGGAAAAACAGAACTTGAGGAATCTTGATCATTAGATTTGAAAATTCTTTCTTTAGTTCTAGACCAAGGATTGACATAGATGGTGTGCTCAGATGTCACTTGGTCATGGGACACGGATGAGATGGATGAATCATCTGAAGTAGAGAACTCTGATTGACCTACAAATTTAATTTTGATAATAGAGCGTTGAGGAAACATGTTGATAATTTCTTTTACGGAATGAACTTCTCCACTAGAGATAGGAAATTTCAACAATATCTTAGTGGAGGACAAGACATACTCATGATGAGGAGGTTGAAGAGAAGGGTCAAGAGCATATGAACGATATATACATTTGGTATTACCATTTGAATCAGTAGTATAATGATTATCAATCAGATTTTAATTTATGTAATAGGTACTGACTAATAAAGTTCTAAAACCTTCCTTGAGACTATCAACATTATAAGAATTTTGTTTAGTCCCAACCTGTTTTATTAAGAAAATAGCACCCTCAATATCACCAGCAAGAATTTTCTCATGCTGATCAAGAATTTGATCACTAGTAATTCTCGTGAGATTACAGTGGGAAGAAGACCAGTTATATAAAATAAGCTCAATGCTTCTTGAATAATCGACAAATTTTTCTTTTTTAGCGTGAAAAAAATTATTGGTCACTTAGCAAAAGGTTTTCTGAGTCTTCGGGCATGTTAGAGTGCCCTATAGAAGTTGAGATTGTAGACGACCGATCAGTGCAGGCATGAGAGGTTTTTAGAGATTGTGTTTTGAGGTTGTACGAAGAGCGTTACTTGGTAGATTTGGTTCACATACCTTTGCAGGGGAACAAGGTTATCATAGGGATGGATTTGTTGAGCCTCAATGGGGCAGTGATTGACTGTGCGCAACATTTGGTGCGGATTAGGACCCCAAGTGGGGGAGAGCTGGTGATTCAGGGAGAGAGGCCACAACAGGGACCAGCTTTATGTTCAGCAGCGAGAGCTAGGCACTACCTCCAGCAGGGTTGTGCAGGATATGTTGCCTATGCTATCGATACTCGGGAGGCGGGTAAGGCGACGGTGGGCGATGTGCCAGTGGTAAGAGAGTTTGTGGATGTATTCCCCGAGGAGTTTCCTGGGATACCTCCGGAGAGGCACGTAGAGTTCAGGATCGACCTAGTTCCTGGTGCAGCACCGGTAGCCAAGGCACTGTATCGATTGGCTCCTCCTGAGATGCAGGAGTTGTCTACACAGCTGCAGGAGCTGTTAGATAAGGGATCCATTAGACCGAGCAGTTCACCCTGGGGAGCCCCAATTTTATTCGTGAAAAAAGAAGCGTGGGTCGTATCGGATGTGCATAGATTATCGAGAGCAGAATAAGGTAACGGTGAAGAACCGTTACCCACTCCCGAGGATTCATGACCTCTTTGACCAGCTACAGGGAACATCTTGGTTCTCTAAGAATGACGTGCATTCAGGTTATCATCAGATGAGGGTTAGAGAGGAGGATTTGCAGAAGACTGCTTTTCGGACACGTTGTGGTCTCTATGAGTTTGTGGTGATGCCTTTCGGGCTCACCAATGCTGCTGTCACATTCATGGAACTCATGAACTGTGTGTGCAGACCGATGTTGGATCGGTCTGTGATTGTTTTCATCGGTGACATCTTGGTTTATTCCAAGACGCATGAGGAGCACTTGCGGGGGGTTCTAGATACTTTGAAGAGGGAGATATTGTATGCTAAGTTCTCCAATTGCGCGTTCTGGTTGCGCGAGGTGTAGTTTCTTGGGCACCTTGTCAACTAGAACGGGATTTCGGTTGACTCGACCAAGGTGGAGGCCATGATAAGGTGGGAGGTTCCGAGGTCTCCATCTGAGATTCAGAGCTTTCTGGGATTCGCAAGCTACTATCGGAGATTCATTCAGCACTTCTCCAAGATAGTCGTGCCCTAACCTGATTGACGAGGAATGTCGTGGTCTTTCGTTGGGGGCCTGAGCAGCAGGCTGTATTTGAGACATTGAGACAAAGATTGTGCGAGGCGCCAATCTTATCCCTGCCAGAGGGCATGGATGATTTTGTAGTATATTACGATGCATCAATATTAGGTTTGGGCACGGTATTGATGTAAAGAGGGCATGTTATCGCTTATGGTTCAAGGCAGTTGAAGCCTCACGAGGCAAAGTAACTGATGCATGATTTGGAGCTGGGGGTTGTTGTTTTTACCTTCAAGATTTGGCATCATCACCTCTATGTGGTTCATTGTAACATTTACACTGACCATAAAAGCCTGAGGTATCTCATGGGCCAGCCAATTTTGAATATGAGGCAGCGTCGGTGGCTTGATGTGGTAAAGGATTATGATTGTGAGATCCTCTACCACCCGGGGAAGGCCAATGTCGTGGTCGACGCGCTTAGTCGCAAGGCAGCACCGATCAGAGATATTTATATGAGGATGACGGTTGTGACTCCACTGTTGGAGCGGATTCGGGAGGCCCAACAAGAGGCCATGAAAGAGGAACATCGCAAGAGTGAGCGTATTGTGGATCAGGTTTCCTCCTTCGACTATGACAGTCGTGGATTGTTGACTCTTCACCGGAGGGTGCAGGTCCCATATCATGAAGGTCTGCGCCAGGTATTGATGGAAGAGGCGCACAAATCCATGATTTCTATCCATCCTAGGGCAATGAAGATGTACATGGATCTTCTTCTAGACTAATGGTGGCCCTACATGAAGAGGGATGTAGCATGGTTTGTGGAGAGATGCCTGACCTGCAAAAAGGTCAAGACCGAGCACCAGAGGCCTCACGGAAAGGTTTAGCTATTGGATATCCCTCTATGGAAGTAGGAGGATATCACTATGGATTTCATCACAAAGCTTCCCATGACCGCGTGATGAGTGGATTTGATTTTGGTCATCGTTGATCGATCGACCAAGAGCGCCCATTTTATTCTGATTCAGGAGAGCATTTCGGTCGAAAGGTTGGACGACATCTATATCAGGAAGTAGTGGCGCGGCACGGGGTGCCAGTCTCAGTGATTTTCTACAGGGATGCGCGGTTCACTTCCAGATACTGGAAGACGTTTCATGACGAGTTGGGTACTCGTCTGCACTTTAGCACTACTTTTCACCCGCAGATGGATGGTCGAAGTGAGCGGACCATCCAGACCCTAGAGGACATGCTGTGAGCATGTGTTTTAGACTTTGGAGGTAGTTGGGATATTTACCTCCCTTTGGCTGAGTTCTCCTATAATAAAAGCTATCATGCGAGTATTGATTGTCCTCCTTTCGAGATGCTATATAGGAGGAAGTACAGGACCCCGATATGCAGGGGTGAGGTGGGTTAGAGGGTCATGGGGAGTACCAAAGTGGTACTCAAGACTACGGAGAGGATCCAACAGGTTTGAAGCAGGCTTCAGACTACTCAGAGTCAGCAGAAAAGTTATGCCGACAAGCGTCGATCGGACCTGGAGTTCCAGGTTGGGGACATGGTACTCCTAAAAGTGTCGCCTTGGAAGGGTGTCATTCAATTCAGGAAGCGGGGCAAGTTGGGCCCCAGATGTATTGGACCCTTCAGGATTGTCGCCTGGTTGGGCAAGGTGGCATATAGGCTGAATCTGCCAGCCGAGCTTAGCCATATTCATGGCACCTTTCACGTCTCCCAGTTGCGGAAATGTTTGGTAGACGACTTTGAAGTGGTACCTCTCGAGGATATTCAAGTGGATGATAGCCTGAACTACATCGAGCGACCAATAGCCATTCTAGATAAGAAGACAAAGATGCTGAGGAACAAGGAAGTACAGCTAGTGAAGGTGCAGTGGCAGCACCGCAAGGGCTCGGAATGGACTTGGGAGCCGGAGGATGAAATGAGAGAGCAATGTTATAGCATATGCAATCAATCCTATATCCGAAGGATATGGGCCTTGATTCATAATGTCTTATACAAAGATCGTATACTTGTTCAGTCTCTTGCTATAATATTTCCATATATCGAATTTTCTATGTTGAATTATTTCAACACGATATTCATATATGTCCAAGACAACGTTTTATTAAATCCTTCAATCTAGACTTTTAGATTTGAAATAAAGTATAAGTATCCTCTCCCCTAAATCCTTTTGCAGCGAAACAATTCCCAAAATTTTCTATTTTGCAAATTTGAAAACTTTGTTTCCTATTACTAGTATTGCCAACATGCAGCACTTAACATAACATTTATGCTTTTACCATCATAAGAATTATGCTTCTATCTACATAATAATTATGCTCTCACTAGCTTTCACATGTACCTAGAAATCAACTAGACTTCCATTAATCAATACTTTTTGACTTTCTTACTAAAGTGTAGATTTATGATACGTAATGGTTCGATAAGTCTTCAACTAGACTTCTGAAGCTCATACACCTTCATTAGATAGCATATGTGTGTGTGTGTTTAAACGATTTCATAACTTATAGCTACAAGTCCTGAACGTTCAAACTATTTCTTGCCATTTCTCACAATTCAAACTATGAAAAGGGATGTCATAATTATGTTATGAATTTGAGAGCGCAATTATCAAAACCACTAACTATTACGATATCAATATTTAAAATCTATAGGTGGCAGTATTTCCTCGTAATCATTTTCATGAATTATAGCGAAAACATATTCCACCTAGATTTTATGGTGTATGTGTTCCCATCCATGTGAATTTATCAATTCCAACCTACAATCATAAGATAAGGTTTAGGACAAAACCAAAATCAATTTTAGGTTTCTCCTTTCATGGACTAAACTTGCTTGTTCTTTGTTTCTTTCGCTCTGATAGCACGAGGGCCAGCTAGTGCTTCAGTGTCGTTAAGTAGCTCACCCATATTGACCAATGTACTATCATTGAATAACATGCTCTGCCTTTTACAGTTGAATGAGAGCCATAGAACTCATAAGCATTGCCAACACAACAGGAAGGTGCACAAAAACAGTATTGTGTCAACTTAACATGATAGGTTATCAACCTTAAGTTGTGTGCTAGTGATAACTAGAAGGTTTGTTCTCAATTGAATCCTGGAGCACTTCAAAATCAAAAAGACTCCCACTGACTTCTTGACGTATAAGTTTCTTTCTCAAGGAGCATTCCTTGACAAGCAAAACAAATTTTCAAAAGTTAGTATGGATTCTCATCCATAAAAACACTTCAAAGAATTGGTCTTAGTTTATCCTTTGTTTTAACCAAAACATCACAACTACCAATTTCAAATGTGCCAGAGTAAGAAAACATTATTACTCCACATTTCTTGAGGTGTTATTAACCTACTTAGTGTCAAACAAGATTCAAGATACGACTTATAGTTACTAGAGTATGAGTCTAAAACTTGATTGGAAACGAAGTATGACTCCTCTCTTGACTAAACCATTTCACTAATATCTGATTCCTCTTCTTAATCAAACAATTACACTAAGATGTTCTTCAAGGATCAATTTGTGACATGATTCCACAATCATTAAGATGATCATAAAACATGATACTAAAGTACACTCATTTCCTTTCAGATTGGAGAAACCTTTATCTTTCTACCATATATATTGAACCATCAGTAAACCATGACAAATAGACTTATTGTACTTTTTTGGTGGATCTAAATAGTCTACATCAATGTGTACTAGATCCTTTAGTCCTTCACTCGATTCACATAAACATGTGATCAACGAATTAGTCATGATCTTCCAACGATCAAGGTACTCATACATCATACAATTCAAATTGTATGACTTCAAGTTTCTGTCCAATTGAAACTTAGGTGACGAGATTTCCTTTTCACTTTGTTAATCATGACATTACCGTAAATGATATAATTAAGAATCAAATCCATATTTAACATTACTAGAAATGTAACCTCCAATTTTCCTAAATTCAATTGCAAGGAAATATAAAACAAACTAGATAAACCAAAAATACAGTTTTATTGATAATAAGTGGAAAAAGTTTTGTCCTTACAATGGAAAATATGAAAACAATGTTTCTAGACATTTCCTTAGCAATCTATTAAGTCATCATAACTCCTAAGAGTAGCTTCCAAAATCTAATCATCGAACCATACGACTGAAATCCATTTCTTTCAATCAGATTCGGCTTACTCTTCTTAATAATCTATGAATAAGAACTTAATAAAATAATGGAGTTAGATAGTGGATGTACCAGAAGTTGAGTCGCACACCTTCAATTTATTACCTTTAAGATCTATCAGGTATTCTGGGCAGCTTCACATCCGATGCCCCTTCAATTGGAAATAGAAACATATGGAACTTTTCTTTACCATATGGTCCAACGGTTTGACCTTGGCCGATCCCTTTCTATTGGGAAAAGAAATCTTTTCTGGACTACCAATGTTGCCATTGTTAATGTCCATGGAAATTTAGGAGATAGATCTTTCAAACATATTTTCTTGACTTGTGCTCTTAAGCATTTCTACTTCAGTAGTAATCAACATATATATTTTAGATCAATTAGGGTCACGTAGTGGTCCCACATTTAGTAGTCTTTAATGAACTGACTATATGATCCAAGAAGCAAAAGTAGAGCCCAGTCAATGTTCAGCTCCCTTGGGAAAACGACACCTAACATTCGCAATTTGTCAATGTGTGGTTTCATTTTCAGAGCATGTGCACACACAGATTTTCTATCTTGATGTTTACATGCCAACGGGGTTTGAGTGACGTCGTACTTTTCAACTTGAAGAAGACATGACTTAGGGAGAGTCACTGGAGGAGGTGGAGGAAGAGTTGGAGAAGTATGATTTCCAATTCCACCATTGTTTGAAGAAGGGAACATTCTTTCATCTTGGTCAACATGTGGAAGATCATCTCCAGAAGGAAAAACATTTCCAGAAGGACGAGGAAAACTATTGTTGTCTGAACTGGACATCTATAAATGGAGAAAAGAGATTTCAAGCTAGTTGATTTTAATCCTTACTTTTTAACCCAAACAATTTTAATTAAGGCTAGGATCCATATTTTCGATTCAAATTCTGAAGACGGATGTCATAATCAAATTCGAATCTATTTTAGGTAGGTAAAGCATTTGCCAATTTCAATCTTATGAAACTCGTAGATCTTTTAAGATTCATTGAACTATTCAATGTCATGTTTAATCTCGATTACGCTTTCACTTTGTGATTGGGATGCCGAGGATCACAAACGAGATGTGAATAACCATGCAAATTAGTTTGGTACTCTCGATGTCATTTATCATCTGAAATTAACGTGTCGGTTAACCACACACGCTCCATTAATTCAATGATAATTTACGAGACACCCATTGCCAACACTATTAGTCCCATATTAGTGTGTCGGTTAACTACACACGCTCCACTAACGACCAATAAGGTGGGTTAGCATCAAATTCATATTTTTCCTAAAGTAACTAAGAGTGGGATTTTTAGAAAAATGTTTTAGTTACTTTATAATTCATTATACTTATTAATGAAAAATATTTTTTCATATCAAACCGGTTCGGCTAACGACCCTCCACTAGTTAAGGAAGCGGTGGGTGAGAATGGACACCCATTCAATCGTCATTTTATATGCAATTTCTTTATACTCCCCTTACAGACCGGCTCCGCGAATGAGGCCTACTAACGGTAAGACTGATTTTTCTTATATATATATATATATATATATATATATATATATATATATATATATATATATATATATATATAATTAAGTGTTTCATATATATATATATATATATATATATATATATATATATATATATATATAGTATAAGGTGAATTTTAAACATTTAAAAATTCCAAGGGTTTAATCTTTTAGTAAATTAAACTTTTGATTTAATTAAATTTAAAACATATATGGATTTATTAATTATCCTTTAATTAATCAACTAATTAAATTATCAACAAAATATATAACAATGTAATTTAGGGTTTATATTTTAAATTTCAAAATAAACATTTTAATTTAAATCTCAAACAACCCTAAAATTAACATTAATTATTAAGCCCAACTAAAAATCAAATTAATTATTTAGTAACCAATTATGGATATATAAATTATCCTTGAATTAAATAATTAATTAAATTATTAATCATATCTATAAGGATAATTATAATTAAATAAAATCAACATTATCCAACTCATAATTATATCCTAACATTTAGGTCATATTGTAACGCCCGCAGATCCGGGCTAGTCAATTTAGAGTCAATAGGGATCGAAAACGACTTTTTGACAAAAGATTATTTAGAATATATAATCTTAACCAAGTTTTGGAATATGTCACAAGGTTTCCGTACATATAAAGAACGCCAAAATCCGAGTTATAACGAAGAAGTTATGGCCCGTCGAAGTTTTATGGCAAAATCGGCACGACACCGGGAAGCGTAAATAGTGAATTTACGATAGAGCAAGATTTAACCTTAGCAATCTAAACAAAAGTCGTAGAATATGTTAAACTAAGAGTGTCTATAAAAAGAACGCCCAAATCTGACTTTGTATGAGGAAGTTATGATTTTTCTAAGATTCGGCTTAGCAGTGCACGGTCCAAAACTCGAATTTTAGTTCGAGAGGTTTTTGGCTTACGCGACCTAAATAAGAGTTGAACATCTCATTAAAAGGAACTTAACAGTAAAAAGACAGACGAAAACGGAGTCTGTATGAAGGAGTTACGAATTCTTCGCGGTGATTTAACAGTCTAAACGCCTCCTACTATTAAATTTGAGATCGGTCGAGAATTAGCCGATGGAGTCAAAATGAAAGTTGTAGATCTTGATTTTACCTACGCGTTGAAAAAAAAGAATGTTGAAAACTAAGCTCGTATGCGAGAGTGATGATTTTTCTAAGTTTGAAGGCTGATACGCGATAAGGGTGACGTGGCACCACCAGAATTGGACACGTGGCACCACCAGAAGGCCACCACATGCACCAACACGGCGAGTAGGTCCCCCTAATCGGCGAGTCCATCAGATATTTTCACTATAAGTAGAGGTGTCGGGTCTAGCCTCTTCTTCACACCTCCCAAACCTTCTTTCTCTCTCTAGTTTCTCTCTCTAGCCTCCCAACCCCCCCTAAAGCCTAGGTAAACCCCCTAGCACCCGAAGGAAGCCCCGAGGCTCCCGGAGTCCTGAGAAAAAGGGTCTTTCGGCTTGGAAATGTTGCTCCATCGAAGCCCGGTTTTCGAGAAAACCCACTGTAAGTGAGCTACGCCTACCCTATCTTTAGCGTAGCTTATGTTTCGATATAGTAATGTTATTAGGTCTTTAAAATAATTATTTAGGCTATTATTATGAGTTATATTGAGTGTTATTTAACGCTTATATGATAATAAAAATAGCTAGACTATTAATTAGTCGCGGTTATCGTTAGACTAAACCCTAGTGGTATTGGTACTAGGTTTTATCGAAGGAAAATTGTTTTGAGAGTATCGAAGTGTTGTCCGAGTGCCGACTCACCACCTTCCCAGGTGAGTGCATAGTTACTTTCATCTTACACATAGCTATGAAGTATTTTATATATATTACGTGTTATGTGTGCATATTATCTGAGTACTTGTTATCTATGCTAAATGAACGATTTTATACATGTTTTAAATGATATAAACTGTATATGTATTTTATATCTACGATAATGTTGAGGTAAACATGGGTAGATATAATAGATGGAATATAAGTTGAATGATGAGTTGAGAGGTATTATAGACCACGAGGTGAGGGTGAGAGGTGGACGATGTGAGAAGCCTTTTTCTCAAATGATGGCCCCGTCATTCAGCAGAGTATGGATGACAACCACGGACTATTCTAGACAGTCCAGTGGAACACTAGCAGGCTCGCAACCTGTAGGTGTTGTGAACGACATGTTCACCTGGGGTACTCTAAACCTTGGTGACCATGCAGACTTGGTGCCTAAACCTTGGTGACCATGCAGACTTGGTGCCTAAACCTTGGTGATCATGCCGACTTGATGCCTAAACCTTGGCGACTATGCAGACTTAGTGCCCGTTGTGTAAACTGTGGCAACGATGGATTTCATGCCGATTCCTTAGGATAATCCTTAGGAATGAATGAACGAGGAATAGTTGATTCTTAGGGTAGATCCTTAAGAGTAAAGAAGATAATGGGGATGGGTAATTGGGTTGATTGTTTGATTGTTAAACATAATAATTATATTGTTGTGGGTTAAAAACCCTATGTACTCACCAGGTTTTCCAACCTAACCCACTCAGTTTATGTATATCTCAGGTTTCGATATGAAGCGACATTACACTGAGAGATTAAAGAGATGTAGATCACTAGTGTAAATAAATGTAAGTCCGTTTATGCTTATGTTCCTGTACTGACAATGACATCCCAAACGTTTTCAAAAAAATAAAATACATTTCTTTGAAAAAATTTTGATAACATATTTATCGTATTTTTCTGGGAACAAATTCCGCAACATTCTTATAAAAAGAAGTACTCTGATTTTTATAAAGCATAAACAAAATCGGTCTTTTCTGACCGTGAAAATGGGGATGTCACACATATTTAATCATCTAATATTACCAAAAATTAGATTATGGCAGATTTAATAAAAGATGATTACCAAATATTAACCAAATAAATCAAGTTAGGCAAGAAAATCTGAAATCAGGATCTGACGCACAAACACGTTGAGTTCGAAGAACAACTCGACAAGTTCGAAGAACAGAATGTTGATTTTGTTTTCTCCTCCTTATTCAAGTTCATATTATTATCAATTCAATAGAAAACTAAGCCTATGCTCAGATACCACTAGTGGGTTTTGAGCAAAACATATAATCCTATATGTGCATGTAACCCTAATTGAAGATCTACGCTTTCTCTAATTGAACATACAATAACGAACAACAAAGTACAAACCCTAGATCTATGGATAATAATCGAAAATCACATAAGAAGGGTTATGGTTCATACCTTTAAGATTGTTATTGTAAAAAATCATGAATCCTTGCTTGAAAGACCTTTGGTTGCAAGCGCCAAGAGTTTAGTGCCTCTGATGGTTCACAAACAAACAAAAGCAACCAACGAAAACTATAGAGAGAGTAATATAATGGAAATTTCGACTCTTAGGCTCTTAGAGGAGTCACTACACAGAGTATACATGTAAAACCGTAAATTTTCAAACAAAATTTTCATTTTAAAATCACATGAATCTCATAAACACAATTCACATATCCCCAAAATGTCAATTTATCAAAAACACATATTCATAATTGTTTAACAAAATCTAGGATGCTAAAAAAAATAACTTCGTCTCATGTGTATAATCAAGTTGGCACCTTCGCGTGATCCTGAGAAGTACCTAGAACACATAACAAATAACACGGTAAGCACGAAGCTTAGTGAGTTCTCCAAAATAACACACACATCTCATTAGCCTCTCATGGCTATACTTGAATAAGACCCTATGGTCAATGTGTCTCAGTGGAACCCTCCGGTCCCACACTTGGGTGGACCCTCCGGTCCTAACTCAGTAAACTCAGAATAATACACAGCATAAATCACGCAGACATAATGCAAGATATCACAATACTCAATATAAGCACACAAGACCCTCCGATCACATGAATATTACCACTCTAGGTATGTATAGTGAAAGGACTCACGTCTTAAGCAAGCAAATAAACCCCGTACACGAATTACCGATCTAGCCTCCGCCTAACACATATGATAATAATCTCTAATTAACACTTAATCACAACTCTAAATAAACTAAGTTATTTTCTCCCTCTAACTCTTGGGATGGTGAAAGACCATTTTACGCCTCCTTGGTCCCCATAATCCCTATCATGACCAAACCCTAAAGTCAACAGAAGTCAACACTCGAGTCAACAGTCCATGTTGACCCGACTTGTCGAGTGCATCTATGTGACTCGTCAAGTCCCCTTGTTCCTTCAGTAATGTCGCGAAAATCCAACTTAACTCGTCAAGTAGTCTCATACACTCGCCAAGTTACTCATGTCCAGACTCGTAGGGGAAAACCCTAGCCGACTCGTCGAGTTGGCTCATCGAGTCGTCGAGTCCTTTCAAACCCTTTTCTCATTCAGACGTTTTAAGGTAGAATTAAAACCAAAAACTCTAGATCTATCCTCCTAAGGCTGAGATACTACATAAAGCTACATGCTTTATGTCCATGCATGGGACTTACGACTAGAAATGCCAAAACAAGTTCCATTTAAGGTCTTAAGCAAAAAATCCATTCTATAGCTGGATAAAGTTGGGTCCTTTGGACTCTAGGGACCTCAAAAGGTCTAGATCTAAAGTCTTAATCTCTTGGTAAGCTCAAGAGACTCAAAGTCTCAAGGAAAGATAGAAAAGGCCCTAAAACTCTATAAGAATGAGATCTAATCAAAATAATGAGCTAGGTGGAGAATTTTTTCCTTCAACAGAAGTTATAGATGAAATAACACCAGATTCAACAGTCCCTTCTCGTTTCCAAGCCTTGATACTCTTCTCTTCTCTTCCAAAAGTACACTAGAATGCTCAAGTTAGTTCTTCTCCCTCTTAATTCACTCTAGACGATTAGGGTTTCACATAGGGGATTAAGGTAGTTAGTGAGGCGGAAATAAGGGATTAAGTTCCTTTAAATAGGACCCAACCCTGGAGAATTAGGGTTTCCTCTCACAATGCCAACTCATCGAGTTGGTCCCTCCGAATCGTCGAGTTGGTCGTAAAACCCACGTGGCCAAATCCGTCTCTACTCGACGAGTTGGGGCATCTAACTCGTCGAGTTGCTCAATCAACTCATAAATAAATATATAAATATTATACCTAGGATTCGGGATGTTACAATTCTCCCCCACTAGAATCAAACTTCACCTTCGAAGTCATGCTTCAGAAACAATTTTGGGAACTGCTCGCGCATCTCGGACTCCGGCTCCCAAGTCCACTCGGATCCCCTACGGTGCTCCCACTGCACTTTAACTAGTCGCACTTCCTTGTTCCTCAGGGTCTTAACTTTTCTATCCATAATCATTATCGGTCTCTCACTATAGTTCAGGCTTGCATCGACCTGAATGGCCTCTAAAGGTACTACTTTCGTCTCATCGGCTACACACTTCCTCAACTGATACACGTGGAAGGTGTTATGAATCTGGCTCAAATCTGTAGGTAGCTCCAACTGGTAAGCTACCTTACCCACTCGGGCAATCACCCTGAAAGGACCTATGTATCTAGGGTCCAGCTTGCCCTGTTTCCTGAATTGGATCACCCCCTTCCATGGGGATACCTTCAGGAGGATAAAATCTCCGACCTGCAACTCTAGCTCGGATTGTTATCGGTATGCGTAACTCTTCTGCTGACTTAGGTCCATCAGTAACCTCTATCTGACCTGCTGAATCTGCTCGGTTGTCTTGAGCACTATCTCAGTGCCACCAATCACTCTCTGCCCTACCTCTCCCCAACAGATAAGTGCTCAAATGGAGGCATACCAATACTGGAATGTTGGTTGTTGTTGTATGAAAACTCAGCCAAGGGAAAATAAGTGTCCCAACTTCCTCCGAAGTCCATAACACATGCACACAGCATGTCCTCAAGCTTCTGAATTGCCCGCTCACTCTGCGCGTCTGTATGTGGGCTGGTATGCAGTACTGAAGTGCAACCGGGTACCCAACTCCTCATGAAACTTCTTCCAGAATCTAAAAGTAAAACGCACATCTCGATCTAACACTATCGATGTTGGCACTCCATGTCGTGCTACCACCTCTCTCACATAAATCTCGGCTAATTTCTCTACAGAAGAGTTCTCACTGATAGCCAAAAAGTGAGCACTCTTCGTCAACCGGTCCACAATCACCCATATCGCATCGATACCTCACGCGGTTCTCAGTAGTTTGGTGATAAAATCCATGGAAACCTGTTCCCACTGCCACCGGGGAATCTCTAGAGGTTGCAAAGGG
Source organism: Lactuca saligna (assembly GCF_052625555.1). Classification (NCBI taxonomy): domain Eukaryota; kingdom Viridiplantae; phylum Streptophyta; class Magnoliopsida; order Asterales; family Asteraceae; genus Lactuca; species Lactuca saligna. Next base: position 53,849,743 of record NC_136424.1, read on the forward strand.
CCATGTGGACGTTGTTGCTCCACCTTAGGTTGGCGACATATCAAGCACCTCTCAACTACCCATGCCACATCCCTCTACATATAGGGCCACCAGTAATCTTTCTTCAAATCCAAATACATTTTAATGGACCCCAGGTGGATCGAGAATCTCGATCTATGTGCCTCCTCCATCAGTATGCATCGAGCTCCACCTATATAGGGCACCCAAATCCGCCCACGAAAAGTCATAAGCCCCTGAATATTCGTCCCAAACTCATAAATATGCTTGATTATTCGCTCTCTCTTACGGTTCTCTGGTCTCACGACCTCCACCTGGGCCTCTCGAATGGTATCTAGGACTGGATTTATCACCATCATCCGCATGCACACATCTCGTATCGAAGCGCTCACTGCTCTACGGATCAAGGCATCAGATACCACATTAGCCTTACCCGGATGATACAAGATCTCATAGTCATAGTCTTTCACTACATCCAACCACCTCCTCTATCTCATATTCAGGTTAGGTTGATCCATGAGGTACTTCAGGCTCTTGTGGTCCATGTATATGGTACACCGGGCTCCATACAAATAGTAGCGCCAGATTTTGAGAGCAAACACCATTGCCCCAACTCCAAATCGTGGGTGGGATACCTCGTCTCATGAGGCTTCAACTACCTCGATGCATATGCTATCACATACCCCTTATGCATCAACACCACACCCATCCCTGATATGGATGCATCACAATCAACTACAAAGTCATCCACTCCCTCGGGAAGGGCTAACACTGGAGCTTCGCACAATCTGTGGCGAAGAGTCGCGAATGAGGCCTGCTGCTCGGGCCCCCAGTAAAAAGTAACACCTTTCTGGATCAATCTGGTGAGGGGAACAACAATAGGAGAAATCTATGATAAACCTCTGATAGTAGTTGACCAAACCCATAAAAATCATGATCTCGGTCAGGGATCTTGGCACCTCCCATCTCATAACTTCCTCAATCTTGGCCGGGTCGTCCAATATCCCATTCTGATTAACGAGGTGTCCCAGGAACCGGACCTCTCGTAACCAGAAATCACACTTAGAGAATTTGGTAGAAAGCCTCTCTGTCCTCAATACTCCATGAATCTCTCAAAGATGCTCCTCGTGTTGCTCTCTAGACCTCAAGTACACCAGAATATCGTCGATGAACACGATCACCGATCGATCCAACATGGGCATGCACACCCGGTTCATGAGATCCATGAACACTGATGGTGCGTTGGTTAGTACGAAATGAATCACCACAAACTCGTAGTGCCCATAACGAGTCCTAAAGGCCATATTCTGGATATCCTCCTCGCAAACTCTCATCAAATGATATCCATACCTCAAATCAATCTTGGAAAACCAAGATACCCCCTGAAACTGATCGAAAAAATCATTGATCCTCGGTAGTGGATAACGGTTCTTGACCGTCATCTTTTTTAACTCCCAGTAATAAATGCACATCTGGTGTGAACCATCCTTTTTCTTGACAAAAAGGATCAGTGCTCCCCACAGTGAGCTACTTGGCCTGATAAAAACCTTCCCCGGCAGCTCTTGGAGCTGTGAGGATAACTCCTGCATCTCTGGCGGTGCAAGGCGATAAGGTGCCTTGGCAATAGGCGCCGTACCCGGAACCAAATCAATCTGGAACTCCACCTACCTCTCGGGAGGCACACCCGGTAACTCCTCAGGGAAAACATCCAGGAACTTACACACTATTGGAAACTCAGAGATAGAACTCGGCCTCTCTGTAGCAACCCTCGTATCCATCACGTACGCCAAAAATCCCATACAACCCTGCTGTAGATCTGTCTCGCACTGGCAGCAGAGCAGAAAGCTGATCCAGATCTGGTACCCTCGCCATACACCATAAGCACTCCCCTACTAGGGTCTCGTATGGTCACCATCTGACGCTCACAACTCCAAACCGACTCAACCAATCCATACCCACTATGACATAGACATCACCCATCGCGATCGGTACCAGGTCTATCGGTAACTCAACACAAAAAATCTCTAGTACACATCCCTGGAATACATCAGTAGCGAAAACCGCGTGCTCGTCGGCTATAGAAACCCTCAGAGGTCGACTCAACATCTCACGTCGGATATTGATGTGATGACTAAAAGCTAAAGACACAAAGGATCAACTCACACCCGAGTCAAATAACACCAAAGCAGGTATAGAACTCACAAGAAAAGTACCTATATACAACACTGTATAAGCACAACAAATCTCAAAATAATATAAATAAGGAAATATGTACCAGCCACGATATCAGGTGTTGCACGGACCTCCTCCGTTATTAGCTGAAAAGCTCTCTCATGATCCCTCGGTGTCTCGACCTTCGCTGGCCAACTATCAGTAGCACGTAAAGCAGCAGGCGCGGAACACTCAGCTGAAAAGCTCTCCCATGCCTAGATCACTCAACCTTGGGGAAATATTTCTCCATGTGCCCCTCTTTGCCACATTTTTAGCAAATCCTTGCCCGATATGATGCCTCGTGACTCTTGTCGCACTTTCCATAAGTGAGGCCCTTTTGGCCCCCAGCTCTCACATCAGTAGGCTTTTCCCGCTTCGTCGGTGGCAGCGCCTACATCGGTATCATGTCTTTACCCCGAGACTCCTCCTCCTCTCTGGTCTGCAACTCTAACTCAATCTCCCTCCACCTAGAATTGGTCTGAAGCTCAGCCAATGTCCGGTATGACGAGTTCGCCATGAACTCCCATATATCCCTCCTTATTATGCTCAGATAACAATTCACACGTTCCTGCTCAGTAGACACGTGCTCAGGGAAAAACAACGCCCTCTCATGGAGCATCCTCGTGATTTCAGTCACAATTTCTGTCTTCTGCTTGAGAGACAGAAACTCTTGGGCTAACGGTTCCCTCTCCACCGGGAGAACCTAATCATCTTGGAACAGCTGTGTAAACCTCTCCTTGCAGCATGATCTACAGTAGTAAAACTGGTGGTCACACATTTCCACCAGCCCTTGGCTCCCGAGCAAAGCTGGTTCAGCACAAACCGAACTCTCAAGTGATCTAGGCATGAACACATGTAAAAGCATCCTTCAATTTCATAGATCCATCTCATGGAAGCAATTGGATCCTGTGTCCCATGAAACTCTGGTGGCTTTGTGTTGCTGAACTCCCGGAACAACAACGAGTCACCTCCCTGTGGCCTAGCAGCGGTAACAACTATGGTCGCTGCAGCAGCAGCAACCTCAGTAACAGTAGCATATCGCTCATCGAATGTCTCAATCAATGTGGTCTTAATAGACCCAAACATTTCTAGTATCGCCTCTAGGATGGTTGCAGCCACCTCCTCATGAATGATCATGCATATCTCCTCGTCACTGATCCCAATGCACCCAGGGTTGTGGCGTGTACCCACCATGATGTCTCTGAAACACAACACGAAAAGCATCAGAGACTAGATCGAGTAAAATCACACTTGATTCCTCGTCCCTACATGCTCCTTAGCACCCTAAGGATTCTTACTTGGTTTGCATACAGATCCAGTGCTTTCAGTAGTATGGGCCCAATACTACCTTCCACACCAACCTGTTGTCACCCTAAGTCCTCCTCATTGGATTCCAACTCACAAGTACTCTATCTCTCATGAATATCAGACTACTCTATCAGTAGACCCCTCATATGCTCATCTAGGTATCTCTCCTAGATTATCCCTCAACTTAGAACTCTTTCTAAGTGATTCTTGTTAGATACTCATACTCATCATATACTCAAGGAAAATAATAGATAGAAGCAACTCCTAGGCTACGACATCAAAAATAAGACAACTCTAGCCCTACATATGAAATAACTAGCCTATCCTCTATCATGCATCCCTAACATCTCATAAATATCTCATAACACAAATAAGTAAGGGTATTTGGGAAATCACCGTTCGGGCTATGGCTGATTGTACACACTGCTCCAACTTATTTTTCTGTTAAAACTCTTTCTCATTTTAGAAAAATCATCTCTTTTGAAAAAAATGCTCAAATCCTCAGTTTGATTCCAGACATACCCGAGGGTACATCCGAATCCCTCAAACCAAGGCTCTAATACCAACCTGTAACACCGTAAATTTTTATTTTAAAATCACATGAATCTCATGAACACAATTCACAAATCCCTAAAATGTCAATTTATCAAAAACACATATTCATAATTGTTTAACAAAATCTAGGATCCTCAAAAACATAACTCTGTCTCGTGTGTACAATCAAGTTGGCGCCTTCCCGTGATCCTGAGAAGTACCTGGAACACATAACACATAACATGGTAAGCACGAAGCCTAGTGAGTTCCCCAAAATACCACACACATTTCATTAGCCTCTCATGGCAATACTCGAATAAGACCCTATGGTCAATGTGTCTCAGTGGAACCCTCCGGTCCCACAACTCGGGTGGACCCTCTAGTTCTAACTCAGTAAGCTCAAATTAATACACAACATAAATCACAAAGACATAATGCAGGATATCACAATACTTAATAAAAGCACACAAGACCCTCCGGTTATAGAAAGATTACCACTCTAGGCAAGTATAGTGAAAAGACTCACCTCATAAGCAAGCAAATAAACCTCATACATGAATCACCGATCTAGCCTCCACCTAAAACATATGATAATTATCTCTAATTAACACTTCAATCACAACTCTAAATAAACTAAGTTATTTTCTCTCTCTAACTCTTGGGATAGGTAAAAGACCATTTTACCCCTCCATGGTCCCCATAATCCTTTTCTTGACCAAACACTAAAGTCAACAGAAGTCAACACTCGAGTCAACAGTACATGTTGACCCGACTCGTTGAGTGCATCTATGTGACTCGCTGAGTCCCCTCGTTCCTTCAGTAATATTGCAAACATCTAACTTAACTCGTCGAGTTGTCTCATAAACTTGCCAAGTTACTCATGTCCAGACTCGTCGGGGAAAACCCTAGCCAACTCATCGAGTCGGCTCATCGACTCGACGAGTCCTTTCATACTCTTTTCTCATTCAAACATTTTAAGGTAAATTTATAACCCCAAACTCTAGATCTAGCCTCCTAAGGCTGAGATACCACACAAAGCTACAAGCTTTATGCCCATGCATGGCACTTAGGGCTTGAAATGCCAAAACAAGTTCCATTTAGGGTCTTAAGCATAAAAGCTCTTCTATAGCTGGATAAAGTTGGGACCTTTGGACTCTAGGGACGTCACCAGGTCCCGATCTAAAGTTTCAATCGCTTGGTAAGCTCAGAACACTCAAAGTCTCAAGGAAAGATGGAAAAGGCCCTAAAACTCCATAAGAATGAGATCTAATCAAAATAATGAGCAAGGTGGAGAGTTTTTACCTTCAACAGAATTTGTAGATGAAATAACACCATATTCAACAGTCCCTTATCGTTTCCAATCCGTGATACTCTTCTCTTCTCTTCCAAAAGTACACTAGAATTCTCAAGTTAGCTCATCTCTCTCTCTTTCTTTCTTTCTTTCTTTCTTTCTTTCTCTCTCTCTCTCGCTCTCTCTCTCTCTCTCTTCTCTCTCTCTTTCTCTCTCTCTCTCTCTCTCTCTCTCTCAATTCACTCTAGACGATTAGGGTTTCACATAGGGGAGTAAGGTGGCTAGTGAGGCGGAAATAAGGGCTTAAGGTCCTTTAAATTCGACCCAACCCCGAAGAATTAGGGTTTCCTCTCACTACGCCAACTTGTCGAGTTGGTCCCTCCAACTCGTCGAGTTAGTCGTAAAACCCACATGGCTAAATCCGTCTTTACTCGACGAGTTGGGGCATCCAACTGGTCGAGTTGCTTAATCAACTCATAAATAAATATATAAATATTATAACTGGAAGTCGGGATGTTACAATACCTGAAATGTTAATAGAAAAATAATAGTCATATATCTTAGGATCATCTACATCTTCCTATTTATCTTCTAGATCATTAACCCTATGAATCGTAGGACTTGAGTAAATTTTATCTCTATAGGATTTTTTGGAGGAAGACTCTTTCTTCCTGTTAGGATGGTTGTAGGATGTGTTTGTCCTCTTATAGATCTTCTTATCTTGACTTTGAACCCTCAATGACCTCATCCTTATGTGACCTTAAAATTCCTATCACTTGTGACAACCTGTACGTTTTGAATTGTGCATGAGCCTTCACAGTCAACACAATAGATTTCCATTTAAGACAGAGTTCTTGGAAAAATGTCACCTTTTTCTCGATTGGTTGATGCTTCAAATCATACTTCATAAGTCTGCTTAACAAATGATAATACCTTTTAGAAACTTCATCAATGTTTTCTTCTCCTAAAGCAATGAAGTTTGAAAAATATGAAGTTGGTCAGCATGACCAGAATGTAGCTCTTTCAAACGTTTCCAAATTTCATTTGTAGTTTTGCATGAACTGAAAAGCCTAAAAGTATCTGGAGCAAGAGTGAAATGAATCTCTTTCTTTGCTTTCAAATCATTCCCAAGCTTTTCTTTCACTTCATCATCCATGTCAGTATATTTATCACAAAGTTCTTCATAATTAACAAGTGAATAAACAGGTTCCTTCGTCCTTGTGAACTTGTGTGGACCAACAGTTATGGATTTCTAGATGTATGAACCATGCTTCTCGATTCCAGTGATGTAATCTTCAAAATGCAACACCTACACCTCATAATCATATGGAAAGAGATTTAGAATCCTTGTATTTGAACCAATGCTACTTGACAAATTAAACGGCACAACATAAGAGTCTATTTTAGCCATGATTTCAATTAAAACTTAAACAACGAATCAAATCAATGAGTGAAATATAAAATTCAAACCAAAACAAGTTCTAGAACAAGAATTTGCAAATCATAAAGCAAACAAATTGCAATTGCAAAAGAGATCTAGAAAAATCAAAGACAAAGAACGGTGAACTCATGAACATTCTAAGATTTAAAATAGACTAAAAGTTTTCCTTGCTCTGATACCACTTGTAGAATCAAATTTAGATTCTAAAAGTATGAAATCATGTTTGAATGAAAGAAATGATTGCACACAAGAGTAAATAAGATTCTGATATGATTAGAGTAAGATCGTTCGATTACAACTATTGAGTGTAAGAACTCGCAAAAGCTTACTCTACTTTCTAAATATAGGTTGACAAAAAGAGAGTCGGTTAGAGAATAACCAATTAAGTTATCAAACAGTTACGCACATGTCACTACGAAACCTAGTGTCCAAAACTCTGAAGTCAAACATACTTTCGGAATTAAACATTGAAGACTACAATATTACAATATGAACTTTTGCAATAGACTCTAACACAACACACATTTAGACTCTGACATCATACATGGGAGGAGTCTTCTTTCTTCAAAGATATCATACATGTTTGAATGAAAGAAATGATTGCACACAAGAGTAAATAAGATTCTGATATGATTAGAGTAAGATCGTTCGATTACAACTATTGAGTGTAAGAACTTCGCAAAAGCTTACTCTACTTTCTAAATATAGGTTGACAAAAAGAGAGTCGGTTAGAGAATAACCAATTAAGTTATCAAACAGTTACGCACATGTCACTACGAAACCTAGTGTTCAAAACTCTGAAGCCAAACATACTTTCGGAATTAAACATTGAAGACTACAATATTACAATATGAACTTTTGCAATAGACTCTAACACAACACACACATCATACATGGGAGGAGTCTTCTTTCTTCAAAGATATCATACATGAGAGGAGTCTTCTTTCTTCAAAGAGCGATGAAACTAAATAATAACTCTATAAAAGGGAACATATGTGATCTCTTTCAAAGAGTATGTCGCAAAGATGGGTATAATGCGAATATTGATCAATTGGTTGTGTAGAATGAGTCTAAATTATTAAAGACCTAGTTTGAGTTGGTTTGTGTGGTTTATTAATGTAGCAGTTTTTTGTTGAGCATGTGTTTTATTATATAATCTTATTTACTATTTGTTGAGCTGTAGTAGTTCGTTCTATATCACTGTTTTGTGATGTAATTTTATTAAAAAATTGCTCACATAATTGTTCGTTCAAATTCTTTATAAAAGTTTAATTATTATTCTAAATAGTTATATTTAAAATAATACAATACAAAAGAAGTTAAATTGGTTAATAAATAAAAATTTATCAATTGGAATCCGATAGATATATTGGTAATACTAATATCAATTGGAATCCGATTATTAGTTGACTTAGTTCAACATATACAATAAATATTTATCAATAACATTGACTATAAAATGAACCCAAAAACCATCATCTTCATCTCAAATGCTATCTCCCTATAACATGTCATTGTCACACGATGTTGCGATGTATAATAAAAAGACGTTCACGACATATAGATTGCAATATCTTTTATCTTTACATAAATTCTAACATGGAGTTAGTCTAATAACATTCATCAAACTCCCCCGCCAAAAAAATTATCATAATAATAATAAAACCCTGTAAAGTCACATCATTTGTAGCAAATGAGATATCATAGATGTCACGATATTCAAAATATATTGATCTTTTAATTAAATATTATTTATCAACGTGTACGATTGAATAAACAATATCAACAAAATTATGGAATCGCATTTTGCGTGTAACTAATATCATAAAAGTTGATTGTTGATCGTTATGGTTTTTCCATTCTTGAATTTAACATTACCACCAATTAAAAATCATAAAAAATAAACAACTTAAAAATTCATCGGATGAGAGAGATGTTAATGAAGATGCTGAAATATACCAAAACATATTGATTGAATGGATAGACCAAAGGAGATAGAAATGAAAAGTTATTCGGCAACTTTATAGCATATAGGATGTCAAAAAGTTTCGTGGGACCTCGATTCCGTACGGGTTCCGTCCCGTATGGGAGCATTTGTTGAAAAAAAATAATAATAAGGGACGGGGGGCAAGGTTAACCCCTGTTTTAATTTCGGGGTGGAGGCGGGGTTGGTAGTCCCGTCCCGAAACCCCTATGGGGGCCCCGCTAAAAAATTATATAAATGAACATATATTAATTATATAAATATAATAAACAATAAAATGATTTTTACGTACAAAAATACAACAAAAAACATGTTTTTAAGTTATTTGTAACATGTAAAATTATGTAACAAATATTTATTTGTTACCCAAAAAATAGTTTCTTTTAGTCCAAACAAGAACTTCTTTTAGCCCAAATAAGATAGCCTAAAATCAATCGAGGGCGGGGGTGGGGTCAGAAAGGAAATTTGGGGGCTGGGGTTGAAAGGATGAAGATTTCGGGGGCAGGATGGGGGAACAAAAAAAAATTGGGGCGGGGGCAGGGGATGCAATCACCGTCCCGTTTGTCCCCGTTGACATCCCTAATAGCATCCCCTTAACAAAATTTATACATGAATTCAATTGGTGAATAACATCATTTGCAACTAGGGATGGCAAAAAAAGCCCGAACCCGACGGGGAAACCCAAAACCCGATCATTTCGAGTCGGATAATGGGTCGTTATCGGGTTTTTTTATCGGGTTCGGGGCAGGGAGTGGCTTCTCTTCGCCCCGCCCCGATTATATATACACACACACACACACACACACACGAATCCTTTTGATGTTAATTGCACACATTCAAATATAAAATATTTACCGTGGATAATCTTTTTAATTTTTAAAATATGGTGTGAATGATCATTTTTTATGTTTTGATGTATTACACTAAACTTAAATCAAATAATCTTTTTAGTTATTAACAATTATTTATGTTTTGACGTATTATACTAAACTAAATCAAATAATTTTTAATATAACATCTAGTTTATTTTATTAAAATGATGCATCATATTTTTAATTTAAAAGAAAGACTAGAACATGTATTTTTATAAAACATCTCTGGGTACCTTAAAACAAAATAAAAATTTTATTATGAATTGTTAAAAACCTGATAAGATATCCGAAACCCGACAAGAAAACCCGAACCCAAGAGCACCCCGATAAGATACCCAAAAAATATCGGGACGGGTTTGGAAAAAAACCGTACCGCACCCCGAACCCGCCCCGTTGCAATTCCTATTTGCAACAATCTGTGATATTAGCTTTTGTTAACAAAAAGGTATATTGCAAATTCCCCAAACATATTTTACAAAACTAATGATTATTTTTTGATATTTTTTGAAAATTAGTCACTTTCTTATGAATCAATAGGTCTAAAAACTTATAAACTCAACATATAAATTTATCATATAATTAAAATATTCAACCTTATTATATATTACCTAAAAGACTAAATGTTTAAGAATCTAGAGCTCAAGAGGATTTAAATCCAAATCAAATATGAAAGTCATATGTTGGAGTATGGGGTAAAAAAGTCACTTGACAACTTGTTTACAAAGTTCAAGAACTTTAGATCGAACTAAAGTTATAAGCTTTGACTTTTTAGGAACAACGTTACCTACTATAAAATTCACATTGACCCTATTTTCATTCAACCCCTTGAGAAAATTACAAGATTTCATTCCACTCACACGACTTAAATCTAATTCCAATTTAACCCCCCAACTCCCAATTAAAAAAAAAAAAAAAAAAAAAAAGATAAACATAAAAAAAAAAATTACTTTGGTAATTAAAATAAACAAAATACCCAGATGTGGGCAAGTGGCCCCCACCTATTGAGTTTCAGTTCTCCAACTCAGCAACTCGCGATTTCTGCTCTTCCAGGCTGGCACTGAGTTTGAACCAACTCGTTAGGTATTATTCACCGAGTTGACCCAGTCGAGTTCACCGGAGCTTCCACGCCGATGTCGTGATTAGCGGCCGTGTATGCCAACCCAACATCAAACAACCGTTGTTTTCCTCCACCCTGTAGCCATCGCCGCCGGCGAACAGAGCTAACAACATACTAGCTTGTTTGTAGGCGTTGGAACCCAGATGAACCGGTTCAAACCCACCCGATTCAAACCGAGTCTTCCATTGACTCAACGTCTGGTGCCTTTCAACTCGGTCTTGTCCTTCACACGCAACCACGTTACAGATCTGTTTCCCAAGATACACCTCCGACATAATCTTATCTTGGTTACTCGCCGCCGGAATACCACTACCTTCCGCCACTCCGCCGCCGTTGCCACTGCTTTCAAGCGAGTCAAAAAGGGTGGAATAGTAATGTAAAGACTCGGTGAATCGTTCCAAGAACACCGGTCCGTTATGATTAGCTTCTTGCTCCACCACTGTTACGATCTCCGGCTTCATCTCCTTCACCGCCGATAAGACCTTCTCGACGGCCCCCGGTCTAGCCAACAACTGATGCAACTCAAAAACCGAGTTAACTGCGACAACTTCATCTTCTCTTAAATCAAGCATCGAGGGTTCAAGATCAGCCAAGCTTTCAGCAAGAAAACCCCTGTACTCAAACTCCACATGAATTGTATCAGCCAATTGAGCCAATTTCCAACCAACCTCCTGCAAATGATCCGTATTATCACCTGATGGTGGCCCAATCCCGGTTAATCGGAAAGCGGGCGGACCTCCGGGTCGAAGAGCCAAAGCCTGCATCAGAGGCGGCCACTGCATACCCTGTTTCATGCTAAAATCAATCACATGAACCTTCTTCTTACCTGCAAAAGCTTCTAAGATAGCTTGATTCGCCGTAAAATGGGCAAATTTGAGGTAAGGGCAGGTTTCGTAAAAATGCATCTGAAGAAGATCTTGGAACGCCGGCGAATCTTGTGGCGTTTTAGGGTACAGCCGGTAGATTCTTCGAGCAAGAGCTTCGGCAAAATACGTCGCAACTTTCCTCATAGCTCCGGCTTGAGACACAGCTAAAATTCCGGCTTGTTTCACCAAGGTTTCAGCTAGTTTCATGTCGTCTTGCTGGACAGCTTCGGCACAAGCCATCAGAGTATGAACAAGTCGGATCCCGTTTTCCTGCGTATCGACGAGAACAATCGGATTCGGATTGTACGAGGAGGAGGCACCAGTCGACGGAGAAGAGGGTTTTTGTTTTTTCGCCGGAGGGTAAATTGCGTTCCCGGGGATCCTTTGTAGATCATCAACAAAGACAGAAGATGAGTCCACAGCCGACGGAGTTACAGAGGAGGTGTTGTTGACAAACGAATCATCGATAACAGTGGGTTGATTTGTGGGGTTCAGCTCACAAATCATTGATTCAAGCCACGAAGATAGATCTGAAGGGTTATAATGAACAGAATCAGAAGCAAGCTGAGACAACCCATCATCGTTCCCCAAAACACCCTCCAGATGCTCTATCTTTTGCGCAACATCAGCCATATCAGACGACTTAACTTTGTACCCAAGCACCGCCAACAGCTCATCAACGCCGGCATCTTGCTCTTCAACCTCATCCCACATCTTCGATTTCCCGGTCACATCTGAAAACCCAGAACCAGAGGCAGCGGCGGTGGAGGCGGAGGCGGAAGTGGAACTGCCGCCATTAAAGAAGGTGTAATCCTGCTGTGGGTATTCTCGTTTCATCTTTTTTTCTTTTTTCTTCTTCAGAGTCTTTTCTGTAGATCTTAAATCCAACGATTGGGGATCGGGAAAAGAGGTATGGGTTAACAATCTGTGAATGGGTGGAAGAATCTGAGCATTTGTGATTGGGGGAAGCGATGATAGTGCGAGTGATTATCAGAGAGAGAAAGATGATAGGTGGAAGTATAAAAATGGTACAGCAAATACAAGTGGTGTGGAGATGAGAGAGAGAGAGATAGATGAAGAAACGCTCGTGAGGGGTGGGCGCGATAATCGATGAACCAACAGGCGGACAACACAACACAACCTCAACCTCAACCTCAACCCCTCTTCTTCTCTATCTTCATCACAACAAAAAAATATATACTCCTTCACACCAACATCAAAAATTCATTTTTATAATTTTTATATGGTATATAAAATAATTGTAACGAAAGGAATCATGTGAAATAAATTCCATGTGTGGAATAATAATTAATAGCAAAAAGATGAATCGGAAATCAAAGTATAATATATCTTATTTATGATCATGGAAATATGTGTCGTGGTTGTAAAAACTACGTGTAAATTGAAATGTATGATAAAAATAATTGTTTTAAGTTTTAGAATAAGTAGAAATTAAAATTTTTGAAAGTTTAAAAAAACAAAAGGGTAATTAAAGTAATGTTTAGCTTATTTTTTCTTATTGAAAATAAAAAAAATTAACAGTTTATGTTTCGAACTAAACTTTTTGTCTTTTTTAATTTTTTTATTAAAATTTAAAATTAAAAACTTTGGTGTTGAACTCTTCGTAAACTATTCAATTTATTTAAGATGTTTTGAATTATAGTTTTTTAATGCAAAATGTATATCTTAAAAATTGTTATGTTTATCTATTGAAACAAATTGTGGTAATATATTTTTTCTATAAACTAATTTAAAAAAACATCATTTCTTACCAAAAAATAGATATTTAATGAGTTAAACTTTGACAAAGCTTGTTGCTTAATTGGATATTTTTATCTAGTCTGTATGGATCAAATACATTGTTGCGGAGGCCAAGCGGGCTAGCCTCTACACCACGGAGGCTATAGGAACATCGTCATGTATTCATGTTGTGTTAAGGCTTGTAGCTCTTTCGATGTCGCTCCATGGAATAAAATGAAACTGTCACATAACCATTGGTGTCAAACGATTGATTTTTCTAAAAAAAATAATATTAATTTTCGATACTGATAAATACATTGTATTTCAATCAATTTTATCAACACGTTTTTTTTCTTTCTCTTGTTTCTTAAAAGTTTAAAACATCTTTAATAAAAAAAATAGTGCAAAACTCAAACATTTATCTATCAAACCTAAACTCATACTCAAACACAACCTAACCTATATGGTTCGCCGAATACAAGAATATATATATAGCAACCACACCCAATAATCCTCATAAATACCATATCAACCAACTAATTTCAATCACACATCACCTCATATGCAATTTGCATCACCAATATAATGTCCAAGGTTACCAATTATTTCTAATATTTTTAATAATAATATAGTCATTTTAGGTTACCCTATTGATCCGTTTCAGAAACTAAAAAAATAGGAAAAAAATTAGTTTATTATTTTATTAAATTTTATAAATTTATTATAAACTATTTTAGAATTAATTGAAAGTTAATTAATTCAATGAGATGAATATTAATTAGTTAAAGATTTGTAAATTTAAATGTTCCATAACCCTTAGTATTAAGGGAAATTCGAAATCACTCAATCACACATGGAATTAAAGGTGAAATTTGAAATTCACTCCATCTCATATGGGATGGAAGATGAAACTCAAAAAGGATCTAAGGATATAAATAGGGTGCTAAAAATTTCATTATTCCCTACACCTTGACTTGATATAAATACGATGAAAATTGACCATCATTAGGGTTTGTAGAATTTTGATCATCTTCCTAGTTATCTTTTGATTCTTACTTTGGTGTCTTACGTGTGATATCATTAGACGGATTTGGTTTTGGTCCTCTCATTTATGCAATGATGAAAAGGACAATATCTCAAGCATGGAGATAAATGATTGCATAAGAGGTATGTAAAACCTCCTTATTTACGTTTTAGTAGAATAACTCCAATAATATGAAACTTAAATCTTTAGGACGAACAAACATATATGATTACTGTTTTGCTTCCGCTATGAATGATCTCATGTTTATATGTATAGAAAACCGAGTAATAGTATCAAAGCCTTAGTTCATCATTACTTGCATTTTAATCCAATCTGATTTGATTTGAACTTGTTTGTCATTGGAATAAGAAAAACGAAAAAATACAAAACAAAACCTGTAAAACGTTAAAACGTAGGTACGACGCAACTGTTCCTAGATGCGGCATAGCTAGTCGTATCTTGTGTTTCTTGATGGTTTTACTTATTAATTTCAAAATTGAAGTTTTTCAATTTTTGAATAACTATCTTATAAGATAAATATTATGTAAAAGTGCTTTTTTAATCTGAATATTTGTTTTGGATAAATATTATTTAAATAATAGACTTTAAATTTGAATATATATATATATATATATATATATATATATATATATATATATATATATATATATATATATATATATATATATATATTATTTAAATAGAGATTTAAGAATTAATTTTAACATTATTTATAATAGTAATTTATAAAGTTTAATATTAAACTAAAGTTAATTATTAATATTGTGTTTTTGCAATTTAATTAGAATTAATAATAGACAATCAAATTTAAATGGTTTAAATTTATATATATACATATATATTTATAAGACATGTACAACATTTGTCATCGCATGTTTAAATATTAGTCTTAACATGACTACACCCACCCACTCTAATGTTATAAAAGATGTTTACGAAGTATAGTGTAACGACCCAAAAATCAAAGGTAAAAATTTCATTTTAATTATAGTCAAACATGGATGTCGTTTAATCCAAGCATTATGAAACATTAATAATTAAAAAACCATTTATCAGAGTTCATCCCAAAATCATATGTTGCGGAAAACACGGGTGTGTGCGCTGCGATCAAGTTGGGTCATTCCTTTCCAAACCGATGATACCTAAAACCTTAAACAAAACTGTAAGCACGGAGCTTAGTGAGTTTCCCAAAACATACCACACATGAAACCACATAAGTCATCCATAAAAACATATAAGGATGCCATAGAACCCTCCACGGTCTTACTCCGGTGTCATGGGAACCCCCACATGGTTTTAACGAACTGTCATGGGAACCCCGACATGGTCTTAGCCTGGAATGCCATGGGCTCCCCCATGGTCTGACATCCAATTGCCTCGGGCACCCCCCAGGGTCTTCCTTGCAAGTATCACAGAGACAACTGGTATACCACATATCACAAAGACAACTAACATATCACATAACCCATAATGGGCTGACATTGGTGCATTCGACCCATGGATATAGTGAGGAGACTCACATCAATCTGCTACAAATCAGATAACACTGGGCTACCGAACCGGAAATCTCACACTAATAACAAATAAATTCCAATTAGTAATTATTCCATAATCCATTAATCGTTGTCTCAACTCATAAGTCTGACTCTTAGGGTAAAAGACCATTTTACCCTTTCCTTAATGGGCCCAAACCAAACTTGGCCCAAGGCCCACTAATAGCCCATCAACTGATCTTAAGGCCTAATTTATACTTAAGGCTCACTCAAAACCTTAAGGCCCAACCAGCTAATCCATAGCCCAAAGAAACAATCCAGCCCAACTAAAGTCTATTTCAAGAGTCCAAGTCCAAAGCCTACAAAAGCCCAACACCCCATCCTTATCGGATAGATGGCCCTCTTGTGGCCCACTTGGTTGCATAGAAAACATAATAGGCTTGCCCCTTGAGGACAATCCCCGCTGATATGATCAATCTTCCTACACTCACAGCAACCCATACCCTTGGAACGACAAGCTGTATCGTGAAGTTTCCCACACGTGATGAACTGACTCCGACCCTGGTGGCCTCTCAAACGTTGACCAGGAGTCTTGGGTCTCTTCCTGAGATCCTCCACCACATGCACCTGATTTAGCCCCTTCTTCCCATGTGCTCCAAATCAATCTCTACTCACAAAATGATAGCGTGCGAGCTCCAACAATATCCATAACCTCGGCAAAGATCGTGCCTAATCGCTCATCCGAGATCTCCAAGATCCCCTCCTTAATCGCGCCAAAATCATAGGAGTCTGGTCCAATATACCATGGGTAATCTCCGATGAGATGAATTCCCGCATATGCTCCCTATTCGACTCAATACCCTCACCTGAGCTGGAACAAGAACCTCCTTCCTGGGAGCTCATCACCAAATTAAAATACAACATGCAAAAGATCATAACATACTCAAGAATCCTCTTCCCAAAAGATTCGTAGATTCTCCAAGACTCTCCCCAATTCGAGTATGGATAATTTTCTTTCAGTAGTACGGGCCCAATACTACCTTCCACACCTATCCATACTTTCCTCAAGAATCATATCGAATCCTGTAAGTCACCATCTCAATATGATGCACCCAAAAACTCACTAAACAACATAACAAAACCCACTAAAGCAATCCATAGGCTTTCCTAGGTTCCCGACCTCACCCTACCATCAACTACTGAAAAACTCCCTATAATACCAGTCTCCCACCTCATGACTACCGTTATATTCAATTAGTAGTTGACTCCCATCATCCAAGAGTTCCACAAAGCACAAAGCAATCAACATTCATGCAGTAACTCTCCAATCCATAAAACTATCATAGAACATTCAACCCACATACCACAATTCATGTTATCCATATCCACCCTCACTGATGGATGCGTTATGCATGAAAATTATACACAAAACAAGATTAAATAGACTGTCAAATAATAGACTCTACCCTAGGACCACAACCAGACGAGGAACAAGAAATAAGGCCAAATCAATTATTCTAGGGCTATAAGATCCTAACCATATAAAATATTCAAAGCATACACTTAGAAGTTACAGATGTCAATTGATATTTCCATAACAACATAACATTCAATACACCCAAGGTTACTAAGCACCACACATATCAAGCCCATTTATCACTGACTAATCAGCTCTAACATGCAAGTCTACCAACTCATACAATAAACATACAAATACATCTCTCCTAGCATTATATCATGCCGAAACTGAGAAAATCCTTAGCCCTAACTAGCATGCAATTCACCGATTCATAAATCAAGTCATAACATATAACACGTACGGGTATTTTAGGGAAAACTTACTTGAGCTCAGCTTATTGCATGCACCACACCCTTTTCTCATCTTAGAAAATTTCTTTTCTTAAAAATATTTTTCTTTTAAAAACTCTGCCAAATCCTCAGTTTAAGTTCAGATACACCCGAGAGTATGTCTAAATCCCTCAAACCAAGGCTCTAATACTAACCTGTAACGACCCAAAAATCAAAGGTAAAAATTTCATTTTTATTATAGTTAAACACAGATGTAGTTTAATCCAAACATTCAAAAACATTACTAATTAAAAACATTTATCAGATCTCATCCCAAAATCACATGTTGCAGAAAGAACGGGTGTGTGCGATGCAATCAAGTCGGGCCCTCCCTTTCCTAACCGATGATACCTGAAACCATAAAAAAACTGTAAGCACGAAGCTTAGTGAGTTCCCCAAAACATACCACATGTGAAACCACATAAGTCATCCATACAAGCATATAAGGATGCCATAAAAACCCTCCACAGTCTTACTCCAATGCCATGGGAAACCCTACATGGTCTTACCAAACTGTTATGACAACCCCTACATGGTCTTAGCCTGGAATGTCATGGGGTCCCCCCATGGTCTGACATCCAATTTCCTCGGGCACCCCTGGGGTCTTCCATGCAAGTATAATAGAGACAACTGATGGGTTTTAGGTAAAACAAATAAACTAGAAAACAATTCCTAAGTTCACATGCAACCTACTTTGGATCTATGTTTTATCTATTGAACATACAACTTTGAATTGCAAAACAAGAACCCTAGAGGGGAGAGGCTATAGTCGAAATCTACAAACTAGGGTTTAGTAATTACATACCTTTCAATTGTTATAGTAAACAATTGATGATTCCCTTGATCTTGATCTTGATCTTCTTGGAAGCTTAGCACCACAAGTGTAATGCCTCTAATGGAATCACACCCAAACTAGCAAGAAGGAAATTAGAGGAGAGAGGGAAGAGGGAGTATGCAAAATTTCGGCCCTTAGGGTTTCTTCCAAAGAAAAGAGTGACCAAAACATGAACCAGGAGGCTCCTTATATAGCTGAGGGATCTAGGGTTTAGGAAAACCCTAGTTATCCTTTGCTTAGGGCCTAAGCAAACCCAAGGGCCTTATCCAAGCCCCTATGGACGAAATTATTAGGGTTTCCCCTAAAGATTTCGTCCACCCTTATCCAAGGGGGTTCTAGAGCCTTCCACTCAACTATTAGATAATTGCAAACTAGTCCACTCAACTATTAATTTCTGGCTAACAACTAATTAAACCAAATGATTTCTTATTAATATATTAATCTTTTAACATATTAATTCATTTATATTAATTCATTAATCTTATAATAAATTAATATCTCTCCTTTCATAATTTCCTTGTCCGGTTGCTAGGTTTGAGGGCAACCCAAAAGGATTGTGCTGCTATCAATTCAAGTACATACCAATTATAGTTATGGGCTTAGACACCTAATCCAACAGTCTCTCACTTGGATAAGTCTATAACTATAATTGCTAGTATGCCTTCTAAATTTGACCAGCAAATTGTAGCTTCCAAAAAGCTGCTGCCGAACTCTGACCCAGTCAGTTACGTGTCCTAAGATAAGTGATCATATAATCCTTCATTCTGCTAGATATCCCTAGACAAAAGACATGGAATGCAATCAACCTCTTTATCCAGAATATATGTTTCCCGATTCCTGATTAGTGATGATGTAGGACTTCTAATTGAACACATCAATTTAGTCCTGGCTGGGCCCAACACATAAGTCAACACCAAATCATCGAGGGGCCCACAGATATCGCTTTTTCCCATTAAGGAAAAAGGAACGAATAAACATTGACTCATATGCTTGTATCTTTTACTCATCAAATCATACATGATAATACGTTTTATAACACCAAGTTACTGATGCGTTTTCGTATTACCAATGCATAACCGACTTGCAAATTACAACTCATATATCTCTGTTTCAAGATTATAAGATATTATCGTCTCAGTATTACTCGTGATGAATTCCATGAAGTAATACTCTGAGCGAGGGTTTATCCAATACTCAAATCTCAATTTCTGAGTACTCATGAACGTTGCAGCAAAATCTATTGCCATGTCTATCCTTAGACAATCTACAATCCAGTTCATGATAGTCTTGATTCACTACTTACTTCCAAAAGTACGAGCGACTGTGGAGTTTGAATAATCTTATTATTCGGGAAGTAAAACATGCAAAAAACGAAACACAATAATAAACAATTGACAAAAGGTAGAACCCAAACTTATAAATAATACTTTATTATTTAATCACCAAAAGTCAATTACATTTACTTTGTTACAAGTTCCAGAACAAAACTAATCTAACTACTAAAACTAATATCATCTTTCAGTCCTATGCTCCGAGCATGCTGAATATGCTTAGCCCTACTCAGACCCTTTGTGAGGGGATCTGCTAGGTTATCTTCAGATGATACCCTCTTCACTATAAGATGGCCTTCTTCTACTCTATGTCTGATGAAATGGTACTTTCTGTCGATATGTCTGGTTTTACCATGATCTCTCGGTTCCTTTGTCAAGGCAACCGCTCCTTCATTCTCGCAGAATAGTTCCATAGGCTCCTGGATGGTTGGAACAACTCCGAGATCCCCGATGAAGTTCCTCAACCAAGCCGCTTCTTTCGATGCTTCACTTGCTGCTATGTACTCTGATTCACAAGTAGAATCAGCCACCGTATCTTGCTTGGAACTCTTCTAAGTAACTGCTCCTCCATTTAATACGAATACCCAGCCTGACTGAGAACGGAAGTTATCTCTATCCGTCTGAAAGTTGGCATCACTGTAGCCATCTACTCTCAAAGTATCATTGCCGCCAAGTACAAGGACCCACTCCTTCGTTCTTCGCAAATACTTGAGTATATTCTTCACGGCTATCCAATGAGCTCTACCTGGGTTTCCCTGATAGCGACTGACCATGCTTAAAGCAAATGCCACATTAGGACGAGTACATGTCATAGCGTACATGATCGATCCGACAGCAGAAGCATAAGGTACACGACTCATGTCATCTATTTCCTCATCTGTACTCGACCATTGAGTCTTACTCAATTTGGTATTGCTCTGGATAGGTAGCTCTCCCTTCTTGGAATTTTCCATACTAAACCTCTTTAGTACCTTATCCAAGTATGTGCTCTGACTAAGTCCAATTAGTCTCTTCTTTCTATCTCTCAATATTCTAATCCCCAGAATATAGGCGACTTCTCCTAGGTCTTTCATGGCAAAACACTTTCCAAGCCAAGACTTAACTTCATTCAAGGTTGGAACGTCGTTACCAATGAGTAATATGTCATCGACATATAACACCAGAAAAGTTACTATACTCCCACTAGCCTTGATATACACACAAAACTCATCTTCACTTCTAGAGAAACCAAACTCTTTGACTTTCTCATGGAAGCAAAGATTCCAGCTGCGAGATGCTTGTTTCAATCCATAAATGGATTTCTCAAGCTTGCATACCCTATTGGGAAACTTTGCATCAACAAAACCCTCTGGATGACTCATGTAAACATCCTCAACCAACTTCCCGTTAAGGAAGGCAGTCTTGACATCCATCTGCCATATTTCATAGTCATGAAAGGCAGCTATGGCGAGCAATATCCTAATAGATTTAATCTTAGCCACCGGCGAAAAAGTCTCATCATAGTCAACCCCTGGAGTTTGAGTGAAACCTTTTGCAACCAGTCGAGCCTTGAATGTATTCACATTCCCATCCATGTCTGTCTTCTTCTTGAAGATCCATTTGCACCCAACTGTCTTCCGACCTGGTGCACTATCAACCAAATTCCAAACTTGGTTGTCATACATGGACTTAATCTCGCTGTCCATTGCTTCTTTCCACTTGGAAGCCTCTGGGCCTGCCATTGCTTCCTTATAAGTGACTGGTTCATCTAAGTTTACCAGTGTTCTGTCACTTATGAATGTGTCACCATCTGAAGTAATATGAAAACCATACAACTCAGGTGGCACACTCACCCTAGTGGATCTTCGAAGCGATAATGATTTATCAACCGGTTCAACAGGGACTGTTTCCTCTGGTTGAGTGCTAGTGTCATCTAAGGTTCCTTCATTGGCTGACTCTTGAATCTCTTCAAGGTCAATGGTACTCCCACTGTCCTCTTTGAATATGAGCTCTCTTTCCAGAAAGACTCCTCTTCGAGCTACAAACACCATGTTTTCACTAGGTCTGTAGAACAAATATCCAAAAGACTGCTTTGGGTAACCAATGAAAACACATTTCTCACTTCTAGCTGCTAGCTTGTCGTGAGTCTCTCGTCTTACGAAAGCTTCACAACCCCAGACTTTAATATGTGCTAACGATGGAACTTTCCCTGTCCACATTTCGTGAGGTGTTTTGGCAACCTTCTTTGTCGGGACAAGATTGAGGATGTGGGCGGCTATCTCTAAGGCATACCCCCAGAAGTGAATAGGAAGCGAGGCACGACTCATCATAGAACGAAACATGTCTAGCAAGGTTCGATTACGCCTCTCAACTACACCATTTAACTGTGGTGTCCTAGGAGGAGTCAATTGTGAGACTATCCCACATTCTTTCAGATAGTCGTTGAACTCGGTACTAAGATACTCCCCACCTCTATCGGATCTAAGTATCTTGATCTTTCTGCCCAATTGATTTTCGACTTCATGCTTAAACTCTTTGAACTTTTCAAAGGTTTCTGACTTATGTTTGATCAAGTAGATGTAACCATATCTGCTATAATCGTCAGTGAAAGTCACATAGAATCGATTAGCATCCCTTGTGGTTGATCTGAAGGGCCCACACACATCTGTGTGTATGAGATCCAACAGACCTTCACCTCTTTCACAAGACCATGTGAATGGTGATTTTGTTATCTTTCCCAAAAGACAAGATTCACACATATCATCTGATTTTAGGTCAAATGATTCCAACACTCCATCCTTTTGGAGTTGGGCTATGCGTTTCTTGTTAATGTGTCCAAGACGACAATGCCACAAGCATGCCTTGTCTACACTATTAGACAAGTTAATATTAAGTACACTATTTCCTACGTTATCAACACAAGTCACTGTTTCATACACACCATCACAAGGTAAAGCTTCAAACACAAAAACACCATTCTTATAAACAGAAATTGAACCATTCAAATCATTAAAAGAATATTTAAAACCTTGTCTGAAAAATGCATGAAATGAAATAATGTTTCTCGTCATCTCGGACGAATAGCAACAATTTATTAAGTCTAATCTAACATCATTACTAAGAAATAATTGATAAACTCCGATCTTGGTCACTGGTGAAGACTTTCTGTTCCCCATGATCAAGTTTATCCTCCCATGCTCTATCTCCTCACTTTCCTTTAGCCCCTGCAAATCAGAACATATATGAAAACCACATCCTGTATCAAGGACCCATGAACGAGAAGATAATGAGTTATTAGCAGAAATAGTGTAAATACCTGCCGAGGATGGCTTCACTTTACCATCCTTGATATCTTGCAGATATTGTGGGCAAGATCTCTTCCAATGCCCCTTTTGATTGCAGTAAAAGCAAGTGGCCTCTTTTGGATCAGAAACATGGGGAGTGGAACCATTGGGCTTAGCCTTCGGGCCATTACTAGATGACACAGCTTGAGCCTTGCTCTTCCAGTTTTGCTTGGGAGGGCCTTTCCTCTTCTTCCCCTTACCCTGTCCAATGGCCAAGACAGGGGCACTTGCAGGTGTGGAGGGTATACTTTTACCCTTCATCCCTGCCTCAGTTGTCTGCAACAAGTTGTGCAATTGGGCCAAAGTCTGCTCAGTGTTGTTCAAATGGTAAGTTAAGATAAACTGACCATAACAATCAGGCAACGAGTTCAAGACCATGTCAATGGCCAATTTCTCATCGAAGTGAATGTTGAGCTTGACCAAACGCTCTATGTAGCGTTGCATTCTTTGCACATGAGATACAACCGATTCCCCCTCTTTCATCTTGCAAGCCATGAGTGACTTGACTACCTCAAACTTTTCTTGACGAGCTCGCTTATGGTACTTTTCCATAAGGTCCTTGTTCATCTCAAAAGGCCAGTAGTCCTCATAGTACCTCTGCAATTCTGGGGACATGGTTGCAACCATGATGCATGCCATTTTGGTAGCATCATCATAGTGTTTCTTGTAGGCAGCATACTCTTCGGGAGTGGCTTTTGACTCATCAAGTTCTTTGAGCTCCTTTTCAAGGACATACTCTTTGTCCTCAAATCTAAGCGCCATCTTGATGTTACGCATCCAATCGTTATAGTTGGAGCCATCCATAACGACTTTGGAGCAGATGTTTAGTAGAGAGAAGTTGTGGTTGGAGGATGATGAAGCAGAAGTGTTTCCAGGAGTAGACATCTGAAAAGAAAGATAGTTTTAGTTAGATTCCAAGACACCTCAATATAATAACCCAAAGATATCATATCAAGGTTAGGACCCAACTATGACGAATTACAACTTAGAAATGGGATGCCGAGATCCAAGTTCAAATCTCATAAAGGTATGTGAATGACGATTCACCAATTCCACCATTAGGAAAAATAAACGAAGTGAAATTCCTAATTCTTTTGAGATACATTAAAACTATTTAATGACATGTTTTAATCTCGGATTATGCTCTACTATTTGTGACTGGGATACCGAGGATCACAAACTAGATGTGAATAACCATGCAAATGTGCTTGGTAACCTTATTGTCTTTATCGTCAACTATTGATGTGCCGGTAAACCACACACGCTCCATCAAAATGATAATTATAAGATACCCATTACTACTCTTTATTAGTGCCTTTTAGTGTGCCGGTTAACCACACACGCTCCACTAACGACCAATAAAGCATAATGTGCAATTTCATGGATTAGCATAATTTTCACATTTTTCCTAAAGTAACTAGAGTTGGGATTTTGAAAAATAGTGTTCTAGTACTTTCTTTAATAGCATTATACTTTTAATGAGGAGTACTTGTCCTATCAAATCCGTTCTGCTAACGACCCTCCACTAATCAAGGAAGCGGTGGGTGAGAGTGGACACCCATTCAACTACCATTTTATAGGCAATTTCCTTATACCCCCCTTATAGACTAGCTTCGTGAATGAGGCATACTAGCGATTTGACTGACCATATTCTTATACATATATAATATTTAACTTTTAATTATAATATATATAAGATGTGTTTTAAAACATTTTAAAACTCAAGGGTTTATATAAATTTTTTTTTTTCGAAATTTAAACTATTAAATTTTAAATTTAAATAAACCAATTAATTAGATTTAATATTTATCTATTAATTAACTTTTAATTAATTTATTAAATCTTGTAAGGATTATCTAATTAAATTAAACAATTAATTTAATCCTAATCTATATCCCTTCTAGATTTCGAAAATATGGGGATAGGATAATTTCCTTATTTTTCTCAATTATCCAATAAGGCAACTATTATCCAAAACAAAGAAACCCTAATCTTTATAGCATATTTCGAAATTTCCAAGGGAGGAGGCTAGGGTTTTCAAAACCCTAACCCTAATTTCGATTAGGGTTCTTTGGAGGCTAGGGTTTTCAAAAACCCTTTGATCCACAACCCTAAAATCGAAAAATGGCCTTTAGGGTTTAATAGCTATAAACCCTAATTTGCAATTCAACAATTATAACAATTCAATTTAAAACAAACAAAGGCTCTAATACCACTGATGGGTTTTAGGTAAAACAAATAAACTAGAAAACAATTCCTAAGTTCACATGCAACCTACTTTGGATCTATGTTTTATCTATTGAACATACAACTTTGAATTGCAAAACAAGAACCCTAGAGGAGAGAGGCTATAGTCGAAATCTACAAACTAGGGTTTAGTAATTACATACCTTTCAATTGTTATAGTAAACAATTGATGATTCCCTTGATCTTGATCTTGATCTTCTTGGAAGCTTAGCACCACAAGTGTAATGCCTCTAATGGAATCACACCCAAACTAGCAAGAAGGAAATTAGAGGAGAGAGGGAAGAGGGAGTATGCAAAATTTCGGCCCTTAGGGTTTCTTCCAAAGAAAAGAGTGACCAAAACATGAACCAGGAGGCTCCTTATATAGCTGAGGGATCTAGGGTTTAGGAAAACCCTAGTTATCCTTTGCTTAGGGCCTAAGCAAACCCAAGGGCCTTATCCAAGCCCCTATGGACGAAATTATTAGGGTTTCCCCTAAAGATTTCGTCCACCCTTATCCAAGGGGGTTCTAGAGCCTTCCACTCAACTATTAGATAATTGCAAACTAGTCCCTGCACCTTATAATTAATTCTTTTAACCCCGAAATTAATTCTAATTAATTTCTGGCTAACAACTAATTAAACCAAATGATTTCTTATTAATATATTAATCTTTTAACATATTAATTCATTTATATTAATTTATTAATCTTATAATAAATTAATCTCTCCTTTCATAATTTCCTTGTCCGGTTGCTAGGTTTGAGGGCAACCCAAAAGGACTGTGCTGCTATCAATTCAAGTACATACCAATTATAGTTATGGGCTTAGACACCTAATCCAACAACAACTAGCATACCATAAATCACAAAGGCAACTAACATATCAGATAACACATAATACGTCGGCATTGGTGCCTTCGCCCATAGATATGGTGAGGAAACTCAGCTCGATCTACTACAAATCAAATAATACCTGACTACCGAATTGGAAATCTCACACTAACAACAAATAAATTCCAATTAGTAATTACTCCATAATCCATTAACCACAGTCACAACTCATAAGTCTGACTCCTAGGGTAAAAGACCATTTTACCCTTTCCTTAATGGGCCCAACCCAAACTTAGCCTAAGACCTACTGATGGTCCGTCAACATAACTCAAGGCCCAATATATAATTAAGGCCTACTCAAAGCCCAGAGGCCCAACCAGAGCCCGACCAGCTAATTCATAGCCCAACGAAACAATCCAGCTCAACCAAAACCCATTTTAAGAATCCAAGTACAAAAGCCCACAAAACCCCACTGATGAGACGAACACATCGCGTTCCCTGGTGGAGCGCTGGGCATTCTTCGCCTGACTGAGGATCAGGACCGCCTGCTAGAACATGCCGCATTCTCGATATGAACGTGCGGTGTTCCCGTCCTTTGACCAAAAATTCACCCCAAAGTCTTAAGCCATGATGTCCAACATTCATAACAGCATAAACTCAGAGACTTAATCCATAAAGTCAAAGGCTTTAAGCCTTTGCATGGCTTAATGAAGCCGAATCCCCAAAGATGAATTGCAAAAGGTCAAAATTACTTCATAAATGTCTTAAAACTTCTTAATACCTTAAGACTTCCATCTAAACTTCTAGATCTGATTTCTAGGGACTTCTTAAGTCATAAATGTTGGGTTTTGGTCATAAGAACATCCTATGTGCTCATACAAACCCTAATGCTTGGATATAGGTTTCTCTATTATACATGCAAGTTATCCAAGACTATAAACCCTAATTCTAGCATACAAGTAATCATATTAACATAAGAATGGGTTTAAGACATTACCTTGATTGTTATGTAGCAATAACAATCCAATTCCTCCTTGTATTGACTTTAGAAAGCTTAGAGTCACAAATATCACTCCTCTAATGATTCACAAACACCAAGAGCAAGAGGATGAAGAGGAGAGAGGATGGAGGCTGCCCAAAACGTGTTCTAACCCTAGAAGAAGTCTTCCCCACGTTTTTGGGTCATAAGGGGTCTTTATATAGTGATGCTATTAGGGTTATCTAACAAGAAAACCCTAATTTGGATGCTTAAGCCCTAAGCAACCCATGGACTCCTTTCCTTAAGGCCTTGGACGATTTCTAATGGGTTTCCCCATAGAATTCGTCCACTCCTTAATATAAGACAATCCATGGCCCAAATTGCAATTATCTTATAATTACAATTCCAGTCCCTTAAGTTTAATTAATCTCTTTTAGTCACAAAACTAATTACCAATTAATTATTGACTAATATTAATTAAACAATATGATTTCTCCTTTAATATATTATTCTCATAATATATTAATAAATCATATTTAATCCTTTCTCTCCGTAATTCATCCTATCAAGTTGCTTTGGTGAAGGCAACCCAAAAGGACCATGCACCATCGGGTCAAGTACATACCAAAATAGTTATGGACTTAGACACTAATCCAACAGTCTCCCACTTGGATAAGTCTAACAACTATTCTGCGTATGACTTCAGATCCTGATCTGCAATCGTAGCTTTCCAAAGCCGTTGTCAACTCTGATCCTATCAGATACGCGTGTCCTTTAGATAAGGGATCATATATTCCTCCATTCTAGATATCGTAAGACATGATTTCTAATCATTCTCTTTGTACTAGTTCTCGATCTCCGTTTTATGACAACTGACTAATTGAACAAATCAAATTAGCCCTAGCCCGGCCGAGCATTTACGTTTGTCATCACTAAATCATTGAGGGGCCCAAAGATATCGCTTTTATCCTACTTGGGATAAAAGGAACGGATAAACTTTGATTCAATGCTCGCTTGCACTTACTCACCGAATCACACACAACAATATGTTTTATGACACCAAGTTACTAGTGCGTTTTCATATTATCAATGTGCAACCGATTCGCAAGACACAACTCACACATCTCGGTTTCAAGAATATAAGATGTTATCGTCTCACCAATCACTCGTGATGCAATCCATGGAGTGATCCAAGTGAGCGTGGGTTTGACCCAACGCTCAAATCATATTTAAAAAAAAGCTCATGAACGTTGCAGCAAACATTTGCTTATGTCTAATACTCTTTAGACAATCCACACACCAATTCACGACAGTTTTCATTCATACCTACTTCCAACATATGAACGACTGTGGCCCTTTCGAATAATTTCACTGTTCTAAACCAATTAAATTATTCAGGAAGTCAAAACATGCAAAGTGAAACACAAGAATAATACTAATCCCATATGGCCTCAAACCTTTGAGTATAAATAAAACACCTTTTATTTATCACCATATCAATTACTCATTATTTGTCGTTTCGGGTAATCAACTTCTTACTTGAATTATTACTACACTTGTCCCATGCTCCTAGCATGCACACAATGTTTACCTATGGTTCTTACTTTGTGAAATAGATCAAATTGAACACATTTCCAATCATTCTCATTTCACAACGCCTAATCCATTTTATAAATGTAAGAATATCAATTATTGCCACTTATAGAATATGCTAGATTCTAACATTTTATGCAACGATCCTTTTTGTAATATCACTGCACCAAAGTCACAAAGACTATTGCCAATGAAATTACAAAGTCCTCTATCGGAGATTGTTACAAGACAATTCCATATATGTGATGTCTCTCACTCAAAGTACATTCCTTTGAACATCCTTTTGCAAAAAAAAGTTTCTAATCTAGACATAGATTTTCAATATTCAATTCCCAATATGGAAAACTTTCCATACTTAACATATGACAACTCATTCTTAATAGAATCTTATCTATATAATATTGTCGATATGGTCCATCCAATACT
Source organism: Lactuca saligna (assembly GCF_052625555.1). Classification (NCBI taxonomy): domain Eukaryota; kingdom Viridiplantae; phylum Streptophyta; class Magnoliopsida; order Asterales; family Asteraceae; genus Lactuca; species Lactuca saligna. Next base: position 53,879,035 of record NC_136424.1, read on the forward strand.
ATACTTCCAACTACTCACAAGCAACCAATCCTAGGCGAACTTTGGATTGTCCTTTGATAGTTGTTTAATTTTTTTGGTCAAAAACCGATTCTAGTCCTTTTTCCCTGTAAATGCGCTAAACATTTGGAAAATTTTAGAATGGGTAAATATTCTAGCATTTGCAATCGATCCTGTACCCGAAGCGTATGGGACACGATGCAAAATGTCTTACATAAAGATTTGGTACTTTATCAATCTTTTGCCATAATGTTTTATTTGCTATGTTCTCAAAATTCGAATTGTGAAGAGGAATGCCGTAATCATAATCAAAATTTTAAGAACACACTATGTACTTTTGACTAAATTTATTAACATTCCACAACTTAAGCCTTTAGATTTGAAATGAAGCATAATATTCTCTCCCTTAATTATTGCAAAACAACTATTCCATCCTTACAACTTTGCAAAGAATGACTCTTGTTTTCTATAATTAATATTGCTAACTTGCAATACTTTCCATAATAATCATACAATCATAACATTTATGCTCCCACTGTCATGATGATTATTACAAACATAACACTTATGCTCCCACTAGCTTCGACATGTATTCATAAACATCTTAACTTTCAGAAAAACAATACATATTGAATTTCTTAAGTCCATGTTTCTAATACTTAATGCTTTGATAATCTATTATCAAGGCTTCTTGAACTTATACTCCTTTGCCTTAGATAGTTCATATGTGTATCTAAACAATTAAGATTATTTGTCAAACCTCACAATTCAAATTATGGAAAGGGATACCGTAACCATAATCGAATTTGAGAATGCAATTTTACAATCACTATCTTCTTAAAATCTTTCTTAGTGAAAGCATTTCCTCAAAATCATTTTCATGAAGGAGGAAATCTTATAACACTTAGATTTAAACGGTGTATGTGTTTCTATCAATGTGAATTTGTTAAAACCAAAGTTTACGACAAATTCAAACTCATATGGACCGAACTTTCTTAATCTTGATTTCTTGCCTTATGGTAGCACAGCTGCCCACCATGTCTTCCAAGTAGTTAAGCAGTTCACCTTTGCCTATCAAAGTACTTTCCATTGATCAAGGTCCTTGCCTTTTGTGCATTCAAACAAGAACTCATAGGACTCATATGTAGAATTAACTTAATTGGAATGGCATAGAAAACTAAATAGTGTCAACATGATATGTTGTAAACCTCAACTCGTGTGCTAGTGATGATCGATAAGGTTTATTTGATTTGTTCTTGAAACCTTTCAATACCATTAAGACTCCTACTGACTCCTTGACATATAAGATTCTTTTGTCAATAAACATTTCTTGACAACCAAATATTCAAGAGTTAGTGTAGTTTTTATCATAATACTTCATAAAATGGTCCTAGTTGGTCTTTGTCTTATCCAAGACATCACAACTTTCCACATTTGATGAATGTTAAAAACCTTCTTAGTACTTCTCACTTATTGCGACAATCTTAACTTTAAGACTTGTTATTGGAACAAAGTATGATTGACTTTTTGATTTAACCATTTCTTCAATTCTTGATTCCTCTTCTTAGACATACAATTATACTAAGACTCACTTAGAGGATCAATTAAGATATGGTTCTTAATCATAAAGACCTATCATAAAGCATAAAAGGTACTCTCCCTTCTTCTTAGAATGGAGAAACTTTTATCTTTCTGCCTACTTGATTCTTCTTATTCGTTTTGCTATTGATTTAAACCTTTTTAATCAATTCCGAATTACACTTAATCTTATAAGTAGAATCATATTTACTAAACCTTTAGTAAATCATGACGAATATCTTTGTTATTCTTATGGTGGACTTGATCAACACGCATCTTTGTGTACTCGATCTCCTAGTCCTTCACTTGACACTTTGTCAATGAATTAGTCTAATTTCCAAATATGAAATTTCTCATTCATCATGCAACCAAGTTGCGTGATTCCAAATTTCTGTCCAATTGAAATTTGGGCGATGAGAAACTCTCCCTATTTGGTAAATTCTCGACTTTTCCATAAACACCATAAATAAGAATCATATCCATTTGTTGTAGAAATATGCAAATACCAATTTTCATAACGATTTCATTGCAAGAAAATAAACAAATAAATAAATAAGTCAAACGAAAATTTATTTTATTTATAAAAGCAGCGGAAAACATTTGTCCTTACAATGAAAAATCTATTGAAAACTATGTATTTCAAAAGGAAAATTTCTAACAACTCTATCATAACTATTTAATCTCAAAATCTAATCTTCATGTCCATGCGATCAAGATCCATTCCTTGTGATTAGATTCATCTTGCTCTTTCACCAAGCTTCCTTTCTTTTCACCGATCCTGCAAAACATTCAAATGCAATCTTATCACATCATGTATTAATAATCAATGAATAGGAACTTAACGGAGTTAGATAGTGGATTTTTACCTGAAGCGCAGTCATACTCTTTGACTCTCCCATCTTTGGAATTTTCAGGCTCTTGGGGCAGACTTCTATCCAATGCCCTTTCTCTTGGCAGCAAACGCAGGTTGCTTTTCTTATAACGTCTCCGGAAGCATGGTCGGTTGACTTTCCCAACAAATACGCTGCATTGCTTCGCCAAAACATTTCTGATTCAGCAGCAATGAGCATGTAAGTTAGGTCAATGAGGTTGTCGTCATGATCCATCATATAATACTTTCTTTTGAACTCATTATATGATTCAGGAAGTGACTGCAAAACCCAATTTACATCCAACTCATTCAGGAATGACACACCCAACATTATCAACCTATCAATGTATGATTTCATTCCTAGAACGTGGGCACACACAAGTTTACCATCTTCATGTTTCATTTCCAATAGGGCTTTAGTGATGTTGAACCTATCAATTCTTCGATCTTGTGGGTTAGGAGAACAATTGGAGGAGGTGGAGGAAGTGAAGCATGATATCTTGTTCCTCGATCGAATCGTGGAATACCATCTTCATGTGGAATGCTTGTTCCACGGGCTTTGGGAAGACCATAGTTGTCGAACTTTGACATCTACAAAACGGGAGAAAACGAATTCAAGTTAGTTGATCGATTGAGTCCTTAGTAAATCACCCAAATGAGATACTAAGGATAGGACCCAACACAATACGCTACAACCTAGAAAAGGGATGCCGTAATCTAGTTGCAGAATATTTGAAGGTAAGTGAATGACGATTCACTAACTTCCACCATGAAAAACGAAAAAGAAATTCAAGTTTTAAATCTATGAAAACTCCTAGATCCTTTGAGATTCACTGAACACTTCAATGGCATGTTTAAATCTCGATATGCCCCTCTTGTTTGTGACTGGGATGCCGAGGATCACAAAGCGGGTGTGAATAACCATGCAAACTTACATGGTGCCCTCACATGTTACAGTCATCTATTTGATGTTCCGGTAAACCACACACGCTCCATCGAACTATGACAAACATTGAGTCACCCTTTTCTACCTTTGCTTAGAACCATTTAGTGTGCCGGTAAACCATACACGCTCCACTAACGTCTTCGCAAGGGCACAAAGTGTAATTTCATGGAATTGCATCAATTCACTTTGCTTAAGTAACTAAGATTGGGAATTTGTAATACATTTAGTTACTTTTGTATTTCATTATACTTATAATGGAAGGTTTCGTCCTATCCTACCCGTTCGGCTAACGACCCTCCACTAGTCAAGAGTGCGGTGGGTAAGAGTGGATACCCATTCAATCGCCATATTATAGGCAATTTCCTTAAACACCCCTTATAGACCAGCTTTGTGAATGAGGCCTACTAACGGTAAGACTGACTTTTACTCATACATATATATAATGTTAGACTTTTAATGTTATATATATATATATAATGTGTATTTTACACTTTTAAAATACTAGGTGGTCAAAATTAATAATTATACTTTTAATTCAATTAAATTGCAAACAAAAACTTTTATGGAGTTATTAAACCTCTTTTAATTATACACCTTAATTAATTAACAAAACCATAAGGGTGTGAATTGAACTTTTCAAAACATTACTAGGGTTTTAGAATTTAACATTCCTAATTAAACTTTTTAATTAACTTTTAAATTCCAAAACTTGAGGGCATGTTTTGAAACATTTCAAAAACATAAGGGTTTAGAATTTAAATATACATCAAAATTAAACTATTAATCAAAATTTAAATTCCAAAACTTGAGGGCAAGTTTTGAAACATTTTTCAAAACATTAGGGTTTCAACTATTTAAATTTCAAAACAACAAAACTTTTGGGTGCAAATTTAAACTATAAAACCTAAAGGGGAAAATATGAAACTTTTCATAACAACAAGGATCAAATAACAAATAATCTAAATTAACATTTAATCACATAGTTATCCATATTTCATTTATTTAATGATTTCTTGCAACACAATTTACCAATTTAATCAAAATATTTAATCAATTATCACATAAGGAAATAAATATTTTATTAATTGATAAATATCTCTAATTAGATTAAGAATATACTCATATATATCATAAAATCGGATTAATATTGATCTAATATGATAAGGCAACTATCCTTAAGCAAAAACAGCAAGAAATCCCGATTTTCCCTCCTTCTGACGAGCCGACTCGCCGAGTTAGGAGTGGACTCGTCGAGTCACCATGGACTCGGCGAGTCCAGCCTCCAGAAACACAAAAATCAAAATTTTCAGTTACATCGAGCATCAATACAATAGAAACCAACCGGGCTCTGATACCACTGATGGGTTTTGGTTATAAGAACATCCTATGTGCTCATACAAACCCTAATGCTTGGATCTAGGTTTCTCTATTGTACATGCAAGTTATCCAAGACTATAAACCCTAATTCTAGCATACAAGTAATCATATTAACATAAAAATGGGTTTAATACATTACCTTGATTGTTATGTAGCAATAACAATCCAATTCCTCCTTGTATTGACTTTAGAAAGCTTAGAGTCACAAATGTCACTCCTCTAATGGTTCACAAACACCAAGAGCAAGAGGATGAAGAGGAGAGAGGATGGAGGCTACCTAAAACGTGTTCTAACCCTAGAAGAAGTCTTCCCCACGTTTTTGGGTCATAAGGGGTCTTTATATAGTAAGGCTATTAGGGTTATCTAACAAGGAAACCCTAATTTGGATGCTTAAGCCCTAAGCAACCCATGGACTCCTTTCCTTAAGGCCTTGGACGATTTCTAATGGGTTTCCCCATAGAATTCGTCCACTCCTTAATATAAGACAATCCATGGCCCAAATTGCAATTATCTTATAATTACAATTCCAGTCCCTTAAGTTTAATTAATCTCTTTTAGTCACAAAACTAATTACCAATTAATTATTGACTAATATTAATTAAACAATATGATTTCTCCTTTAATATATTATTCTCATAATATATTAATAAATCATATTTAATCATTTGTCTCCATAATTCATCCTATCAAGTTGCTTTGGTGAAGGCAACCCAAAAGGACCATGCACCATTGGGTCAAGTACATACCAAAATAGTTATGGACTTAGACACTAATCCAACAATAAAGTTTCCAACTTTATGACTTATCATAACTCAATGGGACCTAAATCAAAACCCTAAGTCCCAAACTTCATCAAATGACTATCAAATCATGCATGGAAGGTTTATACCCATCAAGATCCTAACTTTATGACTCCATAACCTCAAGAAGGACCAATATAAAGCTTAAAGGTTCTGGAATAACTTCTACTCACAATAACCACCTCAGAGGGTCCAAAACCATATCAAAATACCACTTTGATAGATCTACATGAAATAGTTGTCAAGGTTGAGACTTTATACCTCCAGAAGATAGATCTAGGTGCATAAAGCCCGAATCCAAAAGCTCTAAGTCAAGAAATAACTCTTCAAGAAGTTCCTTCTTCCTTAAGCACCAAAACACTCATAAATCACCATAAAGCTCAAGAAGTACACAAATGGAGGCTAGGGTTTCATTCTTAGGGTTAGAGAGGATAGAGGCTGAAGAATGGAAGAGGTTTGGTTCAAAATGATGCTTATAAAGGGACCAAACCCTAAAAATGAGCTTTTGAATTTTCCTAGAAAATGCCCTACGTTCCTATTGAGACCCTCGCCATTTTCCGTGAATGCCATTCGTTCCCACTTGGTACGCCACGCGAACCCGGTTTGGCTCAAAACCCTTCTAACTTCAAATGGTTATAACTTGTGTGTCCCTTATCTATTTTCGACATTCTTTATATCCATGAAGAGATAAAGAGAAGTTCTACACTTTTATAAACTTTATTTAATTTGGAACCTAAATGAAATTAAATCCAAAATTCATAAAAGGCCCGAACCAACGCCTTTACCGATACCCTTGGGCTCCAAAACACAAACTGGACACTCGGATTAGCCAAACTACATCATCCACTTCTAAATGAGCCCAAAATCAATTCTTCAAGGGTTCTACGTCTGCTAATACCCACTCCTCGATCACTACCCTACAATGTGAAATGATGCTAATCAGAGTGTTACATGTAGCATCCCCAATTTTTAGAACTAAAAAAATTATTTACTCTTTAAAAACCATAATATCTTTTATTTGCGGAAATTCCTATTATATTATAATACTTTGAGTACAAATGATTGTCTTGAATTAAAGAAAACTTCTAAGGATGTCATAATTGATACACAAAATATGTTACAGCGTAAAGATCTAACGATCTTGATTACTACTGCATATCTTCTCTTCCATCAGTCAACTTGCTATTTAAATATTAGCAGTCTTAACATCGCCACATGTGATGCATTTAATTGAGTGAGTCATGTTGGGAAACCTAGTGAGGTACATAAGGTTTGCAATCCATAATGTCTTAATGATAATAAATCTTATATCTCAAACCTGCAAAACCAACTGTCATCAACAACACAGATACATCATCTATTTAAGACAATCTACCCCATCTCGTCGTTTCTTACATACTAGCCTATAGCAATGAACCTATGAGAGTATTGTAATCAACAGATTGACTATACTACTTCCTGGATTTCCCGGTATTAAACGAGGATCAACAAATACAACAAATGAGGGAAATGGAGTACCTGGATGAACATACAATCCACATCATTGGATTAATATAAATCATTAACACTATAAGATAGTTAATTCAGAGGCGGTCATCTATACTTCGATAGATGACCTATGAGCTTAATTTATTTGTAATGGAAACAATAAAGACAATGTTAGGTCTAATATTGTGTTGTGTCAAATGTATGCTATTACATTTATGTTTAGATTTCAATTCCAAAATGGGCCTGTCCATGTTCGGAACTGCTGTATGTTTTAGTCTATAAAGAGCACGCATGTAACTTTTAGGGTTACGAATTTTGAAGCAAGTATATAATAGTTCCACCTCCAAGAACTGTTATATTGTTGTGATTAATAATCATTGGGAACCTTTTTTGATCATTGTTGTTTCTTGTCTTTAATTCACCTCATAAATATAGAATTTATCGATCTTTAATGTTTTCACAATTGGCATTAGAGTAGGAGATAGTGTAATCAATTCACTATTCTTTTGTCGAGTAAAGGGTTTTTCATTAGGGTTTTTCAATTTTCTTAGATTTGTTCTTGTTGTCACAATCATCTCAATCAATTGTAGATATCCGATCTGGATCTCTAGTTTTCCCTTGAACTCGATTCAAATTTACACATCTAATTCTATATTTTGTTTTATTGAATTCTCATTAATATGTGTAACAAAGATCCTCACTCTCTCTCATTCAATATCTCAAGCAGCATTGGATCAACAATAAGGATTCATATCCTTTTCTAGAAGATTATGAGGTATGGGCTCTTCACTTTGAAGACTACGTACATGGAATTGAAGAACATGGTTCCAACATATGACATGCAATGACGAGGGAAACATACAAATATTCGAGCACCAGAAAAGAAAGAAAAACTCTAGATGAATATAATGTACTCATTATTTAACACACTAATGTTCCACATGATGAGAAGGATAAGTTGATGTGTAATATAAAGGTATTGAGAATCATTCGATTTGCTCTTCCTCCTAACACATTCCGTCTTGTCAGTTCATGCAACACTGCAAAAAGAATATGGGACAGACTGGTAGAATTATATTCAGGTGATGCTGACTTGGAACATTCTTCGCAGACGACACTTTTGTCGGAATTCAAATCTTTTGTGCAGAAACCATATGAGAATTTAGAAAAGATAGTCAATCACTTCAATCACTTGTTAAGTAAAATGCTTAAATACAATCTTGAGCAACAAGTCATTGAACAAAAAGTAACATTCATGAATGGTCTCAGATCCGAATGGAAGTCTATAGTTTCTACTGTTAAAGCACATGAACAATTCAAAAGCTATTCATTAGCAAAACTTGTGGGTATTCTAAAATCTCATGAAGATGAAGTTTCTAAGGAAGCAAAGCTTGTCTCTAGTGTTGGATCTTTGGCGTTGGTTGCTAAAGGTAAGAAGTTAGTTCTTGATGATTTTGAATTTGACATTTCTGATGATGAACTCTCAAAAGAAGATAAAGTATTGATGGTGACTAACCCAAAGAAGTTATGTAAGGAAATTCTCTCGGTTCAGAAACAAGTACAAGTAGGGAAATTTCAGTTCCAAAAAGCCAAGAGAGGAGAGTTACAAGAACTCTCAGAATGACGAAGAGAAGAACGAGAAGAAGTTGTTGGGTGATTCTGGTTATGACTGTAACTATTTTCATGGAAAGAATCACTTCACAAAGGAATGCATGCTACGCAAGCAGAATGAAAAGAAGAAGAAGGAAAAAAGACGAGGCCTACTGCACTTAAAAAATAGACAAACTCCGAAATAAAAGTGCATCAAATGTGAAACCTGTGTTGATGGTGCAAGAAGAAAGTGATGATGGTCGATTTGAAGTGTGGTCCACACACTCAAAGGATAATGAGGTTAGGAAAACTACCCATTGCGGTTGTTTTATGGTGAATTCCGAGAAGCAAGGTTATGCAAGCAGGTGTTTGATGGTTTAGAGTGGTAGTTCGGAACCAAGAGGATATGTAACTCATGGTGGAAAAGCTTCAAATATATGCTTTGCTACGAAGACACTCAACGAGTAGGTGAACGAATGAGAGAAGGTTGTAGACAAGGTACATTGTATTCTTAAATCTCTTAATATTCCTACATCATGTTATGATTATAAATTAGATGATTTACATTATATGATTTCTGATTTTAGTGATAGCTTAAAAAGAACGCGTATTAGTAACTCTAATCTCATTGATAAACTTAACAAGGTAATATTTAAGAATGAGGATCGAAGAATAATAATAGAAGCCTCGGAAGTTGAGCTTTATAGATCACGAGATGATATTATTTTCCTTAAGAGAGGTAGTAGAGCTCTTTTGAAACAATGAAATATTTTTTTGTTTGATTGCTAAACATTTATATTTTAATATTACTTAGCTTCATTTGGATTGGGAAATAGGTAAAGGTTTGCATAAAATGATTTTGCCTTGAATTGAAAAAAGATGAAATTGATGTTGAATGTTATAAATGTGAATCAGTTGTATCTTCAGATGATGTTTCTAATTCATATAGAGTTGGAATTGAGAAAATTGAAGAATATATCCAATCCAGAGAATATAAAAACAAGTTGAAACAAAATTTTAACTGAAAAAGATAAACAACAAATCAAATTAAGTGCTATGCATAAATATGACTTATTATGCAAGAAATTGAATTTGGATAATACTCTTGATACTGAGAATATTTTTGAATTTGATGAAAGTGAAATGAGTGAAATATCTACAGAGGACAAAATTGATTGTTCTGCTTTTGTGAAAAATTTTGATGCACCAAAGAAAATTTTTATTTCTGAAAACTCAATCAAATTTGTTCGAATTGTTGAAAACAAAGGTTCAAAAGTTTTGAAAGAAGAAGCAATCGTTTTCCCAATAGTTCAAACAGTTCCAAATCAAGTTTTTGTAAAGAAAAAACTGAGCAAAAATGACATACTTGAATTAACGTCCATGGTTTCTGATGATAATGCATAAGTGTGTGATGAATTTTTCTGGTCACATCCAATAGACAATGCTGATGAAACAAAAGGTCTCTCAGAAATGAACTCTTGGAAAACAAAAGGGAAATACATTTTAGAACCATTGAATTATGTGGACTTTTGTTACGATAAGGCAGGACCAAGTGGTAGAAAAGATGTTTCTCGTGAAACTTCATCGGAAAATAATAAAACACCATTTAGAAAAGAGAAACCTAAAGCAAACATTCATAAATCTGCAGATGAATTAATTGCAAAGAAAAGACCGATGAATGAAAGATACAAAAAGAATTTGCTTAAAATAAAACAATTCCGTAAGAAAATGAACTTTAATCAAAGTTCTATCAATACATTAAGATCTTCTATTCAAAATGCTGATTTATCTCGAATTCTAAACCAAAATCAAGTTATTTACCAAAGTCACAACTTTCAAAATCGAATGGTAAAACAAAAGATTTCAAGGTTGAATACAAAGTTGCTTCATATCCAAAAACTACTCTCAAAGCATACCTAGAAAACTTGAAAATTGAAGAAAAAGAGTTTTCAAAAAGGAAGGCTCCAAAATTCAAAGATCTAATTTTGTTGAAATCAATCTTTGTGATAACAAAATTGAAGTTTTTTTTTTTTTTTAAAAAAAAGGGATGAACTGTACTTTGAAAAGAAAATCCTTTTGGGTTGACAAAACAAAAAATTTCCCTGTTCAAAAGAAATTCTCACAAGGACCCAAGTTGGTTTGGGTTCCTAAACATTTCTAAATTCTGCAGGTTTGCATGATGAACAGTATAATTCAGAATTGTACATAGATAGTGGTTGTTCTCGTCACATGACAGGAAGACAAGAGGAATTAAGAGAGTTCCGAACTTTAAAAGATAGCGGAAAAGTGAAGTATGGAAACAACTCCACTAGATAAATAAAGGGATATGGCATGATAGCAAATAGAGAATTCACGATTCGGAAGGCAACTTATGTTGAAGGCTTGCAACACAATCAGATAAGTGTTTCTCAATTGGTTGTAGGTACATATCTAAAACTATCTTTTGATGAAGAAGGTTCATAAATCATAGAAAAGAAATCTAAAGCCCCTCTTCTGAAATCAAGAAAGAAAGGAGAAATGTATCCTTATTCTCTAGTTATTCCAAGGGTTCTTGGTGTCGTGTGAACCATTTGAGGTGCAACACTTGAGGTACTATGCTCTTAAAGGTTCAAGACTTGAAGCTTCATCAAAAGGTATGTCATTCTACTAGAATCTCTTAGTATAGTTGTTTCATATTATGCTAGTTAGGATGAAACTTTGGAATATTGAATATTTGCATGTATAATAGAGAAAACATAGATCCAAGGTTTATAGGGTTGCATGTACACCATAGGAGTGTTAGAATGCTCAAAACCTATTAGTGGTATCAGAACCTACGCTTGGTTTCATTTATACTTGATGCAAATGGCTGAAAATCGAAGTTTGTATGTTGTTTGCACAACTTACTCGACGAGTCCAGTAAGGGACTTGACAATTCCATGCCTAAATTCATCCAAATCGTCGAGTTGGTTCATGCACTCTATGAGTCGGACCCCCTGACAGCATATCTTCGAGTTTTAAAGTTGGAATTGGTCTAGAATCATTACCTTAAAATGTTTTGGACTTATAAAACATGTTTTTTTATGTGGTAATGATTATGGTAAACCAATTTCAAAGTCATTATCAAAATTTCAAGTTTTATGTTTTTTTAAATAATTCTTGAAATTGTTGATATGATTGTTGATACACTTATGAGTTTTGGTAGATCATAGGAATTATTTGCAAATTGTTGTTAGTTAATTCTTGATCTAAATGTGTTTTAATGAGGTCCATAATTTGTCCTCAAGTTATGGTCAAAAGTCATTTCTGTTAAAGATCCATTAAAATGCATAAGTTATAAAGTTGAAGAGTCTTTCTCATAAAATAATTTTATGGACTCCATAACTTGTCCTCAAGTTATGGATGTTCAAGAGTCTTTTGATTAAAGTTTTTAAAACCTTAATTAAATTCATAAGTTATGAAAATCCAATGGTTTTTGAATTCATTCCATAAGTTATAAAAATGAAGAGTCTCATTTTTAAAAGCTTTAAAGTCTTCCATAACTTGTCCTCAAGTTATGGAACTTGAAAAGTTTTTACATTAAAACTACTTTAAACTCATACGTTATGGAATTGAAAAGGTTTTGAATAGTTCAAAACTTTCCATCAAGTTTTAGAATTTGTAAAGTTTCTCCTCATGAATACTTTAATTCCAAGTTAAGCCCTTAGAATTTTCAAAGTTAAAATTCAACCCTTATACTTTATAGTATTATAAGTTAATAATATATATATATATATATATATATATATATATATGTGTGTGTGTGTGTGTGTGTGTGTGTGTGTATAAGAGTAAGTCAGTCTTACCGTTAGTAGGTCTCATTCACGAAGTCAGTCTATTAGGGGGGTATAAGGTTACTGCCTATAAAATGACAGTTTAATGGGTGTCCACTCTCACCCACCGCTTCCTTGACTGGTGGAGGGTCGTTAACCAAACGGGTAGGACAAGGACTATAATTCTCCCTTCATTAAAAGTATTAATGATAAATACTAAGCAACTAAACTCTTATGAATTCCCAATCTTAATTACTTAGGAATATGTTAATTTGGTGCTAACCCATGAAATTACACTTTGCACTTTGCTTAAGTCGATTAGTGGAGCGCGTGTGGTTAACCAGCACACTAACTTGATTTAACAAGGTAGGCAAAGGGTAGCTTAAGGTTTATCATAGGATCAGTGGAGCGCATGTGGTTAACCCGCACATCGATTAAGTGATAAATATTAAGGGTACCAAGTATATTTGCATGGTTATTCATACCTTGTTTTGTGATCCTCGGTATCCCAATCACAAAACTTGAGAGTGCACAATCGAGATTGAAACATGACATTGAAAAGCTCAATGAATCTTAAAAGATCTAGGAGTTTCAAATCCAATTAAAACCTAATAAATTATTTCGTTTTTCATGGTGGAAATTGGTAAATCGTCATTCTCCTACCTACAAATATTTTATAGTTTGGATTACGGCATCCCTCATCCAAGTTATAAAATATTGTGTTGGGTCCTAGCCTTAATATTTCATATTGGGTGTTCTATTAAGGATTTAAATCAACTAAATTGAATTTCTCCCATTGTAGATGTCTGATTCAGAAAACAATGATCTTTCCAAATCTCTTGGAACAAGCTTTCCCAATGAAGATGATTTCTCGTAATTGGTTCATGGAAATCATACTTCTCTTCCTCCACCTCCTCCAATTATTTTCCCTGACCCACAAGCTCGAAGACTTGAAAAGTTCAAGCTCACTAAAGCCCTACTTGCAATGAGACATAAAGATGGAAGTCTTGTGTGCACTAATGTCTTAGGAATGAAGTCACACATTGACAAGTTGAGAATGTTGGGTGTTGTTGTTCCAAGGAAGTTGGCTATTTACTGGGTTATTCAGTCACTTCCTGAGTCATATATGTTGGATTAGTGTCTAAGTCCATAACTATTTTGGTATGTACTTAACCCGGTGGTTCATGGTTCTTTTGGGTTGCCTTCACCAAAGCAACTTGATTGGAGAAATAAATAAAGAGAGAGAGGTTATTATGATTTATTAATATGTTATAAGAATAATATATTAAAGGAGAAATCATATTTGTTTAATTAATATTGGTCAATAATTAATTAAGAATTAATTTTGTGATCAAGTGTAATTAATTAAACTAGAGGGGCTGAATTGTAATTATGTGATAGTTACAAAATAAGGTAAGGATTATCTTATTAATGGGTTGGATGAATCTAAGGTGATAAGGCCTTAGACTTTGACTAGGATAAGGGTTTCTAAGACTTATCTTATGGTTACTTGGTGGGCAAGCAACTAGATAAGGATAAGGACTAAAACCCTAATCTTTACACCTATATAACCCCCTAAGGCTCATGAATTCGTGTATCCCTTCCCAAGAGGTCCTAGAGACGAATTCTTATACCTCTCCTCTCTCTTTATAACTTCTCCATTTGCTCTTGGTGTTTGTAAGCCATTAGAGGAGTGACACTTGTGACTCTAAGCCTTCCAAAGTCAAATCAAGGAGGAATTAGGATTGTTATTGCTACATAACAATCAAGGTAATATCTTAAACCTAATTATATGTTAATATCGATTTCTATATGCTAGAATTAGGGTTTATAGTCTTGGATTCAAAGCATGTACAATAGAGAAACCTAGATCCAAACTTTAGGGTTTGTATGAGCACACAGGATGTCTTATGACCAAAACCCATCAATATAGTGAGTTCACTAAGAACTACTATGTGACAGATCACGACATGACCCTTATTGATCTTACCTATTTGCTTGTTGCTGCTTAATCAGAAATGATTTGGCTGACTGGTCAAGTAAATATTGGTGGAAGGTCTATTTCTCAAACTTTCATGGACATTGACAATGGTAACAGTGGAAGTCCAGGAAAACTTTCTCTTCCCAATGGAAAGGAATCAGCTTTGGTAAATCTGGTTGACCAAAAAGTAGAGAGAAAGGATAAGTATGTATGTCTTTATTGTCGACAGAAAGGACATTGGAAGCGAAGCTGCCATAACTACCTGAAGGATCTGAGAGAAGGATGAATAAAAAAAGCTTGACTCTACTTCAGGTAAATCTACTATCTAACTCTGTTAAGTTCCTAATTGATAATTTTTAATACATAATGTGACTAGTTTGCATTCTATGTGGGAGGATCAAGCAAAGGGAAGGAAGCTTAAAAGAAGAGTATGTTGAATCTGATCGTGAAGATGGAGTTCAATCGCATGGTTCGAAGATCGGTTTCTTGAGTTGCTACTTAGGAGTTATGATAGATTGCTAGGAAATATGTAATAGCATAAGTTTTCATTTAAAGTTGCATTGTAAGGAAAAAGTTTTTTTTCCGCATTTTTATAAATAAATAAAATTATGTTTTATTTTTGTCACACCCTAAACCGTAAAACAAACAGCGAAAACGTTCGGGGGTGGAGGACGTCATGTATAGTATCACAACAATTGCGTCATAGTAATCAAAGTAAATACAACCGTTACAATACAGTATAAATATTTATATCTTGTTTGATTCAAAGTTTATATACATCAAAAGCAAAAATATAAAGACGAGACTTTGAATGCTCCGTCTTCTCAAAAGCTGGCAAGAGTACCTATCTATTATTGTCCTGAGAATACAAGCGATTTTGAAAACATATCAATATAAAGCTGGTGAGTTCATAAGCATGTTTTTGTAATGAAAACCTGTGAAGAAATCAGTAAAATGTATGTATGTTTTCCAAGAAAATCCAATTTTTTCTAATATGTTTGCTCGTTAATGTAGGTATCGTATGCCTTGTTTGAAAACCCTGGCTACCGCCAGTATGCAATGTTTGTTCTTGTTTGGTCTGTATGAAAACCTTTCTATGAAATCCTTAGCTATCACTAGTAATGTAAACAATGTATAAAAACGTTACTCTGATTGTTTGTAAAGTACTGAAGTTTAACTCGGAAAATCCCATATTTTCCCTTGAAGGTGTGTTTTTGCTTTAATGGTTCTGAAACTGTATGGCATAAGTATTTCCACACTTATGTTATTAAAGCAATTGTTCATGAGAAGTGTATTATTACGTAAATATGTCGTTATTATCTACTGGTGAGTTTTATGACCATACTAAACTTGATACGACGTGAATCGGACGTCAATATCCTTTATGACTTTGTCACCCGTAGACCTGCCAGTCCTACTATAGCTAGTAGCAAGATGCAGGGTAGTCAATCTCGTATAGATCTATACACAAAAATCACGTTCTCCCTCTAGGAGATTCGGGTTCATAAGGGTAGTCCTCCACTTAGTTATGTTTGTAAGCACCCAAGGACGTGTCTCCCAACTAGATTACGACTTTACAAGTAATAATATGTGAAACGTAATGTTCTTTTGTACTTGAATTCGATATCTGTCTTGTAGAGTAAAAATAATTATACTTAAATAATTAATTATTGTACTCTTGCAGTAATGTATGTAATAAACTAAATCTGTCATAGTTTATATGTTTGACCATGTAAGTAGTTTGTATCGGTAAAACTGGTAATGAATTCCTCAAACCATACCTATTATAGTTTGACTGTTATGTACGTGAAACTATTCTGAAAACTATGCAATTAGATTTAGAAAACGTCCCTTATGCTCCGCATAATACAAAAGGGATAAAGTATCTAAATGCTTTATGAAAACCGTTGATTTGTATAAATTGAATAAGTTTGACTTGTTGAAAACCTTTATGTTTGGCTTGTATTCCCCCTAAAAACGTTTAAAACCATAAAAGCATAGGGATATGAACTCACTGTTTGACGTGGGATTCGAATGTAAGATCGATAGGAATGCTGGGTGTCAAGTGAAGTCTCGAACACAAACGGATCCTATTTAACATATAATAGCACATATATGTATTATATTAGGGCATAACACCACTAATTATGGAAGGAAACCACCTTAGAGACTAGGAAACACTTGATACCAAGTGTTAGAATCATATGTGATTGAAAGAGGGAAGTTTGCGGCCCAAGAGTATACGGCTCATGGGTTTACAACCAGATGGGTGTACGGCCAAGGAGTTTGCGTCCATACACTCTTGATTAAGGGTGCATTTGAGGTGTTTTAAGGTCCTTTCTAGCTTCTCGGAAGTGTTCTAGGTCCCATCGATAGCTTAAAGAAGAGTTTAAGGCCAATCCTTGACCAAAAACTAGGGTTTACGACCATTGAGGTGTGTACGGCCGTACACATGGGTTTACGGACATAAACCCTTCGTGTTCATGCCTTTTGGGTTGATTTCTAGGTAAGAATCAAGCGTTTCTAGTAGATAACAAGCATAGGAAGCAGTTACTTACTATTAGGAAGCTTGAAGAGGGGTTTTTAGCCACCAAGAATTAATGTGTGCTCTTAGTGTTCGTGGTGAGAGATGAAGATCTAGTCAAAGATAAGATTAATGAGATAGGAACATGGATTCACCACTAGATAAAGGAATGAAACACAAATCAAGATCGAGGATGTTGGAAAATATTCTTTTATATCAGCTCAGATATCGATTATTGGAAATATAAAAATCTAATCACCACAACAAAAGGCTCTGTTACCAGTTACTGTGTAACAGATATATATAAGTTTAAGATATAAGATGTATATATATATATATATACACACACATAAAGAATAATGATTGCGGAATAAGTATAAATATGAAAACTATAAATGATTGAATACTATAATAATATAAATAACTATATTAAATGATGTAAAGCTATAAATAATATAAATGTCTGTATTTAAATGACATAAAGCTATAATAAAGTATATAACGATATATATATATATATATATATATATATATATATATATATATATATATATATAAAGTAGGTTCGTCAATGAATTGACTGAACTGGACTCGTGGAATGATTGGTCAATATTTGGACTCTTGCAACGACTGGTCGATATTGGGACTCTTGGAATGACTGGTCGATATTTGTTCAAAGATCAATCCGGTATTCGATAAGTAATAAAAATTTCATTTTCATGTAAAATGGGTTGTTTACAAAACAATGCAAAGTACACGGGTCATGTGTTTGAATATGGGTATATGGTGTTTTAAGGAGATTTGATGAGGTTGGAGTGGGTATTTGGAGGGTGGTAGGAGTTGGAATAAGGTTGTAGTTTTGGTGGTGTAAGGCAGCAAAGATGGTGATGTTGAAGGAGCTTTGGGTAGTGATGAATGTAGATTTTCGGAGTAAATCTCTCTGGATAGCCAATTCTCTCTTGTGTCTCTTTGGGGTTTCCATTGGTCAAAATCGTCCACGAAAATTCCTAGATGTAGGTAAGGTTTTGATGAATTGATGGTGAATATCTCCCTAGTAGTATCTTGGCTGTGTTGTGCCCCGTTGTTTGTTTTCTGACATGGAGATTATGAACTCAAAAACATAAATCTCTCTGGATAGACAATTCTCTCTCGTGTCTCTTTTGGGTTTCCCATGGTCAAAATTGTCCACGAAAATTTCTAGATGTAGGTAATTTTCTGAAGAATTGATGGTGAAAATCTCTCTAGTCTTTTTGTGCTTGTACTGAGCCCAGTTTTCTTAATTTCTGACTTGAAGATTCTGATGTCGTGAAAAACAGTAAGGTGGTGATGGTTGTGGTGATTTGAAAGGGTTTTTGGAGGAGGTTTAAGGAGGGTATTTGGAAGGTATTTTGAGGTTGTTTGGAGGTTGGAAGGAGGTTGATATAAGAGAGGTGTTTGGTGGTAAATGGTGTGATGAAGAAAGGTGGTGAAGTTGATGATCTTAAAGTTTGATGAAGAACATGTGATGAAGATGGTTGATGGTGTTCTTCATTTAGCTTGTTGATCTTGGTGTTCTTGAGGTTTTTAGTGGGTTTATTTGGTGATGCTGCTGGAGATATTACAAAGGAAAAATGAACACACACTCTTACACATACATACTTACGTATACATATACTTGAAACAAATATCTAGTAGTACATTTGATTTTTTGTTTGAAAGTAATGGTTGGTGGTTGTAGTAGGAAGGAAGTCAAAGTTGTAGTAGGAGTAGGAAGTCTAAGTTGTAGTAGGGAAAAGATACGTGGGTTCTTTCACTCACAGATGCTCCATAAATTCAATTAAGAAATTGAATTTCCATATTGGTCCCCTGAGCTTTGAAGTCTTTAATAATTTTAGCTTTGATTTGTTTTGTCTTCAAACGACCAAATATGTGTCTATTTTACGTCCTTGCGTATTCCATCTTTCACATATTTTTGTATTTCATATTTAAGCACAAATCATCGCAACCTGAAATAACTGATAATATTTGTTAGATAATACAAAAACAATTCATCTTATTTCAGTGATGGTCACATACAAGGTCACATAGAAAAACATTTTTCAACAGAGGAAAACTTACATTTTTGAGGATCTTTGAAGAAAAATCGATGGAAGTAAAGAGAGAGATAGAGAGGAAGTTCTAGACTTAGAGTGTGTAAAATGATAAATGAAGGCTAGGTACTCCATATATAAGGAGGAGTTTTCGGCCATGATGGGTGGGTGGGGGTGTACGGTCGTAAACTCATGTTTGTGGCCATACACTCCTCTTGAACGAATGTTTGGCCCGAAAGTTATGTTATGACTTATATTAACTCACCCATGAACCTAAATCTTAATTGCATTGAGCGTAAAATACCCAAATAGATCCAAAACAATGTTAAATGATAGCAGAAACAAATCTAATTTGATTGATTTTGAACGGTTTGTACAAAAAAGATATTTCAGGTTGTCACAATTTTATATCTCATTGCAATGACATTTATGGAAAATTGATGTTTGTATGTTTCTAGAAATAATGGAAATATGAATTTGATTCTTTCATTTGTGGTAATGTCTAAATTTACCAAATAAGGAAAGATTCTCATCACCCAAGTTTCAATTGGACTAAAACTTGGAATCATGCAAGTTGTTTAGTATGATGAATGAGAATTTTCATCTTTGGAAAATTAAGACTAATTCTTTGTTCACATGTACATGTAAGTCAAGTGAAGGACTAATGGATCAAGTACACTGGTCAAGTCCACCACAAAAGATCAATAAGACTATTCGTCATGATTTACTAAAGTGTAGTAAATATGGTTATACTTACAAGTTTAAGTATAATTCTGAAACATTGGAAAAAGTTTCAATGCATGGAAGAACAAATGAGAAGAATCAAATTAGACAGAAAGATACAAGTTTCTCAAATCTGAAAACATGGGAGAGTACTTTAGTATCAGGTTTTATGATCATCTTAATGATTATGAGACCATATCTCAACTCATCCTCCGAGAACATCTTAGTGCATTCTTATGTCTAAGAGGAGGAGTCATGAATTGTTGAAGTGGTTAAATCAAGAAGATGAGTCATAATTTGTTCCAAAAAAATTCTTAGAGTCATACGCCAAGATTGTAACTTGAGTGACACACCTTAAAGAAGGTTTGTTAACACTTGTCAAATGTAAGAGTAAAATGTTTTCTACTCTTACACATTTGAAATTGGTAAGTTGTGATGTTTAAAATAAAACAAAGACCAACTAAGGCCAATTGTGTGAAGTGTTTGTCTTGATATGAATCTGCACTATCTTTTGAATATTTGTTTGTCAAGGCATGGTACTTGGCAAGAGAGTCTTATATGTCAAGTAGATAATGGGAGTCTAAGAGATCCTGAAAGAATTTCCAGATCTAATCAAGAATAAAACATGTAGTTTATCACTAGCTCGCGACTTGAAGGTTTATAACCTATCGTGTTGACATATTTCTATTTCTATACCCATTCCAATTAAAGTTGGATTTGCATATGAGTTCTCAGAGTTTACAATTGGTTGTATAAAAACTTGGAAGCAATGGAAGGCCTTTGTGCTGCCAGGTGGCAAGAAGTTAAGACTACACAAGTTCAGCCCATATAAATTTGGATTTGTCACTAACCTTGTCTTAAGATTATGGTTTTGACAAATTCACATGGATAGGAACAGATACACCATAAAATCTAAGTGTCATAAGGTTTCTCTCTGATTCATCAAAATGATGGTGAGGAAACGCTTTCACTAAGTAGGTTTTAAGTAGATAGCAATTGTGATATTTTAATTTCTCAAAAACGTTAGTGGAGCGTGTGTGGTTAACTAACACACTAACATAGACTTGTGAGAAATGGATAAGGTCTAAACAATTGAGACAATGATTACGACATCCCTTTTCATAGTTCTAGAAATTGTCTAGACACACATGTGAACTATCTGAGGAAAGGTATATGATTTTGATAAAGTTTTATCAAAACATCTCATATCAAAAATCTAAACTTTGGTAAGAAAGTTAATAAAGTATTGATTTCTAGAAGTCCAGCTGATTTCTGGATACATGTCAAAGCTATTGGGAGCATAAATGTTATGCTAATAATCATCATGTTAGTGGGAGCATGATAATTTTGATTAGTGTTGCAATTTAGCAATATTAGTTATAGAAAACAAAAGTTTCAATTGGGAAAATTTGTTTTGCTATAATTAAGGGAGAGGAAATTATACTTCATTTTAATTCTAAAAGCTTAGATTGAGATTTTAATCATCTTTAGTCAAGGAATTCCTTAAGTTGAGCCATTCCAACACAAAATTCATATATATATATATATATGAATTTTATGTTGGAATGGCTCAACTTAAGGAATATCTATATATATTGCGTTCTCAAAATTCGATTATGATTATGACATCCCTCTTCATAGTTGAATTATGAAAACATGGCAAATAAAAATATTGTAGCAAAAGACTGGTCTAGAATCATGTCTTTATGTGAGACATCATGATTCGTTTCCCATATGCTTCGGGTATAGGATTGATTGGATATGACTAAAATGATTAAGCAATTTTCGAGTTCAATCTAAGGATTATCAAAGATCGGTTGCTTAGGGACAGTTGGAAGTATAGTGTTAATTTTGGAACGACCATATTGACATATTCTGAAAGGAGGCCCTTCTTGTTCAGAAGTGATAGTCAAAATGGGAATATGAAAATATCTCCATAGGTGGAAGTTATTCAATATGTGTAAGATTAGAAAACTTAATGCAAGAAGGATGTTCAAAGCAATGTCCTTTGAATTTGAGATTTCGTTTCCATGGAATTGATCTCTATTGTAATACTCTGTAATGATTGTTGACAAGTATTTGTGACGTTGTGCATAATCATTACAAGAGGATCAGTTCATATAAGTTTAAAATCTAATAGATTTCGGTAAATGGTAGGAATTTGAAATTCTTACATTTACTGTAAGGATTTGGGATTGTGAAATGAGAATCATTGGAGTTATGTTCAATCGATCTATTCCAAAAAGTAAAGATCATAGACAAGCATAGTGTACATACTTGGTGTATGGCGTGACTAGTGTTTAGAAAACATAGTGTACATGCTTGGAACATGGGACAACTATTGTTTTAATTCAAGTATTAAGTTGATAAATTTGAAACATTATACAATGAATAATGTATAATCAATATGGTGATAAATAAAAGGTGTTCTATTTATATTCATAAGTTCTGAGACCATATTGGATACGATTATTATTGTGTTTCGTTTTGAATATTTTGACTTCCAGAAGAGCTAGGTTATTCTTCCCAAATTACTAAGTTATTCAAACCATCCACAGTCGATAATACGTTGGAAGTGGGTATTAAGGCAAGATTGTTATGAAGTTGGCTTGTAGATGTCTAAAGTGTTGGACATAGCAAGAGTTTTTACAACATTCATGAGTGCTCATAAGTTCTGAGTATTGGATTAAACCCACACTCATTTGAACCACTTCATGTATTTTATCACGAGTGATCATGAGACGATAATATCTTATGTTCTTCAAACCTAGAGATATGATTTGTTGACTATGAGTTGGTTATACATTGATTGTACGAAAACGCGCTGGTAACTCAATGTTATAAAACACGCCTTTGTGTATGATTCAACAAGTAGTAGAACAAGCATATGAGTCAAAGTTTATCCATTCGTTTTACCCTTGAAGGGATAAAAGCGATATATGTGGGCCCCTTGATGATTTAGTGATGACACCCCTAAGTGCTTGGCCAAGCCTCGACTGATTTGATTTGTTCAATTAGTCGGTCGTCATAAATCGGAAATCGGGAAATAGCAAATGGACAAAGAGAATGATTATAATCCATGTCTGAGTCCATATGATATCTAGAATGGAGGAATATATGATCCCTTATCTAATGGACAAGTCATTTGACTAGATCAGAGTTAGACAACGACTTTAAGAGCTACGATTGCTAGTCGTGTCTTGGATTCATATGCAATAATAGTTTTAGACTTATCCAAGTGGGATACTGTTGTATTAGTGTCTAAGCCCATAACTGTTATTAGTATGTATTCGACTCGACTTGGCATGGTCAATTTGGGTTGCATGGCATCGGAACAATTAGATAGACAAAATGAGAAAAAGGATACTAGTGATTTATATTAATATATAATAAGTTGTAATATTTTAATATGAAATCATAGTATTTATTAGTATTGATCAAGAATTAATTTAGTGATCAAAAAAGAACTTATTAAATGTGGACTCTTATATATATATATATATATATATATATATATATATATATATATATATATATATATATATATATATATATAACCCTAACACCCATGACCTTTCATTTCCATAGGATCCATGGGTTAAACACTCCATGGACTATCCGTGAAAGCTTAGACCAACCTAAATGAACTTGGCCCACAACATATATATATATATATATATATATATATATATATATATATATATATGTTGTGGGCCAGGTTTATTTAGGTTGGTCTAAGCTTTCATGGATAATGCATGGAGTGTTTAACCCATGGATCCTATGGAAATGAAAGGTCATGGGTATTAGGTTTAACATGAATGTAACCCTAATCCTCCACACTATACAAAGATGTCCTTAGTTCATGAAATTGGCACTAGTGTGTATACACAAGAGGGGAAAACTGATTTGGTGCAAGTATCCTTATTCTCTAGTGATTCCAAGGGTTCTTGGTGTTGTGTGAACCATTTGAGGTGTAACACTTGAGGCACTAGGCTTTTTAAAGGTTCATGACTTCAAGCTTCATCAAAAAGTATGTCATTGTACTAGAATCTTGTAGTATAGTTGCTGCATAGTATGCTAGTTAGGATGAAACCTTGGAATATTGAATATTTGCATGTATAATAGAGAAAACATAGATCCAAGGTTTATAGGGTTGCATGTACACCATAGGAGTGTTAGAATACTCAAAACCGATCAGATAGTTGGTTATGGCACAGAAGGATTTTTCATCTGAATTTCAAGGATATTAACAAGCTCGTAATTGGTGATCTCGTATGCGGATTTCGTCTTCTAAAATTTGAGAAGGAACACTTATGTGCGGCATGTGAACTCAAAAAACAAAAGCAAAAAGAGTCGTTCATCCATCATAAATACCAAAATCATTGAGCTACTAGAATTATTGCATATTGATCTTTGTGGTCCTTCAGCCATTAAAAGTATTGGTGGTAACAAATATATTTTGGTTATTGTTGATGATTTTTCTAGATTTACCTGGTTATTCTTTCTTTGATAGAAATCCGACGCAAGTCAAAAGCTCATAGATTTCATCAAGCAGGTTGAGCTACAATTACGAAAGCCAGTTCGGAAAATTCGAAGTGATAACAGTTCAGAACTCAAAAATCATGCACTTGAATAAGTCTTGACCAACAAAGGGATTGTTCAAAACTTCTCTTTGCCTTACACTCCATAGCAGAACGGTGTAGTTGAAAGAAAAAATCGTTCTCTTTATGAAGCTTCAAGGACAATGCTAATGCTTTTTGAATCTTCCCCTGTATTTTTGGGCTGACGCTGTGGCAACCACTTGTTTTACTCAAAACTGATTTTACATTATCAAAAGATTTCTGATTACTCTATATGAAATTCTGAACAATATGAAACCTAACATTAAATTCTTTCATGTGTTTGGATCCAGGTGCTGTTTATGTAATTCTAAAGAAAACCAGAACAAATTTGCTAAAAAAGATGATTAAGGAATCTTTCTGGGGTATTCATTAACTTCAAAGGCATATCGTGTTCTGACCAAAATATTAAAGAAAATTGAAGAGAGCTACTACATTACGTTTGATGACAATTACATGAAGAAATATCAAAAAAAAAATGTCAACCTGAGGAAAATTTTCCATCAACAAAATCTAAGACTATTCCTCTTATGAATTTATATGAGGATTTTATAAATTTATTTGATGAACCTGACAAGGCAATTTCCTCATAATCAAATGCCAAGGATAATCAAGAGGACGAATTAATCAAGATTGCTGATGAAGCTGTTGAATATATAAAGATTCCTCCTAAGCCACCAATTCTGAATGTACCTCAGCCAGAACCTTTTTATGCTCCAATCCACGGGAGAGTTCCACGCCAAACTTTAATACCAATGCTCCACTCCAAGGGGGAATTAAATTCTGAAACCTAGGTCACATGAAAACTTCCAGGGGGAGAATAATGAAAATTATTACTCGAATGCACAATCGGAATTTGGAGAAGTTTTTGTTGAAATCGATCCATCCTATGATTAGAACTATTCGCCAATGAAAAAATGGACCAAAGATCATCCTCCATCTCAAGTGATTGGAGATCCTTCCCCAGGAGTTCTTACACGTGCTCAATAAAAGTGAAGCAAACTACATTATTTTTTAAATTGGAATTTTGCATGTTTAATTCTTTTATTTCAAAAATTGAGCCTAAAACTGTTAAAGTTGCTCTTGATCATGCAGATTGGGTTCAAGCTTTGCATGAAGAACTGAATGAGTTTGAGCGTAAAAAAGTGTGGTGATTGGTTCCTACTCCTAATGATCCATCCGTGGTTGGATGAAATGGGTATTTAGAAATAATGTGGATAAAGAAAGAAATGTCATTCACAATAAGGCACGATTAGTCGTCAAAGGCTATTGTCAAGAAGAAGGGATCAATTACGAAGAGTTGTTCACACCTATGGCTAGACTGGAATCAGTTCTCATTTTTCTCGCCTATATTGCTCATAAAAACTTTGATGTATATCAAATGGATGTGAACTACGCATTTCTGAATGGAGAACTTGAAGAAACAGTCTATGTTGAACAACCTCCAAGTTTTGTGAATGAAAATTTTCCGAATCATTTTTACATATGGATAAAGTTGTGTATGGTCTTAAACAAGCTCTGAGGGTATAGTATGAAACTCTGACTCGTTTTTTTAAACAGTGTACATTTAAACAAGGTTCTGTTGATCCTAGCTTCTTTTGGAAGAAGGATGGTAACCATTTAATGATAGTTCAAATTTATGTTGATGACATTATTTTCAGATCAACTATTCCCAACTTAACTGTTGAATTTCGAATATTAATGGAAACAAAATTTGAAATGAGTTTTATGGGTAAAGTTAACATTTTCCCTGGTTTAAACATAAGACAGAGTTCAAAATGAATATTAATCAATCAAGAAGCCCTCACAAAGACATTATTGGCCAAATTTAAAATGGTGGGTGATTCAAAATTCAAATTCCCAATGGCGTTCAGAACGAAACTCACACATTCTCTTGATAAACCAACAACATATATTACCTTATATTGTCAGATGATCGGATCCTTGTTGTATCTAACATCTAGTCATCCTGACATTATGTTTGATGTTTGTTACCGTGCCAGGTTTCAAGTAAATCGTAGAGAACCGCACATGTTTGAATTTAAGAACACATTCCAGGATCTGAAGCGAACCACTTCTCTTGGTCTATGGTATCCATCGAATTCGGGATTCTTTGTGCAAGCTTACTCCGATGTTGACTTAGGGGTTTGTGGTCTTGATCGGACAAGTACATCCAATGGACGTCAGTTTCTAGATAACAATCTTGTTAGTTGGTAATCTAAGAAGCAGACATGTATATCCTTATCTATAGTTGAAATAGAATACATTGCAGCAACATCATGTACTTCACACGTGGTGTGGATTCCGAACCAGCTACGAGATTATGGAATCAATATGAAACGAATTCCTCTATATTATCATTCCGAAAGTGCAATAAGAATTTTTCACAATCTAGTGCAGCACTCAAAGACAAAGCATTTAGCAATGAGATACCACTGCATAAAGGATCATGTCGAGGATGGAAATGTAGAAGTTCATTTTGTTAGATCCTCAGATCAGTTAGCTGATAATTTACAAATGCCTTATCTGAAGCATTATTTAATCGAATTCTATAATGGTTGGGAATGATTGAAGCCGACTTAGTTCCAAAATCCACTTTGTAATCATCACAGTTTTGAAGTTAGTAGTCACATTTTGAATGCTTTCGAGCTTCGAAATGGTTCAAAATTCATTGTTCACTTCCGACTTGCTTTGATCTTCAGAATGGTTCTGAAGTTACTGTTTATTAGGATTCCAAAACCTTTTATCCTTGTAAGTCTTTTGTTATTTTCATTACTTTTGTATATTCATTTATTCTCATTCTGAAGTTACTGTTTATTTTCATTCTTTTAAGAAAAACAAAATACCAAATTTTTTTTATTTGTTTATGTATTTTCTTTTCAAAAATTCAAAATTCTCAATTTTTTTTTGTGTTCTGAAAAATTAAAAACACCAAAGTACTTTTTCTTTCTAAGATTTGATGGTAAATTCACAAGTGAAATTTAGTCTGCAACAAGGAATTGACGGTCGACTTTAGCATTTCTTTCTACCATATCTTATCTAAACCTCCACGTAGTCCCTTGATTATTGGAGAAAAAAACTAGTTTCGGTATAGGGCTACAAAACTCTTGTTAATGATCACAAAATCATTGTTAACATGACTTTCGTGAAACTCCCAACCATTCGTCTCCCAAATCTATTATTCTACATTGTAACCCTTAAGACTCTAAGCTTTTACCACTGAGTTTTAGGTTACAAACATCTGTGTTTATGATCTTAAAATCAGTATCACCATGATTTTGAGTGAAACTTGAAACTACGAATACCTTTTTTGAATTGATGGTGAAAAATTTTTGTTCTAGATATTAACCTAACGAATTGATGGTGAACAAACGTTTGTTCTAGTTATTTTACAAGCTGAATTGACGGATAAAACCATTTAGTTCATACATTTACAAATTCGAAATCTCATTATTTTTTTGTGTGGTCTTAATGAAATGTTCTCGACCCAAGTCAATTCTTCTCAAAAGATCCAGATTTAAATTTTTTGTTCAGATTTACATTATATTCAGTCACTTTAAAAGAATATACAAAGCTTATTTCTTTTTATGGCTACACTGGTCAAACAAGTACTTCTTTCAGATCTTCGGTCTTATGTTAAGTTTTGGAATTTGTTTGAAGATGAAGCCACCAGTTAAGCCTAATAAAATAAGCCTTTCACAGTTTCTTAACAAACTGATGATCGTAATTCAACAGTAAACCACACAAGCACTTTAGAGTCTCTCTTGACTCAGAAGGAAAAGATCGTTGCCCGAGATCGTCTAGCTTTTCATATAAAAAATGTTTGATATCACAGAACCCCACATATTTTTTTTGCTTTTTTTCTTTTTTGTTGGTACACTCTTACACTAAAATCCTTGTGATTTTACCAAGTGTGGTTTCTATTCCGAATGAATATTTATAGAGATGAAAGTTAGAACGACAACTTTGAAAAGGCTAGTTCTGAAAATGGTGAATCCGAAAAATCTATTTCATGATTTTTGGATAACTTCAAATCTTGGCACAATTTTTGAATTTCCCTGACTCCGCTTGCTTGTTGTAACGGTTTCTGACAGTCATTGATAAGCTGGCATGATTTTATTGGCTAATTTTTCAGCATATAGGAATGTGAAACGATAGTTTCTCTCTCCATTTATCATATTTCATATAAAAGGCTACCAAATAGTTCATTTGCCTTCACCGCAAATAGAACTCACAGATTTCAAAGCAAAAATTGCTCATACTCTCTACTATTCGTCATCTTTCCCAAGGCATTAATGGTTGGTTCATCAGAGAATATTTCCTTCACCAATCAGTCTGCATCAGTCATCATGCTCACTATTAAGCCCTACTAGAACATGATCATTGGCTTCGATGCTTCTCGTTACAATGCCCTAATCAGGCCCATGATTGAATGTCTCAGGTTCTTGCCACTGATGAAGGCATTAACAATGGCTGAAGAAGTTCCACTTGTTCATCTTTCTAAAGCCTTCTCCACTGCTATCTACAACAAGGCTTAAGATGTTATTCACTTCAAGGTTGCCAACCACAAAACATTGATTTCAAAGCCTCGCTTCTTCAAGATCCTAGGGCTCGTTACACCAGAGGTTAGTGTCGACCCTGAATCGATTCCAACAACCTATATGATTGAAATGTTCTTCCATATTGGGTACACCGGCGACATCTCCTTGCTCTCCAAGTTCAGAAAGTTGTTTTTGCTGTCGATTTGGAATGGGTTATTTACCCTTTTGTTCAAGAGCTTATCTGAAAGGGTTACAGGATCAAATATTCCTAGTAAGCATTTATATAATTTTATCTATGGCCTCTATCATGGAATCAATTTGGACTATGGGTCTATAATATTGAAGTTAATTTATCCAAAGCACCACTTCATCTACACCAAAGATAGAAATTTCTTGTGCTTGTTTTTGGTCAGTGGTTATGAACTGAGCCCTAACTCACTTCAAGGTTCCAGTGATGAACGACCTTCTCATGGCTAAAATTTTGATACTTCAGATGACTACACTTGTTATGTCAGATCCAAGGAACTTCAAGTATGTTGGTTCTATTCCTAAGGCTATGTTGGAAAAGGTACCGCTAGATAACGCCATCATTAGGGCTTATCGGAAATTTCCTTCTTTTGGTGTTCATCCCATTCCAAAGGAATTACAAAAAAATAATATACGAGAGTGATAAACTGAAGAGGGAGGAAAAAGGAAAGCAAAGACTGCTACTTCAGAAAGTGTCAAAGTTACTAAGAGATAAAAGAAACCAGTTCAGAAACTGAGATCTCCATCTCCGGTTATTCAAGAGGAATCTGAAGAGAGAACTATCACTGAAATTTAGGAAGACAAAACTTTGAGAAATGAAGAGGAGTACACTTCTCGCACTTCCGAACCAGATCTTGTTGATCCAATTCGAAAGGTATCCACTCCTCCAATCTCTTCTGTTACATTATCTAATATTTTTCATAATATGATGGAGAATCCCTTTCTAAACCTCACTACTTCTTCACCCCAAACTCCATTTAATCCACCTGAAATAACATCCTTACCCATTACCTCCATAATTCCGATGACATCCATCCCTCCTCTACCACCAACAAGTTCTGTTGGAATTACACTTCCTTAGATCTCCATCTCACTATCCTCACCCATATATTCTGACTCAACCCTACCTACAATCTTAGTTGTCTCAACTCCACCGGAAGTCCCTATCTTCAAATCCACTTCGGAGGATCTACAAACTTTAAGCATTGCTGTCAACGTATATGATGATGAGGCAACTACCAATGTCGGTGTGACTTCCGAACCAGGGACATCAACCGATCTTCCTTTTAACGAGGATGAAGATATATTTTTTGGAGATAAACAAGAACCCATATAGGACTTCATTTTCAGCCCTTTAATCTCAACATCAACAATGATGAAGACGAAGATGACAGTTCAAGTAGTTAAACAAGAAGCTTGATTCAATTTTCGAGTATTCTCATGCCTTCTCTTCAACAAAATAGGAAAGCTTGCTCATAAATCACCAAGCAATGGTTGAAATGCTCACCTCTTCCAATGTCAAAATCATTGAAGAATCCACCAAGGCTCCCCAAGCCTCATAAAAGAAGATAACTGAAGTGAAGGGCCAACATATATGGTTTGGGCAAGGCATCCATGTTTGGATGAGTTAGGGCTTTTGTTAATGTATTTTGGAGTCTTTTGTGTATGTTTGGTGTTTTCAGTCTAGGAAGCTTTTGGTTAAGGAGTGACCGAAAACCGGTTTTCGGTCTGCTAGCCGAAATCTGTTTTTGGTCCTTGTCAATATATATAGGTATCAAGCTGTCAGGGTAGTGCAACAGTTGTACCTTGCTAAGTTCGGTCCCTAAGTTGTATCAGACGGTTTCAAGTGTTTAATCGTATGCAAGCTCAGTTTCATTCATATTCTACTCCATTTCTACTTTGTTTTCTTATGCTTGATTGATCATTGGTGAAGATCCTTCCATCTAGGACCTTACACGAAGCTATAGGAAAGGTCCTCTAATTGCAAAATGAAGTTAAGTAATTCATGGCTGACTTTAGGACCTCTTCGGACAAAAACACAGTATAAATGAACAAGGTTATCGAAGGCTTTATTTCTTCTTTCAAAGCTAAGAAAGAAGCTCTTTTAAAAATTTGTGCCGACTTTAAGCTTGATAATGTCGATCTGAACTCAACCATCACCACCAAGCTTGATAAATTACAGAATGACTTGGCAGCAGAAAATAAGATAATGGATACCTTAGCGGAGAAAACTCATAAGGCAAAGGTTTTGGATGAAAAATTGAAGAATGCTAAATCTGATGTTGTAAGGATACAAGAAGAGAAGCTCTTCATCAAGTCTCGTATTCTGAAATTTATCAACGACTGTTAAGAATCGCTGAGACCGAATCTCCTCCATTCAATGATACAATGCACCTTTCTCTCTTTGAAACTCTAAAACATGTGTTCACACAGTTGAATCATATACATGATGTTTTGGGTAGCAGTAATTCTTCAAAACAAGGGGGGACAAGGAGGTTAAGGTGAAAGAAGAATTTGATCAGAAGGGTAATGAAGCTTCTGGGTTAAGAAAAGATAAAGGCAAAGGAATTTCTAAAGACGATGCCGAAGAAAATTTGATTGAATCGGAAAGGGATGAAAGAAAGAAATAGGATAAAGAGCTTGATGAGCTCAATGCTCTCCGATAGAATTACGATCCAGAAGATCGCAAAGATAAATTTTTGGCTTTTATTTTAGAAAGTAAGAAGTTCTTGTTTCCTACTTGGACTTTGCAATTCAAAAAGAAGCCATTGATCTTCTAGAGTTATATTGGTTGGAACCGAAGATGTCTTTTAAAACCAACAATGAGGTTGAATGTTAGTTTGACTTCGCTATCACCCCATGAGCAATCCTTTTCCGATGCTTCTAGAAGGTCAAAAAGTCCCTAATCTCCAACAACGCGATTAATCGAAAACTCTTCAAATTCTATCTCAAATATGGGAAGGCTTAGTACGAGTCTTGGAGTCTAAAGAGGATCATTGGTTTGAAGGTCGTCTTACATGCACAAAGTAAATATTTTCTGAACATTCACTTCAAAGGATTTTGGGGTTGGAATCATGTGCTTCATGAATTTACTTTGGCCAATCCACCTATCATGAATTCATAATACTGGATTTCGTTATTCAACATTATTGCAAATGATGTGAATAAATAGAAGCCTGTTTTTGACCATCTGAAGAGGATTATTAAAAGTTACATTCTGGAGATTGCGAACATCGATATTCAGATTGCTTAGTTTAGAATAAAAGACCCATAATAAAGCCATTTGAAGAACCTGGGGAGATCCAACATTTTTAAGGTGGATTGTTGACAAGGAATATCGGAGCATCGTGTATAATAAGAAGGAGGATGCAGTTCTGAAAAATTGAATGTTCTTTTTAAGGAAAACACATTTGTATTCCACAAGTGTTATGAATCAAATTCTAGCAAGAGCTAAAGCGAACCAGACCAACTTAGCGTCTGATTTAAAATGCATGTCGGATACGATTCAGTGGTATTTGGCCGTCAGGGCATCCCTTCTAAAGATTATGCCTAAGTATTTTGATGCACAAAGACAACAGTGAAGACCTCTTCCGATTTGACACAAAGGGGGAGATTGTTAGGTCTAATATTGTGTTGTGTAAAATGTATGCTATTAGATTTATGTTTAGATTCTGATTCCGAAATGGGCATGTCCATGTTCAGAATCGTTGTATGTTTTAGTTTATAAATAGTGCGCATGTAACTTTTAGGGTTATGAATTTTGAAGCAAGTACAAAATAGTTCCGCCTCCAAGAACTCCGGCTGAGCCTCTTTGATTTGCGTGGACAGATGGGAATGGATTGTCATGGTTAGTGCCTTCACCCTACGACCTGAGTACTCCTTTCGACTAAGAGCACCAGCTACTACACTAGCTTTACCGGGATGATAGTGAATTTCACATTCGTAATCGCTAAGTAGTTCTACCCATCGTTATTGTCTCATCTTAAGTTTCTTCTGATCAAACATGTGTTGAAGGCTTTTGTGGTCAGTGAAGATAGTGCACTTGGTACCGTAAACGCAGTGTCTCCAGATTTTTAGTGCAAAGTCCACTGCTCCTAACTCCAGATCATGAGTAGTGTAGTTGGCTTCGTGTGCCTTAAGCTGTCTCAAGGCATAACCAATAACATTTCCTCGCTGCATAAGCAAGCAGCCTAGTCCCTGATTAGATGCATCGCAGTATACAACGAAGGCCACTATCCCTTCTGGAAGAGACAAGATAGGTACGCTACATAGGGCTTGCTTCAGTGTCTGGAACGCATTGTTTTGTTTTTCTCCCCAACTAAAGGTTACACCCTTCTGAGTTAGGGCAGTAAGAGGTTTAGCGATTTTGGAGAAATTTTGTATGAATCTGCGATAGTAGCCAGCAATACCCAAGAATTGACGAATTTATGTGGGCGTTCTTGGTGCTGACCAATTCTCGATTGCCTTTATTTTGGATGGGTCCACGTGAATTCCTTCTTCGCTAACCACGTGACCAAGGAAAGTCATATTCCTGATCCAAAACTCGCACTTTGAGAATTTCACATATAGCTTTTCCGTTCATAATGTCTCTAGAACTTATTGTTGGATTAATGTCTAAGTCCATAACTATAATTGGTAAGACGTGACCCGACCCGGCATGGTCCATTTGGGTTGCATACCATCATGCACTTGGATAGACTATAATGAGAGAAATAAGACACTTATGGTTATTAATATATTATAAGTTCTAGTATATTAATAATAAGAATAATAAGATTATTTAATTAGTATTGATCAAGAGTTAATCTAGGATTAATTAAGTGATCAAAAGAAGACTAATTAAATATATGGGTTGATTGTTTAAATCATCCATACTTATATAGTGGGCTAATGCTCCATGGATAATCAAGTTGGGCTAAAACCCATAGGATGGTCCATGGATGATCCATGGTGTATTTGAACCCATGGATCCAAGGAAATGGAAAGCTATGACAATTAAGGATTTACCCTAATTGTAACACTATATAAAGATCTTATTCTTGACAAAAATCGGCCACTAGAATCACATTAGAAAGTGAAGAAAAGGGCTAGCCGATTTCATGAAGTGTAGAACTCTCTCAAGTTATTCTAAGTGTTTTGATGATTGTGATTCCATTTGAGGCTTCCACACTATTGGGGCTAGGCACTCAAGCTTCATGAAGACTTTCTACATCAAAGAGGTATGTATTCTATCTTGTTACACTCATTGTTTTGTATGCTAGATTAGGATAACACCTTGGATGTTCTTATTTGCATGTATAATAGAGAAAACATAGATCCAAGGTGTTTAGGGTTGCATGTACACTTAGGAGTGTTAGAATGCTCAAAACCCAACAGTGGTATCAAAGCCTAGGCTTGTTTTCTTGTTATACCTGCAATAGAAGCTGAAAAATCGAGTTTTGTTGCTGTCTACCCAGCAGACTCGCCGAGTCCATGAAGGGACTCGACGAGTCCAAGGCAAAAAGCATCCAACTCGCCGAGTTGGTTAGTGCACTCGACGAGTTGGACCCCCAGACAGCATAAATTCGATCCTTTTGGCTAGAAATGGACTAGGAACATTACCCTAAGTTGTTTTTGAACTTATAAACTTGTTTTTAATGTGGTAATGTTCATGCTAATCCATTTTCAAAGATAATTGTCAATAGATTCATGTTTTGTATTAGTTTAAGGTTTAGACTAATTACATGAGAAAGTTTGATTTGAATTATCTTGTTCTTATGAGTTGCTTAGATTAATAGAAAAGTTAATTGAAATAGTTGTTTTCAATCCATTTTAATCTAAGAGTTGAGTATAAAATGTGTTTGTGTAACTTATCCTCAAGTTACATGAAGAGTCACATTAAAGACTCATAAAACTCATAAAAGTTGGTAATGGTTACAAAATGAAGAGTCTTGTGTCATTGAATTTTTTTTTATGACTCCATAACTTGTCCTCAAGTTATGTAAATTCAAGAGTCACTTCATTAATAAATAAATAAATAAATAAAGTGTAACCTTAATTAATTCCATAAGTTATAAAATAAAGAAAAGTTAATTCTTTTATTAGTTTAAAGTCTTCCATAAGTTATGGAACTTGAAAAGTTTTTTTGGATTAAAACTACTTTAAACACATAAGTTATGGAATTAATTAGTTTTGAATAGTTTCAAAACTTGCCCTCAAGTTTTGGAATTTGAAAAGTTTTTACTTATGAATACTTTAATTCCAAGTTAGTCCTTAGAATTCTAAAGAGTTAAAATTCAACACTTATACTATTTATAACATTAATGGTTAATTATTATATATATATATATATATATATATATATATATATATATATATATATATATATATGTATAAGAACAAGTCGTTTTACCGTTAGTAGGCCTCATTCACGAAACCGGTCTATAAGGTGGGTATAAGGTTGTTGCCTATAAAATGGCGACTTAATGGGTGTATACTCTCACCCACCGCTAGCTTGATCGGTGGAGGGTCGTTAGCCGAACGGGTAGGACAATGACTTTAAATTCTCATTAAAAGTATAATGATTATTATAAAGTAACTAAATATTTTATTTAATTCCCAATCTTAGTTACTTTAGGAAAAATGTGAATTTGGTGCTAGCCCATGGAATTCACACTTTGTACCTTACCAAGTCGTTGGTGGAGCGTGTGTGGGTAACCGGCACACTAACTTGGACTAGTAAGGACCACGAAGGGTGACTTAATGTTTGTCATAGATCAATGGAGCGTGTGTGGTTAACCGGCACATTGATTAGGTGATAATATTAAGGGTACCAAGTGAATTGGTATGATTATTCACACCTTGTTTTGTGATCCTCGGCATCCCAGTCACAAAATTTGAGAGGGCACACTCGAGATTGAAACATGCCATTGAAAAGTTCAATGAATCTCAAAAGATCTAGGAATTTCAAATCCAATTAAAACCTAATAAATTATTTCGTTTTTCATGGTGGAAATTGGTGAATCGTCATTCGCCTACCTTCAAATATTTTATAGCTTGGATTACGGCATACCTCTTCTAAGTTATAAAATAGTTTGTTGGGTCCTAGCCTTAATATTTCATATTGGGTGTCATATTAAGGACTTTAAATCAACTATCTTGAATATCTCCCAAAACATGTCTGGTTTAGACATTTATGATCTTCCCAAATCTCTTGAAATTAGCTTTCCTAAATGAAGATGATGTTCCAATGGAAATCATACTTCTTTCACCTCCTCGATTTATTCTCCCTCACCCACAAGTTCTTGAAAAGTTTAAAGTTACTGAATCCCTATTAGCAAGCATAGTCTATGTGTGCTCACATCTTGGAGATAAATTCACATATTGACAAGCCGGGAGAGTTGGGTGTCAAAGTCTCGTGAAAGTTGGATGTTCAATCACTTTCTTAGTAACATAGCGAGTCTCTTTGGGACTACTATGAGACAGACTATGACACGAGCCTTAATGATCTTATCTATTTGCTTTGTGTTGCGGAATCAGCAATGATTTGGAACACTAGTAAAGCAAATTTTATTAGAAGATCAACTTTCCAAATCTTAAATGGACATTGGCAATGGTAGCTTTGGATATCTAGAAAAGCATTTCTCTTCCCAATGGAAAGGGATCGGCCATAGTCAACTCGGTTGACCAAATGGTAAAGAGAAAGGCTAAGTCTGAGATAGTCTCATGTGCCATTACCAAAGGGTCTATGTGTTTTGTTACCAAAGGAAGGGGGATTGGTTGCGAAGCTGCCCTATTCACCTGAAAGGTCATAAGGTTGATCAAGTCAAGAGGTTTGACTCTACTTCGGGTAAAGTCCACTGTCTAACTCTATTAAGTTTCTATTTGGAGATTCTTATTACATAATGTGAATGGGTCACATGTTGATGTCTTTTAAGAATCAAAGAAAAGATAGGAAGCATAAAGAAGTATATGCTGATTTTGATTGCGAAGATGGGTTTCAATCACATGGTTCGGTAATCAGAATTTTGAGCTGTTGCTTAAGAGTTATAATATATTGCTTGTGAATAGATAACAAGGTTTTCATGTGGATTGTAAGGATAAGTTTTTCCGCAAAGTTTTTTAAAAAAAAAAGAAAAAAAAGAGGTTTTAATTTTTATTTATTTTAAAAATGTCCTTACAATGGCATCTGTGGAAAATTTCTGCTTATATGTTTCCAGTAATAGCAATATGGAAAGTGGATTTGATTCTTTCATTTGTGGTAGTGTCTGAATTTACCAAATGAAGAAAGTTTTTCATCACCCAAGTTTCAATTGGACAGAAACTTGGAATCATACAAGTTGTATTGTATGATGAATGAGAATTTTCATCTTTGAAAATTAAGACTAATTCTTTGATCACATGTATATGTGAGTCAATTGAAGGACTAAGGAATTAGGTACACTGGGTGTGCACCGGTCAAGGTCCACCACAAAGATTGATTTGTCATGATTTACTAAAGATTAGTAAATATGATTAAATTTATAAGGTTAAGTATAATTCTGTAACATTGGAAAGGTTACAATGTATGACAAAACAAATGAGAAGAATCAAATTAGGCAGAAAGATAAAAGTTTCTCAAATCTGAAAGGATGGGAGAGTACTTTAGTATCGTATTTCATGATCATCTTAATGATTATGAAACCATATCACAAATTCATACTCTAAGGATGTCTTAGTGCATTGTTATGGCTAAGAAGAGAGGTCATGAATTGTTCGATTGGTTAAAATCAAGAAGATGAGTCATACTTCGTTCCAAAACAATTCTTAGAGTCATACTCCAAGATTGTAACATTGAGTGACATGAAGTAAGGTTTATTAACACTAGTCAAATGTAAGAGTAAAATGTTTTCTACTCTTGTACATTGGAGATTGGTAAGTTGTGATGTCTTGTATGAGACAAAGACCAATTGTGTGAAGTGTTAGTCTTGATAAGAATCCGCACTATCCCTTGAATATTTGTTTTGTCAAGGAATGGTTCTTGACTGGGGAAACTTATATGTCAAGGGGACAGTGGGAGCCTTAAAGATCCTGAAAGAGTTTCAAGATTTAATCAAGAGTAAAACCTATAATTTATCACTAGCACACGACTTAAGGTTTGCAACCTATCGTGTTGAC
This sequence comes from Lactuca saligna, assembly GCF_052625555.1. NCBI lineage: Eukaryota > Viridiplantae > Streptophyta > Magnoliopsida > Asterales > Asteraceae > Lactuca > Lactuca saligna. Next base: position 53,917,092 of record NC_136424.1, read on the forward strand.
ATAATTCTTATTTCTGTACCTACTTCAAATAAGTTGAGTTTGCATGTGAGTTATCAGAGTTCAACTTGGAAGCATTGGTAGGCCTTGTGCTACCAAGGTGAAAAGAAACTAAGATTGAACAAGTTTAATCCATGTACGGCTGAATTTGTCACTAACCTTATCTTGTGATTATGGTTTTGACATATTCACATGGATATGAACTCATACACAATAAAATCTAAGTGTCATAAGGTTTCTCTCCGATTCATGAAAATGATGGTGAGGAAACGCTTTCACTAAGTAGATTTTACGTAGATAGCAATTGTGTTATTTGCATTTTCAAAAGTTGTTAGTGGAGCGCGTGTGGTTAACCGGCACACTAACATGGACTTATGAGAAATGGCAAATGCCTAAGAAATTGAGACTATGATTACGGCATCCCTTTTCATAGTTCTGAAAATTGTTCAGACACACATGTGAGCTATCTAAGAAAGGATGTATGAATCTAAATGTCAGAAGTCCAGCAGATTTCTGAAAATATGTCAGAGCTAGTGGGAGCATATGTGTTATGCTGATAATCATCATGTGTAGTGGGAGCATGATTATTATGATTAGTATTGCAAGCTAGCAATGTTAATTATAGAAAACAAAGTTTCAATTCGTGAAGTTGCAGGGGTTGAAAAGTTGTTTTGCTATGATTAAGGGAGAGGAAATTATACTTCATGTCAATTCTAAAGCTTAGATTGAGATTTTAATCATCTTTAGTCAAGAATATATATGAATTTTGTGTTGGAATGGTTCAACTTGAAGAAATTCTATATATATTGCATTTTCAAAATTCAATTATGATTACGGCATCCCTCTTCATAGTTAAATTTTGAAAACATGGCAAATAAAAAATATTGTAGCAAAAGACTGGTCTAATATCATGTCTTTATGTCAAACATCATGAATCGTGTCCCATATGCTTCGGATATAGGATCGATTTCATGTGCTATAATATTCATCCTTTCTAAATTTTCCAAATGCTCAGGGCATTTAGAAGGGAAAAGTCTAGAATTGGATATGACTAAAGTGATTAAGAAATTGTTGAGGAAAATCTGAGGTTTGCCAAAGATTGGTTGCTCAAGGACATTTGGAAGTATAGTGTTAATTTTAGCAGGACCATATTGACATTTTCTGAAAAGAAGTAACTCTTGTTCGGAAGTGATAGTCAAAAGGGGACTATGGAAATGTCTCCATAGGTGGAAGTTATTCAATCTATGTAAGATTAGAAAACCTTAATGGAAGAAGGATGTTCAAAGCAATGTGCTTTGAATATGAGACTTCCGTTCCATAGAAGTTGACCTTCTTTGGAATACTCTGTAACGACTGGTGACAAGGTTTTGGTGACTTTGTGAATAATCATTACAAGAGGAGCATTGCATAAAAGTTTAAAATCTAAACAGTTTTTTGGTAAATGATAGGAATTAGGGATTATCACATTTACAATAAGGATTTGGGATTGTGAAATGAGTATCATTAGAATCATGTTCAATTGATCTACATCACAATGTAAGGATCATAGACAAACATAGTGTGCATACTTGGGGTATGGCATAACTATTGTTTAGAAAAACAAAGTGTACATGCTAGGAGCATGGGACGACTGTTGTTTTTATTCAAGTCTTAAGTTGATTATTTGAAACATTGAATAATGTGTAATCAATATGGTGATAAATAAAAGTGGTTTTATTTATATTCAAAAGGGTTCTGAGACCATATTAGATTCGATTATTATTGTGTTTCACTTTGCATGTTTTGACTTCCAAAATAGCTAGGTTATTCTTTCTAAATGACTAAGTTATTTAAACACTCCACAGTCGTTCATATGTTGGAAGTAGGTATGAATCAAGACTGTCATGAATCGGGGTTGTAGATGGCTAAATGGGTTTAGTCATGGCAATGGTTGCTACAACATTCATGAGTGCTCATAAGTTATGAGTATTGGAATAAACCCACGCTCACTTGTATCACTTCATGGAATTTATCTCGAGTGATCGTGAGATGGTAATATCATATAAATCTTCAAACCTAGAGATATGAGTTGTTACCTATGAGTTGGTTGTGCATTGATTGCACGTAAACACATCAGTAACTTGATGTTATAAAACGTGCCTTTTTGTACAATTCAACAAGTAGTAGAACAAGCATATGAGTCGAAGTTTATCTGTTCCTTCTAGAAATAGAAGCGATATCTGGGCCCCTCGATGATTTTGTTGTGACCTATGTACCGGCCGGTCAGAACTGAATTGATGTGTTCGATTAAGTTCTTTGTCAAACAAATCGAAAATCGGGAAACAAACTGCTGGACAATAAGTACAACGTTGTTCCATGTATTTGTCCAGCTGATATCATGAGAACAGAGGATTATATGATCCCTTATCTAATGGAAAAGTCATTGACAAGGTCAGAGTTCATCTACAAGGTCAGAGTTCGACAGAAGCTTTTGAGAGCTACGATTGCCAGTTGGTTCCTGAAGTCATACACAATAATAATTTTAGACTTATCCAAGTGGGAGACTGTTGGATTAATGTCTAAGTCCATAACTATAATTGGTAAGACTTGACCCGACCCGACATGGTCCATTTGGGTTGCATACCATCATGCACTTGGATAGACTATAATGAGAGAAATAAGACACTTATGGTTATTAATATATTATAAGTTCTAGTATATTAATAATAAGAATAATAAGATTATTTAATTAGTATTGATCAAGAGTTAATCTAGGATTAATTAAGTGATCAAAAGAAGACTAATTAAATATATGGGTTGATTGTTTAAATCATCCATACTTATATAGTGGGCTAATGCTCCATGGATAATCAAGTTGGGCTAAAACCCATAGGATGGTCCATGGATGCTCCATGGTGTATTTGAACCCATGGATCCAAGGAAATGGAAAGCAATGACAATTAAGGATTTACCCTAATTGTAACACTATATAAAGATCTTATTCTTGACAAAAATCGGCCACTAGAATCACATTAGAAAGTGAAGAAAAGGGCTAGCCGATTTCATGAAGTGTAGAACTCTCTCAAGTTATTCTAAGTGTTTTGATGATTGTGATTCCATTTGAGGCTTCCACACTATTGGGGCTAGGCACTCAAGCTTCATGAAGACTTTCTACATCAAAGAGGTATGTATTCTATCTTGTTACACTCATTGTTTTGTATGCTAGATTAGGATAACACCTTGGATGCTCTTATTTGCATGTATAATAGAGAAATCATAGATCCAGGGTATTTAGGGTTGCATGTACACTTAGGAGTGTTAGAATGCTCAAAACCCAACACTTATCTCAAGTGCTGACTATGTTATTCCTCGCTTCATGAATAGATAAGTATATCATCTATGAATACTATCATGAATTTTTTTAGAAAAGGACGGCACGCCTGATTCAATAAGTCCATGAACACGGCGGGTGCGTTGGTTAGACCAAATGGGATCACTACAAACTTATAGTGACCATATCGAGTTCGAAAAGCTGTCTTAGGAACATCACTCTCCTAGACTCGTAATTGATGGTACCCTGATCTCAGGTCTATCTTTGAGAAGTAGCTTGATCCTTGGAGTTGGTCGAAGAGGTCATCTATTTTGAGTAGTGGGTAACGATTTTTAATAGTGAGTTTGTTTAGTTCGCGATAGTCTATGCACATTCGGAAAGATCCATCCTTCTTCTTCACGAACAAGACCGGTGATCCCCAAGGTAAGAAGCTTGGTCTAATGAATCCCTTACTGAGCAGTTAATTTAGTTAGCTGGATAATTCCTGCATCTATGCTGGTGCTAGACGATATGGGGATTTAGCTACGGGAGTTGCTCTAGGAATCAAGTCAATTTGAAACTTGACTTGGCAGTTGGGAGGGACTCCTGGAAGATCTTCGGGGAAGATATCAGGAAAGTTGCAGACTTCAGGGATGCTCTCGAGGTCTTTAATTTCTTGTTTTTTGTTAACTACATGAGCTAGGAATGCGTGACACTCCTTTCACATGTATTTTTGAGATTTGATGCAAGAAATGATGCAAAGGTTCGTACTGAGTTTGTCGCCGAACGAGGGCATTGTCATTTGGCAGATTAAGACAAACGACTTTTTCGTAGCAAAGGATCTCGACATGGTAATGACTTAACCAATCCATGTCAATGATGACATCGAAGCTTTTTATGGAGACTGACATAAGATCGATTGGAAAGGAATAGTCATTTAGAGTCAGGGTGCATCCTATGAATACGTTGTTAGTGCTCTCTTTCTTCCCATTAGCCATCTTGACGGTGAATGTTTCGTTTAGTGGTTGGGATTTGTGTTTGAGTAAGTGTTTGAATTTATGACTAACAAAACTCCTCTCTGCACCACTATCAAAGAGAATGCATGCATGAGAGTTGTCGAGGAGGAATGTACCCTTGACTACGGTGGGATCTGCAACTTCCTTCTCCTGACCCATGGTTAGCACTCTCCCTATATTTCTAGCATCTCTTGCCTTAGGGAAATTCCTTTTGTAGTGCCCGATTTTCCCACACCCATAATAGGCTTGGCGTATTCCAGCTCTGGGGGTCTGAGCATTAGGCTGCATCGGTGTCTTGCAGAAGCGGTTTCTATGCCCCTTCTTGTTGTAGCTAGTGCATTTCAATTCTCGACAAGGTCCATGATGATGGAAATTGCATTTTTTGCACCTTGGGAGAGTTCCAACATATCGACTAGTAGGTGCTTAAGTAGTGGGAATAGTAGCAAGAATGGTAGCAACATGGGCTGTCACTATTTTTTGTTTCTTGGAGGGATCCTGTGAAGATTGACCCTTTCACTTGTTCCAAAATTTCTTTTTCACACCACCTCTTTAGGTGGTTCGGGAGCAGCTGACACGTAATCTTGGTGATCTCCGTGGTCTATTAATATCTATTCCAGATGTTTGGCACTGTCAAACGTGAGTGGATTGGCAGTTAGCACATTTCCTTGTGTCGGAGGAGTTAGTCCCTATATGAATCTCTCAACTTTCTTGCTCTCCGGGGTGACCATCCCAGGACATAAAAGAGCCAGGTCACTGAACCTTGCGGTGTAAGCAGCAATGCCGTAGCCCTTCATCTTCAGACTCCAGAGCTCTTGCTTTAGTTTTTGCATTTTGCCTCGCGGGTAGTATTTAGCAAGCATCATTTCTTTCAAATCATCCCAACTCATATCATTAGCTATCGATAGATTTAGGGATTTGACTTGGCTGTTCCACCAATTAGTGCTCTATCAGTGAAGGTGCATGCTTCAAATTTTACTCTGCTTGTCTCAGGGCAAGCGTGGATGTCGAATATTGATTCGGTTTTCTCGAACCAACGAGGTAGGGCAGTGACACCTCCGGTGCCATCGAAGGATCGACGTTTGGAGTTGGTGAATTCCTTGTATGAACACTCCATTGGGTGTCCATGATGGTCTCCCTGATTAGAAGGGTAGTGCCACTACCAGCCCTACTGGTGCGACTCACGTTTATTTGAGTCATGGCTGCTGCTAGTGCAACGGTTACTGCTTCTTGGAACACACCAGGGTCGTACTGAGGAGGTTACAACATGGGTGGATTGTTGTTCTTTCTGTTGGACTTCTTTGGAGGCATATTTCTCTAAAATAATTTAAGAGAAAAATGATGATAAGTCCTCTATAGAGGTTATGAGTCAAGTGATATGTAACAAGGTATATCTTATCCTGATAGTTCTAGTGTTCTATTAAGTGATTTACATTAGAAGTCTACTTAATAAAAGTAAACAATCGCCATGAAATTTATAGCAACACTCGGAATGAAATTTGTATAAAGTGATTTGTGCCTGATCCCTCTATAATCACATAGTGTACACAAATTATATATAACTAAGACCAAATAGACCTTCGATTAAGTGAAATTTAAGTCCACAACCAAACAAGGAACAGGAATAAAAGTTAAATCACCCATCCTAAGTCTATAAAATATTATTTATATATCACTTATATGTATACACTTAGCTATTATAGATCTATCACCAATAGTTCTTTGTTTCCTCGTGTTTGGCTGTAGTATCATAGTGTTATAAAATACTCATATAGTATTTTAGTTGTAAGTTCGGTTCTATTGTTCCCTTTATATAGATTTTGGTAAGTTTTAGTCTTGTCGCGACACCACTATCACCCCCAAGCACATGTTGGTCGCATCTCAAATAAATATAGTTGATCAGGCTATATTTATCCCATATATGATTACATAATTGTCCAAGTTTAACCGTAGTGTCCAACATCTAAATACTTTTGTTTTGTTCTTCTTGTGATATTGTTTCTGGTATGTATGTATACTTCTTATAAAATACTTCAATTTTAAAAGTATACTTTTAGTTCAGAGTGCTTCAGCCCCATATTGTTTATATTTTTAGATCTTGTAAGTTTTGATATACATAGTTCATTATTAAAAATGGTCTGATACCAATTTGTCACACCCCCAAACCGGAACGACAGAAAAGTTTGAGGGCAGTGGACATCATGTACAATATCACAACAATTGTATAATAGGAATCAAAGCAAACACAACCATTACAATGATAAGGTAAAGTATTTACATCTGTTCAATATATAGTTTGTATGACACCAAAATGTATAACAAAAGTATAAAAGACACGACTCTAAAAGCTCTGTATTCTCAAAAACATGTTGGTGTACCTGTCTTATCGGTTCCGTAAGAATACAAGTGATTTTGAAAGTGTATCAACATTTAAGTTGGTGAGTTCATAAGTATGTTTTAGTGATGGAAAATTTGTCTTTTTTACTTTAAAAAATGCTAGTATGTTTATATGGAAAATCCAATATTTTCTATAGTGAATGTAATGTAGTGATATATGTTCCTTGTAAATGTATATTGTATTAGTGTACTCAGTACTAGAAAATAGTCTATTGTGTCTGTATTTGAATGAAAACCTTTGTATGTATATCTGGATACCACCAGTTGTAGTGAAAGTAGTGTATTGTATTAGTATTTGTATAAAAACCTTAGTATTAATGCTTGGTTATCACTAATTGTAGTGTAAACTAGTGTATCATAGAATACTGTAGTTTTATTAAATAAAATAAAACCACTGTAGTAGTGTTAATCTCATAACCATATGTGTTAGTTATATTGTTGTGAGTTTCATATAACCATGATTGATATGACGTAGTGACCTCTAAGACGTCTTCTGGCCTTAGAAAGTTATGACATTTGTCACCCTAGGCCTGCTGGCCTAACTATAGCTAGCAATTCACGTGTGGGATTATCAGTCCCATATAGATCTACACACAAATTTCATGCTCTCCCTCCAGGAGACTTTGGTTATACCGTATAGGATTTAGTGACGTACCTAATTGGATACAATTGAAGTAGTGCCTCACAACCCTGTATTAACTAGTTTACATGTAGTGTCGTAGCGTTGTAATGTTCTCTTGTATTAGAAACTATATGTATTATCATGTATTAATGTACCTTGTAGTGTAAAATAATTGTACTTAAATAATTATTTTGGTAGTGTATACTTGTATTAATGTATTATAGTAGTGTTTCCCAAACTATACTTATTATAGTTTTGTTTGTATGTTCTTGTTTCGTGTGTTGTACTTAGCAAAAAGTGTAGTGAATCTCAAACTATACCGATTATAACTTAACTGTAATGTTTCGTAGTGAAATGAAAACATTTTCAATTTAATTGTATGAAAGCAATATACCCTTATGCTCGACATATTATAAAAGGGTTAAAAATTTATGAAATATTTTTCAGAAATGTAGCGAATACTCGGTTTGAAATAATTGCAAAGTTTTTAAAACTATTTAAAAATGTTTGTATAGACACAAAAGTCCTTGAGTTCTACTTGTATTCCCTCCCCTACACCCTAAAAACATTGAAAATGTAGGGGTATGAACTCACCTCATATGTGCGTTTGAGTTTGAATATCGAGCCGCAGAAACGATCATCGAACTAACGTACGTGCGGATAACGTTATTCTAAAAATAATTATATTCGACGTCGTATTTAAATTAATAATATATTATTTTAAATAATGAGTTAAATAATATTGGAAATACTAATTAAAGTGTTAAAAACACTTTAATTATGTACGAAATACTTTCAATAATTATTTGTAATTGATTGAAGCTTTGAAAAGGGTTTTCGGTTGAATAATGGGGTTTTCGGTTGGATCTTGGTGTTCTTGGGGAATATTATGAAGATTTGAAGGTGTGTTTGAATGTTCTTGATGGGAATATGAAGATTTGAAGGAATCTGGACATAAACTCTTGAAGATTGAGAGAAAAAGGGGTGTTCACGGGTGGTAGTTGAGAGGAAATTTAAGAGTGTTCTCGAATGAAAAGTTGAGAAATGAATTGGTTTACGGGTGAACACACACACATACACACACACACGCACACATATATATATAGGGTTTTCTCGGTTCTAGTGGGCCTTGGGCTTTGGTGTTCACGGTTCTACTCCTTTAGGTTTTCGCCCGTAATGGGCTTTGGATTGTCTTTACAGATCATAGCAGTCGTAAACACCTTTTTGGAACAAAGCTAAACTGTAAACACCTTTCCATTTTATATTCCAAATCTGTAAACCTCCTTGCTTTAACTTCTTGGATCGTGAACTCCATTTAGAGTGGGTTTCTTGGCCGTAAACTCCTCTTGGAGTGGACCTCTTGACCATAAAATCCATTTGGAGTTGATTTTATGATTTAAACCTTAGACTATCCACTTATGTTAAGTTATAATATCATAATTCACTTAAGACTTAAGCTATATTTAGTTATTAGCTTATAATTATGCCCTTGAGATAATAAAGGGTATATACACACACACACACATACATAAGGATCGAAATGTAGTTTTAGACTCTTATTGAATTGAGAATGACGGGTTGTTAGAATGGGTTTAGTTGCGCTGCTTAGTGAGTTTTTGGTGCTCAGTTTGAGAAGGTGACTTAGAGGATTTGAGATTATTCTTGAGGAAAGTATGGATAGGTGTGGAAGGTATTATTGGTCCCATACAACTGAAAGCACATGATCTATGCTCGAATTAGGGTGAGGTTTGGAGTATCTAGGAGGCTTGTGGGAGGAGGATTCTTGGGTATGCTCTGATCAATTGTATGTTGTATTTTAGTTTGGTGGTGAGCACTCAGGAAGGAGGTTCTGGGTTTTGGTTCCAGCTTAGTTGTAGATACCGAGGCGATTAGCGATCAGTTGCTGGAGTTTATCTCATCAGAAATTACTCGCGGTATTTTGGAGCCGACTCTTGTGATCTTTGGTTTGGTGAAGGAGGGGATTCTGGAGATCCTAGATGATCTTTTAGGCGTGTTTTGTGCTGAGGTGATGGCTATCGTTAGAGCTCACAAATTTTCTTTCTGTGAGTTTCATGCTTGTGGAGCTCCCACATTCTCTAGGGAGAAGGACCCTATTAACATTAGGAGATGGTTAGCAGATATGGCCAACACGTTCAGGACAAGTTTCTATCCTGAGGAGTTAAAGGTCAGATTTGATTCCTACCTTTTGAAGGACGAGGCACAATACTGGTTGGAGGAGTTAGGACATGATGTGGGTGATGATTTTCTTGATGTGATGACGTGGGATGATTTTTCAACCAGGTTCCGAGCTGAGTTCGCACCGGTGATATAGGTGTAACAGTTGGCGCAAGAGTTTCAGGATCTCTACCAAACTACTAAGACTGTTGTAGAGATTACTACCAGGTTCTGGGAGAGGGCTTTATTGGTTCCGCGGTATGCAGCGGTGAGGAGATGAATATAGTAAGGTATCATGATAGGTTGAGGGATGACATCAGGGATTTTGTGAGTATATCGGGGTGCAAGAACCTGAATGATATGATTTCTATAGCCCGAGAGTGGGAGATCGATTTGGAGCACATGGGTGGCATATCAGGTGTCAGCAGAGGAAGGTCCCGGGAAAAGACCCAAGACTTTGGATAAGCGTTTAAGGGCCAGTAGGGCCGTGGTCAGAGTAGTACATGCGGGAAACTGCATGAGAGAGTTTGTCGTTCTAGAAGTATGAGTTGCTACAAGTGTGGCAAGGTTGATCATGTCAGCATGGATTGTCCTCAGAGGACAAGCTAGTTATGTTTTCACTACAACCAAGTAGGCCACAAGAAGGACGACTGTTTGATGTGGAGGGGAGAAGCAGTGAGTGCGACTACTCTAAATAATTTGAAGATCGCTGATAGTTGTGAGGGTAGGGCATGAGCCCCAACAGAGAGGATCCCCGCATTCCAATGTCAGTCAGGGGAGGTCAGGGCTTCAGTAGGTGATATTTCGGGTATGTTATTCTTTTCCTTCTGTTTGGTTGTTATCAGTATTTATATTGCTTGGGATTTTTTATCGGTTTGGGTAAGTGTTATCTTTGGTCTAATTTTCTGTTTTTTCTTGAGTTATATCACCAAGAATTGGTTTATGCCTTTTGCATGCCATGAATCCTTAGTGGGTCATAGGGGTTGCAACTTGTTGAGTGGGTTTCAATGTGTTTGGTTTTTATTCTGGTTCTTGGTCAAGATATGTTTAGGGGTATTTTATGGAAGGTGTATCATCAGGTTCAGCGGGTTAGTTCTCTAGTATCGTCACGCTTCAGTGGTTTTAGCATTTGAGTTTGGTTGGGCACTAAGAGTGCCAAGGGAGATGGTCTATTGCTAAGTCTTTGAACTTGTCACGTGTATAAAGGACTTCAAGATGTTGGCGTTGTATCATTAAAAGCGTCTGGATTTATCTGATTTGCTGGGATTTCAGGGTGTGTTCATATAATCTTCAAGGGTTGTGTGGTATTTGGCTTTGGCTAGTAATGGAACACTAGCATTGGTAAGCGCAGGTTGGCAGCCGTTCAATCATAAAAGGGGTAATATGGATTGGGAATTCTTCAAACCTTCGGTGTTGGCAGAGCTTCGTCAAATCAAAGTGTGGGAGAACCATTCAGATTTTTGGGAGTGGAATCATGCGTGAAACTAGGATGAGTTTCAAATCCCCATCGGTGGTGGGGGGTGGGGGGGGGGGGGGGAGGCGGCCCAAGTGGCCTCCTGGATTGAGGATTATGTGAGTTGGGAGTTGAGAAAACTCCCCACCATTCGATTAGTGCCTTCTTGGTATTAGATAACAGGATTTTAATAGACCCAAGTTGGGGTTCCGTGCATGACTCGATCCCACTTTGGGTGCTTAGTCAGGTGCATGTTCGACTCTATATGTGTATGGATCGATTGATAGATGAGTGGTAACACCATGGGCGGTGGACATGGAAAAACAGGAGTATCGTAAGACTACTGGGTGGCCCGTAGCATTCATTAGGTTGGCAGTTAGTGTAGAAGTTTTGTATGACTATGGGGTGACAGTTAACATTCATTAGGTTGGAAAATAATGTAGGAGTGTTGTAAGACTGTGGGGTGGCCAGTAACATTCACCGGTTCCTGTGTAGCAGTGAGGATGTGGCAAATCCATGATTGGTCACAAATTTCTTTAGATGGATTAGACCAAGGTGGTTCAGTTCATAAGACTGTGGGAGGGCCATAACATGCTTGGAATCAGGAAGTGGTGGGTCGTTGGTGGTCGGGTATGATATAAGACTCTAGTTGGTCATGTAACATTCACTTTTAGCATTGGATTTGGTGGCGAGATAGTTTGGGTAAGTATTGCCAGATAAGGCTTTCATTCGGAATTCGCGTGGGGCGACTGTGTGTGTCTTTTGACTCAACAGTCGGGCGGGAATATGGTGTTTCAGTTAGTTTGCAGACAAGTTGGGACTAGGGAAGTCTCAGCTGCTTTTGGAAAGCAGCTAAGGGGGCTGCAAGATGAGTCAGGACCGTATTAGTGTTTTGGGATTCGGGTGTGAAGTCGCTTGTTATTCGGGGAAAATGATAAGTCACTTGCAGTTTGGATTAAATAATCTTAGAGATTGATTTTACCCTGTTGCGCAGCTCTCATTTAAGTCTAACTATTTCAAGGATGAATGTTTTACTCAAAGGTTTATCTGCACCTTTTGTCAAGTATAATTGTTCTGCATCAATCAATGGCCAAGCGTTTTATTCTCATTAGAAGCATCAAGATAATCAAGGGTTGGGAAGTTTTTTATTTAATTGTGGAACTCAATGAGGATTTTGGCATGGTAGTGGTACAGAATGAGCGTCTATTGGGGAGTCAGGCCAATTCGACATTTCAGATTCCAAGTAAAGTACTGTTGGTTTTCTATATGGATTATGGATTCATCTGCTTTGGGTTGGAAAGTTTTCCTTGGGTTGGGTTCGGTTGCTTTAGGAAGGTCGTTGTAGGCTCAAGGTTATGATTATGTCCCGAGGCTATCGGGTATGCCGAAGATGATAAGAAATGATTTTGAGGACGAAATCGAATTTAAGTGGGGGAGAGTTGTAACACTCGGCTTCGAATCGCTTCATTATTTGGGGTTGTGGCCCAATCATCAGTTATCATAAGGATTCTGGCCTTGGGAAATAAAGGATTTGGGCCTTTTTAAATATGGGTGTTATAGTCTAAGTGATCCACATGTTCGTTTGTGCTTTGGAGCCCAAGGGTATAATCGTAATATGGCAGTTCGGGCCTTTATGAATATTGGGTTTTTGATGGAGAAGTTTTAAAGATAAGGTGAGTTGTTAGAAGTGTAGGTCTTCTCATCACCTTTTCGTGGATATAAAGTTCGTCGGAAACGGACTTAGAATGAAGGAGTTATGACCAAATGGAGTTTTAGGGTTTGGAGGGTCATCTAGTACACGGGGTGTACCGAGTAACTTGGTCGCGGGTGTTCCAAGAGTATGCTGAGCATACTAAGGGGTACGCGGAGTGTTACCCCTTCAGCACAAAACCCTAATTTTGGGGTTTTACCACTATATAAGCATCATTATATCTTTCCACTATGCATTTTAAGTCAGCCTCCACCTCCTTTAGCATACATTAGAACCCTAGAGTGCCTTCAGTGAGTTTTGGAGCTTGGAAAAGTGTTTATGTCGGCTTATGTAAGAGAAGAAGAAGGTTGACGACTCATTTCTTGGAGTGGATCTTAGAGATCCTGTGTTAGCATCTTCATCTAGTGTCTTTGGAGGTATAAAGTCCTTATCTTGTCTTCTCATTTTATAGATCTCCTTTTGGGTTTGTTTGTGGTCATGTTAGCCTTGTTTGGTCAGTCATTCGGAGCTAAGGTTGTGTCAGAGGCTTAATCTTGTGGATCTAGACGTTTTAGGTGTCCCAAAGGCATAAAATGTGATATTTATTGTTTATTTGGACTCATGTATATGTTAAGACTCCTCATTAAGCTCTTTTGAGCTCTAGAGCCCCATTAAGCTATGCATGCAGGTAAAGTTGCCAACTTTATGTGTTAAGTCATTCATAGGAATCAGATCTGAGAGTTTGGAGCAAGGACTTAAGTGGTTAAGTGCTTAATAGAGAAAAATGGGGTTCAAGGAAGTATGTTGGGCGTACCCATCTAGTAAGTTGCGCGTACTGGTCCCAAAGGGTGTACGATGGGCATACCAGCTGAGTACGCAAGGCGAACTTGGCGTGTTTGACTTTTCTTGTTTTGTCGAGTTGTTGTCCATAGATCTTTGACTAGAATTTTGACCAGGGTTGACTATTGGTTATTTTGAGCCTTTTAGGATATTGGGCCTTCTCAGGTTAGGCCCATGGTGGGTTTGAGCCCAATTTAGAAAATTTGGCCATATTTCGGCCTTAAATGCTTATTTGGATTTTAGGCTTTTGGTTATGTGGTTTGATCCTTGGACATGGGCCATGTTAGAGGAAGGGAAAAAAGGTCTTTTACCCTAATTAGGGCACATAGTGTGAGTCAGGATCTAGTTACTAATGGGTTGTTATTTTGGTGTTTGATAACGTGTGGATTTTAGCGGATCCATAGTGAGAGATCTAATTGTGGGTTTAGCCGTTGACGTGATTCTTCTCACTGTACTATGGGTCAAAGGCACCAATGCCGACCCATTTGGTTTATGTATTATGGGAAGACCAAGGGGTGGCCCTTGGCATTTGTATGAAAGACCAGGAGGCAGCTCTTGGCAGATTTGTATGCAAGACGAGAGTTTGGACTCTGCCAGTTAAGTAGATAAGTAGTTGCTAGTTGTCTTTGTGATGCTTGCATGGAAGACCATGAGGTGGCTCCTAGCACTTGTCTATAAGACCCAACGTTTTGGCTCCCGGCATATCAAGGAACGACCATGATACGGCTCGTGACGTAATGACAAGACTAGGGTTGGCACATAGCACCTCCTATTGGATGTAGGATATGAATGTTATGTATGACTCGTATGTTCTGTGTGGTATGTGGTATTTCGGGAACTCACTAAGATTTGTTCTTACATTTGTTGGTTTTAAGTACTTCCAGTTCGAAAGGGAAAGGCCCGACTTGATCACGGAGCATACACCCATGCTTTTCTGCAACTGTGTGATTTTTGGATTGTACTATGATAACTGTTTTTATTATAAATTACTTTTAAGTGTTTGAGTTAATGATAAATGTGTGTTTTGGTTGTTTTAAAAATGAAAATTTACCTTTATATTTTGGGATGTTACAAGTTTTCACGTCTCTCATTTGTGGAAGTGCATGGTTAATGATTCCACCGTGGTTCCTTAGGAGGATATTCAGGTCGATGAACGCTTGAGTTACTTAGAGAGAGTGATTGTGATCCAAAACAAGAAGAAGAAGACTTTGCAAAACAAGGTCGTATGTCTAGTGAAGGTGCAATAACAACATTAGAAGGGTTCATAGAGGATGTGGGAGCCCAAGAAGGAGATGCGAGAGCATTACCCAAAGTAATTTTCATCATCAGACTTTGAGGACAAAGTCTAATTCTAATCTGGAAGAATTGTAATGCCCGGATCCTAGGTAAATTCCTTAAAATCTATATGTTTAATTATTTTTACATATGTGAACATTACGCTGAGCGTAATTAAGGTACGCAGGGCGTACCTTGTCGAGACTTGGACACATGTTTTTCCCCCGAGTACGCTAGGCGTACCTAAAGTACGCAGGACGTACTCGAGTCATGGGCAAACCCTAATTTTTGGGTTTTGGACCCTATAAAACCTCATTAACTCCCTTGAGACAGAACTTATTGTTAACTTCCTTCCTCTAAGAAGTTCCCCTCAAAACAGTAGCCTCTTTTGTAAGAACATTGAGCCTTTTGAGTGAGTGAGTTAGTGTGTGTTTGGTTCATTTTGAAGGAAGAAGAACACTTTGCAGAAGAATTGGGTGGTTTAAAGCTTGTATATCTATACCTTGCTCACCTTGATCATCCTCTTGGAGGTATAAAGTCTCAGCTTTGCTAATTCATCTCTTAAACATAGTTAGTTAGGGTTTTTTGGATTATTTTGGTCCCTTGGGTTAATTCATATGAGTATAAGATACCCCATAAGCTTAGAATTGGATATCTTGATGTTTTTGTGGTTCCTAATGCATAAAAATAGCATCAAGTTGACGAATTTATCATTTAAGACATTCCCAAAAATAAGATAAATGATTTGGACGATTGGTCTTAAATCGTTAAGTGCTTAAAACTCTGTTTTAGGCTTCTGAGGCGTACATCGAGCATACCTTCTAGGTATGCATTGCATAATGGGCTTGGCCTAAATTCCCTCACGGTCATAATCCAATATGCTGGACATAAAGGTGGTGCACTCGACGTACTCACTTGAATTCCAATTATGCCATTTTGGGCCTTAGGGTTAGTTTAGGACATTTTGGGCTTTGGGGTTAGTTTAGACCATCGTGGGGCATGACTTGTTGGGCCTAGAGTAGGAAGGGTAAAAATGTCTTTTACCCTTTGTGAGAGGGATTATGATTTGGACTTTTATTTGTAGTTTATTACCTTTAATAGTGATTAGGGTTGGTTTTAATGCGTTCAGTATGAGGAGCCATTGTAGCAGCAACTTACATGTGATTGCTTATCATCAGATTGAGGTGAGTCTTCTCATAGTGTTTGGCTGGTCAAAGGCACCAATTCCAACCCATTGATTAATTTTTATAGGATTCTAGGTGTATGTGTGAGTGTTGCATGTATTGTCTGTGTTTGTATGTATATCGAGCAGGGCCCGATGTTAGGCTAGGCCTGATAAATGTGTTGGGCGGGGTCCATCGAATGTTACTGACAAATTTGTATTGGGTGGGGCTCGTTGCCGGGCAAGGCCCATTGTATGTATGGTATGTGATATTTTGGGGAAACTCTTTAACCATTGTGATTATAATTTAAGTTTATGTTTTAGGTATTTCCAATTCGAAAGGGATGGTCTCGACTTTATCGCAACACATGAACCTATGTTCAACGTTTTTATCATTTTGGGAATTGTACGATGAAAACTATTTTCACATTGACATACTTTTGTATGATTTTCTATGAATACTTGATGGTTTTTGGTTGACCTAAAAATGAAATTTTCACATAGGACTGGCCCTCTAGTCACCACCTCACACCTCAACCACAAGGGACCAGTCAATAAATTTTCAATCACAATATAGAATATACATAACCCGAACCTAATCTAAAAGATTATGCACTCAGTTATATAGATATAAATATATCAATATTAATAACATGGATATTTAATTATGTATTCATAATAAATTAAATAACAACTAATATTCATTTCAAATAAGTTAAATCATAATTAGAACTTCAACTCGTTATTTTTTTAAAACTTGTTTTTTATGCTATGTCGGTTTAAATTCCAGTTTGCCTATGTTTCGATGTAATTTATCTTTTTTTACATTTTTGTGCTTTGTTTTTTGTATATTTCCTACGTATGAGTTGGATCACATATAACAACTTCATTCGTTAACTTAAAAAAACATATTATACTTGAGTTTGTATATGTTTAGATGCAAGTTTTTTTTTTTTTTTTTTGTGTGTGTGTGTGTGTGTTTTCATGCTTAATTTTAAGTGTGTTTCCTACATATGAACCTAGCTATATAATGGATGCAAATCCCATTCTTTCACTCCACACCATTCTAACTACTCTCTCTCTCTCTCTCTCTCTCTCTCTCTCTCTCCATCTCTCTCTAATTTCTAGCTGCTTTAGCTTTAGATTTCCCTTAGTTTTAGTGCGGTGTTAGATAGCCGATGAATAGAAGCTCCCGGATCAAAATTCTGCCCACATAATTCTTGATTTCATGAGAAACTCTTTGTAAGTTAGGCTATACTTACTATGCTTTAAGTGTAGCTTATATTTATATTCATAGTTGTTGTTATTAATGTATAAATATGAGTTATCAGTAATTCTAGTTATAGTGTTGATTGATCTATTTACAGTAGAGGTGACTAGAATGGTCACGTTGGCTTGGTTATTAGATTTCAGAAAGATATTACACCGAAATGATCCTGCCTCCCAACTATCCGGCATGACTGATCCTTATTTGATAAAACTCTCATATTCATTGGGATTAGTGAAAGATATAGTTTTCATTATAAGATCACCATAGAGACTAATAGATTAAAGTATTATAGGTTAATACTTGTTTGGTGTGTTATCCGCCAGTTGTATCACCAGTAGAATAGCCTAGATAGCTGTCAATCTTCTAAGTAACTGATGAGATGAGTTCTTCTCACTATATTGTATACTCCACTATGAATCCTTTGTATGTTAGGATATAGTTACCCAATATTATACACTTAAACAATTAGACTAGGATAGTTAGTTGCCTATTATGTGGACTGTTGCTACATGTTGATATGTATATATGGAGTTGAGGGAGGACCAATCTTGTGCTGAAGGCCACTAGACTTGGGTGTACTAGCATGATGCTAAAGACCAAAGTGCAGACCATCTATATGTTGTAGGAAAAAAGAGGTAGACTAGCTTCATGCTGAAGGTCATTGTGTGTATCCATTGTATATGTATTGTGGGATACAATATTTTAGGGAACTCATAAAGCCTAACGCTTAGCCAGTCGTTGTAAATGTTTTTATGGTACTTCGTGAGAAGGGCAATGTTCGACTATACACACGTGAATTCACAACATGTTGTAGATATAAAGCACACGAACGTAAAAAAAAGTTACGTTGAAACATAGAAAAAATAGAATAAAGTTTTAAGTTAAAAAATGAAAGTTATTATATCTGATCGAATCATACATAATAATTGTACATAAAATTAAGTTTAAAAACATAAAAAATAAATTACGTAGAAACATAGCCAAACTTCAATATAAACCTATATGTGCATAAAAAAACAAGTTTAAAGAAAACTAACAAAACAAAAGTTCTAAATAAATGTCGAAACATTGTCCACTTTCAATTTATACCGACACATATATAAAAGATAAACACGTAAAAATATATTTCTATTAGGTTAACCAACAAAATTAATTAAGAAAAATTAAATTATATATACTATCAGAATAAATAATATTTTACAAAGTTGAAAGTGAAAATAAAAAGGAATGTCAGATCTCATAAACATAAATTATTATTATTATTATTATTATTATAAAAACAAAAAACAAGTGTTATAAAATATGATCAAATAACAAGATAAATTATAAAGTAAAGAAAGATAAGAGAGTAGAGAAAACTTTTATTCCAATACTTGTGATGAAATCATCAAGTACCTAATACATATGGCTCACTATTTATACTATCCAAATAAGATGAAAGATGAGCTATAATATGAATGCACATTATGATGGTGTATTATTACATTCATAAAACACATTGCAATGGTTGTTACTAATGCTAAATCATGATGGGGAGTTATGGGAGAAATGGAGAATCCAATAGTCATTCACAAACTAATATTTCATAACACTCCCCCCTTGAATGACGATTGTATCATGCCTCGTTAAAACCTTAATAGGTAAAACCTCATGGGAAAAACCATTTATTAAGGAAAAAGAGTACATGATTAATAATAGATATTTGAAACAATTGCCTCGTTAAAAACCTTGCTAAGAAAACCCAGTGGGAAAAACATAGCTAAGGAAAAGAGTACAATATGTTTCCAACTCCCCTTGATCATCACATCACTTGATTTCCTTAAAGCGTCGCATTCCAATATTTCGTACCATGTTTTCAAATTTGGGTGTAGGGAGCGCTTTAGTGAACAAATATGTCAAGTTGTTACTTGATTGAATTTTCTGGATGTTGATGCCACGCTCTTTTTGAAGATCATGAGTAAAAAAAAACTTAGTGATATATGTTTGGTTCTGTCTCCTTTGATAAACCCTTCCTTGAATTAGGCTATACAAGTCGCATTATCTTCATATAGTATGGTTGGAGCGTCCCTGTTAGAAGTTAGACCATAACTCTCACGAATGTGATGAGTTAAATTTCTTAACCAAATACATTCTCGGCTTGCCTCATGAACTGCTATAATCTCTGTTTGGGATCGAACTTTGTGTGGATCAGACAAATATCCAGCATCTGCATAACCAATTAACTCCGCATTTGATGAATTTGAATAATATAAGCCCATATCCATTCTACCTCGAAGATATCGTAGAATGTGTTTGACTCCACTCCAATGTCTTCTTGTTGGGCAAGAACTATATCTTGCTAATAAGTTTATAGCAAAAGATATATCAGGTCTCGTATTATTAGCAAGATACATCAGTGCACCAATAGCACTAAGATATGGTACTTTGGGACCAAGAAGTTTTTCATGTTTTTCACAAGGCCGAAACTGGTCCTTTTTGGCATCTAAATGCCTTACTACCATCGGGGTACTCAATGGATGTGAGTTATCCATATAAAACTTTTTAAGCACCTTTTCTAGATAACTAGATTGATGTACAAAAACTCAATTTTTGGTGTGCTCAATTTGAAGACCCAAACAAAATTTCGTTTTACCAAGATCTTTCATTTCAAATTTTTCTTTCAAACAAGAAGTGGCATTTTCCAATTCTCCAAGAGTTCCAATTATGTTCAAATCATCTACGTAAATAGCAATTATCCCAAATTCTAATCCAAATGTTTTTATGAATACACATGGACTTAATGCATCATTTTTATAGCACTCTTTCAACAAAAATGTACTAAAACAATTGAAACACATATTGTTTCAATCTATACAAAGATTTATTTAATTTTACCAAATATACTTCACGAGAATTAGAAGTTTGTGCTTCTGGAACCTTAAACCCTTCTGGGATTTTCATATAAATATCATTTTCAAGTGAGCCATATAAATAAGCGGTAAATACATCCATTAGACACATCTCCAGTTTTGCATATGCTGTTAAACTTATAAAATAATTGAATGTAATTGCATCAACTACCGGAGAATATGTTTCTTCATAATCAATTTTGAGCTTTTGGGTAAAACCTCGTGCAACAAATATTGCTTTATATCTCACAACTTCATTTTTCTCGTTTCTTTTGCGCACAAATACCCATTCGTGTCCCATTGTTCTTACTCTGTTTGGTGTATGGACTACAGGTCCAAAAACTTTTCGTTGAGTAATAGAATTAAGCTATTTTTTTTATTTCATCTTTCCATTTTGGCCAATATTTTCTATTCATATATTACTCGATAGATTTAGGTTCAAGATCCTCATTTTCTCTATAATCGCGCGCGGAACATGATATGAAAAATTGTCGTCGACATCTATCTTATTTCGGTTCCATCTTATTCTTGTCATGACATAATTTATTGAGATCTCGTCATTTTCATTTTTTTCAGGTACCTTATTTTCTTTTGTTATGTCATTAGGCTCTTCTAGAGCTTCATTAATCTTTTCAAGAGATTCTGTTTTCTCTTTTGGACCATCAATTGTATTTGCTTCATTTCATTTTCGAGGATTTTTATCTTTGGAACCGGCTGATCTTCCACACGCTTCAGGCGTGCCTAAGATTCATTTGCAGCTGTATTTTTTTTCTTCCTTCTAGGATATCAATTCTAACTTGAGTAAGTATAGCTGTTACATGAGACTTTGTTACCCACTTAGGGTTAGTAAATGCTTCTGGCAATTGATTTGCTACATTTGTTAAAGGAATTATCTTTTTTATTTCAAGTTCACATTGACTTGAACGAGGATTTAAAACTAAAAGTGACAATTCCTTTCAAGAGATTTTATTTTCCAGCTTCTTTATTTCTCCCCCTAATGTTGGAAAATATGATTCATCAAAATAATAATAATCAAATATAGCTGTAAATAAATCTCCAATTGATGATTTTCAATATTTTACTATAGATGGAGATTCATATCCAACATAAATTCTCATTCTTCTTGAAGACCCATTTTTGTGAAGTGAGGTGGAGAAATGGGTACATAAATTATACATCCAAACATCCTTGGATGGTAAATAATTGGTTACTGACTGCAAACCAGTTGAATATGGGAGAACTCATGATAACTACTTGTCATTATGCATATAAGTGATGTTGCATGTAAAATTGCATGTCACTAGGAAGTTTAGAATGCATTAGTAATGGTCTTGCAATTAATTGAAGGCGTTTGATTAACGACTCAACTAAACCATTTTGTGTATGAACATATGCAACAGGATGTTCAATAGTTATCCCAATCGACATGTAATAGTCATTAAAAGCTTGTGATGTAAATTCTCTAGCATTGTCAAGTCGAATTTTCTTAATTGGGTAATCAGGAAAATGTGCCCATAGGCGGATTATTTGTGCTAGTAATCTTGCGAAAGCGAGATTAC
Organism: Lactuca saligna; assembly: GCF_052625555.1. Lineage (NCBI taxonomy): Eukaryota > Viridiplantae > Streptophyta > Magnoliopsida > Asterales > Asteraceae > Lactuca > Lactuca saligna. The sequence continues at coordinate 53,938,722 of NC_136424.1, forward strand.
GGCTAGATAACAAGCACACGTCTGACCATTTTGTGTATGAACATATGCAACAGGATGTTCAATAGTTATCCCAATCGACATGCAATAGTCATTAAAAGCTTGTGATGTAAATTCTCTAGCATTGTCAAGTCGAATTTTCTTAATTGGGTAATCAGGAAAATGTGCCCATAGGCGGATTATTTGTGCTAGTAATCTTGCGAAAGCGAGATTACGGCTAGATAACAAGCACACGTCTGACCATCTAGTTGACGCGTCAATTAAGACCATAAAATGTCTAAATGGTCCACATGGTGGATGAATTGGTCCACATAAAATACCCAACTTTATTCAATGATAGACGGGAAATTAATTTTCCTTGAGAACATGCAACACAAGACAATTCATTAGCTTGAAAAATCTTCTGGTCTTTCAAGGCATGTCCACTTAAAATTTCAATTATTTTGCGCATCATAACTGATCCGGGATGGCCCAACCGGTCATGCCAAACTTTGTAGATGTTATCATACCTTTTATTTTCAATAGCATGAGATTCAATCATTCTAATATTTGTATAATACAATACGGAGGACAATATGGGTAATTTTTCCAAAAGACTTTTCTTACACGATATCATTTTTGTAATATTGAGATACTCTTTATCACCATCATTGGTTGTTTCAACATGATATCCGTTGGACCGAATATCCTTAAAACTTAATAAATTTCTTGATGATTTTAATGAAAATAATGCATCACCAATTGTAATTATTGTCACTTGTGGTAATACTATATTCGCTCTTCCGGAGCCTTCAATCTTGGTGATTTAAACGAAAATAATGCATCACTAATTTGTAATTAGTATCCCTTGTTGTAATATTATATTTGCTCTTCCGGAGCCTTCAATCATTTTTGCATTACCTATTATTATATTAACATTTTATTCTCTAATTGATAAGTAAGCAAAATATTTTTCATTATTAAAAATGTTATGTGTTATTGCATTGTCTGCAAGAAATATATCTTCATTATTTCTTTTACGAATATCCATATTTCTTTTCAATAAATAAATAAAACAAAAGAAACATTCGACTTAAAGAAATAAAGTCATATTTTATTAATTTGGGAAGATTGTGACGATATCATTTCTCATGAAACAAATATGACATAAAAATATATTAAATGTCATGAAACAAAACTACACATTATTCTGATCAATCACCATCCATATCACCACTTGTCCTTTCTAGGTAGACAAGAAAATTGACAACATCCAAATGTGTCATTTCTGGTTGGTCTTAATGAATATCACTTTGAAAAAAAATTGTTTCGATATTTTTCTTCATATTTTAGAGAAGCTTGATAAAGATCAACAAAATGCTTTGGTAAGCGGCATGTACAAGACCAATGATCGGTCATTCCACATCAGTGACAAACATTTTCAACTTTTTTTTTGCCTTGACGACTTTTATCATTAGGATGTGGATTTTTGCTATTTTCCAACTTCTAGTGGTTACTTGTAATATTTTTATTTTTATGATGATTATGATAACCTCCACGACTTCGGTTAGATCCATGACTATTATGATTATATGATGTTGTATTCACTTCAGAGAATGCACTAGAACCGGTCACGATTAATTGGTGATTTTTCATCAATAACTCATTGTCTTGTTTAGACACAAGTAGACATGAAATTAATTTATATTTATTTTAAACCTTTCTCATGATATTGCTACTGCAGGAGCATGTTAGTACTATGAAAAGTAGATAAAGTTTTCTCTAGCATTGTTTTCCATAATGAAAATAGAAATCAAAATAAAGACTTGTATGTAAAGGAATTGTTAGTTAAGAAATTCCACAAAATAAGTTGTAAGCATTGTAGATGTAAAATTATAAAAATTACATACCTGAAAATTATAAGAACAATAAGGAGTTAGATCTCTATGGTAGAGTCGTGCTGATAACGTGTTATAAAATATGATCAAATAACAAGATAAATTATAAAGTAAAGAAAGACAAGAGAGTAGAGAAAACTTTTATTCCAATACTTGTGATGAAATCATCAAGTGCCTAATACATATGGCTCACTATTTATACTATCCAAATAAGATGAAAGATGAGCTATAATATGAATGCACATTATGATGGTGTATTGTTACATTCATAAAACACATTAAAATAGTTGTTACTAATGCTAAATAATGATGAGGAGTTTTGGGAGAAATGGAGAATCCAATGATCATTCACAAACTAATATTTCATAACATTGTAGATATTCTAACAAGTACAATAAACCGACTGATAATATAAAGAAACTTTCTTTTCACGTGTGTATTCAAAATTAACATTACTATTTTTAATAATCCAATTATCTGTTATATGGGTCAAAATCAAATATAATTGTTAACTTTCTAAAACTTAGTATTACAATAAGACACACATGTTTTCCTTTAAATAACAATGTACATGATGACACAATCGTTGTTAGTATTTCACAAATAAGTAATTCGGAAAAGATATTGTGAATGAGGATAAATTTATTCATTTAAATCGTTATTCGTCCTCTATATAAAGTATATAAAGTGCTATTTTCTTGTCATCTCTTATAAATTAAAGTTTTTTTTACCACTTGTCACATTCTTATTCAATTTGTTAAATGTCATTTTATGATTATTTTGATTTTTTTTTTCCATATGTCATTTTATAGGGTTTTCTATTTTATTAAAATTTACATAATATTTTAATTTAATAATTACAAATAATATAGTAATAAAATGATATCAACGTCATTAATAAACTTACCTTTTAATTTTAAAATTCACAAAATTAAAGTTTATTATTTATTTAGTTAAAATATTTATTTAAATTTAAAACATAAAAAACATTTTCATTATAATAGTTTATTATTTTTTTTATTCTCTTATAAAATCAAAGTTCTTTTATATATATATATATATATATATATATATATATATATATATATATATATATATATATATATATATATATATATATATATATATATATATAATTCAAAGTTCTTTAGTTGTTTAATAAATTTAATTGATCCATGATTTTTAGAACCACTGTATTATTAAAAGGATAAAAAACACACCTCAATTAACTAATAAATTTAATTTATATGGCTTTTTTATTTGTTGGAACGACAATATGATTTAAAGGATAAAAAACACCATCCAAAAGCTCGGCAAATACAAAAGGAAAGCATACAACTGACTAATAGAACATATAACAAATCATAATTATCAAAACACCAACAAATCAAATCCCAGCAGCAAACCATAATCATGATTTATGAAGGGATGAATTGTAGTAAAACAACCATGAGACACCCCACAATTCTATTTAGGAAATCTTATAACTATCTTTAGAAATTTATTTACTCGGTGTTTTCAACACATACCACATATAGCATTTGGTTGTTATAAAAAGCTTGAAAAAAAAATTCATTCACAATCATGAGTTTTAGCTTTTAGGGCTCCAAATCAAAAAACTATTTCAATTAAGGTTTAACGAAAAACTCTTTTAGATTCTAATAAATTGATTTCAATAGTTGTTAAAATAAATAAATCATATCCATACTTTCGGTAATTGTTTTATACGACTTTATTAGACAAGATTAACTAGGTGTGCTTTTTTGTATTTGTCCAAGGATGTATTTGTAACTTATATTTTATTTATTCAATTCCTTGAATATCAGTGTGAGTTGTGTCATACCCCCGAACCAATGAGACGGCGAAAACGTCCGGGGGCAGGATGACATCATAGTACAGTATCATACAAATGGATAATGGAGATTAAAGCAAACACAACCATCATAAATATAATTGATAAAATTACATGGTTTGTATGTGTTACATGTTTCAAAAATCAATTACAATATGATGATATAAGACTTGACTGACGACTTAGCGTCTCGTCTTCAAAAGCCTCCTGTTAACTGTCTTATTGATTCCTTGAGAATACAATTAGTTTTAAAAAAGTGTTAACATTAAAGTTTGTGAGTTCATAAGCATTTTGTATCAGAAATATGTGTCTCTTTTCCTTGAAAGTGGTGGTCTGGTCTTCCAGAAAATCAAATATTTTCTTTTATATGTAATGTAGTCTTAAATGTTTCAAAACCGTAGTGTACAAGTCTTTTCCATACTTAATATAGTAATATTTAGTTTTATATTTATATAAAACCATTTTGAATGAGTGTTTCCTGAAATTTAAACTGTATTATACTGGAAAATAATTTTCTGTAATTGTATTGTATCTGAGTAAAATCCTGTAAATGTACGATTCCAGAAATGTATTGTTCTGTAGTTGTATCTAAAAATCATGTAATGTAGTTTTGTAGTTAATAAAACTTGTTAAATATATGTTCGTATTTGTAAACAAACGTCCTGTTGATACCTAGTTGTGAGTTATTATAAACATACTAGATGACTGATAGCCTGTTACGACATTCTTCAGGTGTCGGAATGGTACGATATTTGTCACCCAGACCAACCGGTCTAACTGAAGCTAACAATTTAGGTGCGGGATTCTCAGTCCCATATAGCTCTATAAACAAATGTCATCTTCTCCCTCTAGGAGACTCTTGTTATAACACATGGCTTTTTGTTGGTACTTAGGTAAGTACTTGAAGATAATATCTCACAAAGCTATATCAACGGTTTACGTGTAGTGTAGTGAAAACCTTTTTTCATGTAATGTTTGTATATATTACCTTTTCATAGTGTTTACGTAGTATGAAAAATAATTATTCTTTTAAGTAATTATTTTCTCTGCCTCCATCTGAGTAAAATAGTGTGTATGTTCCATAAAGTATACATATTATAGTTTATATAAATGTTTTCGTTGAAATAGTGAACCCTTTTGTATACTATTGTCAAATTTGCCACGATAATAAAATGAAATGAAATTATTATATATTTTCATTTATATAATTATACCCTTTTGATCACATGTTACAAAAAGGGTTAAAGTTTTATTGTAATCAAATATGTATCCATACATATACTTATATTTTATAAAAATATAAATGTAACAGTTTGTATTTTAACACAAGTTTTCTTGTGTTTTACTTGTATTCCCCCCTCCCCCTAAAACATGAAAAATCGTGAAAACTATAGCGGTATGAACTCACCTCGGGTGTGTTCTTGGCTGGGTAACGATGTGATAGTGCTGATCATCGGGTTAGAACACGTGTATATAGCCGTATCGTAATAGTATTTAATACACAATATTGTGTGTAAGTTAGTTATAATTATTAAGAACATGTATTAAAAGTGTTCGATAATTTAAAAAATACTTACAAATCTTCCTAAAAATCAAATGTGGAAATGGTCTCTTAGGGATTATTTGAAGATGTTCTTGAGGAATTATGAAGATTTGTAGATATCTTGGGCAATGATATGAAGATATGAAAGTTTACTTATGATTTTTGAGAGAAAAAGTGAGGATATTTCGAGTGAAATGTGAGAAATGAGTATATGATTTAGGTTAAACATATAAATTCGGGGTAAAAGGTGATGGGATATTTGCATTGGATAGTGTAATTTATCACCTAGGATAGTGTGACACCATCTAAAGTAAGAGATTTCGGTCTAAGATACCACCAAAATCACTTTGTTTTCGGTCTAGGATCCAACCAAGAACTAGGGTGATTTCAATGTAAAGGGGAGATTTCGGTCCTTAGTGGAGGAGATTTCGGTCAAGGGGGTTCGCGGTTCGAAGGAGGGACCTCACATGATTTCAGTTATAAGTGGTTTTTGGTCCTAAATGCTTTCACAAAGGTGATTTCGGTTTTTGTGATTTTTGATTTCAAAACCGAAAACCTTAAAATAATTATTACTTTTCCTTATTTCATTTAAACTATTTAATTATTATTGACGTAATTTACTTTTGGTTGAATTTATTTGACTTTTGGTTTGACTTGTTTGACTTTTATTGATCTGAAATAACCGGTTGTTATATTATCCCCCCGTTGGAGGGAATTTCGTCTCGAAATTATTTCTAATGTGGGTACTCATGAATTAGGGAAGAGATGCAGGTATTTTTGTTTCTTCTGGTCTTTTCGTTTCCAAGTGAATTCAGTTCCTCGCTTGACATTCTAGCGGACCTTCACTATTGGTATGCGACTTTGTTTTGTTCTCTTGACTTCTCTGTCCATAATTTCCACATGTTCCTCTACGATGTGTAGACTTTTGTTTATCTCGATTTCATCGAGTGGGATTACAAGAGTCTCATCACACAACCACTTCTTTAGATTGGATACGTGAAAAATGGGATGTATGTTACTGAGTTCCTGCGGTAGCTGAAGTTTGTAAGTGTTGGGTATTTGATGTTGCGTCTTGGGCTCGCCTCTTAGCCCATTTTGTATACGACATGGGCCTGTCCATCCGTATCTTGTTTTATTAGGGTTTGTGTATTAATAGATGCTTGCATGCATCTTTTTGGGTATTGATAGATCGTTGGTTTTACGTGTAATTAAGAAGATCTCTTCTGTAACCCTAAAATCCTCTACAGCGGAAGTTCTTTATCGAGCTCTGCTGAGGATTGAACGTTCTAATCATTCGACTCATTCAAATCCATTCTTGAGTATTGTTTCATTGTTTTACTTTCATTATCTACCTGTTGCAAAGATCTAATCGATCAAAGAGTTTTTATATCTCAACAATTGGTATCAGAGCAGGAGGCTGTGTAATTCATACACATCTCTTCTGTGAAAGAAGCTATTAGGGTTTATTCCGCATTAACTAATATTTATTGAGCCGTCACTCCATAATTGACGTATCTCATTACTTATTCGGTTTGCCCTAATATTATATATTACAAGTCTGATATTTCAAACAGGTTAAACGATCAAGCATGGACGATTCTCAATCAAATCCTATCAACATCTCAAATAGTATTGGGTCAACAACAAAGATTCCTATCCTTTACACCCATGATTACGAAGTCTGGGCACATCACTTTGAAGATTATATCATTGGATCTAAAGACAATGGATATCTATTTGGGAAGCAATCGTGTCAGGACCATTCGCTCATTCAGCAACGTCAAGAATCATTAAAACTTAGAAAGAGTATAATGATCTGTTGAAAGACGTAAAAGATGTTGCTCAAGACGAAAAGGATAAATTTCAGTGCAATATTAAAGCATTGAGACTAATCAGATTCGCTCTTCAATCTGACACTTTCAGGCTGGTGAGTTCGTGCAGCACTGCTAAAGAAATATGGGATAGGCTGCGAGAGCTATATTCCACAGACAAAGATCTCGAGCATTCAATTCAAACCTTACTTTTGTCTGAATTCGGTGAATTTAAGCAGAATCCTGAAGAAACTGTCACTCAGACGTTTGATAGCTTCAATCATCTTCTCAGTAAGATGATTAAACACGATATTGAAAGGAAGTTGATTGAACAAAAGGTTACGTTTTTAAACGGTGTTAGATCTGAGTGGAGAGCAGTTATGTCCATTGTTAAAGCACATGAGCAATTCAAATCTTACTCATTAGCAAAGCTGGTAGGGATTTTGAAATCCCAAGAAAAGATTGTCTTGCAGGAGAAAAATGTGGTTTCGAGCTTGGGGTCATTGGCACTTCTGTCCAAAAGCAAAGGCGTGATGGAAGATGAAGATCTTAACTTAGAAGACCATGACCTTACCTCTGAAGACTATGCAATGATGGTGTCAAACCCGAAAAAGTTCATCAAGAAAAGGTTCCCTATCAATAAGAACCGTAATTGGCAGGGAAGTTATAGTTCTAAAAAGGTTAGGGAAGAACCAAAGACAGAAGAACCAAAGAAAGAACCGAAAGCTGAAGGAGATTCGGGAGTGAACTGCTACTATTGTGGAGGAAAGAACCACTATGCCAAAGACTGTGTCCTAAAGAAAATGGCAGAAAAGGATGAGGAGAAAGATGAAGAAGCTATGTTAATGAAAAAGTTGGAAGAGATAAAGAGAAAGAAAACTGTCACTAACCTTTCAATGAATGATACAATTGTACAGGGTTCTGTAGTGAATGATGAGTTCGGTGGCGTGGAGGTGTGGTCAACCGACTCTGAGGATGATGAAGTCAGGAAGCCATCTCATGTAAAGGCTTATGTTGCGAAAGATGGAGGAAGCGGTGGAAAGTGCTTGATGGTGTCGGATGTATCCAAAATGAGGGGATACAACACAGACAGTGGGAATAGAGACATGAAGGAGCGAGAGGACTTGTGTTTCACAGCAAAACCTCTCAGCGTGCAGTTCAATGAGCTTGATGAATTAATCAAGAAGGTACAATCTATTTTTGTTTCATTCAAAGTCCCATAAAACTCATATGAAAAGGAATTAAAAAATGTAAATTCAAGAATCTCTCATCTAGATAGCAGTTTGACTCAAACACGGGTCACCAATTCTAACCTAACTGACTAAATAAGCAGGGTGACTTCAAAGAGTGAAGAACGGAGGATGTGGATAGAGCTGAAGGAGGCGGAGCTGATCAATTCCAAAGACGAAAACATTTATTTGCAAAGAGATAATTTAAAACTTTTGAAACAAAGAAATGTGTTTTGTTTGATTGCTAAGCGTCTTTATTCTAACATTACTCAACTTCATCTTAACTGCGAAATAGGACAGAAAATTCATCACATGATTTTGCCCTTCCTTGAGTTTCAGGAAGATGAAATCGACGCTGAAGCATACAATTGCGAAAGTGTAGTTTCATCTGAGGATGTAAATCCGACTTATATGTATGGCCTAGACAAAATCGAATCTTTCATAAAGTCCAAGGACCATAAGGACATGCTGAAAAATCTTTTGGATGAAAATGATAAACTGAATCTAAGGACCGAAACTATACAAAAGTTTGACTCATTGAATGCCAATTTGAGCTCAGAAAATAAAATTAATGTTGAAAATGCATCTGAGCTTAATGAGGATGATGATATGAGTGAAATTTCTGTAGAGGATGAAGTTGACTGTTCTGAGTTTGTCAAGAGCGAATCCGAAAACCACAAAACTCTTATCTCAGAAAATTCTGTGGAGTTCGCTTGGTTGTCCCAACAAAAGTCCCTGATTCTTGAAGAAAAGGCTGTTGTATACCAAAAGGTAAGGACAACTCCAAATCAAGTGTATAAGGTCACAGGTGTAACCGAACATCAGACAGCTAAACTCACAGCCATTATAAACGAAGATAATGCTGATGGTTGTGATGAGTTCTTCTGGTCCGTCCCCATCGACAATGCTGATGAAACAGTTGGTCTATCAGAGCGAACATCCTGGAAAACAAAAGGAAGATATATTCCAGAGCCACTGAACAAGCCTGATAACTTTGACGTGCCAAGCACTAGTGGCACTAAAGAAATCCCATTAGATGAAGTCACCCCTTCTACCGAAAACTCATCTACAACAAACGAACCTATTGTTCAAAAGCCAAAACAAAAGGCGAATATTCACAGGCAACCCAAACAGGTGAAAAACCAAAAGCAACAAAGGAATCTGAGATACAAGAAGAATCTCTCAGAGCGAAAACAGTTCTGGCAATCTCAAAACGATCATTTTTTTGATCATAATAGGAAGTCAGAGAAAAGGGATGTTAGACCGGAAGAAGGTATTCACAACCGAAAGCATAGGTTCGGCTCAGAATACACAAAAAACCGAAAGCATAGGTTCGAATCAGAACACACAAACAACCGAAAACATAGGTTTGGCTCAGAACACACAAACAACCGAAAGAATAGGTTCGGCTCAGAGCACTCAAGCAACCGAAAGCACAGGTTCGGTCCCGAGAGCACATGTTATCAAGGCTCAAGGTTTGGTCTATCCCATGACCACCAACAAAAAGGTCACCTAGAATATCAAGTCAAGAAAAATTCTCAAGCTAAATTCTCTCTTTCTAACTCTTCTCAACCTCATTCTAAATCCAATTCTGTTCAAACTCAGAATCCAAAATCTTCAACAGATTTGAAAGGAAAATCGAAGGTTTCCTCGGTCAAGAGTGATCAAAAGAATCCCAAAGTTCAAACACCTAAACCTAAAATCAAACCAACTGCAACAAATCCCAATAAAATTAAAGTTTACACCATTCAAAAGAAAAATGAAACAACGTTAATAAAAAGAACATATTTCGTTGATATCTCTCTCACTATTCTTGTTCCTGTGAAAGGCTCATGTGGATCCAAGAAACTTTGGGTTCCTAAATCTGCTTAATTTTTGCAGGTTATCAGTGACGAGCAGTTCGACGAAGAATGGTATATTGACAGTGGATGCTCGCGTCACATGACAGGAAGGAAAGAAGAGCTGAGGGAATTTCGATCTCTTTCAAATGGTGGAAATGTCAAGTTTGGGAACAACTCGTATGGCACGATTAAAGGGTATGGTATGATAACGAATGGAGACTTCACAATAAGAAAGGTTGCATATGTTGAAGGACTGCAACACAATCTCATCAGTGTGTCTCAGCTTGTTGGAGGTACCGACCTTAAAGTTTCATTTGATGATGAGGGTTCGGAAATCATAGAGAAGACGACAAAAAGGGTAATTCTCAAATCGGAGTGCAAAGGCGAAATGTTTCCTCTTAATCTCAAACCTATCAAAGGAAACCTAGCTATTTGTCTGTTATCCAAAGCACATTATGTTAAAAGCTGGTTGTGGCACCAAAGGCTCTCCCATCTCAATTTCAAGGATATTAATAAACTCGTCACAGGAGGTCATGTTAGGGGTCTTCCATTGCTTAAGTTTGATCGAGAACATTTGTGTGCTGCATGTGAAATGGGGAAGCAAAGTCATCAAAGTCACCCATCCATCATAAACACAAAGGTTGTTGAACCACTTGAGTTAATTCACATTGACTTGTGTGGTCCATCTTCTATTGAAAGCATAGGCGGTGGCAAGTATATTCTTGTTATTGTCGATGACTTTTCACGTTTTACATGGGTGTTCTTTCTGAAGCACAAATCTGAGGCAACTCACAAACTGAAGCTGTTTATCAAGCAAGTTGAAGTGCAGCTGAAGAAAGTTGTACGGAACATTAGAAGCGACAATGGGCTGGAGTTCAAAAATAAAGAATTTGAAGACTTTCTAGCGAATAAAGGAATCAGTCACAACTTCTCAGCTCCCTACACCCCGCAACAAAATGAAATAGTCGAAAGACAAAACCGATCTTTGTGTGAGGCGGCCAGAACCATGTTATGTTTTGCTTCCTTACCATTATATGTCTGGGCTGATGTTATTTCTGTAGCTTGTTTTACACAAAATAGGTCCTATCTCAATAAGCGTTTCACTCTCACCTCTTATGAGATCATCAACAACAGAAAAACGAATGTCAAATTCTTCCACGTGTTCAGCTCACAATGCTTTATCTTCAATTCTAAAGAACATCGTAACAAGTTCGACGTAAAAGCCGATGAAGGAATTTTTCTGGGATACTCTCTAACTTCAAAAGAATATCGGGTTTTAAACAAATGTTCAAGGAAGATTGAAGAGACATATTATGTGACTTTCGATGACAGCTTCATCAAAAGGATAAACACTACTGAAGAAGCAATTAGAGAAATTTTCACTCAGACAAGTCATGTTACGACCTCGATTGCTAATTTGTTTGAGCAGTTTGTGGAGTTATTCGATGAACCTGAGAAAGCTACTCTCTCTGAAGCCAAGGCAGCAGACAACAAAATCAACCATCTGAAGCAAATCGTCGATGAAGCTGCCAAAGGACTGGGTGACGGAGAATCAGCTCCAAATAAAACTTCTCAGTACAATGCACCAGTTGAGGGGGAGCACTCTGATCCAGTAGCACCCGAAGGTACTGTAGCACCTGAACGCTCCACAGCACCCGAAGGTACTGTAGCACCTGAACGCTCCACAACAACCGAAGGTACTATAGCACCCGAAGGTACTGTAGCACCTGAACGCTCCACAACATCTGAAGGCACTGTAGCACCCAAACACTTCACTACACCCGAAAGTCCCACTGCACCAGAAAGATCATCATTCGAGGGGGAGAATGCCAATACGTTTTATGACGAAGATAGTCAATCAGAATTGGAAGAATTTGTGAACGCTGAATTGGATCCTTCCTATGATCCAAATTACCCTCCTCTTGTCAAATGGACTAGAGATCATCCTGTTTCACAGGTTATGGGTGATGTCTCTGAAAAGGTGTTGACCAGATCTCAACTGAAGGCAAAACAAACTTCTTTATTTTCCAAAGTTGAGTTTTGCATGTTTAATTCTTTCGTCTCAAAGGTTGAACCAAAGACGGTAAACATTGCTCTTGATCACTCTAATTGGGTTCAAGCTATGCAAGACAAACTTAATGAGTTCGAAAGAAATAAAGTTTGGCGTCTCATTCCAACTCCTCAAGATGCCTCCGTTGTTGGTCTCAAATGGGTCTTTAGAAATAAAATGGACAAGGAAGGTAACGTAATAAGGAACAAAGCTCATTTAGTGGTGAAAGGATATTGCCAGGAAGAAGGAATTAATTATGAAGAGACTTTCGCTCCAGTTGCAAGGCTAGAATCTGTTCGAATATTTCTTGCCTATGCAGCGCACAAAAACTTCGAGGTCTACCAAATGGATGTCAAATGCGCTTTTCTGAATGGAGAACTCGAAGAAACTGTCTACGTGGAGCAACCTCCTAGTTTTGTCAATGAGAAGTTCCCAAATCACTGCTATATTCTGGACAAGGCGGTTTACGGTCTGAAACAAGCACCTAGGGCCTGGTATGTAACGCTAACTAAGTTTTTAAAGATGTCCAAATTCAAACAAGGTTCGGTTGACCCAACCTTCTTTCGTAAGAAGGAAGGTAACCACCTTATGATCGTACAAATTTATGTCGATGATATCATCTTTGGCTCAACAAATCCCAATTTAACAGCTGAATTCAGAAAGTTGATGGAGACTAAATTTGAAATGAGCTCCATGGGTCCGATTAATTTTTTCCTTGGTTTAAATATTAGACAGGGACCCGAAGGCATCTTTATCAACCAGGAAGCATACACCAAAACTCTTCTTGCCAAATTTGGTATGATGGGAGACTCAAAGGTCAAAGTTCCAATGGCGTTCGGCACCAAACTCACACCTTCGCTGGAGAAACCGACAGTTGACATTACGCTATACCACCATATGATTGGGTCCTTAGTGTATCTTACTGCTAGCAGGCCTGATATCATGTTCTCCGTATGTTATTATGCTAGGTTTCAGGCGAACCCTCAAGAACCACATATGCTTGCAGTGAAAAATATACTCAGGTATCTGAAGCGAACTACCTCTCTCGGTTTATGGTATCCATCCAACTCAAGCTTCTTCGTTCAAGCCTTCTCTGATGCAGACCTTGGAGGATGCGGTTTAGACAGGAAAAGCACCACAAGAGGTTGCCAATCCTTGATGGGAAGTTGGTCAGCTGGCAGTCAAAGAAGCAAACCTGCGTTTCCCTTTCTACAGCCGAAGCAGAGTACATCACAGCCGCCTCTTGTACATCTCAAGTCATTTGGATCCAAAGCTAGCCCAGAGATTATGGACTCAACATGAAAATGATCCCACTATATTGCGATTTAGAAAGTATAATTAGGATCTGTCATAACCCAGTGCAACACTCTAAGACCAAGCATATAGCACTAAGGTATCACTTCATTAAGGATCATGTGGAGGATGGAAATGTCGAAATTCACTTTGTTCGAACCACTGATCAACTGGCCGATATCTTCACCAAAGCCCTACCTGAAGCAAGTTTCAATAAAATCCTTCAAGGTCTAGGAATGATGGAATCAGAGTCGGTACCAAAAACACCATCTCAAAGTTAAAAGTTAGAAGCGAAATGAACCGAACGCTCGGTCTATTTCGGGTTCGGTTCACATGGGAACTGAAATGAACCGAACGCTCGGTCTATTTCGGGTTCGGTCCCATTGCACATATTTTCGCTCAATCTCAAAAAGGTGTTGTCTATGGTTGTATCCTTTTGTAAAAAGTTGTTTTCCAAAAATTCAAATTTTTTTTGAATCGAAATGAACCGAGCGTTCGGTCCATTTCGGGTTCGGTTCATTTTTTTATTTTTATTCTGTTTGGTTTTTCTCTTTTCAAAAACTTAAAATCTCCAAAAATATTTTTCTTCTTTTTCTTTCATTCTTGTTTAAATATCGTTGGGACAGGTTTCGTTCTCACAATTTATAATAGTTAAGCGTCCCTAGAAGCATGCTGCTGCATGTTGTCCAAAGCCTCAACTGATTTTGAATAAAAGCCTTAATGACTAGGTATATACAAACCTTGTCTTCCCAATAAGGCTGCTCCATTTATTCTAATCCTGAGCTAGCTTACTCTTTTCTCATATGGGTTAAGAGTTTACTGCTTGGTAACTATTTTCAGCAGAGGTACTATAGTTTCTCTTCACCACCTCAATATTTTTCTCCATCATATTTCGGTCTCATCTCGTAACCCTTGAGACTCTCAGAATTAACCACTGAGGTTTATGGTTACACAATCTCTGTGTTTATGATCTGAGCCTCGTGTCACTACGTGCTTAGTGAAACCCAAAAATTCAATACCTAACATGAATTGACGGTAAACATGAAATCTCTTTTTGTTGTGAGATTCTTATGAAATTGTTATTTACCATAGCATTTATTCCCTTAGAATCCAGTTTAAATTTTTTTGAGATTTCATCATCACACATCTTCAATAAGTCACTATATACATAATCCAGCCTACTTGTTCAACAGACCACATTGGTCTCACAGGTACTTCATTTAGTCTCGGTCTTATATCAAGGTCCGGGATTCTAAACTGAAGCGAAAGCCACCCTTTTAAGCCTTATAAAAAGATGCCTTTCAACACTTCTTATAAAGTGATTGATCGTAATTCAACAGGAATCCATACAGACACTTTAAGGTCTCTCTTGACCTTGAAGAAAGTGATTCGTGCCCGGGATCAACTGTTTTGTGTCTATATTGACATCACAAATTCCCACATATATCTCGCTTTATTTCCTTATCTTTCACACTCTATGCATGAAAATCTTTGATTTTCCAAAAATCTCGTTCTGTTCCATTATAATCTTGTGTTTGGATGACAGCTATTTAACAGATAAGATGCTGACTCAGCCGACAGAGTAACGGCTTCAATAGTGAGTTGACGGGCATGCGTGCAAAACAGAATAATTTTTCTCTCTCATGCGTAATCATCGGGGGTGCCAACCATCGCGCTTCTGTCACATCCGAAACCGTTTCGTGTATCAAGAAGATTTGGGAGATGATTTTTCTCTTTCCTCTACCCACAGTATAAATGGAACACCTCTATTTCATTCCATACTTACACGAATCAAAAATCAAACGGGCAAACTCAGGCGATTTATACTCTACTGTTCATCATCTTCCACATTCAACAATGGCGGACTCTTCCTCTGTTCAAGAAACCTCTTCCCGCACCAACATTCTTCCCATCCGCGCTCAACAAAGTCTGGTGATCGATTTAAACCCTAAAGCTTACGAGAATTATATGTATCCCATGGTGGAGTGTCTCAAATACTCTCCATTGGTGCTAGCTCTTTCCAAGGTCGAGATTGTGCTCATGGAATACCTTTCCCAGGTCTTCTCCACTGCCCATTATGATAGATCAGTGGATCGAATCTACTTTGACCTTCTTTCTCACAAGACCTCCCTCTCCAAGCAACGCTTCTGTTGGCTCCTAGGTTTTAAAGCCGATGAATCTAGGGTTAATCCCGATTCCATCACAGTAGGACAGTTATTTTCGATGTTCTACAACATGGGCTACACGGAGATTCTCACGACGGTCACTAAGTTCAAGAAGTCGTGTCTTCCTCCTCCATGGAATGGTTTCTTCACCATTCTATTCAAAGGGCTCTCTGAGCGCAGTTCTCGTTCTAATGGGGCCAACAAGTTGTTCATGACCATTCTCTATGGTCTATATCATGGCATCGACCTCGACTACGGCTCGGTTCTCTGGCAACAACTCATTTAGAGCCTAGCCTCCTCCTCTCGCCACACTGAAGTGTCCTACGCCAGATTTTGGATGCTGATCACCAAGTGGGCCATGGATAAACTTCATGTTCCAACAGTTGCAGATTCGCTTCTCTCCTCCATCAGTGTCTTCCACACCACCAAGATCATCGTTACCGATCCGACCAAGTTTTCCTTCGTCGGATCCATTCCGGATTCTATGTCCGCTGGGGTGTCCAAGGAGAGCGTTATAATGAAGGCCTACAAGGACTTTCGTCCTTCGGGTCCACTGGAACTTTCTGCGGAAATGCTTTAGTCCATTAATGATGCAGATAAACTAGCTGCTAGAGGGAAGAAACCCGAGAAACGGAAGATCAAGAAAGCAGCAAAGGGGGCAAAGGGTCCTTCTCCTAAGAAGCGAAAACCCTCAAAGACAGATCTTCCCCCCCCCCCCCAGCGAAGAAGAAGAAGGCACAGCCGAAGAGGAAACTTATTATCTCTTCTTCATCCAGCGATTCAGAAGATAACCACTCTGACTCAGACGAGTCGGCTAGAGGCGAAACTCCTCCTCACTCGCCTGCTCATGAGGTACCTGTTTCATCCAAACCTCCTTCCCATTCTCCTATAATCACCTCTTCCATTCCCACCATAACCTCTTCCATTCCCATCATAACCTCCTCCATTTCCATTCCCTTTATATCTAACCCTATTTCTATTCCCCCCCATAACTACCTCTACTACCCTTTCAACCACAACAACTTCCATCCCCCCACCACTCTTCACAGAAGCCACCAAAACCACCACCAGTAAGGTTCCAACCAACGTATCTGATACGGGGGTTCCAACTTCACAACCTGAACCCACTTCCGTTCCCGAACCCACTACCACTACCGAACCACCCACCGCACCCTTATCTCCCACTCCATCTGCTGAAACCGAAACCTTTTTGGGAGGGGAGGATATGGTTTTTGATTCCATCTACTACAGCCCCTACCAACTTCAAAGTGATGATGATGATGATGCTCCAGTTACTAAAAAGAACATCAAGGAACTCCACGAGAAGATTGACAATCTTGTGGCTTCTTCCTCTTCCTCAACATCTCACTTTTCGGAGGCTGCCATTCAGGGAATGGTGGAATCTCTCTCCAAAGCACACGAAGCCTCCATCAGCTTAGTTGTTGCTGCTATTGATAAATCGACAAAGGCTAGTGCTATTGAGACCGAAAAATTCGAAAAACTATTTCAAGATGCCAAGATCTGGCTGGAGTCTTTGTAGGCGGCATCAGAAACAAACACCAAGAAGATTCGCACCGTTGTGGAGAAGCTGGTCCATTCTTTCGAAACCGAAAAAGACCAATTTTCCAGCTTCCGCCAGAAACTCAAAGAAGACAATCAATCTTTTCAATCTTCGGTTGCAGATCGTCTTCTTTCCTTTCAAGCCACTCTTGCCGCCGAATCCACTACAAAGGACGAGCTTGCTCGAAAATCTTCCGAGCTTACTCTAGCAACTCATCAGCTCTCCCAAGCTGAGAAGGAGATCGATTCTCTTCGGTCTGAGAAAGCTGTGGTCAAGAGTTGTGTTTCAGATGTCCATGGAGCTCTGTCTAACATTATCGAATCCCATGATCCGATTCTTAACTATTTGGTGAGGCGTACTCTTGCAGAGAAGCTCGCTCCTGCTCTTGCCCTGCTTAGCCACATTGAAGGCATTCCTGAGCAGGAGGACCATCCGAAACAAGGGGGAGAAAAGAAGCCCACAGCTCAATCAAAACCCCCTCCAAGTTCCAAAGCTCAATCACTTCCATTTTCATCACTTGTCCCTCCGAAAGCACCCAAACCAACAACTGTTCCTGCATCAGGTTTGAGTGCTCAAAGCAAAGACAAACAGATTATTGATGACAGTGATGAAAGTGATGATCAAGAACCGATTGTCAGCTTAGTGAGGAAACAGACCAGAGAGAAGGAGCTGGATGAAAACGCTCGCATTGTCAGAGAAGCCGAAGCCAAGGAGAGGAAGATAAAGGAGGCTCATGATCTCCTTGAAAGCAGAAAAACTTTATTTCCTCCTTGGACTCTCGAAGTGCTTATCAAAGAAGCCATTGAGTCCCCCTGCACTCTTTGGTTAGAACCGGTGATCTCCTTAGACCGTGTCAATTCGGTCGATTCCCAGTTTGACATGCCCCTGACCCGAAAAGCCTTTATCTTCCATGAATTCGCTCATATAGCTGAAGTTCCTCATCCTCACACGAAGGTTGATAGGGAGCTTGTAGACTATTATCTGAGGACAGCTCAACCTCAGTATCAGACATGGAGTGCACAGAAGATAACCAACGTTCGGGTTCTCAAACCTATTCGTGAGGGCAACTTCGTCAATGTTAGATTCAAGGTCTTAAGGGGATCTGACAAATCCGAGCATTCCATCTCTCTGGCTGATCTTCCCAACTTAAACCCTCATGATTGGATTGTCTTGCACAACATTCTTCTTGTCAATGAAGCAGAATATGGTCCGATCATAGACCATTTCAAGAGAATGTTAGTTTGTTATATTTTGGAGGTGGCTAAGCTGGATCAAGAGGTTGCTAATGTTCTCAGGAAGAAGCCCATCATCACACCAGTCGGTTCTACAAGCGATATAAACCGAATGAAGATGGGAAAGATTGATCCGAAACAGAACTCCGTCATGTTCACCAGGGCAGAAGGTCAGAAATGCTTATTCGCTTTGGCTGACAAACATCTTTACACCACTACCTGCTTGGAGCATGTTCTGGGTATCATCAATCGGTGCAAACAGAACTCGAAAAGTGATAAAAAGTACTTCAACGATATGATCAATTGGTACATTCACTTCCGACAAACACTTCTTGCTATCATTCCCTACTTGTTCAAGACTGTAAAGAAAGCCAGTGCCGCAGGGGTAAGCAAGCTGGAGTGAGGTCTCGCCCCAATTGACGCAAAGGGGGAGATTGTTGGGTATTTGATGTTGCGTCTTGGGCTCGCCTCTTAGCCCATTTTGTATACGGCATGGGCCTGTCCATCTGTATCTTGTTTTATTAGGGTTTGTGTATTAATAGATGCTTGCATGCATCTTTTTGGGTACTGATAGATCGTTGGTTTTACGTGTAATTAAGAAGATCTCTTCTGTAACCCTAAAATCCTCTACAGCGGAAGTTCTTTATCGAGCTCTGCTGAGGATTGAACGTTCTAATCATTCGACTCATTCAAATCCATTCTTGAGTATTGATTCATTGTTTTACTTTCATTATCTACCTGTTGCAAAGATCTAATCGATCAAAGAGTTTTTATATCTCATCAGTTTCATATTCCAGCATGTGCATGAACATCCAGATTGAGTAACTTCATATCCTCTTCAATGTATTGATGTGGATGTGTCCTCTTTTTATTCCAAAGGGAGCACCTTCTCTCGTGTCAACAAAGGTTGGAATATGCGGACTCTTAGTTATTATGTACATCATATTGTAATCCATGGTTTCAAGAACAACCATGGTTTTGCTCTGCCACATGGAAAAATTCTTTTCATCGAAAAGAGGAACCAATTTGCAGATGTAGAACTAGTAGTAGGTTTGGATCTAGAAGAAGATGTCATTGTTTGATAAGGAACACATGGTTTGTACCGATTGAAGGATCAAAATAAAGCAATATCGAACAGAACAATCAAAAAACAATTCTTATTAAAAACTCTTACAAATAGAGAATGCAAAAAAACCGACATACTTTTACATGTAACCCTATTGTAATTATACACTAGGGTAAAAACTATTCTAGAACGAGTTCCCAACACATCCACGATTCATATATATATATATATATATATATATATATATATATATATATATATATATATATATAATAATAAGATCCTATCACTAAGATATCATCTCTAAAACTTGTAGTATAAGTAAGTGCACGTTGTAGTGAAAACTCGGACAACGGATGATAACACGGTGTCAAGTAAATCAACATGACACAAGGTTTTACTTAATAGATTATAAGTTTTGACCATACAAAACCTTTTTTGGTGTGATTAATGGAATTCCACTATCCTATTACACAAAATATTTCCAAACTTGCTCACCATTGGATCTAATAAAAGGTGTAAGGTGGAAGATAACTAAGGTGCCATTGGAGAAACTAAGAACTGGAAGTGGAGATAAAAGATACTACAATGAACATATTTCAACCTGGTAAAACTCCAAATTTACTCTAATAAAATATGTAAGGTGGAAGAAAAATGAGGCGCTCTTAGAGAAACTCATAATTAGAAGTGGCGATAAAATAGGCTACCACGAACATATGTTGAATTGTTAAAACTTCACATTGTACTAGCTTAGTAAATAATGTATTATGTTATCAAAATCTGATAAATAGTACCAGAGCGGGGACGAAGCATGATATTTGATAGCCTTATTACACTTAAAATTGAGAAGAAAGTATGTGATACAAGTGAGAAACCGACTTACTAGAACAATTAGGCTTCAATAAAGGTCAATTGCTTTGCATGGTCTGCTTGTCATGACATGATTCAAATTAACAACTTTAAGTAAAAAGATATACTTATCATAAATACCAATTCTTATCTATGTCACTGATGGAAGAGACAAAAGATCACCTACTTCTTAAGTGAAATACTATGAAATCCTTGTGGAAAAAGATCAGCAATTGGTGTGGACTCAATGATTTCAATGTGGTTGTAATTATAGATATGTTATCCATTCGAAAGTTATTAAACAAAAATCATCTCGGGTAAAATAATCCAATAATGTTTCTTCTAGCTTGATGGTCCATCTAAAACAAGAAATTATAACACATGCAATGACAAAGTATCAGCTACTTTAGTGATGTTTGAAGAAATACAAACGACATGTTTTTAGTTAAGAATATGGCTCATAAATCAAAATTAGTATGGAATATGTGGTTTTTATATCCTCTTACTACAAACAACATATAAACTATGATTCCACGCACCTTTTAGCTTTAATGCCTTATGACGAGAGTCTAGTGATTGAGGAGTGAAATTTTACATAGGAGGTCCAAGGTTATAACAATGACAATCCAAAATATTGCTAGTGTGTGATTGATCTCCCTCGCACGCCTTAGAATGGGTTGACGTGGACCACAATAATAATATGATTTACCATTTTTTTTTACAAGCTTTAACAAATAACACTCCAAAAAGATCTAAAAACAATCTCATCTAAGAAAAATCTCATTTATTGTCAGATTCAAATAATAAATTTCCATTTTCCACTTCTTTCTAATTATTGTATATACGTGATTTAGTTTCATGTTTTCGTCACAATAGTTTAGTATTTTAGTAGTTATGGTCCTTATGTACAAAATAAACTACAAAATCTGTTCATATAACTTTTAGAGAAGGTTTCCGTGCATATTTTTGTTTAAATAAACGAACCATGTGTTTAAGAATTTTGTATGTTGGTAGATTTGCTCACTTTGTAGAAAATAGATTACAAAAACTATCCATGTAATTCAAAGAAAAGATCCTTATATATATATATATATATATATATATATATATATATATATATATATATATATATATATATATATATATATATATATATATATATATATATATATGAGTGTGTGTGTGTGTGTCATTCACCAATTATTGTAAATAATTGGTGAATGACATAATAATTGGTGCATGATAAATTTGTCAACATTTTTAAGTAGTTACAATTATATATTAGTAAAATATCTAGTATAAATACATCTCCATTATAAAGAATGAGATACACCAAAAAGTTATAAGAGATATAACTTTCATATTCTCTCTAAATATTCTTTCTTTTCAACTAAAGTTATTATCAAAGTTTACTAGTTTTGGTTTGGTTTAAAGTTACATTAATTACGCTTAATCCATAACACCTTATCAACATGAAAGCTCTAATCAAGGTTATTAAACAAGTGGAAATAACATATATCATAATCAAGGTATATATTACTTAGTAAAAAAACTATTAATTATAAAAAACATTCATCATATTAAAATAATGATGATACTAATGAATTAATAAAACTCATACATTATGGAAATTTTGGATACTAACATTTATATTATGCAACTAACTTTTATTTATGCATAATAACATTTAAATTATATTTATTTATACATGTCAATGTTTATTTTTATTTTAGATACTCTTTATAATTTTATTGAAACATTTACTAATATTTATTAGTGTATCTAATTAGTAAAATTATACAAAGTAAACTTATGTATTACTTATAAATCTTATTAAATGATTAAAAAAAGACATATACATATATACACAACGGATATATATATATATATATATATATATATATATATATATATATATATATATATATATATATAAACAAAAACAACGATTATATTTTTTTACAACAAATAAACATCTTTACCCTGCTTATTTTACCCACAACAAATATTTCTCTTCTATCAAACAAATCAATTTCAAGAAATCAAGCTTCAAGATGATTCATCCTTTTGTGATAATCATGACTATAATAGTCATGTTACTTTTCATCATAATCCTTAACATCGAAGATAATATGGAATTTCATCTACTTTTAGGCTTGTTTGCAATTTTAGCTTTACTGCTTCTTTTTTGTGTAATATTTATTGAAATAAATGGATTTTAATTTTAATTTTAATTTTATTTAAAACTTATAGTTACATTATGTCCAACATTGGAAAGCTCGAGTTTGCAGCACTTGAAGTTCGTGGGAAAAACTATGTGCTATGGATGATAGATGTAAAAATGCATCTTGAGTCCATGAGAATCTCACATGCTATATATGAATTTAATAATTGTTTGGCACAAGACAAAGCAAAAGCACAAGTTTTCCTTCGTAAGCATATTGTTGAAATGTTGAGATTTGAATATCTTGATGTTACTGATCCAAGTATTGTCTAGAATCTTTTGAAAGAAAGATTTGATCATGAAAAGGAAGTTATACTTCCGAATGCTAGAGATGAATGGAGAACAATGAGGTTTCAAGACTTATAAAAAGTAAATGAATACAACTCAGCTTTGTTCAGAATATGTTCATAACTCAAGTATTGTGGACAAGAAGTTATTGATGAAGATATGTTGGAGAAAACTTACTCCACATTTCATGCAACAAACATTACCTTGATACAACAATATCGGATGCAAAAGTTCACAAGATATTCTGAACTGAATGCATGTCTGCTCGTTACAGAGGAAAACAATGAACTCTTGATGAAAAATCATGAATCTCGTCCAACGGGATCATTAGCACTTCCTGAAGAAAATTCTACAATTATTGATGGTCATCGAAACAATACACGTGGATGAGGGTGTGGTCGTGATCGAGGATGAGGCCGTGACTATTTTAATTGAAACCAAAACCATAATTAGAACCATAATTCTGGTCGTGGACAAGGTAGGCTGGTCGTGGCCAGAAAATGAATAATTACCAATATTCACAAAGAAACAACGTCCACACACAAGATAAGGCCAAAGTGGCAAGGCATGACACTAGGACATCACAAAAATCTGATGGTTCATGTTATAGATGTGGTAGCATAGGCCATTGGTCAAGGACCTATCGCACACCTGCACATCTTTGTCAACTTTATTAAGAGTCCATTAAATTAAAAGGAAAAGAATCAAACCACATTGATAATGTTGAACTCACTCCGCTAAATGTTGCTGATTTCTGCAATGACATGGAAGACATAAACTAAAAAAAATCTATTATTGTTCTAGTAAAACTGTTTTTTCCTTTGTTTGTTTTTCATGTAATGTGTTTCCTACAATAAATAAACTTTCTTTCTAATAACTATGATTATGTTTATTCACTTATTATTCCTTTCATATGTGAAGTTTAATATGAGTTCAACTGGAGCACAACACCAAGAAAAGATTAAAGATCTTTGTATAGCAAATAGTGGTAGTACACATACTATTCTAAAATCAAAGAAATATTTTTCAAAATTAGTACCAACAAAAACAGTCATACATACAATATCAGGTCCTGCAGACTTGATAGAGGGAACCAGGAAAGCCCATTTTATATTACCAAATGGTACAAGCTTTTGTATAGAAAATGCCTTATTTTCTCCGAAATCTAATAGAAACTTATTAAGTTTCAATGACATATATTTCAAAGGATATGACACAAAACTTTGACCATTGAAAATAAGAAATATATGTATATTATAGACAAAAACCATGTTCTTGAAAAACTACCAACACTTGATTCTGGTCTGCATTATACATATATACATATGATTGAATCAAATATGGTAGTTGAAGGAAAATATTGTGATCCTGGGACATTCGGTTTATGACATCATTGGTTGGGCCATCAAGGATTAACAATGATGCGAATGATAATTGAGAATACATATGGGCATCCATTGAAGGACTAAAAGTTCCCTCAATCCAATAGCATAAAACCATGTACATCTTGTTCCCTTGGAAAGTTAATTATAAAACACTCTCCAATGAAGGTTGAACGGGAATCGCCTAGATTTCTAGAAAGAATTCAAGGTGATATATGTGGACCGATTCACCCTCCATCTAGACCATTTAGATACTTTATGGTCTTAAATAGATGCATCTAACAAATGGTCTCATGTTTTCCTATTATCAACTCGTAACATGTCATTTGCAAAGTTTCTTGCCTAAATTATTAAATTAAGGGCATATTTCCATGATTATACTATGAAAAGAGTGAGACTTGATAATGCTGGTGAATTTACTTCACAAGCATTTAATGACTATTGTATGTCTTTTAGAATTGTTGTTGAGCATCCAGTTGCTCTTGTACACACACAAAATGATTTAGTTGAATCACTGATTAAACGTCTCCAGCTAATAGCTAGACCATTGATAATGAGGACCAAACTTCCTGTTTCTGTTTGGGGCCATGCAATCTTACATGTTGAATCATTGATGCGCATGAGACCAAGTTCATATCATGTATATTCTCCACTACAACTTGCTTTCGGTCAAGAGCCATATATATATATATATATATATATATATATATATATATATATATATATATATATATTTCATTTGAGAATTTTTGGGTGTGCAGTATATGTGCTTATTGCACCACCTCAACGGACAAAAAAGGGTCCTCAAAGAAGCTTGGGAATATATGTTGGTTATGAGTCAGTCTATATTATAATATATCATGAACCATTAACATGTGATGTTTTCAGAACACGTCTAGCAGATCGTCAATTTGATGAGGAAAATTTGCCATCATTAGGTGGAGAAAAGAAGATTATGGAAAAGGATGTGTCATGATATGATCCTTCTTTATCATATCTTGACCCTCGCACAAGGAAATATGACATGGAAGTTCAAAAGATAATGCATTTCCAAGAAATGGCAAATCAATTACCTTATGCATTTACTGACACAAAAAGGGTAACTAAATCATATATACCATCTGTCAATGTTCCAGCTCGAATTGACATTCCATATGGATAATCTGATGATAAAGTCACTCAAGAGTCTAAAACACGCCTGAAGCATGGAAGGCCATTTGGTTCTAAGGATAAGTACCCATGAAAAAGAAGAGGAGCATAAAATGCACTAGATCATGAGGAAAGTGTTCCTGGAGAAACACGAATTATTCAAATTTCCCCAGGAAAGGAGGATGATGCTTAAAATTATGGTTAGACAAATAGAATATGTGACCAAAATGAAACTGACAGTATAGGTGCAATATTTTCTTATTCAGTTGCATGTGATATTTTGAATGGTGATCCTGAACCACAATCTGTCATTGAATGTCAAAGAAGAAATGATTGGGCTAAATGGAAGGAAGCTATGCAAGTTGAATTACATTCTCTTAACAAGAGAAAGGTTTCCGGGAACATTATCCTAACACCTGAAGTTGTGAAACCATTAGGATATAGATGGATCTTCATACGAAAAAGAAATAAGAAAGACAAAATTGTAAGATACAAGGCCAGACTTGTTGCTCATGGTTTCTCTCAAAGACCTGAAATTGATTATGAAGAAACTTATTCATCAGTAATGGATGCAACCACTTTGAGATATTTAATTAGCTTGGCAGTATCTAAAAATTTAGAGATGCGTCTTATGGGTGTTGTTACAGCTTACTTGTATGGATGACTTGATAGTGATATTTATATGAAAACCCCTGAAGGATTTAAAATGCCTGAAGTGTTAAGTGCAAACCCAAAGAAATGTATTCTATAAAATTACAAAGATCTTTGTATGGTTTAAAGCAATATGGCGCATGTGGTACTATCGTTTAAGCGATTATTTGACAAGTACAGGTTATAAAAATAACACTATTTGTCCATGTGTATTTATTAAGAAAACAACATATGGATATGTGATCATAGGAGTCTATGTTAATGATCTGAACATCATTGGAACGAATAAAGAAATCCTTCAACTGATTGAACTTTTAAAGAAAGAATTTGAAATGAAAGATCTTGGAAAAACTAAATATTGTCTTGGTTTACAGATTGAGCATATGCCTAACGGAATACTTGTGCATCAATCAAATTACACAGAAAGAGTCTTGAAACGTTTCAATATGGACACTGCAAATCCTTTAAGCACTCCAATGGTTGTTAGATCACTAAATATTGACGAGGATCCATTTTGTCCATGTGAAGAAAATGAAGAAGTCCTTGGGTCAGAAGTACGATATCTAAATGCAATTAGAGCTCTTATGTATCTTACCAATTGTACTAGACCTGATATTTCTTTCGCTGTAAACTTGCTAACAAGATTTATTTCAGCCCCAACAAAAAGAATTTGGAATGAAATCAAACATATTTTTCGATACCTTCGAGGAACTAGTGATTTACGGTATTTTACCCTAACAATTGAAACGACCCAAAACTACGACCCAAAAATTTTTGTTTTAATATAATCAAAACTGTAATCAGAGTATCATATAATAAAACCATGCGTAATGTATTCCAAAACATGATAAGATACTGTGCGGAAAACTGTATCATACTACATCAAATCAAACAACTAAATCAATCCCAGGCTAAAGTTGAGGCGGTGGTGTGTGCGATGCCGTCATCCCGAGCTCTTCCCTTTGCTTGCGGAAGTACCTGAAACCAAAACTGAAACTGTAAGCACGAAGCTTAGTGAGCTCCCCCAAAATACCACATACCATACAATAACAATATCATATAAACACATATCGGGCCTTGCCCACTGCATCGGGACAAGCCCGGAAACTGCATCGGACCGAAGTCCGGAACTGACTGGGACCTTGTCCCCTGCATCGGACCAAGGTCCGGAACTAACTGCATCGGACCGAAGTCCGGAACTGACTGGGACCTTGTCCCCTGCATCGGACCAAAGTCCGGAACTAACTGCATCGGACCGAAGTCCGGAACTGGCTGCATCGGACCGAAGTCCGGAACTGACTGCATCGGACCGAATTCCGGAACTGACTGCATCGGACCGAAGTCCGGAACTGAGCATAGCATAGCATATCATAACAACTAGCATGAACACATATACTGCATACTGCATCGGGCCGTAGCCCGGAACACATAATACATAACACATAAAACATAGTTCACAAATCCTGTCTGAGCCACGAAGGCATCAAACATACTAACTACTGCATCGGATCAAGTCCGGAAACTACTGCTATCTGGACGGGCCGGCATTGTAGCCTTAGACCCGTCCCTACTGGAAGGAAACTCACCTCGTAAACTGGCGGCTGAGTGTGTGTCTCTGAAAGCTAACGGCTGCTGCTCCTGAATCTCCTCGGCTACAAGTCCATGAACATACTCAATCAAATACTAAACACTGCACTTGGGGTAAAATGACTCTTTTACCCTAGGTCAAAGTCAACTTACTTTTGGGGCTGACTCGCCGAGTTGGGCCACCCAACTCGCCGAGTCTCACTCTCACTTCCAACTCATACTCACTGCGACTCGTCGAGTGTGGCATCGACTCGACGAGTACCCTCTTGATCCAAGAACTCAGACAATCTTCATCCGACTCGCCGAGTCGGATGAACAGACTCGACGAGTCGTTCTTGATCCTAAGGAGATTGCCTTGGACTCGCCGAGTTGTATGAACAACTCGTCGAGTCCCTCCATCACTGAGTCTACCCTCAACTCGCTGAGTCCACTCTTTAACTCACTGCGTGCACTCGGCACTGCTAAAAACGAAGGAATCGGGGACTCGCGACCCGACTCGCCGAGTCGCTCATCCCGACTCGCGACCCGACTCGCCGAGTCGCTCATCCCGACTCGCCGAGTCGCTGCCATGCAGCTAGTTTTTACTCGATTTCTCTTGAATCCAACACATGCAAATGATAGATCTGGGTCCAATAAGCTGTTTTACCACGTAAAGTTTCCAACTTTACGTGCACAACCTCAAGAATAAGGGAAATAAGGCTAAAAGATGCACAAAATGAGTAGATCCATGGCTAATATGTAATGTAACTCCAAAAAGACAGTAGATCTGGGCTCTACAACACCCCAACATTCAGATCCAAAGGTATTTCGACTTATTAAGACATTCATGCAAACATAAGGCTTGGGACAAACATCAAATAGCTCTTAGAAGAGCTCTAATGGAAGTTTAAAGCATATAACAAGAAGGGAACTCCGAAAATACCTCAATAAACTCAGATTTGCCCTTGGATCTTTGCACTACAACTCGTTTCCTTGCTTCTTTCTTCTTCTCCTTCTTCACACCTTCACAAAATGGCACCAAATCACTTATAAGCTCTCAAGGGAGGATTAGGGTTCTCTCACTGTGTTCTCAGGGTGAAAGTGGCGAGAATTAGGCTATAATGTGGTTTAAATAGTGGGCAAACCCGGGGATTTAGGGTTTCACCCAGACGGACGGACTCGCCGAGTCCGGGATATGGACTCGCCGAGTCCCCGGCTCCTACGTGCACAAAATACGCGACCCAACTCGGCGAGTCAGGCTAGAACTCGTCGAGTCCCTCTTGAAAACTTAGACAATTAACAATTAATTAACATACCGGGAACGGGTCGTTACAAATCTCCCCCACTTGTCTCAGACTTCGTCCTCGAAGTCTGCTACGGCTGGATCTGCGAATAACTCCGGGTAGTGCGTTCTCATCTCTTCCTCAGCCTCCCACGTCCATTCAGATCCCTTCCGGTGCTGCCACTGCACCTTCACTAGCTGAATGACCTTGTTCCTCAAGGTCTTGATCTTCCGATCCAGAATCGCGACCGGTCTCTCAATATAATTCAGGCTGCTATCAACCTGAATATCCTCTAGGGGAACGACTGCTGACTCATCCACCAAACACTTTCTCAACTGCGACACGTGGAAAGTGTTGTGGATCTGACTAAGCTCCTCAGGAAGATCTAACCGATAAGCAACCCGACCCACCCGGGCCATAACCCTGAAAGGACCAATAAATCTGGGGCCCAGCTTTCCCCTCTTCCGGAACCTGATGACACCTTTCCAAGGTGAGACTTTCAGAAGAACCATATCTCCCACCTGGAACTCCAAGTCCGAACGCCTCCTGTCAGCGTAGCTCTTCTGCCGACTCTGCGCAGTCTGCAGCCTACTACGGACCTGCTGGATCAACTCAGTCGTCTTGAGCACCACTTCAGTGCTCCCGATGACTCGCTGACCGACCTCGTCCCAGCAAATCGGGGTCCTACACTTCCTACCATACAGCATCTCAAAAGGAGGTCGATCAATACTCGCATGGTAACTGTTGTTATACGAGAATTCTGCTAACGGAAGATACATATCCCAACTGCCCCCAAAATCTAGAACACATGCCCTAAGCATGTCCTCAAGAGTCTGAATCGTCCTCTCGCTCTGCCCGTCAGTCTGAGGGTGGAAAGCGGTGCTAAAATGAAGACGAGTACCCATCTCGTCGTGGAACCGCTTCCAAAATCTGGAGGTGAAACGAACATCTCGGTCTGACACCACCGATACCGGCACTCCATGACGTGCCACTATCTCTCGCACATAGATATCGGCTAACTTTTCCGCCGATATACTCTCGTGGATCGGGATAAAATGGGCACTCTTCGTCAACCGATCCACCACTATCCATATCGAATCCACTCCACATGCGGTCCTGGGAAGTTTGGTGATAAAATCCATGGTGATATCCTCCCATTTCCACACGGGAATGTCCAACGGCTGCATCTTGCCGTGAGGTCTCTGGTGCTCCGCCTTGACCTTCCGGCAGGTCAAGCATCTCTCAACGTACCAAGCGACGTCCCGCTTCATGCAGGGCCACCAATAATCAGGTCGAAGATCTCGATACATCTTCGTCGCCCCTGGGTGGATAGAAAATCGAGACTTATGAGCCTCGTCCATCAATACCCGCCGTACTCCACCCCAGTACGGTACCCACACCCTACCATGAAGCGTCAACAAACCCCGACTATCGTAATCAAACGATGCTACTCGACCCACTATCCTCTCACATTTCTGCCTCTCCTCCTTGAGGCCCTCCACCTGAGCCTCCTTGATCCGCTCCAACAGCGGAGTGATCACTGTCATCCTCATGCACAGATCCCTGATAGGGGCCGCCGACACTTTGCGGCTTAGGGCGTCGGCCACCACGTTCGCCTTCCCTGGATGATAAAGGATCTCACAATCATAATCCTTTATTACGTCCAACCACCTCCTCTGCCTCATGTTCAGACTCGGCTGAACCATAAGATACCGCAAACTCTTGTGATCCGTGTATATAGTACAACGGACCCCATACAGGTAATGTCTCCAAATTTTGAGGGCAAACACAACTGCCCCCAGCTCCAAATCGTGGGTAGGATAGTTAGCCTCGTGAGGCTTCAACTGTCTCGAGGCATAGGCTACCACATGGCCTCGCTGCATCAATACTGCTCCCATACTTGTGATCGAAGCATCACAGTAGACTACGAAGTCCTCTACTCCTTCCGGCAAGGTAAGGATCGGTGCCTCGCACAATTTCTGTCTGAGAGTCTCAAACGCCGCCTGCTGCTCAGGCCCCCAACGGAATACCACCGACTTCTTGGTTAGTCGGGTGAGTGGCACTGCTATCTTGGAGAAGTCCTGAATAAATCTCCGATAATACCCTGCCAACCCTAGGAAGCTCCGAATCTCAGATGGAGACCTCGGGACCTCCCACTGCATCACGGCCTCAATCTTGGCCGGATCTACCAGAATACCCTTCTGGTTGACGAGATGGCCAAGAAACTGCACCTCGCGCAACCAGAACTCACACTTGGAGAACTTTGCGAAAAGTCTCTCCCTCCTCAAAGTCTCCAACACCTCCCACAGGTGCTCCTCGTGCTGCCCCTGAGTCTTGGAATATACCAAGATGTCATCTATGAATACTATCACCGACCGATCCAGCATCGGTCTGCACACGCGGTTCATGAGATCCATGAACGCAGCTGGGGCATTGGTGAGCCCAAAAGGCATCACCACGAACTCATAATGACCATACCGGGTCCTGAAAGTAGTCTTCTGTACATCCTCATCTCTAACCCTCATCTGATGATAACCGGAGCGTAGATCGATCTTGGAGAACCAAGACGCTCCCTGAAGCTGATCAAACAAGTCATCTATCCTCGGAAGTGGGTAACGGTTCTTCACCGTTACTTTATTCAACTCCCGATAATCAATGCACATACGATGCGACCCATCCTTCTTCCTCACAAATAAGATCGGTGCTCCTGAAGTTGCGTAGACAACTCCTACATCTCAGGGGGAGCTAGCCGATATGGTGCTTTGGCTATCGGAGCCGCACCAGGAACTAGATCGATCCTGAACTCAACCTGTCTCTCTGGAGGTATCCCCGGAAAAATCCTCGGGAAACACATCCGGGTAGTCACGAACAACAGGAACATCATCAATCGCCGTCTTGCCCTTCTCCCGGGCATCCAAGACGTAAGCTACAAAACCGGCGCAACCCTGCTGAACATAGCGCCTCGCCCTCGCGGCGGAACAAAAGATCGGTCCTCGCTGGGGCCTCTCGCCCTGAATCACTATCTCTCCCCCGCTGGGGGTGCGAACCCTCACTAGCTGTAGCTCACAATCAATCACCGCCCCATTGGGGCTCAGCCAATCCATGCCCACAATAACTTTATTCCCACGCAGGGGAATAGGAACCAGGTCCACTGAAAACTGCTCATCAAATATCTGAAGGGAACACCCTCTATGTACTCTGCCGACCCTCACGGTCCTATCATCTGCTATCTCAACCTCTAGTGGGCAATCCAGCTCCTCGGGAGCTCTGCTAAGTCTCTTGCTAAGCGCAAGCGATACAAATGATCGGGTAGCCCCCGAATTGAACAATACCAAAGCAGGGATGCCGTTCACCGAGAACGACCCTAAATAAAACATATCATCAAGTAATATTCAAGCAATATAATAACAAGAGATGAAGGAAAGATTCATACCCGTCACCACATCAGGAGTCGCTCGCGCCTCCTCTGCTGTCATCTGAAATGCCCTGCTCTTCGTCACCGGCGCATCAGCTCGGCCCTGCTGGCCATCCGTAATCCTCAGGGTGGCAGGGGCAGGTGCAACCACCTTCCCTGCTGCAGCTAAACTGGGACACTGGGACCTTTTGTGTCCCCTCTGATTGCACTGAAAGCAAATCAGATATGATGCTGAAACCGCAGTAGCAGGGGCCGTACAATCCCTGCTCATATGCCCAATCCGACCGCACTTGTAGCAGCCGGAACTCCCTGCCTTGCACGCCCCCTCGTGCATCCTCCCACACTTGCCACACCGACCGTGGCTCTGCTGACTCCTGGACCTGTGATCTGAAACCTTGGGCTTTTTGCCCGCACTACCTGAACCCGAAACCGCCTCCGGTTTCCTCTTCCTCTCCATCTCGAAATCAATCTCCCTCTCCCTGGCTCTAGCAATCATGTCGTCCAGCGTTTTACAACTGGACTGGCTCACAAACATGCGGATATCACTCCACAACATCTCATGATAACGGGCCTTCTTCATCTCCTCATCGGCTGCATACTGAGGAACAAGAAGAGCCCTCTCCCTGAACTTGGCGGTGATCTCCGCCACTGACTCGGTAGTCTGAGTAAGATCCTGGAACTCCCTGGCTAGTTGCTGCACCTCAATGACCGGTGCAAACTCCGCCCTGAACCTGGTAGAGAAATCAGTCCAGGTCATAGCATCCAACGCCGCATCATCCCCGATGGCGTATCCGACCTCCTCCCACCAATCCCGTGCCCTGTCCTTCAGTAGACAGGACGCCAATCTGACCTTGTCCCCCTCGGGACACCTGCTAGTGCGGAAGGCGTTGGACACATCCGCCAACCATCTAGTACTCGCTATGGGGTCCCGCGCCCCATGATAGTCTGGAGCTCCGCACGCCCTGAACTCCCTGAATGTAAGAGTGCGCGACCCCATCACGGTCGCCATCTCAGCCCGAAAAGTACTCAATCGCTCATCCATCAGCTCTAAAATACCCTCCTTGATCGAACCGAAGATCACAGGAGTCTGCTCTAGTATGATGCGGGTAACCTCAGAAGAAAGGAACTCCCTAGTCTGCTCATCCATCTGTCCGACCTCCGGGTCTGATCCCGATCCTGATCCCCCTCCGGCATCTGAACTGCCGGCTGCTGGCCTCGGACGCAAAACTACCATTCTGAAACATATCATAACAACATCAGAACACTGAAATATTTCAAGGGATCATGATACGACTACTAGCTTCTTGGTCTTGTCTTGGCCTTCCTTGATTCGAGTACGGATCCTCTGCTTTTAGTAGTATGGGCCCCTACTACCTTCCACATCTATCCGTACTTTCCTCAAGAACTGCCTTGACTTCCCCAAGTCACTTCTACTACTGCCATTCTCTGCTATTCTCATCCTAGGCTTGCCCTAGGGAAACTTCAAGCTCGACACAACTGGTCCTCAGCTGCTGAAGGTTTCCTCATAACGCCAATTAGCCATTACCTAAACACCATCACATGTGATGAGGATCAGATAATCCTTCGAGTAAAAGACCCGTCCCTATAACGGTTGGACTCAAACAAGAGCTGCGCAATAGGGCCAGTTCCAGTACTCTGAGATTATTCAATCCTAGTCACATGTGGTGTGACGTGTTCACCTAATGGCTAACTCCCATCACTCGGAACCCCACTAAGCACAAAGCAAGCAGCATTCGGACACGGAAAACAGACTCAAGCAAACTATTCTCAAAACAAGAAACTGCACTAGCATAAGATGCTAAGCTCCTGCTATCGGGCATAACCTAATCAGGCTATCCTACTGCTGTCTACTCAGTACTAGCATGCAATACTCATAAAGTTGTAACACATAAGCAGGCACATAAGGCATTCTCCTAAATCCTTAGTCCTATACTAACATGCTGTTCTACTAAAACTGAAATTGAACAAATAACTTGTATGGGTAATTTGGGAGTACTTACTTGAGCTCGGCTGACCGCATGCACACACCTCTATCTTGTTTAAAGAGGATTCTTCCTTTCTAAGTACTTTCAAAATTTTTTTTTAAAACGTTTTTATTTTAATAAAATCTTTCATTTCCCTTAGTTTGAGTTCAGATACACCCGGAAGTGTATCCGAATCCCTCAAACCAGGGCTCTGATACCAACTTGAAACGACCCAAAAATACGACCCAAAAATTTTTGTTTTAATATAATCAAAACTGTAATCAGAGTATCATATAATAAAACCATGTGTGATGTATTCCAAAACATGATAAGATACTGTGCGGAAAACTGTATCATACTACATCAAATCAAACAACTAAATCAATCCCAGGCTAAAGCTGAGGCGGTGGTGTGTGCGATGCCGTCATCCCGAGCTCTTCCCTTTGCTTGCGGAAGTACCTGAAACCAAAACTGAAACTGTAAGCACGAAGCTTAGTGAGCTCCCCCAAAATACCACATACCATACAATAACAATATCATATAAACACATATCGGGCCTTGCCCACTGCATCGGGACAAGCCCGGAAACTGCATCGGACCGAAGTCCGGAACTGACTGGGACCTTGTCCCCTGCATCGGACCAAGGTCCGGAACTAACTGCATCGGACCGAAGTCCGGAACTGACTGGGACCTTGTCCCTTGCATCGGACCAAAGTCCGGAACTAACTGCATCGGACCGAAGTCCGGAACTGGCTGCATCGGACCGAAGTCCGGAACTGACTGCATCGGACCGAAGTCCGGAACTGAGCATAGCATAGCATATCATAATAACTAGCATGAACACATATACTGCATACTGCATCGGGCCGTAGCCCGGAACACATAATACATAACACATAAAACATAGTTCACAAATCCTGTCTGAGCCACGAAGGCATCAAACATACTAACTACTACATCGGATCAAGTCCGGAAACTACTGCTATCTGGACGGGCCGACATTGTGGCCTTAGACCCGTCCCTACTGGAAGGAAACTCACCTCGTAAACTGGCGGCTGAGTGTGTGTCTCTGAAAGCTAACGGCTGCTGCTCCTGAATCTCCTCGGCTACAAGTCCATGAACACACTCAATCAAATACTAAACACTGCACTTGGGGTAAAATGACTCTTTTACCCTAGGTCAAAGTCAACTTACTTTTGGGGTTGACTCGCCGAGTTGGGCCGCCTAACTCGCCGAGTCTCACTCTCACTTCCAACTCATACTCACTGCGACTCGTCGAGTGTGGCATCGACTTGACGAGTACCCTCTTGATCCAAGAACTCAGACAATCTTCATCCGACTCGCCGAGTCGGATGAACAAACTCGACGAGTCGTTCTTAATCCTAAGGAGATTGCCTTGGACTCGCCGAGTTGTATGAACAACTCGTCGAGTCCCTCCATCACTGAGTCTACCCTCAACTCGCTGAGTCCACTCTCTAACTCACTAGGTGCACTCGGCACTGCTAAAAACGAAGGAATCGGGGACTCGCGACCCGACTCGCCGAGTCGCTCATCCCGACTCGCCGAGTCGCTGCCATGCAGCTAGTTTTTACTCGATTTCTCTTGAATCCAACACATGCAAATGATAGCTCTGGGTCCAATAAGCTGTTTTACCACGTAAAGTTTCCAACTTTACGTGCACAACCTCAAGAATAAGGGAAATAAGGCTAAAAGATGCACAAAATGAGTAGATCCATGGCTAATATGCAATGTAACTCCAAAAAGACAGTAGATCTGGGCTCTACAACACCCCAACATTCAGATCCAAAGGTATTTCGACTTATTAAGACATTCATGCAAACATAAGGCTTGGGACAAACATCAAATAGCTCTTAGAAGAGCTCTAATGGAAGTTTAAAGCATATAACAAGAAGGGAACTCCGAAAATACCTCAATAAACTCAGATTTGCCCTTGGATCTTTGCACTACAACTCGTTTCCTTGCTTCTTTCTTCTTCTCCTTCTTCACACCTTCACAAAATGGCACCAAATCACTTATAAGCTCTTAAGGGAGGATTAGGGTTTTCTCACTGTGTTCTCAGGGTGAAAGTGGCGAGAATGAGGCTATAATGTGGTTTAAATAGTGGGCAAACCCGGGGATTTAGGGTTTCACCCAGACGGACGGACTCGCCGAGTCCGGGATATGGACTCGCCGATTCCCCGGCTCCCGCGTGCACAAAATACGCGACCCAACTCGGCGAGTCAGGCTAGAACTCGCCGAGTCCCTCTTGAAAACTTAGACAATTAACAATTAATTAACATACCGGGAACGGGTCGTTACAACAATGCAAAACAAGGCTTGATTGGTTATGCAGATGCATGTTATTTGTCTGATCCTCATAATGCTAGATCTCAAACTAGATACATATTCATGAATGGAGGTACTGCAATTTCATGGTGTTCTCAAAAGCAAACACTTGTTGCCACATCCTCAAATCATGCTGAAGTAATTGCACTAAATGAAGAAAGTAGAGAATGTACATGGTTAAGATCGATGATACAAATAGTTTTAACTTCATGTGGACTTGAAAAGGATATATGTCCAACTTTAATTTGTGAAGATAAATCAACATGTGTCACTCAAATGAAAGAGGGATATATTAAAAGTGACAGGACAAAACATATACCTCCAAAGTTTTTTGAATACACTCAAGAGCTTATAAACAACCATCAAGTTGAAATCAAATATGTTTAATCCAGTAACAATGCAGTAAATCTTTTTACGAAGGCAATTCCTACTACAATCTTCAGGAAACATGTCCATGGCATCGGAATGCGACTTGTGCATAGAATATAATGTGATAGATGCCTAAATAAGGGGGAGTCAACTATATACTGCACTCTTTTTCCCTTCGCTAATGTTTTTTCCCACTGGGTTTTCTTTAGCAATGTTTTTAATGAGGCAGTACATCAAAGTTAAACGCTAAAATGATGTCATCCAAGGGGGAGTGTTGTAAATAATTGGTGGATGACATAATAATTGGTGCATGATAAATTTGTCAACATTTTTAAAGTATAAATACCCCTGCATTATAAAGAATGAGATACACCAAAAAATTACAAGTGATATAACTTTCATATTTTTTCTAAATATTCTTTCTTCTCAACTAAAGTTATTATCAAAGTTTATTAGTTTGGTTTGGTTTAAAGTTACATTAATTACGCTTAATTGATATATATATATATATATATATATATATATATATATATATATATATATATATATATATATATATATATATATATATATATATATAAGGTCCATATTTTAATAAAATGTGCAGATTACATTTAAAATTTACAAAAATAATCACTATCTAACAAAAAATTTATAAATTACACCCAACGTAATATATATATATATATATATATATATATATATATATATATATATATATATATATATATATATATATATAAAAGGTCCATATGTTAATAAAATGTGCAGATTACATTTAAAAATTACAAAATTAGTCACTATCAAACAAAATTTTTATAGATTACCCCCAACGTAATATATTGTTATATTTTGTCTCTTGACTTTTTCGGTTTCACACTTTGGTCACAAGACTTGTGTATATTTATAGGTTTGTTCTCTGTACTTCTGTAGTTATGCAAATTCGATCCCCGAAAAACGAAGATAACAAGTTACTAGTATAATCTAACACAAATGTTTTTACCTTAACCATTCATACTTTATCTAACAAATTCCAATAATTTAAGTAAGATGATTTCGGTAGCATGACAACTTTTAGTTTTCTTAAAATATACCAAGTAAATATATATATATATATATATATATATATATATATATATATATATATATATATATATATATATATATATATATATATATATATATATATTTGAAGATATGAACTTTTGTTTTAAATAAAAAGTTTTTAATTCAAAAGTTATTCGAAATGGATTTTAGTTTTTCATATTTATGTTTAACTTTTAGTTTCTATAAAATTTTATGTTTTCAAATGTTTTTAGGTATATAAATAAAACTTATAATGTTTCACGTTCTAAGTT
Organism: Lactuca saligna; assembly: GCF_052625555.1. NCBI lineage: Eukaryota > Viridiplantae > Streptophyta > Magnoliopsida > Asterales > Asteraceae > Lactuca > Lactuca saligna. The sequence goes on from NC_136424.1 coordinate 53,977,104, forward strand.
ATAACTATCAATATTAATCTTATTAGAGCTTCCATATCAAGGACTTGCAAACATACTTGCAATGCCACTTTGTCACTTTAAAATGCCACATATGATTTGATCTTTCACCATATGCAAGGCTTGCAACTTGACTTATATTGCTTTTTTTTAATCAAAATGCATTAACTAAATATTAAAACCAATTTAAAGATATACGTATGATCAATATTGTAATTTATTGGATCTCATGTTTTATAATCTTATAATTTTTAAATAATAAAACCAATTTGAAAATATTGTATGATCAATATGTAATATTTTGATTTATGTTTTATAATGTTAGCAATTTTTATTTGAATTATAGATAGTTATTCTCATGTTAATTTATTACTCATTATTATTAATTTTTAATATTATGATATCTTTTAACTTATTATACTTATGTTATAGCAATTCATACATCGATGATCCTCAATTTTCTTTAATAAATTAGCTTTATATATATATATATATATATATATATATATATATATATATATATATATATATATATATATATATATATCAAGTAATTGTTGATATAATAGTGGGGACTACATTTAAAATATGAGTATTATTACACTGATGTGAGTAATCATTACAAAACTGACGTGACACAATTGAAAAATTAGAGACATTGCAGTGATGTAGATGACCTTAGTTATTCACGGACACATCACTAGTTTCTAATATATTAATAAGAAAGTCACTAGTTTCTAATATATTAATAATAAAATCTAAAAATAATAAGAAACTAAATATCTTTTTATTTTTATTCGTATAATATTTCTATCTAATTAAATAATGATGACGTGTATTATATTAATATATTAAAATATTATTAAATAAAAATTAAATATCATTACTTAATTGGATAAGATGATTTAGAAAAATAAAAAATAGAACGAATATTTAATTTTTTAAAATTAATAGCATAATTATGTATATGAATTTTGCTTGTTTGGCATTTAGCTTCAGGCAAGTTATGGAAGGAAAAGGTTACTACTTTTACGATGAATATCCCAATTACTAAAGATGTTTTTTTTGCCCTAAACGTATTGTACAAATGATGGTATATTTATTCTAACATTTTTACTAAAACCCTAAAAACATAATTAAGTCTGTGTATCCTTTTCATTTTTGCCCTAAACATATTGTACAACTATGGAATCGCAAAGTACATTAGATAATCATAATGTTTATTCTTACATTTTTACTAAAACCCTAAAAACATAATTAAGTCTTTGTTTCCTTTTCTTTTTTACCAAAAATATCGTGGTTGTAATGTTTATTTAAATGATGATTGTGGTAACCTTTTTTTTTTTTTTATCATGTGCTATATTGGAGAAAACGAGTGATCAATAATTGTAGTTCTAAGTCATTTGGATAACATGGGTTGTTTTACCATTTTTAGAAAAAAAAAAAAAAAAAGCAAATTCGTGTATTTTGTTTTCAAGACATTTTCAATATAATACATTAGTAAATTCATTTACGTATTTAATTTAGTAAATAACTAGATATTTGCAACAAATTAGAATGACACGAGACATCGATTTCAACTCATGCAAAATTTCCGTACTTTTGGGATGCTTATGCCTTATGATAGAAATCCGTTTGTGGTTGGAAAAAAAATGTCAAGGTGAAATAACATGGTACAATGTGAGATGTTATTTTGAGTTAAAGTCGATTACTCTATAATCATTTGTTGTCTCGACATGTTTTTTTCTCGTTCATACAAAAAGGGGATGCTAACTGTAATTAGCTACTTGAAAATACCATAGGTTATGTGTCGCCGTTAGCCATAAAGTAGTGAATTGTGATCAAAATGATAGTGGTAGAACGACATTGTTTATTGAATTTTGGTGGTTGGGTCACATGTGTTGCGTAATGAAAATTGAGTACACATGGTTTAGTTGTGTGAGCGTCCACTTTTGGTCAAACACATTGAATGGAAGTGTCGTTGCTCCTATTAATTTGACGAACATAGACTCAAGCGATAACGAGCACTTATTCTAACTTAAATTCATCTTTATAAATGCTTTCACTTGCCTTTTTTCGTGATTGGTTTATTTTGTTGTTAACTAAAGGTGAATTAAGTTATTACTGTAAACAAACATCAAAGCTCAATTAATACTAACTAAATATTCAATTCTAGGTTTATATTACATGTGTATTATTAACTACATTAAGTTATGTTTTTATTGTAAGTTGGACAACATATACTTATAATGCTTTGAAATTATATTTTGTCGATAAAATACGCTACAATACAATAAGGAAGCAAAAACTAAGCTAGAGTGCAAGAAGCGGAAAAAAGACAATAATCGAGGAAGTTGAAGGTTCGAGAGAGGAATCATTAGGATCTCGTTTTGGTTTGCTTTAGTGTCTATATTTAACACTCTGCCATGATTTCTTTATGTTTTTGTTCATATTTAGGGTTATACCTTTAGTTCTTCTTTGGAACTGATGAACCCTACTTTTATGTGTTGATCGACATTTTGTATATTAAGAGTTATTTATATTATCTTATTTGTTTGATCATAGATCCTTATATGTGAAAGCTTGTATCTTTGTTGCCTATTGTTGTGTTTATATTATTTTGATGACCAATCTAATTGTGTATGCTTGAATCATACTTGATCATGACCATTGCCAATTATGATTAGTGATGAACCAAATCTTGGGGTTAGGCTGATAAATTGATGAACTTTAATGTATAAGTTTGCATTAGATGATCATTTTGTAAACACTACAAGAAAAAGGGGTATCAAAGACTGACATATTCAGTCTTAGATGGTTAATAATCAGTCTCTAATGAGAATCCAGGACTGATTTCGCTAGTCCTAAGCTAGTCCCAGAAACCTAGTCCTAGATAGTGTTTTTTTTTAATATCTGGGACTGAAAATCAGTCCTTAATATGTAATTGTATCAAAGACAGATAATCAGTCCCTCATAATACCAAATTCAGTCTTAAATGTGTTTTCTTTAAATCCACGATTTCATATAAGACCAGTCCCTGATAATAACTTTTGGGGACTAAAATTCAGTCTTACATACTACATTATTCAGTCTCCGATACGCTTCATTAAAATCCTTACTCAATTCATATCAGTCCCTGATAATATCTATTTAAGACTGAATATCAGTCTCAAATGTTATCATCTTCTATCTCTAACCTGATTTTTATTGACTGCATATCAGTCTCATATACACTTTCATTCAGTCCCTAACCTGATTTTTTAGTTACCGAATGTCAGCCTCAGATACATTTTCATTCAGCCCCTAACCAGATTTTTCAGTAACTGAATGTCAGTCTTAGATAGAATTTCATTTAGTCCTAACCTGGATTTTTAGTGACTGAATATGAGTCTCAAATACAATGCCATTTGCTCCCTAACCTGATTTTCTAGTGACTGAATATTAGTCTCAAATATAATGTCATTCGGTCCCTAACCTGCTATTGTTTCAAACCAAAGTTTAGTCTTAAACTAACATATATAGTGACTAATATAAACAATACGCTTGTTAATACACCAAATGAACTAGTACTAGATAAATAAAACGTAATTTAGACATCATATCCAAATTTAAAACAACAAACAAAAATGTCTAAGAAACTAGTCAATAACTAAACCATACGTGAAAGAAGTTCCAAATTTTAATAACCGGTCAAGAATGTTACGCTTGCTATGCTTGCTCTGATAGATCTGTTATGTCATCGTACGCACGAGCTTCATCTTCATCGGGTGGACATAATATGTTTTGAGAATCCGGGAACTTCGAGATAATAAACTGCAACATTTTTTCACATTTTTCCTCACTTTGTTTGACTTTTTGTTCATTTATTCGAACCTCCTCCTCAAGTGCAACAATCTTACTTTTCATATCTTCTTCATCTTTTGAGGCTGATTGAGATGTTTCTGCGGTTGATAAGAGATGTATATCTTTTTTCCTCATAACAGGTCCACTTGAAGCCTCCCATCCAGATTGTAATGTTTTATGTTTGGCACAAATAGTTTTAATGACTTTTTTCTCTATGTCATATTCCATTTCTTGAGTAATGCTTGTTCCCGCCGAAACTAATTTGGCACATTCTTCCTCCTTGAGTTGGAGAATATTTTCCTAATACAACATAAAAACATATTATAAAAACTTATAACACCAATATCAATATATTATAACTATAAATAAATATTAGTCAAGAAATCATTCTTACGTATTGAATGCGTGACTCATCATTTATCCATTTCTTTATAGGATCAAAATGCAACTTATGATATAACTCGATTGGGCTGGGGGGCATTTGAGTCTCTTTATTTGTCTGCAATAATAAAAATTAATATAAGTAAAGGTAAAAAATAAATTTTCTTGAATATATTAATTTAAATATGAATTAATTTGATAGTTTACCATGGCAAATTTGTGATTTGCTATCGATCTTGAGCCTCCTCTACTTGGAATAACAAGTTTTCCCCGATTATGTTTCATTTGTTCAGCATATTGCTACAAAATTTGAACTATACGTGGTTAATAATATATAAATAAGATTTAATTACATAAATTAAATGTGTATGTGCAAGATTGAGAGAATTTTGTTATAAGTGTATATTATTGTATATTTGACAGCACATGTTTTATAATACTACAAGAAATAAAATAAGAATTCGAAGATGAAATTATAAGGTTTATAGAATTTAATAATTACCTTTGCTTTATCCGATTCCCAATAATCGCACAAATAACCCCAATCTTCTTCGCTACGACAATCTGACTTCATTTTAGATCTTGCAAATTGTGGATCTGTCATTCCTCCATTTTTCTTCCAATAATCTTTGAAAATATTTCGTGTGCGTTTCCATTGCCTCCGCATTTGTTCATCTACATACTCCATCAGAACTTTATCTTCGTGCGGCAATTCAAATTTTTCCTATGTTTAATACAAAAATTAAAATTGAACATTATTAATTAAATTATAATAATAAATTACTTCCATTTATGAATTTTAAATTTTAACAAAAAAATGAATAGATTTAGGAAAATGATATGTAACTTACACGCAATCTGTTAATCATTTCTTCTTTATTTTCTTTTGCTACTTTCTCCCATGTATGGAATTCCATTTCACAAAAGCTCCGCATCACAATTCCAACCTCCGTTGCAAAAGATATTGCTGAATCCCCAATGAATTTCTTTGTATAGGTATCTCTTGTCAATGTAATTCGAGCACCAGGTTGTTTTTCCAAAATCTGTGATGCCTTTTTATTAATATTAGGGCCCCGCCTCCGCCTCTGTGGTTGATCTACACGTCAGAAAGTATACATCAGCTAATGCATAATCTGTAATATTATAAATAAAAGAATAAATTGTCTACTATTACTTGGAACGACTTCATCTGTGGCTAATGAAGCTGGTTGAGTATTTTCTCTAGAACCACTCCCTCCTGTTTTTTTAGTCACGTAAGTGTGTAAATGTATAAACATAAGTGGAAAGAAAGAAAGAAACACATAAATCACAGTTGGCCAGAGACATAAAAACAAGATACAGAGGCGAAATAGGTGAAGAACAAAACAGGGGAAAATTTTTCTGGGAAAATTTTCTTGTACTCCAAGTTTTGTTGAGAAAAATATGAATAAAACTTAATTAAAACATCATAGATACATTTACCGTTCATACTAAACCAAAAAAAAAATCCTAATCTAACAAAAAAAAAACTAAAAATACGATGGTTTTTCCCAAAATACCCCTGGGTGAAACCTGTCCTAGATTTTGATTATTCCAACAGATGCCATGAAAGGATGTAACAGTTCTATGTTTATGAGGATAGATAGAGACAAAGAGATATAGACTAAACTGAAGTAGATAATTAATAAAACAAAAAAGGATTTGGTTTTGTTTCTGGTTTTCTTCTTTGGCAATCACAGTGGAATTATTGTTATTTTGTATAAGAAAGCATGGGTTTATATGCATGGTCTGGTGATCTTTAAAAACTAAAAAAATGATGCAAAAGAAGACATAGCAGTGACTTTTATAAAATAAAAAAGAAAATGATATTGTAATCCATCTTCACTAAATTGTGTTAAGCATGGGTGTATATCCATGGTTTGATGATCTTTACCTGTAGTGCCGGATTTGGGAAAAGAATCCGTATTTTGGCAAGCTACTGGCTCAGTTGTGTTAGAGACAGTTCCTTCACCAACAAGCAAATTTGATGTTGATTGAGGATTTTTTCTCGGACCATTTCCTCCTGCAGAAATTAGAAAGTACATTTCCCGAACCCGAATAAAAAGAAAATAGAATTACATAACTGAATAACACCCATACATTGTGTAAGTTGTTGATAAGGTTGTAAAAAGTACATTGTCCAAAATTTCAGATTTGAAGTTAAAAACACAAATCAGGTCAAAAACAGAAATCTGAAATCCATTACATTTAAAATTTTCTTTAACTCAACTTTTAGTAAACAGTAAAAACATATAAGGTTTACCTGTTGCATCAATGGATGCCATAGCATGTTTACGTCGACGAAGCATACACAATTTTGGATCGAGTTCACCTTCACTTCCTTCACCTGATGACGTGACTGAAATTTGTCGAGGTTCTTTTCTTACACGCTTAGTACCTCCGAGATTAACAATTGTCATCATCACCAGAAATATCCACATTTTATCTGCAAAGGATGTGATTTATAGACAAGTTAGTCAGGAGTACAGTTATTTATATTCATCGTCTAAAAGTTTTAAATATTAACAGATTAAAAACACACCAATGAAGTAGAACTATAGTACAAATATCCATAATCATAGTAAATAAGTTTTAAAAATGTAACTAATTACAAAACACACCAACAAAGTAGAAAAAGATTACAATTATTCATATTCATCGTCTGAATCATCAAATAGGGCTACATTTGTTTCATTGCTATCATCTAAACCTTCTAAATCTTCAGGTTCCTCACTAATTTCTTTGGGGATAGTATCATAATCAATAAAATCCTCTAAATTGTCTTCAAAAGCTTCAACGTCAACAATTTCCACAAACTCTTCTTCACCGTCTTCTACATGAAACTCGAAATTTTCACAATCTGATGTTTGAAAGGGGGTTGTGTCCGACGATGTTCCTACATGTTCAAACATATCCTCATTATCCGGAATATCCCATAAATGCCTATGTGTGCTTCTTTCAATGATTTTCCAGCCTGAGTCACGCGTGGGATCGTTTATATAGAAAACTTGTTTTGCTTGATTTGCCAACACAAAAGGATCTTCATCATAAGATTTTTTGGTTGTATCTATAGATATGAAATGAGGTTCAAACATCACGTTCTTCCTTTTACGATCGATATCAAACCAAATGCATTTAAATAAAATAACTCGGTATCCTTTTAAGAACGAAAATTCAAGGACTTCATCAACATATCCATAATAATCTTCTTCAACACCATTGTGAATTCCTACAGCTGTGACTCCACAATTTTGAGTCCTCCTATGATCATCTCGTGACCTAACAAGAAATTTTACTCCATTTACTATGTATCCACTATGTGATATAACTCGATTATCTGGACCACGAGATAGTGCATATAACTCTTCGTTGATTTCCGATGAATTTTGCTCATACATTGTTCCTATCTGTTCACCATTTCCAAAAAAAAGTAAGGGTAGGTTGATTGTTCTGACATGAGAAAATGATATAAATTATGTTATAGTAACATTACCCGTGATGAAAACCAAGATGGAAATGTAGATTGTTGTAATTCACTTAAATCTAGGGCTCCTTGATGTTGTCTTTCCAAGAAATTCAAGTGCTCACTGTCAAGTGCAAGTAAGCTTTAAATACCTTGAGATACAAAAAAGTGAATTCACTATGAAAGGGAAAATGTACTTACTTCAGGTACGGTTCAACTTGTGAACAATTAGTTAACATAAACCACAATGCTTTCTTTATTGAAATGTTTGAAAGCCTAACAGTTTCTCGCTTCCCAATTCCTCGACCATTTAATCTGAAAATATCTAATTTATAGTCTCGAACATCACTTGTAGTTTCATCGTCATGTCTACCTCGCTTATCTAATCTTGAATCAACACCACGTAAATAGTGTGAACAAAATATCAAAGCTTCTTCAACAACATAACCTTCTGCAATTGAACCTTCGGGTCTTGCTTTGTTTCTAACATATTTCTTTAAATGGCCGAGATACCTTTCAACCGGATACATCCACCTTGATTGTACAGGTCCTCCTAAAATAGCTTCTTGAGGTAGATGAACGCACAAGTGCATCATAACTGTAAAAAATGAGGGAGGAAATATGCGTTCAAGCTTGCAAAGAATCTTAACTATCTCTTCTTGCAAAGTTTCCAACTCTCTCACAAGTAATGTGGCTGAAGTTAGAATCTTGAAAAATTGAGACAACTCGGTCAATGTATCACGTATACGCTTATCTAAAAGCCCACGAACAGCAATAGGGAGTATACGTAACATGAAGACATGATAATCATGTGATTTAAGCCTATATATCTTATTTTGCTCGAGAATAACATTTTTACCCAAGTTTGCAGCATATCCATCAGGAAAACGCACAGACTTAACTAGAGAGCAAAATTGTTTCCTTTCTATTGGAGTTAAGACATTTGGAGCGGGCGGTTTAATCCAACGATCATTTTTCTTCACCAAGTGCAGATTCTTGCGTATTTTCATATCTTGGAGATCTCGGCGAGCTAGGTCAGTGTCTTTTGTCCTCTTTTCTATGTTTAATAAGGTTCCCAAGAAGTTCTCACCCACATTTTTTATAACATGCATGACATCAATGTTATGACGCATTAACAACTTACACCAGTATGGTAGTTCAAAGAATATGCTTTTTTTTGACCAATTTAACTCGCGTTCGCTCCTTCTACGTTTTTGGCCAATGTGAGACTGTTTCTTTCCATGTGGAAAGTAAGGGACATTTTCTAATTGGCGCAAGCAATCTTCTCCACTGATATGTTTGGGTGCAATCCTAAACTCTTTTTTCCCATTAAAATCTCGTGCATTCCTCCAAGGATGATCAGGGGGAAGAAATCGCCTATGACCTACATATGCTATTTTCTTTCGTATACGAATACTAGAAGCATCTTCGTTGCATGTTGGGCATGCCATGTACCCACTTGTGCTCCATCCAGACAAGTAACCATATGCAGGAAAATCGTTTATTGTCCACATAAGTGCTGCACGCATGTTGAATGTACATCCCGATTCAGAATCATATGTTTCAACACCATTCTCCCATAGAAGTTTCAACTCATCTACCAGTGGACGTAAATATACATCAATATCCTTTCCCAGTGAATCTTTTCCAGGAATCAACAAAGCCATCATAAATGAAGCATCAATCATAGACTTCCAAGGAGGCAGATTGTACAATATAAGCACAACGGGCCACATACTATATGAAGTACTCATTGTACCAAAAGGTTTGAAACCATCGCTCGCAAGACCTAGGCGTACATTTCTTGGATCTTTGGCAAAATCAGGGTAGATTGTATCAAAGTGCTTCCATGCTTTTCCGTCTGCTGGATACCTAAGAACTCCATCTTCTTTAGACTTGTTGTGAGCGTGCCACTGCATGTCCTTTGCAGTATACCTAGAGGCATATAGTCGCTTAAGTCTACTTGTGATGGGAAAGTAACGCAAGACTTTGGTTGGAATCTTCTTTTGATGCATTTTATCATCTACCCAACGACTAGCACCACAAACAGGACATAATTGTAATTCCGAATTTTCCTTCCAAAACAATGCACAATCATTCTTGCAAGCATGTATTGATTCGTATCCAAGTCCAAGAGTACGCAAATACTTTTTTGCCTCATAGTGGGATTTAGGGATTATTGTGTTCTTAAATGCCTCACTCAATAACTTCAGTATCATATCCATGGACACATTTGTCATTTTACATGTTACCTTCACGTGCATCAATCGTAATATAAATCCTAGTACAGAGAAAGTATCACATCCTGGAAATAAAGGTTTCTCCATATCAGCGAATAACTTGTCCACATTTGGATTACTAGATCGATTATAAGACTCGTCCTCATCGTTCTCATCTACTCCTTTAGTTTCAGCTCCCACATGAAACGCATCACCAAGTAAAGCATCGACACCATCATCTGATTCATTATCACTTTCATCATGTTCGTTGTTTATTTCATTTTCCTGGCGACTTTCCCCGTGAAATGTCCATATTTTATATGACTGTTGAAAGCCATGATGTATGATATGACTACAAACTACATCAGGTGCATGCTTTCTTACATTTAGACAGCTTTTACATGGACAGTGTGTACGACCTTCACTATCAACGTAACCTTTAGCCATCTCTGCAAAAGCAATTGCCCCCTTCATGAACTTTGGATCGACCTTATTCGTGATTTTAGTCCAACTCTTGTCCATCTTATCTTAGTATAAAGTAGTTGAACTAAAAGGAACCAAAAAGTAGAAACATAAAAAACTACCATTAATGTTAAATAGATAAAATCTATTTACATTTTGGTTTGTGGAATGCAAAAAAGACTATTCTACCCTTTGTTTATTTGATGTAAATTTCTTCAATAACTAGAGATATAACTTATTATTATGAGTTAATTACGTCTTGTAATGTATACATGAAGTCCCAGAGAGTGATGGAGTTTGTGTATTGTGTTATGTGGTCCCTTTGCATAAATCATGTGGCGTTGAATAAATAGGTAACTAGATGACTGAACACCATACAACTTAAACCTAGAGAATTAATTTAGGTGGGCCATGCAGGCTTAGGTTTAGTTTTTACTTCTTACATCTGACCATTGGGGGGCATATATCATAGAAAATAATAAGTAAACCCAATTTATAATATCAAATATATGGTCATTCAAAAGTCACTAGAGACATCTGCCCCCACTCTTCAAGCACTAAATTCGCCCCTGTATTCAACCATCTTCCAGTAGCAACGCTTATTTAGAAGAAGATAATTTGTATGCATGGTGGCATACGGAGGGAGATTTTGTATACGTGGTGTTGTTTTCAAAAGTAGCTGTCAAAATGGTGTTGTTTCAAAAGTAGCTTTCAACCTTTAATATTTCATTTTTTAATCTTTTAAGTTTTATAAGATGTCATATTTATATTATATTAATTTGAAGTTTATTTTTTAAATTGTTTTTGTCTTTAATATAATATATAAGTTATTTATTTACGGATCGTTAAATAACATAAAATTTTCATTTATATATATTATATTATTATATGTTCCAAAATATTTGCAAAATCAACTTCATGATACTTATATGTTATATAAGTATATATTTCATTTATAGCCCCTTAATTTAAATAGTATATATATATATATATATATATATATATATATATATATATATATATATATATTCATAAACAATTTATATTTTATACCATTGTTTTATTTTTATACATAAATTTTTATCTAGAATAGAAAAAAGTTGTCATAATTGAAAAAATTGATACCAACTTAGTCATAATTTTTATACATAAGGAGGTCCATACATTTAGTTTAACAGAATGGGAAAATCGAATGTACAGTGTTGATATTGTGATTGATAAAAAGCCTTTACATTATGGACAAGATTGTTGATAAAAAGCCATGTTTTCAATTTGTTTGATTCCTTTAAAATGAGATTTTAATAGATGATAGATTACTTATCTGAGAACTAATTCACTTAATTCACAAAGATTATCACACAAAATAAACAAACATAAAAATCACAGCAGGACATGGACAGAAAAACATGATACAAAGGGATGAACAAAACTGGGGAAAAAATTTCTGGGAAATTTTGCTTGTCCTCTAAGATTTGTTTAGAAAAACATGAATAAAACTTAATTAAAACGTCATAGATACATATCCTATTCATACTAAACCAAAACAAATCCAAATCTAACACAAAAATTAAAAATATGATGGTTTTACCCAAAATACCCCTGGGTGAAACCTGTCCAAGATATTGTGTTCATCAAACAAAGTTAGCTATTATTATTGATTATGTAATGGGTTTGGAATTGATTTTACAGTTGAATACTTTTATATTGAAAAGAAGTCCTGCAGTTGCTAATGCTTTATGTAATTTATTTAATAATCTTCATATTAGACGACCTGTATTTGTTGACAATTAATCAAATCTAAATAAGAAAAGATTTCTAGCAGAAAAGAGTATCATCTTCAAGGCATAATCATATTCCAAATCATATCAATTCATATTATATGACATGTATTTGTTGACAATTCATATCGCACTTTTTGGAATTGACTTTCAATATGTTATTCAAAGCATAACCATATTCCAAATCAAAGTCGATTAAATTAAAGCTACAAACAGTTAATGTTACCTTGAATTGACGAATACTTCACAAAGCCCTTGACTCCTTGCAATCGCTAGTCTTCCTTCAATTTTGGTAAGGTATTGATAGGGTTTTGTGCGGCCGAATGTGATTGAATAACCGTACCATTAATCTATATCCATGCTCTCGGCAATTCCGGAAAAGACTTGTTGATCCCGTATCCCATCCAAACCACAGGAGTGTTCCTCCATATTTGCAATATGCATACTTTATTTGTTATATTTTTTAATAATTTTGGACTCGTACTTTTCCAAAGAATTAAATGTTTTTATATTTTTTAATTGAATTTCAATGTTTTTTATTTCCGTTTTATACAAATTGCTATAAATTTTTGTTTTTTACCATGTTTTTAAAATCCGATGGGACCGGCCGGTTCAATCGGGAACGGTCACGAACCCAGTTCTTAGAAGCCAAAAAATTGCTCGTCATGTGAACCGCTAAAAAATGGTAAGAATCGGTTAAACCTGTAAGAATCGGTAAAAAACAGAAATTTAAAAAATATTTTTTTTTATGTAATTTTCTATATAATTTAAATTAATAATAATGTAATTATGACATCATCAGGTTTTCCCGGCTTTTGAGACCGGTCCAATCGGTTGGACAAGTTGGACCATCGAACATGTAAGACGGCTGGTTCGGTCTACAATACGATTTTCAAAACCTTCTTTTTTAAAAGTAAATCACATGAATAGTCTATATGGTTTGTATTAATTTACACGTTTAGTTTCCAACATTTTCTATTCTAGCTTGAATCGTCCTCATTGTTTGTTTTTATTAAAGTCTCGGTTCATACCATATATCAAATGTCCTCATTGATTCTTTATTATTTATATATTGTTAATAAATAAGAAAATGACCAAACCGCTCATCTTCCCATCACACCCTTCTTGAAAATGATCACATGAGTAGCACAAACTAAAACACAAAGTAATGCTCCATAGTTGCAGCTTAAAGATGGTGGTTATATGTGTTGACTAAGTGGTGGTTATTGGAAGTGAATGGAATAGATGGGATGATGTGGAGTGGAGGGCATGGGTGTCTCAAAGACTAAAATTCAGTCCATAATGATTTCTCTTTGAAGCCAAATGTGTTTAGTTTATCCAAGACGGAATTTCAGTCCCTAATAAGTTTCCTTCGAATTAGTATTCGTGACTGATTCATCAGTCTCTGATATATGGCATCTATGACTAAATAATCATTCTTAAATACAAATATCTAGCCAATTATATGTGTTCATTCGAATGTCAAATAGTGCATGTCTATTAGAGACTGAAATTCAGTCTTTAAAATGTTTCTCGTCTGTAGGATAAATTGGTGCAATTGTATCAATGACTGAACTTCAGTCCCTAATAAGTTCCTTACATAATCAAGACTGACACAAGTCTATCAGTGACTGAAAATCAGTCCCCTATAACTTCCCCTCCAAAGTCAAAGTTTGCGCTAAACTATTCGAGACAGAAATTCAGTCCCTAATGTGTTTCCCACCAAACCTAAATCGATGCAAACATAATAGGGACTGAATTTTAGTCTCGGATAATTTTGGCCAGACTCTAATAATCCGCAAATTAAAATCAGTCCTAGATAGTATCTAAGACTAATTTATCAGTCCTAGATACATTGTATTCAAGACTGATTAATCAGTCTTTGATATTTTAGTCACAGAAGCACCTTTTTCTTGTAGTGAAACCAACTGATTGACATGAATAATAAGATCAATTACCAAATTAAATCTTGCATGATATAAACTAAAGGCTGGTTGGAATGCAAGTTTACATGACCATTGTGATTAGAATACCTAGGATGGATTATTAAACGGAAAAAAGGAACTAATCAACTTAGGAATTAGGAAGCAAAAGACCAATATCCATTACACTTAACAGAAATCAACCATACATGAAGGATGAATTGAATCTAAATGAAAGCAAATTTAGATATGTTTACAAAATTTTGATTTGTGTTTGTTTGCCTTTACTTGAGTTATGTGTTTATTACAAATTTCCATTTTAGTTGTTTTCTTGAGATTAATTAATAACTAAGTGTCTAATATTCATTCATTCCATTTCCCCTTGCTTTTGACATTTAGGTCTAACATCAATTACAGAGTGACCCTTTTGTGAAGGAACCAAATTTGCCACTTTTTTCATTTTACACTCCATTGGTTACTATTACATTGTTTGAATTCTATCATGGTGTTCTAAGCCCTTATCATTGTCCTTGGTTCAAGAAAAGAGAAAAACTTATCAAAGTAACATATATTTTGCACATCATCAGAAAATTGGATTTCTACTATAGTATTTAGATTTCTATGACTTGGTTTTTGGTATGATCTCTATATATGTAGCCATAGATGTAACTATCAAAAGTTTGAGTATTTGACTATAATCTATTTTAGTGTAGATGGTGAAGTAGGTTGTTATTTTGAGAATGGCAACTTACTTTAGAGTGAATGTGGCAAATAGAATAAATGCACCGCGATCGTGCAAGGATGCGACGCGAAGGGATAAAGATTAAAGGGTGAACTTGAAAAACCAAGTCATGACACAAACATGGTTATTTTCATGTCGCAAAAGTGAATGAAATTCATGTGACATGTGGCAAAAGAACATGATATGCGGCTCAAGTTGGTGACATGTGTTGACACATTTTACAGGCATCGACATGCAGCAAGGTCACGACATGAGCATGAATATGCCGTGACACGAAAGCATGATGATCAACAAGCATATAAAGTGTTAAAAGGATTACCTTATGGTTTCTTTGGCAAATCAAAAGTAGAATCGGTGATAGATATTCATAGATTATAGACATAGATCTTGAGGCTTGTTTGTGAGGGTATGATCGTTGAATGCGTTAAGTTATTCTCCTGAACAGTAGTATGTAATTGTATTTACATGGCGTTAATTGTGTAGGGTTGTTAGAACCCGAAGTAATTATTAGAGACATATGAATTCTATTATTGGGTTCTCGATTTAGATGACCAGGGTTGCGAGTGCTAGTCTTATGATATATGAGATTGAGCTAACAAATTATAGTGTTAGGTTGTTTATTAGTTGTGATATGGAGTTTAATTAGCCTGATGAAAAATGGTTACTAAAGTTAACTCCTAGTGAATAAGAACGAGTCTTGAGGAACTTGGTATATTGTCCAAACAAGTTTGGGAAAGAATTTGAGTCGCTAGACATCACTAACAAGATGCTAAAAACAAGTTAATTTTTATTTACAATATCATAGAAATGAGTTTTCTATGTATAAATGTTTGATATTAAGTCTTTTATCACTTAAATTAGTATGTTCTCATGTTTGAGATTTAGCTGGTATGGCTAATAGATTTAATATAAAAACTTTAGCATACATTATGTTTATTGTTTATAGAGCATTGCTACTAATTATGGTATGAAAGTTTTAGGATGCAATATGGTTGAAACCAGTTATTAGGACACTTGATGTTATTATGCGTATAGTTGTAAATGAGCTTATTGGATTTAAGTGAATTAGTATTAGAATGGATAATATATGCTAGTGTTATGATATACCCCAAAACGAGTATTGGTGATTACAATTAGGATACATGACACTTATCGAGATTTTATTTCTCGTGATTAATAGTTATCTGTGAATGTATTTATGTTGTAGAATCTAGTGACTGGGTACAATCACAAGTTATCTAATGATAGGTTATGTTTACAATTTCTTATAGAGAAATCCAAATCACAAGTCCTTATAACATGACATAATGATAGGAGGTAATGATTCCCCATTGGCTTCAAGATAATTTATGTTCTCAAGGGTAGTAGAGATTTGATTATGAACTAATTATGGGTATTGAGTCCCATATGTCCTAGTTATGGTTTGAGATATTAAGTCTCTTGAATGCATTTTTATGTGGAGGATTATGTTTCAGAGTGTAGTTTTCTCTGCGTGGTTATGTCTTGCGAAATGAAATCCCTTGTTTACACTTTTATCTATACGATCATACCTAAGGTTTTGAAATTCCCCATATTTTTTTATAAGGACATGTTTAAATGTTAAAAGGTTGCCAATATGTTTTAGTTATTATATTGAAAACATGCTTTGATTGTTTTGTTGGGTTTAAACCCATATAGCTTACAAGTTTTTTTCAACTTATGCGTTATTTTTAATTATGATATGTAGTCAGAGAGATGCTGATAGAGAAGGCTCATAGAAGACTTAATGAAATCTTCAAGTGGTTTGATCCATTCTCTTTTACTATGATTATTGATATTATTTTTGTAACACCTAGTAATTGTAAACTCTAATAGAATGAACGGGCTTTGTAAAACCATATTTTACTTAGATCGATTTTCATAGCAATTTCACAACCATGGTAAATTGATGAGTTATGAAATCAGTTAAACAAATCCAATGAAGTAAAATGACAGAGCATAGCATGAAATTAATACTTTTAAGCTCAATGATTGAAAGGGAGGAAATTCAAAGTATAAAGAGATTTGAGAAAGTAAAAATGAGTGTGTGTGGTGATAAAACTCCAATCTACGACACCATTTATAGGCTACATACCCAGTTTCCTCAACTGATCATAAAACACATATATAGATTTCAACATTTAGATAACCACTATAATGTTACACATGATAAAAAGATATATCGAAATGATGACCATTTTGATATATATATATATATATATATATATATATATATATATATATATATATATAACTATACTAGACAAGATTTGACATTGGGTCTTTGAAATATGTTGCTTGAAAGATACTTTCGACATTTATGATTCTTCACAAGAAATAATACTATATAATATCCCACTTTGTGAAGAATATTAGTGATCTTCAAACAACATGCATTATCTTCATAACCTCAATAAGTATCTTTCTTATCTCCAAATACCATCTAATGTGTTTTCGTATTTCTATGATATTTTGAGAATTTTTATTACAATTCTCATTCTCATAAATATGTTGTCCAAATGGGTGTTAGTAAACTTCTCTTTATAATCAGTATAAACATACACTTATTCACCATATTATCTTTCTTTTTCCCATAATATACAGCCCTTTTTGGCTTCATGAGAATTTCACCATGTGCATACTGATCAATGTCTTCTAACCCAATATATGGTATTTTAACATGTTTATTGAAGGATTCTGCAAGTTTAATATCAGTCATTTTGCAACTGAGCATAGTAATATGAATGATCTATACACTTAAGAGTCATTGTAGAATGATATTGCTAGATAATATATGATCCTAAAAGGTCACACTAACAACAACTTGATGCAAATATTTTATTTATAATAATCCGATCCTTGATAAATAAGTGTAATTCTTGTAATTAATTGGAAATTATTTATTTCATGGAAAGATTAATTTTCAATGTCAAGTATCAAAATATATCATAATATATTATAAGATATGATTATTATGTCATATACATCTTTTGGACGAAAATGATTTTTTTGTCTTATATGGATTTATATGTCTTTATAATTTATAAAAATTAGAATAGCTTTTATAAAAATAGCATCTTTTTTACAAAATATCCAAGATACCATAAATAGAAAACAAGACAAGCTTGCATATATTTAATCATAAAGCCATGTTCTTACAACTGTAGCGTTTTCTGTTGCTAAAGGCATGATGTTTTAAAGAATCGAGACTCAATGGGTAAGGACTTAAATTAAGATGATTAAAATGCTTGCATGTATCTCTTCTTTCACTAGCCAAAAACCAAATTTTTTCTATTTCCCATCTCCATATTATCTCTGGTTTTTTCTCTTAAAGTATTAAAATCAAGGTAGGAAGATGTTGATACTTTACTTGAATTCTCCTTTAGAAAAAAAAAAGAGTTTTTTATTCTTAAAGGCTTAAGAGTATTATTATTATTATTATAAGAAGGACTAACATCCATGTCAAGCTGAAGAATTATTGGTGATTCTAACTAATAGAGTTCTACTTTATGTTGTTCATCAACTTCCAACTTCCTAAGAGGATCAAAGTCTTTAAATGTTGTAAATATTTTCCTTTCTATGGTTGTTTTAATCCTTCTAAGCTTTGAAAAAGATCATTAGTGGGTAAAATGGTTTTAGTTTATTTAAATCTAAAAATACTTCTATTGTAATTACGTTGAATTTGTCACCATAACTAGAAATTTTTTTGAATAAAAACCAAAAAGTTGTCAATAAATGACTTCGTATGACCATAGCCAATGAGATCATTTACCAAAATGAGTTGGTATGACCATAGCCAATGAGATCATGAACTTCTTTATTATCAATATTTACCAAAATCTTGAGTAGAGAAATGAGATCATTTAGATTCGTTAAAAGAAAGTTTGCAACGGTGAACTCACACATTTCATTTCCAGCTCGAAGGACCTTGTATTGATAGTTTTGCAATTGATTACCTTCATAATCTTTTTAAATGCCCATACTTCTTCTTCAGTATTTCTATGAACAACATGAAACTTGATCTTGATATTACTGTATGCATCTTGATCTTGAAAATTATTGGCCAACTTATATTGTGGGAATGCGAAAGTCACATGATTGGCTGGAAAATCAAGTTGCATGAAATCTAAGTTTGCGACATAAAAACTCATCTTGGGTTCTTTCTCAAAAGAATCAATACCACTAGAAGCAACATCTTCTATTTTTTCAGAATTCCATAATTCGTTTATATCTCGTCTTTCCTCTCCAGGTGGTATATTCTCTCTTTTTCACATAAAACTATTTAAATGTATGATCTTTTCATATTTTCTTCTTTCAACCTATTCTCTTCCAATTTTGATAGTTTAATAGTTTTTTCCTTTTCCCTTATCAGCAAACTTCTTTGGTTTTTCAGTTGTAGTTCCAACAGTGTTGACACATGAAGTTACCCCCGACAGCTATAAAGTGTATTGACGTATCGAAGACCTGTTTTGATTTTAGTGGTAGAGATTTTTTTAGGATTAGTTGCGAAGTCTTTGAAGATCATACTGAAGACTTGGAATACAGGAAAAACGGATGTTGACCCGAAGGAAAGTATGTTTTATCTTTTGTACAATGAAGTGTTAGAAAATTAATGTTCACCATTTCTGAAATTTTGTGTTAGATGAGTTTTGTCAGTATAGGCATGCAAGCATGGCCAACTGACTTAGGACTATTTTATTGTTTATTGTAACATCCCAATGTTAAGGTGCTTCTAATTTCAACCCTTGAATTTTATTATATTGCTTTTTGGTTCAAAATGTCTCATCTTGAGCATGGTATGTTTTGGACATTTTGAGTTGTCCTTTCAGACCCTAGGAAGGATCCTTAGCCATAAAAATGAAGTCCCATTGGGTAGAATTGCTCCATCCATTGTATGGAATGTTTTAAAGGATTAAGCCCTTGAGTTAAGTTCTTATTACGCGTGTAAAGTCATAAATTTCGAAACTTTATAACTGTAGAGTGTGTTTTGGTCATGGATCTGAAGTTGGGACGTAAGAGCTTAATACATTAAGCACTTAATGAGGTTTTGGACTTTACGAGGGTACGCCCTGCGTACGAGGTCTACCACCCCGATGGTGGTCAATTGCGAGGGTTGGAGTACGCCCAACATACCTCCAAAGTACGCCCCACGTACTCACACTGGGTCAGCTCGGTTGGGTTGACTTGGTTGACTTAGTGGGTTTGACAAGTCGACTTTGACCAAGTTTCACCTTAAGGGTATTTTGGAAATTCTAATGGGTTTGGTCATTTGTTTGGAATAGTAGGCAGTTGAAGTTGAGATTCAGAGTCGGGACCTTATTAGTTTATGTTCAGTTCACGAGGTGAGTTTTCCTTACTGTACTTGCAGGTCGAAGGCACCAAGGTCAGTCCATTGGTTTTATAGCCTAATATTTGTTGATATGTTAAGTATGGATCATATATGCATGATAGTTTTGATATCCTAGTCTGGTAGATGGGTAGGAATACCTATGATACTATATGTAAGAGTTTAGTATCTATTATATGTCGACATATTGTGTGGGTTGGGTTGAGCTGGTACTGATCCATTCTGTAGCCAAAAAAACCTGAAGCATTGTAGATATGAGCTAAGGGCCAGGTAGGGCATGCCAGACTCATACTGAGGGCTTATACGCATTCCAGATATAACCGGAGGTCTGGATAGGGCATGCCAGACTCGTACTGAGGGCTTGGTAGTGTTCAGTCCGTGGAATAACCAGGTCAGGGAGCAAGCCAGGCATAATATGTGGGCCTCAATGACAAGCCAGACTTATGTTGTGGGCTCATGGGTAATCCAGTATTTTAGATGTGGACCCATTGCATGTTGTTATTGTATATGTGTTGGTACTTTGGGTGATCTAACTAAGCTTTGGGTTACGATTTTGGGTTATGTTTTAGGTACGATCGTGGCAAGGCGAATGCATGAGCGTACATATCCTCGTGTTTTGACTTATGATTTTGGGAACTCTGATATTAACATGTTTTGAAAACTATGCTGTAAACAATTTATGATTTTGGGTTGGTTTTATAAGTTTAATTTTTTCATGATTTTTATGGATATTAGAAGTTTGTATTAGAGCCTTGGTTTAAGCGAATTGGAGGAACACTCGTGTGAATCCAATCTCCAACTAAGGAAAGAGATTTTATAAACACTTTTCAAGTGTTCTTAAAATAATCAAGGAAGATACAATGTGTACGATCAGTCGGATCCAACAAGTAGATCCCAAATTACCACACTTTTATATGATTTTATGATATGTTAGAACAACATGCTAGTGATATGTTATGGATCTTCAGGAATTTTGATAATAGAATTGCTTGATTATATGATGCATCATAGCCTAAGGTTTTTCTTCATATGAAATTAGCATCATTAGTGTAGTTGCTTAGTAGATGCATCATGGTTATACATAACTAAGATTCTATAGCTTGAGAATGTTTGGTTTAGCCTTATTTCTTGTTCTTGTTTGATGCAGGGCTTAGGGTAATATATGATATTCGACTGTCTATAGGGTCCACTGTCATGTATTATTAGCATACACGAGTGCTCCAGGGTTGCTGAAAGTTTCATGGATGAGTTGTGAGGGGTCAGTCGGCCCGTCTGGGGTGTTTTGTATTCCTCTAGGGTATGAGTATTTCATGTATGTGTATGCTAGTATAGACTATTAGGGTTATTGTGATGATCCTTAAGACAAATATAGGTACGTGTGGAAGGTAGTATGGTCATATACTACTGAAAGCACATGCACCATACGCATAACAGGGAAGTCACAACCATTATGGCTTTGTTGGGAGTTGGTTCCCCTAATATGATATGTGTGTTATCCAATATTTCCCTGGTTTATTTTCAGTATGGTGCTAATGAGACGATTTGAGGCTGGATCTGGATCGAGATCGGGAGTAGCCAGTCAGGATGGGCCAACTATGTCTGAGGAAAGGATTAGGGAGATCCTTTAGGAGGAGGTTGTTGCTCACTTCGAAGCTCAGTTACCAGAGATGTTTGGGTCTATAAAGACCGCCATAGTGGAGTATTTTGATGAGCGTTATGTTGCTTGCTATTGCAGCCACTACAGCCGTTGTCGCTGCTGGGGTTGGTGTTGGAGTGTTTTCCAGTATGGGGACTTCGACCACACAAATCCCCCAACATTTGATGGAGTGAAGGAAACGATCGTAGCCATGAGGTGGTTATCTGAAATTGATGGGTGTTTCTTCACATGTTGTTTCCTAGCTGACCGGAAAGTCAGGTGCGCTCTAGACCATCCAAGGTCTAGAGCGAAGGATTAGTGGAGACCTTTTACTCGTTTGTCTTCCTCTAAGCAGAGAGTTGATGTGTCTTGGGAGTAGTTCTTGGAGATGAATAGCTCTAGATATGTGCCATTGGTGGAGTGTGAGTGGTTGGCCTAGGAGTACTTGGATTTGAGGTAGGAGAAATTGAAAGAATGGTCTCTATGGTATGTCAAAACAAACATGTTTGGGCTAAAAAATTTTGGACTAGCACTGATAGTCCAAAAGTTTCATTTTCTTGCGAGTTTTGTCCTATTTGGTATGAAATTTTTTGTAAAGTTGATTTTTCCCCTTATTATTTAATTTTCCATTTTTGTTTTATTACCAACAACTAAAAACAATTAAAAATAAAAATACATTCTTTGGTCTCTCTCTCTCTCTCTCTCTCTCTCTCTCCAAGAGCTTTATTTGGGTTTTTTCTTGCACACATTCCCTATTTTCATGGTTTGTTCTTGTGTGTTCATACTCATGTTTTGAATGTGTAACCCTCCTTGAGAGCTCCACCTAAATGGTCCTTTTTTCACCACCCTTACATTCGAATGTTAATCCCAGCCATACCCCCCCCACCCTTAAGCCTCTCAAGAGCTCAAGCACACACTTACATACTCACATTCATAAACCCCATATCACCGGTCTTTACCTTATTTCATTCACGCTCTCTTAGGGTTAGCAAAAACTATAAGAAAGCATAATTAGACAAGGAAAATGATGTTTTTGGTGTCTAATCTCTCATTCTCGTTGTCGAGATAGAGAAATACGTTCAAAAAATTTTAAACGGTGGGCAATGGTAAGATCTCCAGTGAAATGTCGTCACCATTATTAAGGGTTTCAGCACCCACTTGCGGTGGTGGTTTGCTAGAAATTAAGCCAGAGAAGGAGAGCGTCTGAACCAGA
Organism: Lactuca saligna; assembly: GCF_052625555.1. Classification (NCBI taxonomy): domain Eukaryota; kingdom Viridiplantae; phylum Streptophyta; class Magnoliopsida; order Asterales; family Asteraceae; genus Lactuca; species Lactuca saligna. Next base: position 54,000,143 of record NC_136424.1, read on the forward strand.
GAAGAAGGATATCATTGTTCTCGGAGAAGGGCATTAAACTAGGGTTTCAATCACTATTGTGTTCATTGTTTAGGACAGAGGATCTACGGTTCGAGCATGTCATCTATCGAGGGTTTCGATCACCATCACAAAACATTGTCTGATTTGTGGTTCAACATTCCAATGAGAATGATGGTGGCTTCCGAAGGTAAGTTAGGGACAAGAAGAATGTGGAGGATTTAGGTTTGTTTGAACAGATCTAGGCTCAATTTTATTTGGGGCTACATTCGTCTTCATCTTCGTTGGTCTTCTCTTATTTTCTCCATATCTGTTAAGCAAATAATAAACAAAGCAAATAATAAACAAGGGATGAATCCATTTTTAAACAATGATATCATTATATATTGTTTCTGTTAGAACAAAAAATAATGGTGATGTTAGTTTAATTCCATAAAAAAGAAGGAACATAACTGGAAATGGAAAATATATGTTCCATATTCATCAATTGGAGAGAGAGAGAGAGAGAGAGAGAGAGAGAGAGAGAGAGAATGTATTTTATTTTTATTTGTTTATGTTGTTGATAATAAAACAAAATTAGAAGATTATATAATAAGGGGGAAAATCGTATTTCAAAAAATGTTCAAACTAAACTGGACTAAACTCGCGAGAAAATGAAACTTTGGACCACAAGTGCTAGTCCAAACTTTTTTTGGCCCAAACATGCTAGTTTTGACATACCATATCTGATGATGTCAAAACTTTGACTGTGTATTTCCAAAAAATTTAGAGAATTCGCAGCAACAAGAACATGGGAAAAAAAATTAGGAAATGAATTTTTTATGGTTAATGTGTAGGAAATCTCTAGAAAAATCTTATTATCTTAGGAAAAATTAACGATTAAGTCTCAAACAAATCTGAATAGAAAAGCCCGAGAAACCGAAAAATTTCTCCAATTTAGTCCCTTTTAATCTGTTCAATAGATCTTACGACCAAATCATTAGTTTTTCCAAAATAATGACTTTTCTATAGATTTCTCAAAAATTTATATATAATGTATAAACATATTTTTATGTACTTATATTCATTTATATATATATATATATATATATATATATATATATATATATATATATATATATATATATATATATATATATATATATATATATATATATATATATCAAGGTTCTAAATAACATAAGGCGTGACTTAGCGACAATATCAAATCTCAAGCTTTTCAGAGCCTAGGCGAGTCACGGCGTTTGTAAGGCGTGACTTAAGGCGGTAATTTTCTATATAATTAATATATATATATATATATATATATATATATATATATATATATATTCAACTATTATTCATTTTTATACACATATATGAGTTAATGTGGTGTTTTGGCACAGGCGGCAAATGCAAGCCTTGGAGCCATGGTGAGTTTTTTAAAACCTTGATATATATATATATATATATATATATATATATATATATATATATATATATATATATATATATATATATATATATATATATATTCTAAAGTATTTATGCATTTTTATATAGTTTGTTTGGAAAATGACATTATAGCACAACTAGCTTTTTTGTTTGTGCCGTATTGCCCACAACAGATTTTTTTTTGCACAATAGGTTAGTGAAGTTAACATTTACCTATTACATTGCCTAGATCCGTAAAAACTATCAGTTTTAGTTTAATCCGCTTATTTGGCATGGTGACATGGTAATAAAGAGACCATTTGTCGTATCCACACGGAAAGAAAACGTTAACTAAAAAAAATATTGACCGACCACTCATTTTTTCTCAATACCATTTTCTAGTACGATGTCTAGGTGCAAAACCCTAGAAGCAGATTACATTAATCCATCGTGGATGTGAACCTTGAACTACCTTCATCGGTCAGCTCTTATGATGTCAACGATACCTTAAACAACTATCAGAGTATATTCCTCCACCGTGGGCACACAACAACATTCGTCTTCAATCTCCTGTCACTGCTACAAACATCATCATCACAGTACCTGTGCATCAAAGAACCACCGGTGCACTACTAACACACATATACACTCACCCTCAAATGACATTCATGGATCTAAAAATAAAAAAGAAATAGATTTTTATCCCTTTTTCTCATCCTCTCTCCTTTTTGCGAAATCTAGTACCTTAATCGTTGATTTCATCGTTGTCGTTGATTTCTCTGCTTCGCAAACATTTATGGTTTTATTTCCTATTGACAGATTGGGAGTTCTTCATTTGGTTTCAAGCTTCATCTAGTTTTTTATTCATATTTTCTTCTATTTGGTTTCTGATTGACTTAGATTTGGTTTTGGATTCTTTTTTTTTCAGTTTGATATTAACGGTGGCAATGTAGTCTACGATGGTCGGTTTCATCAAACAAATACAGGTCTTGATTAGGGTTTATTGAACCAATCTATATATATTATCCAAAAATTTAAAGACAAAGAAAGTGATTATTTTTTTCTAGTTTCTTATTTGGGTTTTTATTAACTCGATCTTCAACTGTTTCTTCTTTTGTTTCAAAAGTTGTTGATGAACTTCACAAAGCACGAGGGCAAGCAATGGAGAGAACCTTTCATTGGAGTTGCAGGCAGGAGAATAGCTAGAACAGAGGTGGAGACGTAGATGAAAGTAACCAACGAGTTTGTTTTTTTTATTATTTTCTAGTTTTGGGGTTTTTATTAACTCGATCATAAACTGTTTATTCCTTTTCAAAAGTTGTTGATGAACTTCAAAAATCACGAGGGCAAGCAACAACAAGAACCATCCACTGGAGTTGTAGGTGGGTGAGCAACAAGAACATAGGTAGAGATGATGATGAAATAATCAACATGGAGATAAGTTTCATAATTTTAAAGAGAGAAGTGAGATTTAGATGGGGAAAATTAGGGTTTTGTGGTTAGGAGTTATGGTCAGGGTAAGTGGTTTATGGTGATAGTAGGGGTGGGTGGTTGACAGTGATGATGGTGGATGGTGGTGGTGTTGGTGGTAGAAGAATATCAACTTATATAAAACTGATTTTCCGCAATGGGTATTAAGAGGCCATTAAAAATAAATAGAAATCTAATTTAAAATGTCATATCACTAAAGTAATTGGCTATTCTGGTATCAAGTCACGTAAATGTGTAATTGATAGGTAAATGTTAACTTAAGTGACCTATTGTGAAAAAAACACTTCGGTGAGCAATACACACAAACAAAAAAGTTGGTTGTGCTACGTGTCATTTTCCCTAGTTTGTTTTATTATATATTTTGACGTATTTTAAATGTATAAATGTATTTGTTTAATTATTTATATAAAATTTGAAGTATGTTTACATAGTTTAATGTATTTGGTATATTTTTTCACATATTTATGTATTTTTAAGTTTATTTTTACGTATTTATATGTACTATTTTAATATTTTTGTAATTTTTTTTACGTATTTATGTACTTTTTTGCGTCAAGTTTCATTATAAGCATTAAACCTTTTCAATGAAGAAAAAAATCACTAGAGTATTTCAAAACAAACATTTTTCAAAGACGATCATTATCAATCAACACCATTTTTGTAAATAAATTCTTCCATTTATTTTCTTGAATTCAGTTTGTTGATAAACTTTGTTTACGAAAAAGATGTTCATAATCTTAGTTCGTCTACAAACTTAATTCAAGTAAAAAAAGAAAATAATTTATCTGTAAAAATGATATTGATTGCTTAAGATCACCTTTAGAAAATGTTTGTTTTGAAGTGTTGTAGCGGTTTTTGTTTCTTCGTTCACAAGGTCTAATGGTTAGTATTCAATGAAACTTAAGTAAAAAATACATACCAAAATACATAAAAGTATATATAAAACTTAAGAAAACTTAAAAAAACACATAAATACGTGAAAAAAATACATAAAAGTACATAAAATACTTAAAAATTCATATTAATTAATAAAAAATACGTGTATACATTTACAGTACATAAAAAAATAACACTATATAAAAAACTTATAAATCTTTAAAAAACTACATAAATACGTGTGTGTGTATACACACACTTAGAAAATATTTACAAAAATACATAAAAATAAGTTTATACATTATATGCAAATTTTAAGAAAATGTGTAGAAAACATTACTATTTTAGGAAAATTAACAATCTACTCTCATTAATTACCAGCTAAACACGTCAAAATTGATTAAAACAAAAAAACTAGGCAAATCTTCGGGTTTTTTTATTTAAAAAATGAAAATAAATGTTAATTTTGCAAAAAATTAGATTTTTTTTTAAATTTCCTGTTAATATATTTATTAATATATTTGATAAGTCCGTAAAAGTGTAAGGCCGTGTTTGTTTACCTCTTAATTTCATAATTAAGAGGCAATATCTTAAAATTTCAGATTCAGACCGTTTGTTTGCGTATTATTTTTTACCTCTTAACATGGAAAATACCTCTTATTTTTTTCAGAGAATAAACGAAGTCTGAAAAAAAAAAAAAGGAGACGTGCTTCCTTTTTTCCCTATTTGCCCTAATCATCGATGTGTCTTATTTTTTCCCCCTTGCATCTGCTTGCTTCGGCTCGTTACTCCTCAGCATCGGACGCCACCCTAATCGCCGAAGTCGATACACCAAGCAATCGTCGCTTTCCTCCGCCGCCGCAAGATCTGCCATCTCCGTCTCGTTCTTCTTCTGACTGCAGTAGCCAATCGTAGTAGCCAACAACAAGGTATTTTTCTGTTTCCTCTTCTGTTTCTTCATTCTTTCCCTCGAATTAATTGTTTCTTCTTGTGTTTCTTCCTTCTTTCCACTCAAACTTGAACATAAAAAACCGAAATTGTTATGCTATTATGTTATCAGTTTTTTATTTGTTCAATAAAAATCAATGTTTGATGTTATGGTCGATTTTGATGTTATATCATCGAATATGAATAAATTCAATGGATATGATGAAATGTTGATGTTGAATTTTTGATGTTATGTTTGAGTTTTTATACTCAAGTTTTTTTGTTTCATGTTTTTATGTTTGAGTATTATGCTGAAATGTTGTGGATGCTATAGAGTTGTGACATAATATTTGTATTTGATGCTTCAGTGAAATCATATATGCTCTTGTTGTTATCATGAAATATTCATTAGTTTTGCTCAATTATGCATTTGTTATGTTGAAGTAGTTATTGAAAATGTGCCTTTATATTGCTTAAATTGTTGTTGAAAATGTGTATTTGCATTGCTTAACTTGTTGCTAAAATATGCATTTTTTTTGTTGAATTGATCAAAGAAATGGGAGAAAAGAAGGATATGATTAGTTGGAAGGTTGAAGGTGTATAGAAAACCTTTCTAGAAGCTTGTTTACGTGAAGGTACAGTTAATGGACGGGAAGGGAGTAGTTTGAAAGCACTATCTTGGAGGAATGTAGCTGAAACACTAAAAATTGAACATAACTTTATTGTCGACCAAAAACAAATGAAGAACTGCTATGACTACCTAAAGTAAAAGTTTGGTGCTTTTTTGAAGTTAAAAAAACAAAACCGGTAATGTATACAATTCAACAACCAACACCTTCAATCTTTCCAAAGAAGAATGGGAACTAGAATCGAAGGTATTTTGTTAATTTATAAAAACTAGATTATCATGTTTAAATAATAAAATATTTTTTCCAAACAGTCAAACAAACATGTGGATTCTTTGAGACGCACGCCACTACTGTACCCCAACCTTTGCACAGTTGTTTGAAGGCGCGACTGCGACATGCATTCATAGTTGGGACCAACTTCTACCCTTCCCCGTCCTACTCAAAAGTTAAGCCACTATAGTTTACATGACTTTGATGACATTGATTGCACTCAACAATAAACTGTAGGTCACAGTGACGAGTCACCCGCTCAATCAAAAAAACAAAAGACTACACATACGGGAAATAGTCAAAATAAAAGTAAAGATAAGGGCAACGATGCATCGAATTCAAGATTACTTGAAATCGGGGAAGATATTGGCACAATTGCTAAGATATTTGTGGAAAAGCATGCTTCTTCAAATTTGGATGTGTGTATGGAAAAGTTGGAGAAGTTAGGATGGGAAATATTTGATCCAAGATACACTATAGTTGTTGCTCTTTTTGGTGAAGGCGCATATAAGAGACACGTGTGGTTAACCATTGATACAGCTATTATTGAGAATTGGGTCAAGACTGTTGGAGCACATTATGAAATGTTTCACTAAGTAGATATTTTGAATGTTTTTGATGGGTTTTTTTGGATAAGTACATGTTTGGTTTGAACTAGATGGTTATTTTGGATTACTTGATGTTTGGTTTGAACTAGATGGTTTTTTTTGGATTACTTGATGTTTGGTTTGAACTAGATGTTTTTTTGGATTACTTGATCTTTTGGATTACTAGATTTTCATATGACATGAATGACTTGATGTTTTGGATGAATTTTTATGTTATATGTTGTTAATATAATTGTTATGTATTTTCAAAATAACATATTGCTTATGGATTCGGATGAAGAAATTGCATTATTCATTTTACTATGTTGTGATTGGTTGAATCTAGCATCCAATAGACTTGGAAGGGCAATTGATAATGATTCGGAAATGAGCGGTCATCAACATACACAAGAATTGTTGCATGGAACTTCTAAACAATGTCATGAGCCGATGCATCTTTCACGTGAATCGTATGTACTTTTATGCAATCATTTTAGACGAAACAGTTGGTTGTAAAGTAGTAGGCATATAAGTGTTGAAGAAAAGATGGTTATGTTTTTGACAACTATAACACATAATAAATGGTTCAGGATTATCAAACCAAGGTTTCAACACTCCACAGAAACTGTACATAGATGCTTTCATGAGGTGCTAAATGCATTGATGATTTTTGCAAAAGAAATTATAGTGCCAACGAATTGTAATGCAGCCGTGAACTCCTCAGAGAGACACCGTAGGCTAAAAGAAATATTTCCTGGAGCAATAGGTGCGTTAGATGGAACTCTTGTACTTGCAGTCATGTCTGCTGATCAACAAACTCGTTACAGGGGAAGAGGAAAATGTGAATTCTTTCAAAATGTTTTAGGAATTTGTGATTTTGATATGATATTCAAATTCGTATGGGCCGGTTGGGAGGATATAACACATGATTCGCGAGTTTTGTAAGAAGTTGCATTTAACTCGACATCAGGCTCTCCGTTTCCTCCTCCAGGTTTGTAATTCTCTTTAAATTTATTATAAAATACGATTTTAAATTTCTATACATAATACTTCCTTCACTCATGTCTATAGATAAATATTACATTTGCGATGCTGCATACATCAACACTCGTGGATTTATGAATCCTTACCGTAACATGAGGTATTGGTTATCTGATTATCAACGATGACGTCCGTTAACTAAGAAAGAAAAATTCAATCATGCACATGCGTAACTCAGAAATGTTATTGAACGTGCTTACGGTGTTTTGAAGGCGCGATTCCCAATCCTAAAACAAATGACTCATTTTCCTTCTTTTAGTGCAAATAGATATAGTTGTTGCTTGTTTTACAGTCCACAATTTCATAAGGAAATATGATATTCATGATGAGTTATCTATGGCGTTCGAGGAGAACGATGGTCAAACACAAGGGGGAGCAAATGATGGCCAAAACGTATACGATATTGAATGGGGTTCACAAGGCAATGAATACATGAATAATTTGTGTGATCAGATTGCGAATCAATTGGGGTCAAATTAAATTTGTAGGATTTTATTTGGATTTTAGTATGATTTTGTGGATTTAAAAATATTTATGTTTGATTTGGATTTGTGTTTAATTTTGATTTATACTAAATCTGGATTTTATATGGTGTTCATATTTATTTTAATACTAATTTAAGAAATTTATTAGGTTATTTTCTAAAAAAACAATTGAATTCAATAAAAATATAAAACAAAAAGATAAAATGATCATTTTAATAATTCAACACAACAATTTAGAGTTTCTAACCAAACGTGTTAAATATTCAGCTCTTAAAATTTCAGACCCTCTTAGAAATTCAGATCTCTTAAAAATACAGATCCTGCCAAAGAGCCCAAAAACCCAAGGAGACTAAATGGTTATTTTTAGAATACCTATTTTTTAACGGTTAGATTAGTTTTTTGGTCTTTTTCAAATTTCTCTGATAAATCAATCGACTGCATTGATTATTTGAATGAGATTTTAAAACGCGCTGCCCTACTAACAACTACACAATTAGTACCACCACTTTTAGTTGCTGTTTCGGTTTGGATGAATGATTGTACTCCTCCTACACAAACCTACACATCTCAATTGCTTCAAAAACTTAGATATCAAAACTATATAATTAAATGCATTGTAAGTTTCAAAATTTAATCATTTATTTATTAAATGCAAAAATATTATTAAAATGTAACGTGACATCTTTTAAAATTGTTACCATATTTGTATAATAGTTAAAAATTTCAAATTAGAGGTCATTAATAAATAAATATTCTTAAAATAAATCATTATAATAACAACAAAATATATATATATATATATATATATATATATATATATATATATATATATATATATATATATATATATATATATACACACACACACACACAATTTAGGGGTATTTGTAGGACGATTTGATTAGGTTATTGGTCAAAACCGAATCATAACGATTACAATTGATTAATATTGCAACGACCATATTTTTAAACCAAAACTTATTTTTAAAACCCATAGAAAAATAGCTTTCATAATAACATCTAAAGAAAATCATAATATCAAATACAATTTCCACATCAAAATATCAGAGTGTCCCAAAATATCCAGTAACAAAATCTCCAAACAAATGTGTACAATCAAACATTCGCTTTCCTACGATCCTCATAATAATTGAAACATATTTAATCAACAACTATAAGCACACAACACAACACATAAAACAGCTATGGGTTATTAGCAACCCTAAAGACTACCTGAAGTCTCAATACATATAACAGCACATTCACAGTAATAACATTTTGACCCAACTGGTCATCGCATGTATAAATAAAAAGTTATTCTACCACACATGTAAGAATAAGTGAGAAAACTCAAATGACACTGATGACTGATAGAAGTCACACCCGAACTATCAAAACTAGACTTTGCTTAATTAAATACACCGATTAACCTTAATTAATAACTAATGTATTTTCACACACACTACTAAGCCTAAGTCAAGTTTAGGCCACACACTTAGAGTAAAAGACCATTTTACCCCTAACAAACACCTCACCATCCACTTAATTCTCAAACATGAAAATTCCACAAAAATCAACAAAAGTCAACTTGGTCATTATGCTCAGCGTACCTGACCCTACACTGGGCGTAGATCGCATCGCCGTTTAGATGAGCTTGCATAAGGCTATGTGGGACGTAGCCAAGCGTACATGTAGTGTATGCACGACGTTCCCACTATCTTCATGCAAAATGTATTAATCCTTAAGACATTCATTCTAAACACAGATCTAGCCCCTAAAGAACGTCTTAGTCTATAAAGTCTCTTACTTTAAGCCTTTTCAGGGTTGAATAAGCTTAAATCTCAAAACCTTAACTTAAACAATACTCAAAACCACCAAACTCTTGCATGGGAAAAAAAGGACAATCAAGCAAGCATTTTTTTGACTTTAGATGTCCTAAAACACATGAAAGGATAGCTAATATGCTCTTGAGTATACCATACTCACAAAGATCCAAGCTTGGGACAAAAAGCTTATAAATAACCTCCTTAAAAAATCTAAAAAGAAAAGCACCAATGTATAAACTTTATACCTTTAGAAGATGCACAAGGTGAAGTAGAAACCAGATCCAAAGACTAGAATGCACCACCTTCTTCTGCAAGAACTTCCTTCTCCACCAAGAATGCTCAAGAATCACAAACAAGCTCCAAAATCTCACTCACAAGGCTAGGGTCCGATATCAAGGGTTTAGAGGGAATGGAGGTTGGCTAACGAATGTCCAAGGGTGGTATAATGTGTTTAAATAGCGCTCACAACTCAAAAATTAGGGTTTCAGAACACCACTGTGTTGACCTCCTCGCATGTATGCCCAACGTACTCCCTCCATTGTGTTGAACTCTTCGTTGACTTACGCCCGACATACTAGACTCATACTGTATCACTTAAATCCTGGCAAGTTTCTTTATTTCCCTTATTATTATTAATGTTGGATTTTTGGTCCTTGAGTTGTACGTGGGGCGCACCACAAGGTACACTTAGGGTACAAGTTATAATGCGAGTAGACGTGACGTACCACATGGTATGCTTAACGTACTCATGTGAGGCGGGATAGAGACTTCAGACACGTACGCTGGCAGTATGTGTATGTACGTGGGGCATACATGTATTTACGTTGGGTGTACATGAGTCATTTATAAACCCTAATTTTCGGGGTTGGGCACTATATAAACATCATTATGGACCATGAAACCCTCATTTCTCAGCCTCCATTGTCCATATAGCCTCAAGCATGAAACCCAAAGCCTCTCCTTTGTGTTTTGAGCTTATTATGTTTGTTTTGGTGTGTTTTGGTTCATATTCAAGAAGTACAAGCTTGGTGCAAGGTGGTGGATCAAGGAAGAGCTTGGGTATCTCATATATTTGCTTCATTTCCAGCTTGTTTGAGCTAAAAAGCTTTGGTCTTTCTCATTAGTGGCTTAGATCTATCATTTGAGAGTTTTGGTCAGTTTTGGCCCCTTGAATGAGATCTAGTGGTTTGATACCACTCCCGGAGCTTTAAGTTGCCACTCTTTGTGTTTATGAGTTTCTAGATGCATAAAGTTGTCACCTTTAAGGTTTAGATCCATCCATGCATGAGTTTATGTCCATTTAATGAAAGTATAGTATTATATTTTGAAGTTGGGTCTTCATTGGGCATGCAAACTCACCAAGTCAGTGACTTTATGGTTATAGACACTTATTAGGACTCAGATATGTGGTTTCGACTTTTGGGCTTGAGCATTACGAGTTTAATGAAGAGTTTGGCTTAATGGACACGTACGTTGGGCATACAAGTATGTACGCACATCGTACAAGCCAAATAGCGTGTACACTTAGCGTAAAATTGAGCACACACCGTGTACTCAGTTAGGTGGGATTTTGCATTTGGGCTTCGAGTTTGGGCTTAGGTGTTTGAGTTCTTATTGGGCCACCTGAGTGCAATTGTTTTGTACTAATAAAATGGTTTGGCTTTAGGGTAAGGCCCATGTAAGGGGTTTGAGCCCTGTGACATCCCCATTTTCAGTCAGAAAAGACCGATTTGATTAGGTTGTCACACCCCCAAACCGAAACGGCAGAAACGTTCGGGGGCGGAGGATGTCATGTACAGTATCACAACAATGTATAATAGTAACCAAAGCAACAACAACCGTTACATTAATAATATAAACCTTACATTGTGTTCAAAACATTAATTGATTTACATTAACATTATAGCAAAAGATAGGATATAAAGCTCCGTCTTCGCAAAACCAAAGAGGATACCTGTCTACTAACGATCCTGAGAATACAAGTGGTTTAAAAAAATGTCAACATTAAAGTTGGTGAGTTCATAAGTATTTTTGTTATAAAAGTATACTCTTTGTTCTTTGGAAAAGTTCGTCTGTTCCTCCAGAAAATCCTATATTTTCTTAATGAGTAATATGACTGTGCCTGTTCCTTCTGCGATTATTTAGTGAATACAAATTATATATAATACAAATTGAATAGACAGTTGAATGTGTGGATCTGCCCTAACCCCACAACCAAACAAGGAACATGAAGTAAGGCAGAAGTCACACATTCCACTACCCATCGGATCTTAATTATATATAATTCTAACGTATTCACCAAGTAATTCTTTCAAAAAATGATGAATGTGTTTCTTTCAAAAAATCCTATATTTTCTTGGTAAAATGGTGACCACAATATATGCTTCAATAATCACTTAGTTTATACTAGCTATATATAATCTAATATCGAATGGACACTTGAATGTGTAAATTTTCCCTAAGCCCACAACCAAACAAGGAACAAGAAGTAAGGTGGAAGTCACACATTCCACTACCTATCGGATATTAGTTATATATAAATCTGACATATAAACTAAGGAATTATAGAATTAACCATTACTGGTCCTTTATGTTATACTAGTTTGTAAATAAGTGTTAAACCTTTTGTATATATGATGTTTATCATAGAAAATCCTAAACTTTCTATAAAACCGATTAGTAGTCTTAATTGTTCCAAGAGCAAAAAGCACAAGTATAATTTCCATATTTAGTTTAATGATACCTAGTTTTATCTATAAGTAAAACTAGCTGAAGATGTGTTTGCCCTAAAAACTGGATGCAATGATATTACCCTCCTATGATCACTTAGTACATACACGTTGTATATAAACGAGATCAAATAGACAGTAGAATAGGTGAATTTGCCCTAAGCCCACAACCAAAATAGGAATGGGAAGTAAGGCGGAAGTCACACATTCCACTATCTACCAGACTTCAATTGTATATAACCCTATTGTATATACTGAGTAATCAAATAGTTAATATCCCTTAAAATTGTTTAAGAAAGTGTATATTACTACATTAATATATCTTGTTTTTCTCTTTGTGAGTTCTTATAACCATACTAATATAACGGATATCCTGATACGACGTGAATCGGACGTCAATATCGTTAATGACGTTTGTCACCCGTAGACCTGCCGGTCCAACTGTAGCTATCAGTCGAGGTGCGGGATTGTCGGTCCCATATAGATCTATGTGACAATCGTCAATCTTGAGTCAAGTCAAGCCATCAAGTCAAGCCGGTCAACTCTATTAAACCTTGTGTATTAGGGTTGGTGTTATGTTCGTATTGTATAACTTGCTATATTAATGGGAAAACATCACAGGAGAAAAGTTTTGTGTTAAAAATTTCCTAAGTCTTAGTACTAATCAATGAATTAAACTGATGAAAACCATGTTGCATACTCATTAGGAGTGTGTGGGATCCTTAATCATGACTTAACGGGCTCAAGGGACTCGCATTACGGAACCAAACACTCACAAATGCCACACTTGAAACCTCTCTCAAATATCTCTCTGTATGAGGAATCTCTCCAAGAATGTCAAATCTCTCCTAAAACTCTCCAAGTATGGGAAACCTCTCTCAAATATCTCTCTGTATGAGGAATCTCTCCAAGAATGTCAAATCTCTCCTAAATCTCTCCAAGTATGTGAAATCTCTCTCAAATATCCCTTCGTATGAAAAATCTCTCCAAGAATGTCAAATCTCTCCCAAATCTCTCCAAATATGTGAAACCTCTCTCAAATATCTCTTTGTATGAGAGATCTCTCCAAGAATGTCAAATCTTTCCCAAATCTCTCCAAGTGTGAGAAATCTCTCCCAAATCTCTCTCAAAAGCTTCCCGCGACTTTTTGGAATCATTCGGGTCATTCCGGCCCTTAACCGGGTCAAAAACGGCTTAAAACGGGGCGAAAACGAGAAAAATGGACCTTAGGAACCGAAACCCTCTTATAAGAGGCGAAGTTCCTTAGGACCGAGAGGTCCTCTTAGGAACCGAAAGTAAGAAGACCGAAACCGAGAGCAAGAAGCAAGAACCGGAACCGAAAGTACTGTTCACGACAGAGCGCTCGGTGCCTCTCGGTCCGCCCCCACTCTCTGTTCGCGCCGCACTCTCGGTCCGACTCCGCCTCTCTGCCTCTCGCGCACTCTCGGTCCGACTCCGCCTCTCTGCCTCTCGCGCACTCTCGGTCCGACTCCGCCTCTCTGCCTCTCGCGCACTCTCGGTCCGACTCCGCCTCTCTGCCTCTCGCGCACTCTCGGTCCGACTCCGCCTCTCTGCCTCTCGCGCACTCTCGGTCCGACTCCGCCTCTCTGTCTCTCACGCACTCTCGGTTCCCTTCTCTCCTCTCTGTCTCTTCGTGCTCTCGGTTCTTCCCTCCTTCTCCTCTCCTCTCGGTTCCGCCTCCCTCTCTCTCTCGGTTCAGCATAAGAGGGCCGAACCTCGGCCAGGTCTCGCATTTTGTCATTTTCAGCCCATTTTTGATATTTTTGACATTTTAAGCCCGTTTTTCATGATTTTAAAGCGGGATTTTCTCCAGAAATTATATTTTAACATAATAAACTCTAAATATTCATAATTTAAACATATTTTGATGAAAATCATTATTTAAATAATAAAAATCAAATGGATGAATTATTAAAGGTGGAGTGTTGACTTTGCCTTATCCAAAGCCACAAGCAACCACCCCACACTCACTCTTTGACTAACCACACCTCTCCACCTTACCTAGGTCACTTCAATGTTCCCTTACACTCAAATTTCACCCACTCCCACGTTTTTGAGCTGGAACAAACAACTACACTCCTCATTTTCTCTCATTTCTCTCATTCCACTAAGTAACAAACACCACTTTTTCTCTCAAACTCTCCTACACAAATTTTCGAGATCCAAGGCTGATTTCAAGTGTTCTTCCACACTTAGTAAGTAAAAATTCATCCTCCCTATTACTATTTCACTTCATTCTACTCAAATCTTTGGTTGCTTACACAAACTCCCTAACTATGATGTTAGATTCTCGAAAACCTTCAAGGCATCTCCAAGTGTTCTTGAATTAAACACTTCCATTCTTCAACAATCATCTACTGAAATCACTCAAGGTGAGTTCATACCCCTACATTTTCATGATTTCTCAAGTTTTCAGGGGGTGAATACAAGTTAAAACACTAAGAACCTATCAAAATTTTTCTAACAGCCTTCATCAGAAAAGTTCAACTCCATTCACGGACTGTTTTGGGCATCTTAAATATTTTTGTTTTCAAAACTGTACAAGGTGCAAATAGTTCAAGCTTTTAGCTTTAAAATGGCTACTTGCACATCTCCATAAGATTTTTCTACAATTTATGGTGATTTTTACAAAACTGCCTATCATTTCAAACAACAATCCGGACCAGTCTGTGATTTTGGACTTTTTCACCCAAGTTAGAGGTCATTATAAATTGAGATAAAATTTATGAGCAAACTAGACACATTTTGTGAACTCTCAGAATTTACGGATCTAGTTTTCGACTTCGTATGATTTTTCTATGATTTTTCCAAATACAGGGCAGAATGGCTAAAGTTAGCCAACAGCATGTAAATATCATAACACTTTGTATTATGTTGAGCAAAGTGTATAATCATAAGTTCTAATATTTGAATGTGTTTCCATGTTAGTTTATCATTATGAACTGAAACTAAGACATTCATATTAAATATTATTCTTTCATTTTAGAACACGGATTATTTAACTATAAAAAGTATAGTTTGATAATTTCATAACACTAACACATTTCCATAAAAGAGTTTATACATATCACATACACTTTAGATAAACTATAATAGGTATAGTTTGTGATACATCACTCACGCACTCGTACAAAAAGGGTACATTCATACAAGAAAGATTTATATTCACACACATTTCAAGTAAACTTGTTAACCTATGTTGTGAGACTCTCTCTCTCTCTCTCCCCGTACGTCCGAGTGCGGGATATAATTCCTGGTAGTTATAATCAGAATCTCCTTGAGGGAGAACGTGATACTTGTATATAGATCTATATTGGGTTTGACACCCCACACCTTGCTGCTAGCTACAGTGGGATCTGCAGGTCTACGGGTGACAAATGTCATTTCGTTTTCGCGACGCCTGAGAAACGTTGTGGCAGGTTCACATAGTCACAGTATGATTATAGCGACTCACTTAGGGGGATAACAATTCATGAAGTTTACGGGGTTTCATAAAACCGAAGTAGGTTTTAGGTTGATAAAAGAAATTTTACTTTCCATAACATTTTAAACTCATAACATTGTTACTAAGAAACGATGATTTCTCATACACTCTAGTCTTTGGTTATAAGGCTACATTTCTCGGATTTCAAGGGAAATACCGGATTTTTCTGAAACAAACGCGACATTTACATGTGAAATACTCCTACTAAGTTTATTAATAAAAGCTTATGAACTCACCAACCTTTGTGTTGACACTTTTCAAACAACTTGTATTCACAGGAAAACACTAATCAGGTTATCAAGTGCTTTTGAGGATGGGACGTTAAGGCGTCAAACTTTTAACATTTTGACAACATATTGTAATTGATTTTGAAACATGTAATTCATACAAGTGATGTAACTTTTTCAATTATATATATGTTGGTTGTGTTTGCTTAAATTGCTATTAAAATTGTGGTTATGATGCTATACATGAAGTCCTCCACCCCCGGACGTTTCCGCCATCCTTGGTTTGGGGGTGTGACAGATTGGTATCAGAGCACGGTTTATAGTGAATTAAGTATGTCAACCACATAAGATATACAAACTATAAACACATTTGGGACTAAAAGTCTCTGATTCTTAAAGTGATTTAAAGAGTTGTACTTTTAGAAAACAAATAATTTCTTGTTTTAAAGTATACTTGCATGCATTCTATACTAGCATGGTATCATAACTTAGGAGAACATAAATTGAAAGAGGAGGAGTCGAACATTATTAATACGCCTTAGCATGTGTAATCAGTTCTGGGAAGGATATAGCCTGATCAACTATATCCATCCAAGAAGTAACTTACGCACACTAAGGAATAGTCGTAATGAGCGACAAATCTGAAAACCTAATTACACTCCATAAAGAACACGCTAAGAACCAAATATAAACATTTAAAAAATACTATATGAGTATTTGTACGTTTCTATAGCGCCAAATTATTATCTTCCGATACGTACTTCTTAATCCCGTTTCTCGTGCAGACGACATGGCAGGATTTCACATACCCGGGGACCCCTATTTTCCCAATCAGGGAAACGCGGGATGGATCGAAGACGAGCCCGAAGAGGATCCCGAAGAGGAACCCGAGGAGGATCCCGAAGAGGAACCCGAGGAGGATCCCGAAGAGGATCCCGAGGAGGAGCCCGAGGAGGAAGACGAACAAGGAGAAGAAGAGGAAGACGACCAAGAAGAAGAGGAAGAAGAGGAAGACGACCAGGAAGAAGAGGAAGAAGAGGAAGGTGATGAGGTAGTCATGGTTGGGAACGAAGCGGAGGAACCACCAGAAGTATTCAACCCTCCCTACATCGCGAGGGTACCCGCGCACCGTTTTGGTTACAATGGACCTGAACCCCCTTGGGTAACAACGATCGAAAGATGGAGCCGACAACAACGCCAACGGTCACCATATGGCTACCAACGAGGTTACTATGATCTCACTCATGGTGGACCGGCTGACAGGGCTCTCCCCGTCATGATACAACGAATGGCAAGAATGGATGATCGTGGTAGGACAACGACAGATCAGGTCCGGGAGTTAAGTGCCATTGTACAGTCTACTACGGATCGCACCAGAAACCTGGAACGAGACTCCCACCACCGAGACCAACTCATTCGAGACCTTCTCGCGGCTCAAGCAAAAACAAGAAAGTATCGGGAAAGATACATGGCACTCGAAGAGAGAATGGTTGCAGCAGAACGCAAATTGGCGGAACTACAGGGCGCATCGACATCATCGCAGCCTCCGTCAAAGAAGGGTCGTAGTGATTAGAACTTGTTGCTATTCTCCCGTCTTGGTAGTAGGATTTTATGAGTACGCGTTGGTGCTACTCCTTGTATGTAGGTCGACCCTGCGACTATGTGATTACACTATTCAAAGGGCTTTTGTAATGCCAAAAACTACCTTTTGTAACGATGTAATGTAGACCCTTATGAGGTCAAACTTTACCCTCTAAACGTTATGTACTAAAAGTTATCAATGAAATTTGGCATGTGTTTTATTTATTGAATGTTTGGCACTATACATCATAACCTGATCACACAAACAGTTTACGAATAATAAAGTTATGATAAAAATACAAGAGGGATGGAACCAGTATCACTCGACTCGTTATCACTATTGAAGTCTTACCGACTAGTCATTTTTTTTTATGACAGAACCATGCCACCAAGGAAAAGACCAAGGCCTTCCAACAACCCAGTGCCGCCTCCACCACCACCTCCGCAGTTTGATCCTGCAATGTTCCAGGCTGCAGTGACGGCAGCCGTGGCGGCAGCAATGTCGCAAATGGGAACCCATGGTTCCGGCGGTTCTGGATCCGGAGCTACCAATTCCATTCATGGGGACAGCACGGGGCGTACGAGGGAGTGCACTTACAAAGACTTCACGAATGGCAAACCCGATCCTTTCAATGGAAGCGGGGGCGTCATCACACTGGTACAATGGTTCGAAAGGACCGAGGCAGTTTTTGAAATCTGCGCTTGTCCCGAAGCGAGCAAGGTCAAGTATGCGGCATTCACTTTCACTGGAAAAGCACTTACTTGGTGGAATGGCCGAGTTAAGTCACTTACTCCTGCAGTAGCTAACGCAATCAGCTGGGAGGATTTGAAAGCCCTAATGTTAAAGGAATACTGCCCGAGGGGCGAAATACAAAAACTTGAAGAAGAACTTTGGAACCTCCGGATGACAGGCACTGATCTTGAAACTTATACTGCCCGCTTCAACGACCTAGCACTCCTCTGTCCAACAATGGTCACTCCAGAAGAGAAGAAGGTGGAACGATATCTCTGGGGCCTATCATCCCAGATTCAAGATAGTGTCTTGGCCTCGAAACCCACTACCTTTGAGAGTGCCAAGGAATTGGCACAACAACTCATAGATCACAGGGCTAGCCGTGGTACCGTGATAACCACCACCGACCGAACAAAAGGAGGGAACAACAAGAGGAAGTTCTGGGGCAATAAAAGGAAACAACCAACTCAGGACCCCGCCAAAAAGCAACCGATTGTTGCTGTTCGCGCCGCCACTACTGCTGTCGCTCCAGCGCCACCGAAACAGTATACAGGAACTCTTCCCAAGTGCAACAAGTGTAACTACCACCATAACGGTGCTTGTCGAGAGTTACACTGCAATAACTGTAACAAAAAGGGGCACACTGCCCGATTCTGTAGAGCGACTACCCAACCCGCCACACAAGTCGCTACGACCGCCAACACTGGAGCAAGCCAAGCCTGCTATGGGTGTGGTGAAACGGGACACTTCAGGAGGAACTGCCCCAAGGCACGAGCCCCTAATGCTGGGGGTGTAGGGAGAGTCCTAACTTTAGGGCAGGGAGAAGCAGTCAAGGATCCCTCTGTGGTTACTGGTACGTTCCTCCTCAATAACTCTTATGCATGCGTACTTTTCGATAGTGGGGCAGAAAGGAGTTTCATAAGTCACCAATTCAAACATATACTTAAGCAAAATTCTCAACCACTAGAAGATTCTTACATCGTAGAAATGGCAAATGGAAAGGTTGAGCGCGCTAATGATATTTACATAGGGTGTACTCTCACTCTAGACAACCATTTGTTCAAAATCGACCTTATGCCGGTCACCATAAAAAGCTTCGATATAATCATTGGTATGGATTGGCTAAGCCTTCATCGTGCCGACATTCTATGTTACGAAAGGGCCGTCCGCCTCAATCTGCCGAATGGCAACGTTCTCACCGTTTATGGTAATAAACCTAGTGCGAACCTGCAAATCATCTCTTGTGTTAAAACCCAAAAGTACCTCCGAAAGCAATACCAGGTTTTCTTAGCCCACATCGTAGACAAGAAACAGGAGGTGAAGGACATCAAAGAAATTCCAGAAGTATGCAACTTCCCTGATGTTTTCCCAGACGATCTGCCTGGTGTACCACTCGCACGACAAGTCGAATTTCGGATCGACTTAATCCCAGGAGCTACCCCCGTCGCCAGGGCTCCCTATCGCTTAGCACCGGCAGAAATGCAAGAACTATCCAGCCAATTGAATGAACTATTGAGCAAAGGGTTCATCAGGCCAAGCTTCTCACCTTGGGGAGCACCAGTCTTATTTGTAAAGAAGAAGGATGGGTCTTTTCGCATGTGCATAGACTATCGAGAACTAAACAAACTCACTATCAAGAACCGTTATCCCCTACCCCGAATCGATGACCTCTTCGACCAGCTCCAAGGAGCCAGCTACTTTTCAAAAATCGACCTGAGGTCGGGCTATCATCAACTGCGAGTTCAAGAAGAGGATATCCCCAAGACGGCATTCAGAACTCGCTATGGGCACTATGAGTTTGTAGTGATGCCATTCGGGTTAACTAACGCGCCCGCGGTGTTCATGGATTTGATGAATCGAGTGTGTCGACCCTTCTTGGATAAATTCGTCATCGTATTCATCGACGATATCCTGGTCTATTCGAGGAGCGAAGAAGAGCACAGACATCACCTACGACTGGTTCTGGAGGTTTTAAGAACCGAGAAGCTTTACGCTAAATTCTCAAAGTGTGAATTTTGGCTCCGAGAAGTAGGATTCCTTGGCCACGTAGTAAGCAAAGAAGGAATACATGTGGACCCCTCGAAGATCAAAGCAATCGAAGATTGGTCAACACCTACAACGCCGACAGAAATCCGACAGTTTTTAGGACTCGCAGGCTACTATCGAAGATTCATACAAAACTTCTCCAAAATCGCTAAGCCTCTCACCACCTTGACTCAGAAAGGGGTGGTGTTCGAATGGGAAGATAAACAAGAAGCCGCCTTCCAGACACTAAAGCAAGCCCTATGCAGCGCACCAGTCTTGTCTCTTCCAGAAGGAACTGATGATTTTGTGGTGTATTGCGATGCTTCAAATCAAGGCCTCGGCTGTGTGCTCATGCAAAGGGGAAAAGTCATCGCTTATGCATCAAGACAACTGAAGACACATGAAGTTAATTACACAACCCACGACCTTGAATTGGGAGCTGTGGTGTTCGCCCTGAAGATTTGGAGGCACTACCTCTACGGCACCAAGTGCACCATTTTCACTGATCACAAAAGTCTTCAACACATTCTCAATCAGAAAGAACTAAACATGCGCCAAAGAAGATGGGTGGAATTGCTGAATGACTACGAATGTGAAATTCGCTACCACCCGGGCAAGGCTAATGTAGTAGCCGACGCCTTAAGCAGGAAAGAATACTCGGGTCGCCGAGTAAAATCCCTAGCCATGACTATCCACTCCCAACTGGCCACCCAGATCAAGGACGCCCAATTAGAAGCCCTGAAACCAGAAAACGTGGCAAGCGAAGCACTAAGGGGGATGGATAAGAACTTGGAAGTCAAAGGGGATGGAGCTCGTTATCTCATGAATCGAATCTGGACACTGAAGTTCGGTGGGTACAGAGACGTTGTAATGGACGAGGCCCACAAGACTCGATACTCCATTCATCCGGGGTCAGATAAGATGTATCTAGACCTCAAAAGGTTATACTGGTGGCCAAACATGAAGGCTGAAATTGCTACTTATGTGAGCAAGTGCCTCACTTGCGCCAAGGTCAAGGTGGAATACCAGAAGCCATCAGGACTACTTCAACAACCGGATATACCCGAGTGGAAGTGGGAGCGAATAACCATGGACTTCGTAACCAAACTGCCTAAGACATCAGGTGGGATGGATACCATATGGGTGGTTGTGGACAGATTGACCAAGTCCGCGCACTTCCTGCCAATAAAGGAAACAGACAAGATGGAAAAGTTGACCAGGACGTACATTAAGGAGATCGTGCGACTACATGGTGTACCAACATCCATTATCTCGGATCGAGATAGTAGATTCACCTCGCGTTTCTGGCAGTCCCTACAAAAATCTCTGGGAACCAGATTAGACATGAGTACGGCCTACCATCCACAAACGGACGGACAAAGTGAGAGAACCATCCAGACGTTGGAAGACATGCTGAGAGCCTGTGTGATAGATTTTGGTAAGGCATGGGATACCCATCTACCGCTTATCGAATTCTCTTATAATAACAGTTATCACACTAGCATTGGAGTCGCTCCATTCGAAGCTCTTTACGGCCGCAAGTGTAGATCACCACTGTGTTGGGCCGAAGTTGGAGATACTCAGCTAGCCAGAGGGCAAGTCCCTGATAGCACCCTTACGGGGCCGGAAATCATAAGGGAAACCACAGAAAAGATCATTCAAATTCGGGAAAGACTAAAAGCGTCTCGTGATCGACAAAAGAGTTACGCGGATAAGCGACGCAAACCTTTAGAATTCCAGGTCGGAGACCGGGTACTACTAAAAGTTTCCCCCTGGAAAGGGGTGATACGTTTCGGTAAACGGGGGAAACTAAACCCAAGGTACATCGGTCCGTTCGAAATCCTTGCTAGGATTGGTCCTGTGGCGTACAAACTCCGACTACCACAAGAACTTAGTAATGTGCACCCTACCTTCCACGTGTCCAACTTAAAGAAGTGTCTGTCTGACGAGACACTCGTAGTACCGCTCGAAGAAATTGAAGTTAATGAAAATCTCCACTTTGTGGAGGAACCCGTCGAGATCATGGATCGAGAGATCAAGAGAACAAAACAAAGTCGCATTCCCATAGTGAAGGTTCGTTGGAACGCAAAGCGAGGGCCTGAGTTTACCTGGGAACGTGAAGATCAAATGAAACAAAAATATCCACATCTTTTCCCAAACCCTTGAAGTCCCAGCCGGATTTAAATTTCGGGACGAAATTCCCTCTAACGGGGGGATGATGTGACAATCGTCAATCTTGAGTCAAGTCAAGCCATCAAGTCAAGCCGGTCAACTCTATTAAACCTTGTGTATTAGGGTTGGTGTTATGTTCGTATTGTATAACTTGCTATATTAATGGGAAAACATCACAGGAGAAAAGTTTTGTGTTAAAAATTTCCTAAGTCTTAGTACTAATCAATGAATTAAACTGATGAAAACCATGTTGCATACTCATTAGGAGTGTGTGGGATCCTTAATCATGACTTAACGGGCTCAAGGGACTCGCATTACGGAACCAAACACTCACAAATGCCACACTTGAAACCTCTCTCAAATATCTCTCTGTATGAGGAATCTCTCCAAGAATGTCAAATCTCTCCTAAAACTCTCCAAGTATAGGAAACCTCTCTCAAATATCTCTCTGTATGAGGAATCTCTCCAAGAATGTCAAATCTCTCCTAAATCTCTCCAAGTATGTGAAATCTCTCTCAAATATCCCTTCGTATGAAAAATCTCTCCAAGAATGTCAAATCTCTCCCAAATCTCTCCAAATATGTGAAACCTCTCTCAAATATCTCTTTGTATGAGAGATCTCTCCAAGAATGTCAAATCTTTCCCAAATCTCTCCAAGTGTGAGAAATCTCTCCCAAATCTCTCTCAAAAGCTTCCCGCGACTTTTTGGAATCATTCGGGTCATTCCGGCCCTTAACCGGGTCAAAAACGGCTTAAAACGGGGCGAAAACGAGAAAAATGGACCTTAGGAACCGAAACCCTCTTATAAGAGGCGAAGTTCCTTAGGACCGAGAGGTCCTCTTAGGAACTGAAAGTAAGAAGACCGAAACCGAGAGCAAGAAGCAAGAACCGGAACCGAAAGTACTGTTCACGACAGAGCGCTCGGTGCCTCTCGGTCCGCCCCCACTCTCTGTTCGCGCCGCACTCTCGGTCCGACTCCGCCTCTCTGCCTCTCGCGCACTCTCGGTCCGACTCCGCCTCTCTGCCTCTCGCGCACTCTCGGTCCGACTCCGCCTCTCTGCCTCTCGCGCACTCTCGGTCCGACTCCGCCTCTCTGCCTCTCGCGCACTCTCGGTCCGACTCCGCCTCTCTGTCTCTCGCGCACTCTCGGTTCCCTTCTCTCCTCTCTGTCTCTTCGTGCTCTCGGTTCTTCCCTCCTTCTCCTCTCCTCTCGGTTCCGCCTCCCTCTCTCTCTCGGTTCAGCATAAGAGGGCCGAACCTCGGCCAGGTCTCGCATTTTGTCATTTTCAGCCCATTTTTGATATTTTTGACATTTTAAGCCCGTTTTTCATGATTTTAAAGCGGGATTTTCTCCAGAAATTATATTTTAACATAATAAACTCTAAATATTCATAATTTAAACATATTTTGATGAAAATCATTATTTAAATAATAAAAATCAAATGGATGAATTATTAAAGGTGGAGTGTTGACTTTGCCTTATCCAAAGCCACAAGCAACCACCCCACACTCACTCTTTGACTAACCACACCTCTCCACCTTACCTAGGTCACTTCAATGTTCCCTTACACTCAAATTTCACCCACTCCCACGTTTTTGAGCTGGAACAAACAACTACACTCCTCATTTTCTCTCATTTCTCTCATTCCACTAAGTAACAAACACCACTTTTTCTCTCAAACTCTCCTACACAAATTTTCGAGATCCAAGGCTGATTTCAAGTGTTCTTCCACACTTAGTAAGTAAAAATTCATCCTCCCTATTACTATTTCACTTCATTCTACTCAAATCTTTGGTTGCTTACACAAACTCCCTAACTATGATGTTAGATTCTCGAAAACCTTCAAGGCATCTCCAAGTGTTCTTGAATTAAACACTTCCATTCTTCAACAATCATCTACTGAAATCACTCAAGGTGAGTTCATACCCCTACATTTTCATGATTTCTAAAGTTTTCAGGGGGTGAATACAAGTTAAAACACTAAGAACCTATCAAAATTTTTCTAACAGCCTTCATCAGAAAAGTTCAACTCCATTCACGGACTGTTTTGGGCATCTTAAATATTTTTGTTTTCAAAACTGTACAAGGTGCAAATAGTTCAAGCTTTTAGCTTTAAAATGGCTACTTGCACATCTCCATAAGATTTTTCTACAATTTATGGTGATTTTTACAAAACTGCCTATCATTTCAAACAACAATCCGGACCAGTCTGTGATTTTGGACTTTTTCACCCAAGTTAGAGGTCATTATAAATTGAGATAAAATTTATGAGCAAACTAGACACATTTTGTGAACTCTCAGAATTTACGGATCTAGTTTTCGACTTCGTATGATTTTTCTATGATTTTTCCAAATACAGGGCAGAATGGCTAAAGTTAGCCAACAGCATGTAAATATCATAACACTTTGTATTATGTTGAGCAAAGTGTATAATCATAAGTTCTAATATTTGAATGTGTTTCCATGTTAGTTTATCATTATGAACTGAAACTAAGACATTCATATTAAATATTATTCTTTCATTTTAGAACACGGATTATTTAACTATAAAAAGTATAGTTTGATAATTTCATAACACTAACACATTTCCATAAAAGAGTTTATACATATCACATACACTTTAGATAAACTATAATAGGTATAGTTTGTGATACATCACTCACGCACTCGTACAAAAAGGGTACATTCATACAAGAAAGATTTATATTCACACACATTTCAAGTAAACTTGTTAACCTATGTTGTGAGACTCTCTCTCTCTCTCTCCCCGTACGTCCGAGTGCGGGATATAATTCCTGGTAGTTATAATCAGAATCTCCTTGAGGGAGAACGTGATACTTGTATATAGATCTATATTGGGTTTGACACCCCACACCTTGCTGCTAGCTACAGTGGGACCTGCAGGTCTACGGGTGACAAATGTCATTTCGTTTTCGCGACGCCTGAGAAACGTTGTGGCAGGTTCACATAGTCACAGTATGATTATAGCGACTCACTTAGGGGGATAACAATTCATGAAGTTTACGGGGTTTCATAAAACCGAAGTAGGTTTTAGGTTGATAAAAGAAATTTTACTTTCCATAACATTTTAAACTCATAACATTGTTACTAAGAAACGATGATTTCTCATACACTCTAGTCTTTGGTTATAAGGCTACATTTCTCGGATTTCAAGGGAAATACCGGATTTTTCTGAAACAAACGCGACATTTACATGTGAAATACTCCTACTAAGTTTATTAATAAAAGCTTATGAACTCACCAACCTTTGTGTTGACACTTTTCAAACAACTTGTATTCACAGGAAAACACTAATCAGGTTATCAAGTGCTTTTGAGGATGGGACGTTAAGGCGTCAAACTTTTCACATTTTGACAACATATTGTAATTGATTTTGAAACATGTAATTCATACAAGTGATGTAACTTTTTCAATTATATATATGTTGGTTGTGTTTGCTTAAATTGCTATTAAAATTGTGGTTATGATGCTATACATGAAGTCCTCCACCCCCGGACGTTTCCGCCATCCTTGGTTTGGGGGTGTGACAATCTATACACAAACTCACGCTCTCCCTCCAGGAGACTCTGGTTCATAAGACTAGACTTCCCTTGGTACTTAGGTAAGTACACGAAGTCGTGTCTCACAATTAGCTTCAACGAATTTACAAGTAATAATGCGAAAACCTTTTTATAAATAACAGTTATTTTTGTATAAAGATCCCTTTGTTCCATAAACTATACTTATTATAGTTTATAAGTTTATTTCCATGTTTTAACCTGGACTTTGTAAAATAATTCATATGATCCACAAACTATACCTATTATAGTTTATAAGTATATTTCCATGTTTTAACAAGTTTCATGTTTAAATGCATATTAATCATAAGGAAAACATAATAAGTAAATTATATTTCTAAATAAAAGTGGTGACCTTCGGCTATAATACGGAAAAGAGATCATATCCTACGAGTATTTTAACACACAATTGTGTGTAAATTAGAATGAACTAATGGCTTCAAGTGTTGAATAAACGCAAAAATGAAGAAAACTAACTTAATCTTGTAACTATTTTAAGTTGAAGATCTCCTGGAGCTTGAAATAGAAAGGATGGAGGAACTGGGTTTCATACTTTGAGAGAGAATTGTGAGAAAATAGTTTACTGAATGTGAGGACCAATCCAATCCATTTCACAGGACGACATCAAAACTTCTTATCGTAACAATTGTTAAGTCGATTAGGAAGAAGTGTTTCTTTAGAATGATAGGACATTCTATGTTTATGCCTTTAAAACTATTTGTTTTATCCTTGTTATTACTACTGTGAATACTTGTACCACATCTAGCTAGTATAGGTAGTAATATAATTTCTAACGAAATTTCATAATATGGTCCCTACAAAGTCTCTCTATAATCACTTAATGTAAAAAAATTGTATAGAGTTAAGATTGAGAAGACAATCGAGTGAGTAACTCTGCTCTAAATCCACAATCAAACAAGAAACAGGAAATGAGGAGGAATCACTCACTCTAAGCCTGTCAAATCTTAATTATATATGATTCTAACATTACACTAAGCCATCACAGCTCACTTGTAAGGACTCTTACTTTTTATATGAATGATGTGTTTTATTTGAACGGAAAGACCATTTATGATTTTAATTTTAATTGTCAAAAACTTTTGTGAAAATTCGATGCTTAACTAATGTTATTTGGAAAATGTACCAAAATCCCAGCAGGTTCCTCGTTGCTCCTTTATGTCTTGTCGTTAAAATCCTCCCTCTCCTCCATCATTCCTCTCGGTTGGACAATATCTCTTGAAATGTCCCATTTCACCACATAAATGACATATTGGACTTACTCTTACATTGGTGATTGAAGTGATGTGCCTGGCCGGAGTCCTACAGAAGTGGGCGGTGTGCCCTTTCATGTTACACCTTTTGCAATAGAACTCCCGACAAACTCCATAATGATGGTAGTTTCACTTGTTCCAGTGTGGGAGGTTTCCTAAATACAGTGTTGTCAGTGTTGAGGTAATAAGGCCGGTAGGGGTAGGGATTGCTACAACTTGTTGTCTTTTGGTAGGTCCTTAAGTTGAACTGCCCCCTTTTCGTTCCAGAACTTTTGTTTCATTATCTCAGGTTTGTGGATTAGGATATCCTTGTAGGTAGACACTCATTGGTTTCCTTGCTTGTTACTACGGTTTGAATTATCGACACTATTTCCATTTTTATTTGAGTTTTTAGCATTGAGATGTGCCATGATGGTTGTCACGGTAGCTGTGACTACAGCTTGAAAAGTAGTAGAGTCTATCTGTCGAGATGGCGTTTCGTCCGTTGGTCGGTTATTTCCATTTCAAGACATGATTATGTTAGATGATGTGAAACGATTTCGTAAGTAACTAAGTTCATTGCTAGTTGTACTTTATCTATTTATGTATACATATAAATCTCTCATTTTCTTGTGCAATTCTAATTGCTTCGACCTACATCCCTATGATGTATTCATGGTAGAGAATAGAAATAAGTTTTGGAAGGAAGTATTTCTCTTGATTTTGTTGTTACTAGTCCTAACGAAAAGTACGGTAAAATTAACACATAGTGTGAGTAGTGTAATCATTAAATCACTAAATCATATTAGTTTATATATTATTAGTGTGACGCATAAGGTGCTCTCTAGTTTGCTCCTGATAGGGTAATGTTTGTAACGATGTATCTAGCACCTTTTTCTTCCTCTAATCCTTTCTCGGAATCCTGCTTGTGAACCCTCTTTTGGTTCTGCCTCGATTCCTCTGTTGACTGTTTGCGATATCTAGGTGTGTCAGTTATGCGAGAATGGAAATGTCTAAAGAATCTATCAGATTAATAAAACATTTTTAATATATGTTTTTTACAAAAATGATCCATACCGGGTCTTTCTATAATCACTTAGTGTATACAAATTATATATAACTAAAATCAAATAGACCTTGGAATAAGTGATCCTACTCTAAAACCACAACCAAACAAGGAACATGAAGTAGAGTGAAAATCATCAATTCTGTGTCTTTAAAATCTCAATTATATAAAACCTTAATGTATACACTTGGTTCTTATAGCCTTACCAGTAAAGCTCTTTTAGTTTTCACATAAGTTATTTATAGTACTTAAAATACTCCTATAGTATTTTAAACTTTATGTTTTGATCTAGCATTACTTTCTATATAGGGTTGGTAAGTTTTAGACTTGTTACAACACCACTATCACTCCCAAACACATGTTGGTCGTATCTCAAATAAATATAGTTGAACAGGCTATATTTATCCCAGATATGATTACATAACTGTCTAGGTTTGACTGTAGTGTCCAACATCTAAATACGTTCGTTTTGTTTTTCTTATGATACTTGTTCTAATATATATATATATATATATATATATATATATATATATATATATATATATATATATATGTGTGTGTATGTATACTTTCAAAAAAATATACTTATATATTAAAAATATATTTTTAGTAAGAGCACTTCAGCCCCATTGTATTTATAGTTGTATATCTTTTATCGGTTGATATACTTAGTTCACTATAAACAATGCTTTGATACCAATCTGTCACACCCTCAAACCAGAATGGCGGAAACGTTTGGGGGCGGAGGACGGCATGTACATTATCACAACAATTGTATAATAGTAATTAAAGCGACAACAACCATTACATTAATAATACAAAGTTTACATTGTGTTCAAAACATTACTTGATTTACATTAAAATTATAGCAAAAGATAAGACATAATGCTCCATCTTCGCAACACTTGAGAGGATACCTGTCTACGAACGATCCTGAGAATACTAGCTTGAAATGAGTGCAAGCACTCAACTTCTTACACTCTAGGATTATGGTGTTTCTGAAACTCTAAGAAACATGAGGATAAAGGAACAAAACCTCAAGAACAACCAAAATCTAAAAAAATAAGTATAAATGTGGATGCTTTAGCCTCATAGAAGGACCAGAAGAAGATTATCATGTTGGATATTCAACGAATCACAAATTAATGCACCACTCTAGCTTCATTCTCTTTTCATCTTCTCAAATGAGAACCAAAATCTCACAATCTAACAATTGGTGATAAGGTGTCAGTGAGGGTACATTTTTAAAAAGATGGAGGTTGTTAAAAGTGCCAAACCACAGGGATCAGAGTGTTTTAATTCGACATAAAACACAAAGATTAGGATTTTCACTTTCAACGGCAATGAAATACCCACACTCAAAACATAAGATAAATTTAACTTAATCAAGAACATACCTTGAAGATGAGTGTTACGCATAGCCAAAAGTGCAATGCAATCAAAGGGTTGGGGTTGGATTTCCCCCCAAAATCCACTAGTTTAAGGTGAGATTTAGCTATCTATTAGAGGAATAGAAACCCATTGAAGATTTGGATCATGAGAAAAGTACTAGAATCAAACAATTACTTTAGTTAACAATGAAGTTTTAGATTCATGAAGATCTAGGCTTAGCAAAACCCAAATCTCATAACTATAGATGGATTTACTATATTAGTATTGATCTGGAAATGATAATCAATCAAAAGCTACCATGATTACAAATTTAAACTTAGAAAGAAAATTTGAGGTTGAATCTTAAAACCCTAGAACTCAAATATGAGAAGAGAATGGAAAGAAAACTACCTTCAAATACATGGAGATGATGAATAAAGGATTAAATCTTTACTAGAGTACCAACAGTGATTCCAAAATGCTATAGAAGGAGAAAATTTTACATGGAACAAGCTCTTAGGTGTTAAATGTGATGAATGAGGGAGATTGATTTTCAAGTCCTATTGTTCAACACAAATCAAATCTCAACTTTCATGAACTGGCAACTTTGATTGGCTTACTACTGATATGCTTACATCCAAAGTGATGAAGATGAATACATAATAAGTCAAGCAAATTCATAAGAGCCAATCCTATCAATTTACTTTATCTAGGAAAGCCATCTTTTGAAGAATCGTTGCAAAAGATAGTAAATGTCTGCCCTAGTTCCTATATGTAGTTATCTTGAAAGAGTGACCTTAGACTTGTCCATGGTCTATGTTGAACTAAATCCACTCCTTCTAATGACATATATTAAGGAGTTGGACATTGGCCTTGAAGTGATTGGATAAAAATACTTATGCATCACAAACAATGTGAAGTTGGTATCATTTACATCTTAGATGACCATGAAGAAAAACTCTTCTTATGATTAAGTCAAAAGAATCACTACCTTAATGCATTTCTCAAAAGTGTAATGAAGATTGCATTGGAATCTTTCCAAGCCTTCAAAGAACTCGAAGATATAGATTTAGTCATATTAAATGGATGTTTGTTATCCGAAGATTCTTCGAGAAGCAATTGAATTTAGGGAGCTATTCTAAGAACAATGAACACGAATAATATCAATTAGGAGATACTGTTGGAACTTGAAAGTGAAAATCTTCATTAGAGACTTCAAAAATTGAGAAGTAAATTAAAGAATCAAAGTTACAATACCGAAGTCTAGCTTGTCTAAAGTGTTGATGCATCAAAAAACATGTTGTGTAAAAACCATTATGTAACAAATATTTTCTTATTTGACACTGTATTAGGATCATGAACTTTTTGTAATCATCTATCAATGTACTTTTGCACTGTGTCTAAATAGATCCAACCTCCTCCTTTTAAAAATAGTTAACTAAGTTAGCATTGAAATGTGTTGATCATTACCCTTCATCTCTTATTCATCACTTAATGATAATACACTTCTCAATATAATATGTTGAAAATTTTAGTAAAAACTATGTGTTTTCCTAAGTTTTGACAAATTTGATTATATGTATATGTTATATGTAATTAATTATTAATGGGTTTTTGTTCTCCTCTGTAAGAGATTCGAAACGATATATAAGGTATCCAAAATGGAGTATGTGTGAATGAGGTATCGATTCGCAAATATGAGTATTTGGAAGTAAAGTGGTTAAGGGGATAAGTCCCACATAGTAAAAGGAGCAATCTCTTACCGCGTTTATAAGCATAGATATGTAATGCGTTTAGAAGCTCCTTTGTAAGGTTTTACTCGAACCTACACGTACGCAGGGGGTGAAAATCTTGAATTTTGTAGAATAACGTCACTAAATTTATATGTGGATGCGATTTGTTGACACGAATGGAGCTCGAAAATTTTGGGCCTGCATAAGCCACACTTTTCTAGAACTTTACAGGTTTGGTCCTTAATATAGTGTTAGTAACTAATGCATTGAATGTGATTTAATATACAGTTAATTCATTTAATTTGAATCGACGAGTATAGTTACAATTATCATTATATAAAGAGACGTGTTCTTCTTATTCAAATACACTTGAAAGAATACTCTCTTCTTCTTCCTTCTACATGCATTTTCAAGCAAGTGGTATAATATGATAGTACACACTAATTCAACTATTATGCCTTTAAGAATAGATTGTTTAAGAGAATCATGTCCAACACGAGCCTTAGTATTGTATTTTTTATTGACGTTATTTTACAGATATGAACTCGTTACAAAAAAATACAAATAGAAGAAATAACAATCTTAAATAGAATCTCATTTTCTCATATTCTTATGTTAACTTTTTTTAATCAAGTTTATTTTGATTAAATATGTTTTTTGTAAATATATTTTTCCTTTGGTTCTAATTGTTTGATGTAATTGATTTTTCAGAATGTCTAGATCGAATGAAACATCGACTCCTACCCCAACTGTGAACCAGAATGCTACCACACATGTGCCAAACACCATGGGTAATTATGTTGAGATACCGAAGAATTCTTTTGGTATGAAGTTAAAGAGGTGGCAACAAAAGATATTCTTCTACTTAGTCACCCTAAACATGGCTCCATTGTCTTCCGAAATTGCTCCCAAGTTGATAATTGAAAATTCGACGCCTAATTTATGATTGTGGTGGAGGCTTGGAATCACTATGAACTTTTCTCCACAACTATGTGTTGAATTGTCACAACTAGGAATTTTGGTTCCTTGTAACTACAACACCTATAACAACTATGAACCAATAACATGAAAGCATGAATGATGCTTATTCTATAACAACAAAACTTCATCAAATACTTCATACTAGCACTACAAATGGTGAACAAAGAATTGGAAACCTTTGAAATCCCGGTTTAAGTCCATTTTGGACTAGGATTTCCTTATTTGGCCTAATGGACTAATAAGCTTCCAATTTATCCATCTTGAACCTAGAACTCTCTAATGGGCCCTAATTGGACCCATATACATTAAACATTATATTTTGGGCCTTAATGGGTCACAACCAATTTATTTTAGCCCTAATAGGTCATAAAAATTATACTTCGATTTATTTGGACCAAGCATCATCTAACTTAACTATAATATGGGCTTAAGAGCCCAAATCTTCTCTCTTCCTCTCTCCATTCTCGACCAAAACCCACAAGAGAAAGAGGATTTGACTTTCTCATTGCCACCTCACTAATAATTGGTGGGTTTCCATGCAAATCCCATGCTTCCAAGCAAACATCTCATCAACTTTATCTTTTCCCCTCTCCCTTCTTCTCTCAGCCAAACACAACACACACACTCACAAAATTCATCTCCATTCTCTCAAAATCTCACAAGAACATCCTTACACTCTCCCTCAAAATTTTCGAGAATCACAAGGGCTACAAGGAAATCTCTTCTTAATATCACAAATATAAGGTAAGTTGATGTTTAATCCATGATCTAACTACTTCATTTCATCAAAAATCTCTTCTAAATCCATGCAATCTTGTGATCTTCCATCTTAGAAGCCTCTAAATTCAAGATCATCAAAGAAAGCTTACTAGGATCGAAATTTTCTTCACTCCTCTCTTCAAAACCAAAACCACAACTCAAGGTGAGCTTCATACCCCTCTCTTTTCGGTTTTCATATGTTTTATGTGGGAGAATACAAGAAAATGTGTAGATCTATGTGTATGTGTATGCTATGTGTGATTTTATACATGTATGTGTGTGATTTTATGTGTTTTTGTGATAAGTATGTAACCAAAACGGGTGTTAACTCGAGATCTATGACATGAGAAGGAAACAAAAATAATCTAAGTTATTTTACACTAAACAAGTCAAGAAAAATAGCTTATAAGGTTATGAGGAACATATTCTAACATAATACCCATTTTAGGGCTTAAAATGTCAAAAATACAAAACTTGGGTTAAAAACTATCAAGTCACGGTTTCTTAAGGGTCAAAAGGATCAAAACAGTTTCTATAATAATTTTTCTGAATATTAGAATTTTCAAAGGACTTGAAATGCAAATTTTTAGCTTAATGGGCTAAATTTGGGCTTTTTGGCCCAATAAGCCCATAATTGCGAAAAAATGAAGTTTAAAGGGGCTTAAATGAAACTTTCTGCAAAACAAGGGATAAGAAGTGTAATAAAACTATTTCAAAGGTCAAAAATGCTTTTCAATTCCAAAAAGGATAAAAAATGTAAACTTTTTTGATTTTGGGCCAAAACTATAAAAGTTGCAAAAAATGGGGTTCTAACCGAGAAATACCATTCTGGAAGGGCTAAAGCTGTTAACAAAATAAATTTTGAGTTAAAACAGTCTTTTCAACAAGTTTATGATACAAAAGTGTCAAGAAAATGTTTTAAGGACTAAAAATGAAATTCTTTTATATAAAGGACTAAAAGTGTTATTTTTATAAAAGAAAGGTAGTGAAAATGTCAAATTCGAATTTTAAACCAATTAATTCATTAAGACAAAATACAAGATCCACGACTACCGACAAAACGGAAAACGAATACACATTCAACACCAAATATCGTTATAAACGAACTGATTCGGTCTCGAATCAATACAAAACAACAATCATAAATCAAAACACTTCAATAGATACGTGATGACTACAATGAGTATATCTTCAAACTTTGGGCTTGTGAGTTTCAAATCATGCTTGTTGGGCCTTGCAAGCCCACCAACATGATATTTGGGCCAAAAGGGATAACGCTTATATGTTTTTGGGCCTTCAATGACCCAATATTTTATAAAAGGACTTTCAATAGCTTTTATGTGCTAGTGGGCCAAAGTGTCCCGTTAGAAAAGCTAGTAAGGTCACAGTAATCAAATGCGAGTTGGACCATCGTGTCTTTCGCATCCACGACTGCCTAAGGTACTTACGATAGTAGTGGGACATAATGCTCCCCTTCTCTTCATTCGCTAAGGCTTACAAGAAATCAAAGTAGACGAAATTAGGACGATATACAATGTGGATTAATCAATATTCATTCGTTAAGACAATACAAAAATGAGTAGTCACAAATACATGTCAACATCGGAAAACATCGGGTTTTCCGGGGAATTCAATACTACTCGCTCGAAACTTTATAACTATAATACAAAATACCCTTCATATATATATATATATATATATATATATATATATATATATATATATATATATATATATATATATATATATATATATATATATATATTTGAAATCATTCATGCATCAACCTATGGATCTTCACACTTTGATAAACAATAGTCTTTTCAGAAAATATCAGATTTTCTGGGTTTTACAAACTACACAAATCATTTTATCACAACATTGCTTATGAACTCATCAACATTTCATATGTTGATGTTTTTCCAAAATAACTTGTATGCATAGGTAACAGGT
This sequence comes from Lactuca saligna, assembly GCF_052625555.1. Taxonomy (NCBI): domain Eukaryota; kingdom Viridiplantae; phylum Streptophyta; class Magnoliopsida; order Asterales; family Asteraceae; genus Lactuca; species Lactuca saligna. The sequence continues at coordinate 54,035,349 of NC_136424.1, forward strand.
AAGCGGAAGAGTAATATGAAGTAATGTTAGGATGTTATGTTGTTAAAAGCACTCAAACAATTTATGTCATGAATGTCTAATGTTAAAACAATGTACTTGATGTGAACAATCCCAGTTGTAATATATTGATGCATGGTGACGTTTATGTTATGATTCATGTATATTCATTTTGATGATATTCAATTAAAGTCACGCGAGCTCTCGGACGTTTCTGCCGTCTGGTTCGGGGGTGTGACAGGTTGGTATCAGAGCATTGTTTATAGTGAGCTAGCATATCTAACCACACATTGATACGCAACTATAAACCAAAAAAAGGAGTAACCCAAATCTGAACAAAACAAAACAAATAAAAACACAACTATAAAACATCTTTGTCTGTGTGAATTAGGAAACAAAATATAATACCAAACCAAACAGGATAATGCTATCATCTCTGGTAAGCCGGGACTGTACACGGTTGTATCAAGGAGAGGATGTAGCCTAATCAACTACATTTCCTCCAAGGTACAACTATCACGTGTCCCGAGGAAATCGCGATGGTAGAAAAACCTGAAAACATACCCCTTTATAAAAAAAGAGAACAACAAATCAATCTATACGTCTTAGGAATGATATTAGCATGTTTATACACCCTCACAGACAGCATGACTGGTTTCCATCACCCCGAAGATCCTTATCTCCCTAATCAGGGGAATAATGGATAGTTGGAAGAATCCGAGGAAGAACCTGAGGAGGAACCTGAGGAAGACCCCAAGGAGGAATCTGAAGGGGAACCTGAGGCGGAAGCCCATGGCGGACCTGTCGAGCTAGTGGTGGACTAGGAGGAGGAGGAAACTGAAGGAGGTCTCCAGGAGGAACCCAACGAAGACGAAGATGGTGATTCGGACGTAGAGTTTGAAGTCATCAACCCCCCTTATCCGGTTTGGGTGCCCGCTTATCGGGTAGGCCCCATTGGTCCTACACCCCCTGGGGTATCGAACTTTGGAGGTGGAGCGGGCAGTAAGGACAACGACCCCCATTCGGCATGTCACGCAAGTTCTATGACCTGAGGGATGGAGGACCGGCCGATCGTGCTCTTCCGGTCATGGTGAGACGATTGTGGAACACTGGCGACCTAGCTTATAGCACCGCCGATCAGATGCACCATATGCGGACTAGGGTCGAGCGTGCAGAGCAGGAAATGCGAGAGGTTATCTGAGAGTTCCACATGAGACAGGTGAAGTGGGAGGCTCGAATCCGAGATGCGGAACGATAGGTGGCTCGTCTTCAGGGAGCATCCACTTCCTCAGTACCACTCCCTGGCGAATCCCACCATGACTAGGACTAGTCGTACCCATCTTTAAGCCAACTCTATGCCATGGATGGAGCTGAAGGAAATGTTGATGGCTGAGTACTGCCCTCGTGGCGAAATCCAGAATATGGAGAAAGAGCTGTTGGATCTCACCGTCCGAAACTCTGATATAGATGCATACATATCAAAGTTTAGTGAGCTATCATTATTGTGCCCTGGCATGATTACGTTTGAAGCGAAGAAAATCGAACGATTCATCTGGGACTGACCTCCCAAATTCAAGGAAATGTGATCGCTGCAAAACCTGAAACGTTCGGCAGTGCCAAGAGATTGGCCAAGAAACTGTACGACCACAACAACAAAAAGGGCGAGAAGCCACGGAAATTGAAGGCAAGAAAGAGAATGACAACAAGAAAGGAAATAATAACAAAAGAAAGGGTGACAAGGCTCAGAATCAGCGAAGAAGCAACAAACAGTGACGGTTAATGCTGGGACCACATAAGAACCCTTCACACCACATGCTCCAGCCTCAGCTAATCTAAGCACTCTCAAACAGTATTCTAGGAATCTCCCAAAGTGCAACAGGTGCAACTACCACCATAATGGCGAATGTAGGGAATTGCAATGCACTAGTTGCAATCGGAAGGGTCACACGACAAAGTATTGCAGGACCTATCCTCCCCAAAGTCAACCACAAGGAAACAGCAACATAAACAGCAACCGCAACAACAACAACAACAACAACAACAACAACAACAACAATAGCAACAACAACAACAACAACAACAACAACAATAACACAAGATCAAGCCCCACTTGCTACAGATGTGGAAGGAAAGGGCATATCTGTCGGAACTGCCCCAACACCAACAACCCTGGGAACGCAGGAACAGGAAGGGTGCTAGCTATGGGATAAGGAGAAGCGGTTCAGGATCTCGCTGTTGTTAATGGTACGTTTCTCCTAAACCACACTTACGTATGCATCCTATTTGATACCGGAGCAGAACGGAGTTTTGTGAGCAATAAATTCAAACACTTGTTAAATCAACAACCCTAGAAGCTTAATGAAACCTTCATGGTGGAAATGGCTAATGGGAAGACAGAATCTACTAGGGAAATTTATATCGGATGTACCCTAACCTTAAATCACGACGTCTTTCAAATAAACTTAATGCATGTTTCCATTAGGAATTTTGATGTGATTATTGGCATGTATTGGTTAAGCCCCCACCATGCTGAAATTATGTGTCACGAGAAGGTCGTTCTCCTTCATCTCCCAAATCACGAAACCCTAGTTATTTACGGGGACAAACCCAGCACAAACCTTCATCTTATCTCGTGCATTAAAGCGCAAAAGTACCTACGAAAGAGGGACTTGACGTTTCTGGCTCACATAGTAGACAAATCCAAGAAAGAGGTCAACATTCAAGACATTCTAGTAGCTTGTGAGTTCCCAGATGTCTTTCCTGATGAACTTCCGGGGATACCCCCAGAAAGACAAGTCGTGTTTCGAGTTGACCTTGTACCAGGAGCTACCCCCATCGCCAAATCGCCCTGCAGATTGGCTCCTGCGGAGATGCAAGAGTTGTCCAGCCAACTCAGTGAGCTTTTGGATAAAGGATTCATCCAACCCAGTTTCTCACCTTGGGGAGCTCCAGTTCTCTTTCTCAAGAAGAAAGATGGTACCTTCAAGATGCGTATCGACTATAGAGAACTTAACAAACTCACAGTCAAAAACCGATATCCGCTTCCACGAATCGACGACCTATATGATCAGCTCCAAGGAGCTAGTCACTTCTCAAAGATAAATCTGCGATCTGGATACCACCAACTCAAGGTCCGGGACGAGGATATTCAAAAAATTGCCTTCTGAACTCGTTATGGACATTACGAATTTGTTGTATTGCCCTTGGGTCTAACGAATTCTCCTACCGCATTCATGGATCTAATGAATCGAATCTGCCGACCTTTTCTTGATAATTTTGTCATCGTTTTCATCAATGATATCCTCGTATATTCCCGAAACGAAGAAGAACACAGCCAACATCTTCGACAAATCCTGGAAACCCTGCGAACCGAAAAGTTATACGCAAAACTCTCCAAGTGCGAGTTTTGGCTCCGAAGTGTGAACTTTTTGGGCCATGTTGTTAGTCAGGAAGGAATTCATGTGCATCCTTCTAAAATCCAAGCCATCGAATAATGGGCAATTCCAGCAACACCCACAGAAATTCGCCAATTTATGGGTCTCGCAGGCTATTACAGGAGATTCATCCAGAACTTCTCTAAGACGGCCAAACCGCTTACCATACTTTCACAAAAGGGCATACCCTTCGTATGGACGGACAAGCAGGAAGCCACGTTTCAATCTCTGAAGCAAGCACTCTGCAGTGTGTCGGTGCTATCGCTACCCGAAGGAACAAAAGGCTTTATAGTCTACTGTGATGCGTCAAATCAGGGTTTAGGCTGTGTACTCATGCAGAGTGGAAATGTGATAGCTTACGCGTCCCGGCAACTAAAGACTCACGAAGTGAATTACACGACCCACGATCTAGAGCTGGGAGTAGTCGTCTTCGCCCTGAAGATTTGGAGACACTACCTTTACGGTACCAAGTGCACTATCTTCACTGACCACAAGAGTCTCCAGCACATCTTGAATCAAAAAGAGCTAAACATGAGGCAACTAGGATGGGTCGAACTGCTAAATGACTACGAGTGCGAAATCAAGTACCACCCAAGCAAGGATAACATGGTAGCTGATGCCTTGAGTCGAAAAGAATACTTAATTCGTCGTGTGAAAACTCTCTCAATACCCATCCAATCCCACCTGACCTCGCAAATCAGGATAGCCCAGTCAGATGCCATGAAGGCGGAAAACAAAACAAGTGAAGCGCTGCGTGGAATGGAGAAGAACTTGGAGGTGAAGGAATATTGAACATATTACTTCATTAACCGCATATGGGTCCCTAAACTTGGGGGATTCAGAGAGGTAGTCATGAACGAAGCCCACAAGACGCGATACTCCATCCATCCGGGTTCAGACAAAATGTACTTAGAAATTAAGCAACACTATTGGTGGCCTAACATGAAGGAAGAGATTGCCACCTATGTTAGCAAATGCCTTACTTGTGCTAAAGTAAATGTGGAATATCAGAAGCCCTCCAGACTATTATAGCAACCAGAAATTCCCGAGTGGAAATGGGAGAGGATTACCATGGATTTTGTGACCAAACTACCCAAGTCGACTGATGGTTTGGACACAATCTGGGTAATAGTTGATAGACTAACGAAATCCGCCCATTTCCTGCCAATAAAAGAATCCTACAAGATGGAGCGCCTGACAAGAATCTACATCAAGGAAATCGTGAGACTCCATGGAGTACCTGTATCTATCATCTCAGATAGAGATAGTAGGTTTACATCCCGCTTTTGGCAATCGCTTCAGAAAGCTATGGGAACACAACTCGACATGAGCACTGCCTACCACCCACAAACGGATGGCCAAAGCAAACGAACCATCCAAACGCTAGAAGATATGCTTCGCGCGTGCATAATAGACTTTGGAAAATCATGGGATACCCACGTGCCTTTGATCAAGTTCTCATACAACAACAGTTATCACTCAAGTATCAAATTTGCTCCTTTCAAAGCATTATACGGGCATAAATGTAGATCACCGCTGTGTTGGGCTGAGGTAGGAGACACCCAACTAGCGGTAGGGCAAACTCCAAACAACGCCTTAACGAGATCGGAAATCATACGCGAGACGACCGAGAAGATAATTCAGATCAGAGCACGACTGCAATCGTCCCGAGACAGACAAAAGAGCTACACTGATAAACGACGAAAGCCCTTGGAGTTTCAAGTCAGAGATAGGGTGTTACTAAAAGTCTCTCCTTGGAAAGGAGTGATTCTTTTTTGGAAGTGGGACAAACTGAACCCTCGATACATTGGACCCTTCGAGATTCTTGCCGGAATCGGTCCAGTGGCTTATAGACTGCAACGACCCACTGAGCTTAGTAGTGTACACCATGTATTCCATGATTCCAACATGAAAAAGTCCTTATCCGATGAGACTCTCTTCATTCCTTTAGAGGAGATTGAAATCAATGAGAACCTTTTGTTCATCAAGGAGCCAGTTGAAAGCATGGACCGAGAGGTGAAGCGTACAAAGTAGAGCCGCATTCCAATTGTGAAAGTTCGATGGAACGCGAGATGCGGACCAGAATTCACGTGGGAAAGCGAAGATCAAATGAAGTAGAAGTACCGTCATCTATTCTCGCATTCTCAAATCTAGCTTTCAAAAGAATTTCGGGACGAAATTCCCTCTAACGGGTGGATGATGTCACAACTAGGAATTTTGGTGCCTTGTAACTACAACACCTATAACAACTATGAATCAATAACATGAAAGCATGCATTATGCTTGTTCTATAACAACAAAACTTCATCAAATACTTCATACTAGCACTACAAATGGTCAACAAAGAATTGGAAACCTTCGAAATCCCGGTTTAAGTCCATTTTGGACTAGGATTTCCTTATTGGGCCTGATGGACTAATAAGCTTCCAATTTATCCATCTTGAACCTAGAACTCTCTAATGGGCCCTTATTGGACCCATATACATGAAACATTATATTTTGGGCCTTAATGGGCACAACCAATTTAATTTAGCCCTAATAGGTCATAAAAATTATACTTTGATTTATTTGGGCCAAGCATCATCTAACTTAACTATAATATGGGCTTAAGGGCAAGAAGCCCAAATCTTCTCTCTTCCCCTCTCCATTCTCGACCCAAACCCACAAGAGAAAGAGGAGTTGACTTTCTCATTGCCACCTCACTAATAATTGGTGGGTTTCCATGCAAATCCCATGCTTCCAAGCAAACATCTCATCAAATTTCTCTTTTCCCCTCTCCCTTCTTATCTCGGCCGAACACAACACACACACTCACAAAATTCATCTCCATTCTCTCAAACTCTCACTAGAACATCCTTACACTCTCCCTCAATATTTGGGCTTTTTGGCCCAAGAAGCCCGTAATTGCGAAAAATGAAGTTTAAAGGGGATGAAATGAAACTTTCTGCAAAACAGGGTTTAAGAAGTGTAATAAAACTATTTCAAGGGTCAAAAATTCTTTTCAATTCCAAAAAGGATCAAAAACGTAAACTTTTTAGATTTTGGGCCAAAACTGTAAAAGTTGCAAAAAATGGGGTTCTAACAGAGAAATACCATTCTGGAAGGGCTACAGCTGTTAACAAAATAAATTTTGGGTTAAAACTATCTTTTCAACAAGTTTATGATACAAAAGTGTCAAGAAAATGTTCTAAGGACTAAAAATGAAATTCTTTTTATATAATGGACTAAAAGTGTTATTTTTATAAAGAAAGGTAGTGAAAAGGTCAAATTATACTTTTAAACCAATTAATTCATTAAGACAAAATACAAGATCCACGACTAGCGACACAACGGAAAACGAATACACATTCAACACCAAATATCGTTATAAACGAATTGATTCGGTCTCGAATCAATGCAAAACAACAATCATAAATCAAAACACTTCAATAGATACGTGATGACTACAATGAGTAAATCTTAAAACTTTGGGCTTGTGAGTTTCAAATCATGCTTGTTGGGCCTTGCAAGCCCACCAACATGATCTTTGGGCCAAAAGGGATAATGCTTATATGTTATTGGGCCTTTAATGACCCAATATTTTATAAAAGGACTTTCAATAGCTTTTATGTGCTAGTGGGTCAAAGTGTCCCGTTAGAAAAGCTAGTAAGGTCACAATAATCAAAAGCGAGTTGGACCATCGTGTCTTTCGCATCAACGACAACCTAAGGTACTTACGATAGTAGTGGGACATAATGCTTACCTTCTCTTCATTCGCTAATGTAACGCCCGTAGATCCGAGCTAGTCAATTTAGAGACGATAGGCGTCAAAAATGAATTTTTGATGAAAGTTTATTTAGAATGAATAATCTTTACTAAGTTATAGTATATGTTACAAGGTTTCCATACATATAAAGAACGCCGAAATCCGAGTTATAAGGAAGAAGTTCTGACCTGTCGAAGTTTCGCGACAGAACTGGCACGACACAGCGCGACGTAAAAAGTGCATTTACGTTAGAGCGATATTTAGCCTTAGCAATCTAAATGAAAGTTGTAGAATATGTTAAACCATGAATGTGCATAAAAAGAACGCCCAAATCTGACTTCGTATGAGGAAGTTATGATTTTTCGAAGTTTCGACTTAGCAGTATGCAGCCCGAATGCTCGATTTGAGACCGAGCGGTTTTTAGCCAAAACAATCTAAATGAGAATTGAAGATCTCATTAATTTTAGTAAAACGATAAAAAGATAGGCGAAAACGGACGTCGGATGAAAAAGTTATGATTTTATAATGGAGTTTTCCTGTCCCGGCCTACTAAAAATAAGTAATAAAAATAAATTCAGAATTAGCCGACAGAGTCTAAACGAAAGTTGTAGATCGTAGTCTCACCTTCGCGTGGATATACATAACGTCGAAAATGGAGCTCGTATGCGAAAGTTACGCAATTTAGAAGTTCGACGAGTCAATTACGCCCAACGTAATTTGAGTACGCCCAACGTACTCAGTCGGATGCAACTTGTCTGACCAATACTCGAGTGCCACCAGTCGACGCACGCAATGACGTCAAAGTACGCCCAGCGTAACTTGAGTACGCCCAGCGTACTGAGTACGCCCTGCGTAATTTGAGATTACGCCCAGCGTAATCCCAGACCCTTAGTCTATAAATAGAACTCGAAATCAGCCATTTTCTCTTGTTCAAACTACTTCTTCTCTCTAGTTTTTGCCTCTTTTTGCGTGTTGTTTGTACCCCGAGGCCCCGGTAATATTCCCAAGCCCCAAAGAAAGATCCGAAGCCCCGAGGATCCCAAAGAGCGTTATTCCCGAGCCGAAGCGCATGATCATCTTCTAATCAAGTGAGTGTGTAGTTACTTTCTTCTAACACATAATTATGAAGTATTTTATACGAAATACGTGTTATCTGTATATATATTGTTGTTTATATGTATGAGTGTGTGGTTACTCTCTTCTAAACACATAAATATAAAGTATTAGCTATGAAATACGTGCTATGCGTTATATATTAATTATCTATATGAGATGGGCTTGGAATTGATGTTTTTATATGGGTGTTAAATGATTTAAACTATATATGTAATTTATATCTACAAATATGTTGGGTAGAACATGGGTAGATGAAATAGTTGATGTGTGTTGAACGAATGTGATAAGAGAAAGGTGAGGATATAATGGTGATGATAATTAGGTGATGAGAAACAGGTGATGATAGAAAGGTGATTATAATTATGTAATGATAAATAGGTGATGTGAGATGAGAGGAGATACCATAACCTTGAACAGTGATGTGGAAATTTGGCGATGTCTTCATCTACCAGAGTATAGATGGTGACCACGAACTATTCTAGATGACCCCGTGGAAACACCAGCAGGCTCATAACCTGTAGGTGATGAATTACGGGTCCAGGCGATGTTGTGGCTACGTATTCATGCGATGATACTCTAACCCTTACTATAAATTACGAGTCCAGGCGATGTTGTGGCTATGTATTCATGCGATGATAGTCTAACCCTTATTATGACTTACTAGTCCAGGCGATGTTGTGACTACGTATTCATGCGATGATCCTTAGGAAAAAGTCCTTAGGAACAAACATACAAGGAAATGTGATGTAAGGAGATGAGAGGTAAATATGATGTAGGAGATGACCCTTAGGATAATTCCTTAGGGAAGGTACTTAAGATATAAATGGAGATAACGGGGATGGGTAATTGAGTTGATTGTTTGATGATTGAATATAATAATTATATTATTGTGGGTTGAAAACCCTATATGCTCACCAGGCTCCCAAGCCTGACCCACTCAGTTTAATTGTATCACAGATATCGATACGAAGCTGCTTTGCAGTGAGAGATTAAAGGAGATGTAAATCATTAGTGTAATTGAATGTAAGTTCTGTTTATGCTTATATGTCTATATCGGAACATGACATCCCGAGGTTTTATTATTAAATGAAAATACATTCTCTTTGAGAAATTTTTTGATAAGTTATTATCATATCTTGTTTTGGGAACAAATTCCGCAACCGTTTTCTTTAAAAGATTACTCTGATTTTATAAAACAAAGCATAAACAAATCGGTCTTTTCTGGCCGTGAAAATGGGGAAGTCACAGTTGGTATCAGAGCATTAGTTTAAGCGAAATAGGAAATTGTAGGAAATTTCTATACTTAAACTTAGAATGCTAAGTAATGATTGTGAGGAGTGTGTCTAAAATATGTTAGGTAGTACACCTAAATTGACACAAGCACTGGTTTATTTTAGGAGTGATGCCTAAAATGCTTTTATGTGCTAAATGTTATATGTTGCCATATATGATATTATTTGTTCGGATCTATGGTCTGTTGCCGACCGGATCTTGAAACCTTATGTGTGTAGGATTCTAAGCGTACGTCTACGATATTAGAACTAGCATGTAAACGTTTCGGAGTGATAAGGATGATTTGAATATCTATCGTGAATAAGGATCTAATTTCACCTTATTCGGTGTATAGATCAAAAATGACAAGAACCAGGGGTGGAGCTGGAAACGTGAACGAAAATAGGAATCAACCACCTGTGGTTGAGCGAGTGGCTGTTGTAGCAGCAACACCTGAACAAATTACAATGGCTGGAGTGCGAACCATGATTCAAGCCATGATGGCTGACCAAAAGGAGGAAATGAGACAATTGTTGCTGAACAACAGGAGTGAACCCTCAATACGAGTTGAACAACCTAAGCTGAATGAGGGGCAGTCGGAAGAAGGGAACTATAGTGGGACCATTGGTCAAGCCAACGCACCAATAGTTCGCCGAAACAATCAGGATGGAGACAATGATGGACGTGGATGAAAGTACAAGGATTTCATGGCATCCAAACCACCATGTCTTTCTAGGAGCCCGACACCGGTGCAAGTTATGGACTGGATCTCCGAGATGGAGACAATGTTTGAAAGTTGCGAGTGTAGCAACAAACAGAAGACCACTCTTGCAATCCCTCTGTTAAAATCTGGAGTACTGAGCTGGTAGAAGTTACTGGATGGTTCAATGCCTAAGGGGGAAGCTAGAAAGATGTCTTGGGAAGAATTCGTGGAGCAAATGAAAATGCAATACTGCTCTGAGCAGGATCTTCTGGAAATCAACAATGAGTTCCAGAATTTAAAGAAGGGAAAATTGAGCGTCACTGAATACGCTACAAGCTTTACGGAGAAGATGAAGCCTATTCCATACCTAATTCCGACTGAACTTTCCAAGGTCAACAAGTTTGCCAATGGATTACCAGCGGACTTTGGTCCGATAGTCAAGCAAGCAACCACTCTGAAAGCCGCCATCTGGGCAGCTAAGAATGTTGAGACCCAAATAAGGGAAAAGGGTCTAGAGAGAGAGTTGAAGTTGGATGGAAAAGGAAACACGAGGGATCTTCAATGTTCGACAAAGAAACCAAACTCTCGAAATCCGGAGGAAAAGATGAAACCAAGTGGTGTGAAAATTGCAAGAAGAAGCACTTCGGAAGATGCGATAGAGAAGTGACCTGCTATAAGTGTGGTAGGATCGGTCACTATTCCAGAGATTGTACGTTCGACAATATGAAGTGTTACGAATATGGAGATGGTGGTCATATTTCGAAGAACTGCCCAAAGAAAGACAAACCTGCAAAGAAAAATGTATCGCCACAGCCAAGGGCAATCCACATGATCCTCGACGAAGCGAATCAAGGATGAGTATTTTATATCCAACGATCAAGTTATGAAGTAACAGTGTGAATAGTAACTTATGATGTAGCCTATTAGAGGCATAATATAGGGTGAACCAGAACTTTTGTGTAATAGTTTCAAGAATTAATATAAACCATGGTTTTGTTATCTGGTGTGTTGAATGATTATATGATTTATGTATGGTGACTTGGTTAACTGCGAGACAATACTTGGGACGAGTATGAGTAGGTGTGAATGGTAGTAGAGATTTATACTACCGGAAGCACAAGACTCGCACTTGGATCAGGGAAAGTCGCAAGGTTACCAAGAAGCTATTAATTGATTTCGTTTTATTCAAGTTTGTCATGACCCTTGTTTCGGTAGTGGCTAGTGGGATGATGGTTATTTCGACCCTAGTGGTCATATTAAATTGAGTCCGACTACGATGAGAGGTCATCGGGAATCGACCCATCGGTTAGTTAAAATAGATAAATGAATGTATTTACCCTAAGAAGAAGAAGGAGTCCACAATAAGGATTTATTTTTGTAACTTTAAGATTTCGATTGAAAGTCCAACATAGTACGAAGAGTAGATGCAGGATTGAGCATCAAGGTTATTACTTAGGGTGGAGAGATAACTTATGGAGTCAGTATATGAATCCTATTTCGTTGATGATTCCGGGACGTAATCATCCTAAAGGGGAGATAATTGTAACGCCCGTAGATCCGGGCTAGTCAATTTAGAGACGATAGGCGTCAAAAATGAATTTTTGATGAAAGATTATTTAGAATGAATAATCTTAACTAAGTTATAGTATATGTTACAAGGTTTCCGTACATATGAAGAACACTGAAATCCGTGTTATAACGAAGAAGTTATGACCTGTCGAAGTTTCGCGACAGAACCGGCACGACACAGCGCGACGTAAAAAGTGAATTTACGTTAGAGCGATATTTAGCCTTAGCAGTCTAAATGAAAGTCGTAGAATACGTTAAACCATGAACGTGCATAAAAAGAACGCCCAAATCTGACTTCGTATGAGGAAGTTATGATTTTTCGAAGTTTCGACTTAGCAGTATGCAGCCCGAATGCTCGATTTGAGACCGAGTGGTTTTTAACCGAAACAATCTAAATGAGAATTGAAGATCTCACTAATTGTAGTAAAACGATAAAAAGATAGGCGAAAACGGACGTCGGATGAAGAAGTTATGATTTTATAACGGAGTTTTCCTGTCCCGGCCTACTAAAAATAAATAATAAAAATAAATTCAAAATTACCCGACAGAGTCTAAACGAAAGTTGTAGATCGTAGTCTCACCTTCACGTGGAAATAAATAACGTCGAAAACGGAGCCCGTATGCGAAAGTTACGCAATTTAGAAGTTCGACGAGTCAATTACGCCCAACGTAATTTGAGTACGCCCAGCGTACTCAGTCGGATGCAACTTGTCTGACCAATACTCGAGTGCCACCAGTCGACGCATGCAATGATGTCAAAGTACGCCCAGCGTAACTCGAGTAAACCCTACGTAATTTGAGATTACGCCCAACGTAATCCCAGACCCTCAACCTATAAATAGAACTCGAAATCAGCCATTTGCTCTTGTTCAAACTCTTTCTTCTCTCTAGTTTTTGCCTCTTTTTGCATGCCCTTTGTACCCCGAGGCCTCGGTAATATTCCCAAGCCCTGAAGCAAGATCCGAAGCCTCGAGGATCCCGAAGAGCGTTATTCCCGAGCCGAAGCGCTGCCCGCAAGGAGCTGGTTTTTGTGAAGATCTTCCAGATCTACGGAGAAACACTACTTCTGCAAGCCGTAGTGCTGCCCGATCATCTTCTAATCAAGTGAGTGTGTAGTTACTTTCTTCTAACGCATAATTATGAAGTATTTTATACGAAATACGTGTTATCTGTATATATATTGTTGTTTATATGTATGAGTGTGTGGTTACTCTCTTCTAAACACATAAATATAAAGTATTAGCTATGAAATACGTGCTATGCGTTATATATTAATTGTCTATATGAGATGGGCTTGGAATTGATGTTTTTATATGGGTGTTAAATGATTTAAACTATATATGTAATTTATATCTACAAATATGTTGGGTAGAACATGGGTAGATGAAATAGTTGATGTGTGTTGAACGAATGTGATAAGAGAAAGGTGAGGATATAATGGTGATGATAATTAGGTGATGAGAAACAGGTGATGATAGAAAGGTGATGATAATTATGTAATGATAAATAGGTGATGTGAGATGAGAGGAGATACCATAACCTTGACCGGCGATGTGGAAATTTGGCGATGTCGTCATCTACCAGAGTATAGATGGCGACCACGAACTATTCTAGATGACCCCGTGGAAACACCAGCAGACTCATAACCTGTAGGTGATGAATTATGGGTCCAGGCGATGTTGTGGCTACGTATTCATGCGATGATACTCTAACCCTTACTATAAATTACGAGTCCAGGAGATGTTGTGGCTATGTATTCATGCGATGATAGTCTAACCCTTATTATGACTTACTAGTTCAGGCGATGTTGTGACTACGTATTCATGCGATGATCCTTAGGAAAAAGTCCTTAGGAACAAACATACAAGGAAATGTGATGTAAGGAGATGAGAGGTAAATATGATGTAGGAGATGACCCTTAGGATAATTGCTTAGGGAAGGTACTTAAGAAATAAATGGAGATAACGGGGATGGGTAATTGGGTTGATTGTTTGATGATTGAATATAATAATTATATTATTGTGGGTTGAAAACCCTATATGCTCACCAGGCTCCCAGCCTGACCCACTCAGTTTAATTGTATCACAGGTATCGATACGAAGCTGCTTTGCACTGAGAGATTAAAGGAGATGTAAATCATTAGTGTAATTGAATGTAAGTTCTGTTTATGCTTATATGTCTATATCGGAACATGACATCCCGAGGTTTTACTATTAAATGAAAATACATTCTCTTTGAGAAATGTTTTGATAAGTTATTATCATATCTTGTTTTGGGAACAAATTCCGCAACCGTTTTCTTTAAAAGATTACTCTGATTTTATAAAACAAAGCATAAACAAATCGGTCTTTTCTGGATGTGAAAATGGGGATGTCACAGCTAAGGCTTACGAGAAATCAAAGTAGACGAAATTAGGATGATATAAAATGTGGATTAATCAATATTCATTCGTTAAGACAATACAAAAATCAGTAATCACAAATACATTTCAACATCGGAAAACATCGGGGTTTCCGGGGAATTCAATACTACTCGCTCGAAACTTTATAACTATAATACAAAATACCCTTCATATATATGTTTTTGAAATCATTCATGCATCAACTTATGGATCTTCACACTTTGATAAACAAAAGTCTTTTTAGAAAATATCGGATTTTCTGGGTTTTACAAACTACACAAATCATTTTATCACAACATTGCTTATGAACTCACAAACATTTCATATGTTGACGTTTTTCCAAAATAACTTGTATTTTCACGTAGCATGTAAGCGGAAGAGTAATATGAAGTAATGCTAGGATGTTATGTTGTTAAAAGCACTCAAACAATTTGTGTCATGAATGTGTAATGTTAAAACAATGTACTTGATGTGAACAATCCCAGTTGTAATATATTGATGCATTGTAACGTTTATGTTATGCTTCATGTATATTCATTGCGAGGATATTCAATTAAAGTCACTCGAGCCCTCGGATGTTTCTACCATCTGGTTCGGGGGGTGTGACATGAATGATCTATCTGTTGCACTTTACAATGTCTATTGCAAAGTTTCAATAGCAAAGGAACTTTAGGAATTATTGGAAAGAAAGTATAATATCAATGATGTTGGAACCAAGAAGCATGTTGTTGCGAAATTATTCGTGTTCAAAATAACTCGAAATCTACTAAATGATTCAAGTCCAAGATCTTTTGGACGTTATACATGATAACCTTGCAGAAGGAATGGTTATTAATAAGACTTTCCAAGTTACATCAATGATTGAAAACTTTCCTCATTATTTGATAGACTTCAAGAACTACCTTATGCATAAGAGAAAAGAGATAAATGTGTAGGAGCTTGTGGTGTCTCTTCGTATTGAAAAAGACGACCGCATGGAGTTCAAGAAAGATAGCCGTTTTAAATCTTTAAATATCCATGTTGTGGTCGTTGGTCAATCTTCCAATAACAAAGGCAAGGGTTCATAAAAAGGAAAAATGAAAGGGTAAAAACATGGGCCCTAAAACTGGAAACATCAAGAAGAAGTTCAAATGCTAAAATTATGGATAGCTGGGTTGCAAAGCTTTGGAGTGCCCACAACCTAAACGAGATAATCCGTATCAAGAAAATATGGTCAACATTTATGTGGAGTTGGCGGCCATGATTAAATATCATACAATCATGACCTTGTAAGTGAATATTTTTTATACAAACTCAAAATAATGATGGATCGATATCGAAGCTATTTGTCATACGTGTCATGACAAGAGCAATTTAAACACCTACACGGATATTGACGATGGTGAAATCTTTATTTGGGAAATAAATCCACTATGTATATCAAATGTGATCATGATGTTATTTTTAAATGAAAATGGGGAAACATTTGAATCTTAGGGATGTTTTTTATATTCTAGAACTTTGTAAGAATATATTATCGATTGATTTGTTGAATAAGTTTGGTTTTAATATTGTGTTTGAGCTAGACCATTTTTTTGTCCAAGAGAGGTATGTTTGTAGGAAAAGGATATGCCTTGAAAAGCACATACCAAAGTTTGATATTTATTCACCACGTATGTTGACGCCAAAATTATTATATCATCTTTCCAAAAGGTTGATGGAAAAATTGGAACCTCTTTATTTAATTCACACTAATATGTGTAAATTAAAATTGATTCCTACTATGGGTGGTAATAAGTTATTTATCACGTTCATTGATTATAGCACAATATATATAGATATATATATATACACACACACACACACACACACACACACACTGAAGAGTAAAGATAAAGAAATAAAAAAAATTCATTTTATATATAAATAAAATCTCATTTTGAATAAAAATAAAGTTGAGAATCAACTATACGAGAAAATCAAGGTGGTTAGAAGTGACGAGTGGGGATTATGTTTCTCCATATGCTAAATTTTTTTTCTCAAAATGGAATTTGTCATGAATTCAAGGCATCTTATGTTGAATTAGGTGTCTAAGCCCATAACTATAATTGTGATAAACTTGAATTGATAGTAGCATAGTTCTTTTGGGTAGCCTTCAAACTTGACAGTTGAATAGGATAATTTTTAGAGAGAGAAGAATGATTTATTAATTTATTACTTGGTTACTAAATTAATTAATAATAAAAATAAATGATTTACTAATGTATTACGGAAATAATATATTAATTAGAAATCATATTGTTTAATTAAGATTTAATCAGAAATTTATTTGGAACTAATTTTGGGATTAAATGAATTAATTGAAAACGCAGGGACTAAAGGTGACGATGTGCAATAGTTGAGCATTAAGCATTCTTGAATCTCCCTATAGCTGGGGGAACGAAATCTAGATGCTTGTAGGGTTTCCTTGTGCTCTAAGGGCGCCTTGCATGCTTAGGGAGGAAGTTAAGGAATTAGGGTTATCTTGAATACATCTGCCTTATCCAGTACCTTCCTAACACCTATATAAACTCTCCTTTGGGTTAGATTTCGTCATGCACTCCTCTAAAAGGATTAGATCCGAAATTATTCTTCCTTTATCTCTCTTTAAAGTATTCCTTGGTTGCTTGAGTTTGTTTGTGAGCCATTAAAGGCGTGAAACTTGTGGTGCTTTCCACCAAAAGTCTTTCAAGCAAGGATTCATGATTGTTTACAATAACAATCTTAAAGGTATGTAACTAAAACCTGATTTTTTTTCTATTTTGAAAATTATAGTAGCACACTAGGGCTTCTTCATTTGTGTTCATTGTTTGCATGTTCACTTAGAGAAAACTTAGATCCAATTAATTTAGGGTTGCATGCACACATAGGATTCTATGTTTTGCTCATTACCCATCAGTGGTATCAGAGCCTATGATTAGTATTCTATTGAATACTTGCAAGTAGAGCCTATGATTAGTATTATGTTGAATAGTTGCAATTGTGATCTTGTTTAAAGGAGAAGGTAACAACATCGACATTCTGTTCAATGAACTTGTCGAGATGTTCTTAGAACTCGTCGAGTTTGGTCCTCCAACTCGTCGAGTTGGTGCATCTGATGTCTTTCTCGGATTTCTTGCCTACTTTATTTTATGGGTTAAAATTCGGTAATTATCTTTTGTTTATTCTGCCATAATATGTTTTTGGTAATATAAGATAATTCAATAAAAATCTAAATGTTAGTAGATAATTATGGATTAGATAATGATGATTTATTTGATTATAGTTATCTTTATTGATAGGGTTAATGATTTAATTAATTGATTAATTAAAAGATAATTAATATATCCATAATAGGCTACTAGATAGTTATTAATTAGATTATTAATATTTTTTGGTTGTTTGAAATTTAAAATTAAAAGGTTTAATTTTGGAAATTTAAAATGGAAAACCCTAAATATATCTTTATGGATTTTGTTAATGATAATTGTTAAAACCATAGGTGGTTTAAATATAATTAAAATAAATGTTTAATTTATTAAAAGATTAAACCCTTAGTATTTTAAATGTTTAAAATACACCCTATACTTTATGTAAGATTAAATGTTTAATATTTACTGTATGTATAATACGAGTTAGTTGAACCGCTAGTACGTCTCATTCACGAAGTCATACTATAAGGAGAGTTTAAGGAAGTGGCTTGTAAAATGATCATCATTTGGTATCCATTCTTACCCACCACTCTCTTGTATGGTGGAGGGTCATTAGCCAGACGGGTTCGATATGACACTTAATCCTCATTAAAAGTATTAGGATAAAGTAACTAAACCATTTTCTAAAATCTCTTTCTTAATTACTTTAGGAAAAATGTGAATTTGATGCTAACCCATGAAATTGCACATTGCACCTTATTGGGTGTTAGTGGAGTGTGTGTGGTTAACTGGTACACTAATGTTGAACTAATATTGTTGGGAATGGGTGTCTTGTAAATTATCGTTCAGTTAATGGAGCGCGTGTGGTTAACCAACACGTTAATTTTAGATGATAAATGATATCGAGAGTACCAAGCTAATTTACATGGTTATTCACATCTCGTTTATGATCCTCGAAATCCCAGTCACAAAGTGAGAGCATAATCAAGATTAAACATGTCATTGAATACTTAAATGAATCTCAAAAGGATCTAGGAGTTTCATTAGATTGAATTTGGTAAATGCTTACCTACCTAAAATAGATTCGAATTTGATAACGACATCCCTCTTCAGAATTCAAATCGAAAATATGGATACTAGACTTAATTTAAATTTTGGGTTAATAATTAAGGATTAAATAAATCAACTAACTGGAATTTTTTACTCCCTTTATAGATGTCGTGTCAAGACAACAATGGTTCTTATTGTCCTTCTGGAAATGGTTTTCCTTCTGAAGATGATCTTCCATAAGTTGATCAAGGTGAAAGAATGTTCCCTTCATTAAATGGTGGAACTGGAAATCATGATTCCCCCAACTCTTCCTCCACCAATGATTCTCCCCGACCCACGATTTCTTCAACTTGAACAGTTCAAAGTCACTCAAGTCCTATTGGCATGTAAACATCAAGATGGAAATTCTATGTGTGCACATATTCTAAAAATGAAATTGCACATTGACAGATTGGGAATGTTAGGTGTGATTTTCCCAAGGGAGCTGGTCATTGACGTGGTTCTAGTTTCGCTTCCTGACTCATATGGTCAATTCATTAAAGACTTTTATGAGAGGGACCACGATGTGACCTCAATCGATCTGACACATATGTTGATGTTGATTGTTGCTGAAGTGGAAATGCTTAAGAGAACAGTTGAAAAAAGAGTGTTTGAAGGATCTATCTCCTAAAACTCCATCGAAAATAGCAACAATGGTAGTCCAGAAAAGGTTTCTCTTCCCAATGGAAAGGGTTCGGCCAAGATCAAACCGTGTGACCATATGGTAAAGAGAATGACTAATTCTGAGATAGTCCCATGTGTGATTCCTAAAGAGTCCATATGCTTCTATTGCTAGTTGAAGGGACATTGGATGCAAAGATGCCCTGTCTACCTGGAAGATCACAGAGATAGTAAAGTCAAGTTGTTTGACTCTACTTCAGGTACATCCACTATCTAACTCTACTTTATTAAGTTCCTATTCATATATTTTAAATACATGACATGATAGTCACATTTTAATGTTTTGCAACATCTAAGAGAAAGAATAAAGCTTAAGAAGAGCAAGCTGAATCTGATCGTGAGAGATGGATTTTGGTCGCATAATTCGATGATCGGATTTTTGAGCTGCTGATTAAGAGTTATTATAGACTAATAGCTTGCTTAGGAAATGTCTAGATACATAGTTTCATATATTAGAATTGCAAGGACAAAATTTTTCCACGCATTATCAATAAAATGAACTTTTCATTTACTTTATATATCCTTGCAATGGCATTTACGAAAATTGGTGGTTATATTTCTATTATTAGCAATGTTAAGTGTGGATTGATTCTTAATTATATCGTTTATTGTAATGTCATAATTAACCAAGTGAAAAGGAAATTCTCATCACCCAAGTTTCAATTAGATAGAAACTTGGAGTCATACAATTTGATTATGTGATGTATGAGAATCTTGATCTTTGGAAAATTAAGACTAATTCATTGATCAGATGTCTATGTGAATCAAAGTGAAAGACTAAAGGATCTAGTATACATTGATGTGGACTGGTCAGATCCACCACAAAGCACGATAAGTTTATTCTTCATCATTTACTGATGGTTCAGTAAATGTGGTTATGCTTATAAGATCAAGTGTAATTATGATTATTTGAAAATGTTTCAAAGAATAGTAGAACAAATAAAAGTATTTATTAGGCAGAAAGATAAAAGTTTCTCCAATCTGAAAGGAAAGCAGAATACTTTAGTATTGTGTCTTGTGATCATCTTAATGATTATGAAACGATGCCACAATTGATCCTCTAAATCAATCTTGGTAAATTTGTTTCAACTAAGAACAGGAATCAGATATTACTTAAAATGGTTTAATCGAGACATGAGTCACACTTCGTTTCCAAAATCATGTTTTAGAGTCTTGCTCTAGTAACTACGAATCGTATTTTGAAGCTTATTCTATTCTAAGTAGGTTTATAATACCTCATGAAATGTGGAGTAGAAATGTACTTTACTCTAGCACATTTGAAATTGGAAGTTGTGATGTTTTCGTTAAAACATAGATAAACTTAGACCAATTCTATGAAAGTGTTTCATGACAAGAATCCACACTAAATTTTGAATGTTTGTTTTGCTCATCGAGGAATGGTCCTTGAGAGAGAAATTTATATGTTAAGAAGTTAGTGGGAGTCTTATCTATCTTGAAATGTTACAGGAGTCAATTAAGAATAAACCTTTTAGTTATCACTAGCACACGACCTGAGGTTGATTACCTATCGTGTTAAGTTGACACATTCGTGTTTCTGTGCGCCTTCTAGTTAAGTTGATTATTCATGTCAATTTTATGGTTCTCATTCTACTACAAAAGGCATAGCACATTGGTCAGTGATAGTACATTGGTCAATGGAAGTGAGCTGCTTAAACAACATGGAAGACATGGTAGGCCCTTGTGCTACCAGAAAGCAAGAGATTAAGAATGAGTAAAGTTCAGTCCATGAAAGGAAAACCTAAAATTGATATTGGTTTTGTCCTCAACATTAACTTATGATTGTAGGTTGGAATTGATAAATTCACATGGATAGGAACATATACACCATCAAATCTAAGTAGTAAAAGGTTTCTCTCTAATTCTTGAAAATGTTTATGAGGAAATACTTTTGCTTATAGATTTTAAACATTTGATAAATATCATAATGATTAGAAGTTGTGATAATTGCGTTCTCCAGTTTTCATTTACGACATCCCTTTTCATAGTTCGAATTGTCAGAAATGACAAGAAATAGTTTGAACATTCATGACTTATTCGCTGTAAGTTATGAATAAGTATATAAATCCTGGAACATATGCATATGCATATGCATATACATATACATATGTATATGCATATACATATACATATGCATATGCACATATATTGTTACTAATCCATTTAAATGAGGTCAAGCTTTAGTAAAAAGCTAATTTTTGATTTTATATTTTCATCTTTTATTTTATCAAATTACCAAGAAAAGTAAAAGTAACTATTGTAATACCACTTTTTAAAAACCTCCAAAATGAACAAATTTAACATCCATAAGAACTAAAAAGGCCCTCAAAAACCGATTTTCAGGGCTTTAGCTTTGACCATGACATTGCTGGTGCTATTATTCCACTAATTATATCCATATACTTGACATTCGGTGCTATTATCAAAAGCAAAAGCTTCCTTTGACCAACAAACCCCAAGATGAATGATTTGTAATTCAACGTACCCGTTGTTGTTTTAGCAGAACTGGTCTTCATCTTCATTCACAAGTTGTTGCGTCACTACTTCTTTCTCAAACTATTTCCCATATGTCACGTTTAACATAACATACCTTGCCTTTTACAATAAACAAAACCCAAAATTACCAATTTATCCTTATGCATTCAAAAAAGAGATCGATTTAGGAATAATAAGAGCTATTTAACCTAAACCAAAACTTATGGTTTTGAAGCTCTTCGAAATTCTCTTCCAACATCGTTTAGTAAAACACCTTCGTTGAAGAGATACATATCTAAGAACATTGTCCAAGAAATCACATCTCTTTTCCCCATCGTTGAAGAGATACATATCCAAGAATGTTAAGAACGAGCCATTTCCATTTTTCCTAATCTTAAAATGAATTTTATTAAGGAATTACATACTGACACATCGTCTTCATATCCAAGTTTAATAGCTAAACTCAAAAGTGTCACTCCTAATGAAATTTTTTCCATTTTAGTAGAAGCTCTTACAATGGAAACAAATGTAACATCATTTGGGTTTACCTCGGATCTTAACATTTCCATGAAGACTCTATTGCTTTTGACTGTATTCCATTTGACAACACCCCGTTATTTTGTAGTTGTCCAAGAAATTACAATCTGAAACAGGTTTCTTTGAAATAATCACATGGATTCATGCACTCTACCATATATTAAATAACTAGAAATTAAAGCAGTCCAGGAAATCTCGTTTCATTCAAGCATTCCAACAAACTACTTGTAGGCTTAATCTTTGTTCCCTAATCAACATTGGATAATATTAAACACTTATGAACAATCATATCAAACCCTTCAGGGTCTATAAGTAATTGATCAACTTCAGATGATCTTCTAAAATCTAGATACATGATGAGTAATTTGAATGCTACATCTCTTTGTGATAAAATGCCAATATTATACAAATAGCCTTGGATAACATAAGCTTTTGTGATTAGACATTGTTTTGAGCAATGTTTTAAGACTAAAATGTTTGCTTTAATATAGCCAACAAGAGTATCAATCAATTAGAAGTGGTAGTGGTGAATGGAAGGTCCGTGTAAACGGAAAAGAGAGGGGTGGTGAAGAAGTCGAAAGATGAAAGAAGAAATGGGAAGGCGTGCAGGAGGTCTTCAGTGAAAGGGAATAATCAGTAGGCAGATCTTACATTTAACCCTAATTCTACTTGTGTTGCATTTGATTATTTAGCCGGAGGATGGTGGTTTGATTAAGAAGTCGAAAGATGAAAGAAGAAGCTACAAATGGAGTTCATTGGTTTGATCCTTCAAAAGGAATTAGTTGGTGATCTTTATTCTAAGCGGAGTGAGATGCACCAAGGGGGATCACCAACAACACAAAGCTCATCGCACACCATCCCCTGGTTCGTGCCAAGGGTGCTCGCCAAGGCAATGCATCAATTAATCAACGAGAGGAGAGAGGTGAAATAGAATGGAAAAGGTGGAGAGAGAGTGTGTGTGTGGGTGGATTGTGATTGACCCCTTTTTATTCTAGTTTTATTTGTTTTATTCTTCCAAAATCAATGTGAAGTTTACCACCATTCCCCAAGAATTACATGGTCAACATGTTTTTTTTGCCAAATGCTTAGATAACATAAATAAAATGATACAATATTATCATAAGAGCATCTACAATGATGAGTTCAATGGAAGAGTTGAATGAGGTAACAAGTCTATGTGTCATTCAATGGATGAAACTCCACCATTATGAGATGCCACATTGACATTCAATGGATTTGGAGTTCAATGACCATTTAACTCTTCAATGGGATAAAGAAAGGTTTTAATTCTTAAATATTTACTATAAATTACATTTTGTAACATTCTATTGAACATTGTAAAATTCAATGCATTGTATGAAAAATATAATAGCGTTGTATGAATTATAGAAAGATGATGCGGTAATCCATTGAACTTTATGGAGTACAATGCATTGTGGATGCATAAATTCACCATTGCTCGTTCTTGTCTAATATTTCTATTACTTCACATTTTTGTTTAAAACTTTACATGTTATTCATCATTTGAAGTTGTACAATAAAAAGTACACTTACTAAGCAACGCTACGACTAATAGAAATGTGTGGGTATATCATTTTGTACCGCAAATTATGGAGGTTATCATTCCATTACAAATAATTTCAACTTTTAAATATAATAGCTTCTTTGTATTTAACCTTTATATCTAATTTACTTTAACAATCATACAACGAATGAAAAGGCAAACGGACAGTTGCGCTGCTAAGCCCTTTTGTATGGTAAAACCAATTATTTTGAAGACTACATCCATAGATCTAGGAGATATAACATTGTTATGCATGATCCGTTGTAGTCTACTAAGAAGCTCCACCGCAAGGAAACCAAACGTACAAATGAAAATGGTATGAACGCGTGTTGATTTTCCATGCACGTTTGGTGACCTTGCATTTAGCAGCTTTTAATGCAGTTTGTCCCGCCGTGAAACCCCCGGCCCTCAAGCTTACGAGAAGGGATACCCCTGTAAGGTTTACACAAATGTGTTTCTCTCCAACCCATCCAAAAATTAAAACGTCAGCTTGCCTAAAGGATGACCTTCCTTCTATCGGGTAAGTCAGGAAATTCACCAGAGCCTCTTTCTAGGCGGAAACCCCGACACGCATACATATGTCGACCAAAACATCCCTAACCATATCATGCCTGTATTTGAACATCGGGAGTTCTTTGCAATGAACTGCATGCTCGCTGAAAGAGTCCAAACATGCATTGCGGAATACCGGACATATCCCATCGGATGGGAATATTGGAATCATGAGTCGATATTTGAGGATGGTACAATACTCAACCGGAGCTATATGCTGGCCAAGCCTATCTATAGGGATAGCTAGAAGAAAATCCAGATCATGTTGTGCACGTAAATACTGAAAATTGTTTTCTGTCGAGCCGTCATATTGAAATTCACTTCCATATCTTGAGTAATTTTACTAGAAATGGCACTCGTAGATGTATTCTGAGATTTAAAAGGTGCAGTGTCCTTAGTAGTAAAACTGTTAAGGTCAATGTCCACGTGAAATAACCAAATTACCTGCAAAGCTAACCATTTTCCTTCTAATATTTTGCTGATTAACCACTACATACAAAAATTGTCTGCTCGAAGTTCTATGCTCTTTTGTATTAGCTTTTTGGATTACTTTTTGAAGATTGTACACTAAGGTTTTCCATTACGAAAATTTAATTTAATGTGTGATACCACCTCAACCTGCATAGGGCCCACGTGGGCGGTTTAGAACACTAACAATGTTTTAGTGTGTCAACGAACCCTGTACCTTGTGTATGAAATGCTAACCCGTTGATACCACTCTTCTATAACAAACTCCTAAACACACAAGCATCCAATAACATTTTCCAGAATACATGTAGAAAGATAAATAAGGTGAAGCAGCTTTTGAATATCAAAATGAATCTCATGTTTCATTTTCTTGTTATTTGAAGTATAACAAAAGCTAGTAGAAAACCAAAAGAGTACCACTAGTGAAATAGAATAACCATGCATGTTTTAGTTGTACCTTGTGGGTACAGTAGTTAGAGATAAGGTGCATGTGACGAATGCAGGTCCATCATAAGACTGAAAGAGAGAAGGCCCCAACTGACCTGACGTATAATCAACTCCAGATAGTCCAACCATGTGATTCTCAGACGTGTGGAGCCGGACCCACTGTTTTATAAAATTTTCATTTTCATGGAATGAAAGGCCACGTAAATTTGTGATAAATCTCATTTTACTCCTTTTAAACGTAATTTTAGTTTCATTTACGTGGCCAAACACATGTCCACTAGTTACCAATAAACATCAAACCAAAATATCTAGTCTTTTGATAAGAGGTGAGATGCTATCGGCATAAATGATGTTCAATAATGATATTCCGTTTCATAATTGGAACCAAAAAGAAAATAATTTATAAGTATTGGGAATTAGAGTATATGTTTATTAGGTGGAATATAATAATGGTTGAATGAAATGAGCAAGAATACCATTTTCTTTCGTGACTTTAAAATAACAATACAAATCGTGAATATGTGCTTGCGCATTCACGGGTATAGTTTTATGACAAAAGCAACAGAAAAGTCTTCACGCGAGACGTATATCGTTCGTGAGGAAAGCTTGTAATTTGTTTCTCCTTAATGCATCCATTATTAAACGGAATTGTGGTTTTACAAGATGAAGCACACAATATTCTAATCAACGGTCTACAATTTTTTAAAAATGGTATGTACGTTTAAACAACGAGAAAATCTGCTAATGGGATATATGTGGATGTTCTAATTCCCATATAGTTACATTTTTCCTCTAGTGAAACGAAATTCTGTGTTGCAATGAGTCGTCTACTAGGCTTGTTTATTGTTGTTTTTTCCTATTTCAACCGTGATTATGAATGGTTGCAAAAATGGATTATTACCTACACGGATCCCATGCACGGGTGTGATTTAGTGATTTCACTTTTATGTATCTAACCAGGTGTAAAACTCGTATGTTAATAATAAATATTTTTTTAAATAAAATTTTGAAATAAAGAATGAATAAATATATTACTTGTAATTTTTTATAATATTTATTATATTTAATACTTTATATATATATATATATATATATATATATATATATATATATATATATATATATATATATATAAAAGTCTAAGATTATGTGGTTTTTTAATTTTAAAATTTGAAAAAAATCATTAATTGACATGTGGATATTATTTATTAAAAAAATATCAAAGAACAACAAGTATCAAAACTTATCAGAAATTGACCTATGGCAAAAAAAATTAAAGAGGATGTGCTCTTGCTATCACACCTCTTGCTCATATTATCAATTATAAGTAATAGCATAAAAGACATTTTGCTTACACCAATATTTCAATTTGACATTTTGTATTTTTTGTCTTAAATTTAACACTGTATTTTTCAATTTTTTACAATTTTGACTACTTGACCGAACAAATATATAAGGTTACTTGTTGACGTGTCAATTTTGGTGGTGTGACATGCTGACATTACATTATAACTTGTCAAAATTTAAAAAAAAATCCACAAAAGACACTAAGTTTTCATAATTTTTTCGATTTTGACACTATGTTTTATTTATTTATTTATTTATTTCAATTTTGATATTTTATTTTTTGTTCCAAATTGAACATCATTTTTCCAAATTTATTCAATGTTGATAATTTTCCATTTATATATTAAAAACAAGATTTTTATATAAACACAACGTTTTTTTTTTACATTCAAAGCATAATATTATGTATAAATATGCATTAATTATATCATGACAACTAAACTAACCATAAGCTTCGAATAAAATGTAAAAATTTCATTTATTGCAAACCTGACTTCTAGGCTTTGATCGACTACTCGCCTCCAAACCTCCAAAATCATTTTAAAGTTACGTATTTAATATAAAGTGCTATTTTATATATATATATATATATATATATATATATATATATATATATATATATATATATATATATATATATATAAGGCTCGAATGTAAAAAAAAAAATTAAAAATAAATAAACCTTGTATTTATACAAAAAATATGGTTTTTAAATGAAAAAAATGTATTTGTATGGATTAAAATATATTAAAAAAATAGTTATAAAGTTTCAAATGGAAAATTTTATAGATATCTTAATTATATAGATATCTTATACAACAAAATACAATTCTTACACCTCACCTTATTAAATTATTTAACATTTTAATACAATTGTAATTATATAATATAGTAAATAAAAAGTTCCTTTAAGAACAGTAACCTATTCCTATTGGTTCTTTTTTTTTTTTCTAGTGAGGATTACATTTTTTTTATTATATTATAGACTGCTTTGGACATTGACTGTTTGACATTGCCATCGTCATCACATCCCTTCACTGTTTTCTGCCACGTCGCCATTCACCGTTTCATATGCTTTTTCACCGACACCGACCCACCTCCGGTTTTCTTTGATGCTCTTTGATTTTCTCCAGGTAATTCGCTTTCTTATTTTCATTTTCTTTCTATGTTCCATGTCCTATTCTGATTCATTGATTGATATTATTATTGCTTGCAAACCTAAATTGCAGCTGCAATGGCGGTCATTTGAAGGTTTTGATCGCACAAAACTTGACCAGAGCTACTATTCATCTGGCAATTTAACTCCACCTTGGTTACACCATTCACCCCCTAAAATGCCTCTATACCTTTACTCCTCTTCTTTTACAACTCTTTTCTGTATTTCCCATCCCTACCATCCAACACTTCACTGCCTATCTCTCCTTTATCCATCTTCAATTGACGACGACCATGATTTTCTCCCATACATATACATCGTCGCCTATTTCCGCTAACACTGACCTCTTAGGAACGCAAAGTCCACCATCAGTGCTTACAATCTGCTTTGATTTCCCGATCAGTGTAGCTCATGTATGTTCTTCGCATCTATCGACTCGATTTCTTTCTTTTGATTTTCTAGGGTTTGTCTCTTACTTACCTGTTCGACACAATCTCCGATTTCTTGTTTTCTCCTATCCATATCCACCGTCGCCTACTTTCACTAACTCTGACCTCTCACGAACGCAAAGTCGACTGCCAGCGCCTATAATCTGCTTCGATTTCCCGATCGGTGTAGCTAATCTCAGGTATGTTCTTCGCATCAGCACTACAAGGCTTTATTATGTTCAAATGTCACATCACTTACAATTGAAGCAAAAGGTTACTTGACGCTTTCTCATTGTCCTTTTATATTTTCAATTTGATGTATTTATAAAAAGAATAGTTATAAATAATATCAGATTACTTACCTGTCCAATTTGGCTGTGTTTTATAATCACGTAAGACTCTTGAAGTTTAATACACTTCATTGACCCTGCCATAAATAATAACATTGAATGCTTTCTATCCCTGTATGTGTAGAATTGTAGATCTCATTAAAGTGGAAGTTGCGGATGAAGAAGATCAACACATCAAGAGGAAGGTGTCGGAGGTTGTCAGAATCTTTCAATACTATCAAGGATGTTAATTTGCAGCTAGCTGCATCAACTACTAGGGAGCTAATTGAAGATCATCTTGAGTATGTTGGGGTGTTCAAAGAGATGGCAAATTAAGAGCAACTATGGTGATATTGGTCTTAAATACAGAAATGACCAGATAACTGGTTATGTTGCTTCTCATATGGCTATTGTTTTCTCAACATTCCATATATTCCTTACTAAGGTATATGTATCTTCATTTTGTTCATATTTTTTTATCCGTCTTAATGATTAGAGAGTCCATAATGGTTTTTTTTCGATTTCAAATTCCTTTTTTGTTTTTTGTTTTATATCCTTTGCTTTTTTTGTTCTTATATATATATTTTTTGTTAAAAAAATACATAAAAATATAGAAAGTTGGAAATATTGTTACAATTTAAAATAAAAATTTTGTTACTTTTATAAAAGTATAAATATAAAACATTGTTAGAAATCTGAAGTGTTAATATTCATTGATTCATGTAACAAAAGAGGATGAAGCATTAATAAAAAGAGATATATTAAGGTTAACCACAATAAAGACCAAAATGGAAGGATGTAGATATGAAATGACAATATTATAACCGAAGAAATATCAAAAAGATACTTGTTTTATTGTTGTTGTCTCCTTGTGCTTTTTTTTCCTACGAAACGTATTCTTAATTCTTTATTAAGTAACTTTAATTCTAAACCTTGTATTCGTTTTTATACGGCTATGAAAATGTCCCTCAAGAAATCAATAGACTAAGGTGCAAGGTTAACTATCATGCTCTCAAGTTTCTACCAGAGATTGATGATATGGCTGCACAACTTGTGGCAAGGATGTGAAATTGAACAAGGAATCAAAATCTTTTTATGTAAGTTTTGATTTTATAAAATTATGTGATTTGTTAGTTTTCAAAGGTTTAAAAAGTTGCAAGAATGAATATGTTGTTGAGCTGAACATGGCTCTTCATCTTAGATTCGCGAAAGGGATAATAAGGTTTTCATTTTGTGACTTTGTGGGGACAAGGGCAGAGAAAGCTTTAATAGGATTATAAAGATTAAAGGAATGGCGTGGACCATTTAAGTTTAGATGTTATAAATTAATGTTTTTTTTATTGGTGAAAATTGAAATATGAAGTTTGATTGGTTATTGTTTGTA
The DNA here is from genome assembly GCF_052625555.1 of Lactuca saligna. Classification (NCBI taxonomy): domain Eukaryota; kingdom Viridiplantae; phylum Streptophyta; class Magnoliopsida; order Asterales; family Asteraceae; genus Lactuca; species Lactuca saligna. The sequence goes on from NC_136424.1 coordinate 54,065,210, forward strand.
CATGATGGTCCCCATTTATGGCCACTTGCACTACAAAAAGGAAAGAATTGATTTAAAAAAAATTACTTTATTTTTATTAACCAACAATTTTGACAAAAGTGTTACAGAGGTGAACTTCTATAGACAATATGAAAAAACATATATTTGTCAATTACATATATGGTTTTGTTGTAGCAAACAATTACATAAATGGTCATTGTGATAGTTAAATGTTCAAAAAAAGTCTTTATGACATTAAATTCTTACATACGTGGTCCCTGTGACGGTTTACTATTTCAAAAACTAATTCTTTAATATTTATCTGTAACATGGACCATTTATATATCAATTTACTGCCACAAGGACCTTTTATTATAACAATTTACAGTCATAGGGACCATTTAGGAAAAATGCAAAATGTTACAATTACCGTTTATGTAACAATTTGCTACAAAAAGGACCATTTTTGTACATACATATTCTGACATTTCCAGATTGTTATTATTTTACATTTTGACTAAAAGAAGCATGTCTTTGTAAAATTTTCACCCCATAATAATTTTCACATAGGTTAAACATAGCAGATCCATATGTGGAAAAGTTGGCCCAATTTATATCTGAACTGAATGTGGTAATCTGATTTGCTCTGGATGAGGTTTTGTTTTAATTCCAGTGAATGGGTAGGTTTGGAAACATGCGACATTTCTGAGAACTTTAATGCTTTATGTCTGCTTGGATAAATGTTTGGTAAATGACTGGATTATATTTCACAAATTTAATCGAGTTTCACAAATTCATGGAACTAGGAATATGTGGTTCCGTTTATTTGCTTATTATAGATTCCTACTTTCAATTGTTTCTATTAAAACATTGTTTATTCATCTTACTTCTTAATAAGGCATTGTCTTTGTAAACCTAACCTAAATATAGCAGTGACACTGTTATAATTTTGTACAAATTTCAAATTACAATGACTTAATAAGAAAAAGGTTGAATGTACAATGTTGTAACAGAAATGTATGAAAGGAGGATACTATAAATTATAATAAACAAATGAAAGTAGAATGTTGATTATTTAGTTATATATTTGTACTATTCTTAGAAAAATTAATGAGAATATTGGAGGTATTTTGTAACGCACGTATTTCTGGGCTAAAGCATTAAAGATGATGTAATAGTCTAGGTCAACCTTTGTAACTCGTTTTGAAATAATAAGAATGAATTGTGTGAATTTATGTGATTTATACATAATTATTATGATTTAATAAATTAAGGATAAAAATAAGCATTAAAAATTAAAGTTAGATAAACCTGATATCTATGAAGAAAGTTGTAGAGGTCGAAACAAGGATTCTGGAGATACAAAGAATACCAAAATCCGAGTTATAAAAAGAAGTTATGACATGTCCAAGTTTCACGACAGAACTGGCATGACATTGTGTGACATAAAAAGTGAGTTTACGATAAAGTGCTTTTTAGCCTTATCAATCTAAATGAAATTCATAGTATACGTTAAACCGAGAGCGTGCATAAAAATAATGTCAAAATATGATTTTGTATGAGGAAGTTATGAATTTTCTAAGATTCGATATATTAGTATGCAGCCCGGAACTCGAAATATAAATCAAGCGATTTTTAGCCGACACAACCTAAATGAGAATCGAAGATCTTGTCGATGGTAATTTAACGGTAAAAAGACAGACAAAAATGGACGTCGGATGAAGAAGTTATGAATTTTTAACGGACTTTTCCTATCCTGGCCTGTTAAAATATAACTTTAAAAATATATTTAAAATTAACCGACGGAGTCTAACGAAAGTTTTAGAGCACGGTCTTACCTACATGTGCATATAAATAACATAAAAAATGGAGCTCGTATGCGAAAGTTATGAATTTTTGAAATTCGAGGCACAAACTTCGAGGCTGGAAGAACGCCAAGCGTACTAAGGGGTACGCTAAGTGTACTGATGTACGCCCAACGTACTTATATTTTCTCGGTCCAGAATAGCCCACGACACACCCTTTGTATACTTGACACATTGATGAACACATCCGAAGTAATCCACTCCAACGCCCAGCGTAATGCTAGGCTTCGGCCACTATAAATAGAAGTGTGAGGCTGCCCGAATTTGTTTACAAAAAATTTACATCTTTCAATCTTTTTCTTTCTTTTAAGTTGCAATAAAACTCCCGAAGCCTACGGAACCACCCTAACACCTGAAGCAAGCCCCGGAGCACCCGAAGACCCCGAGAAAAGAGTTTTTCGAGTCCAAACTTTTCCCGCGGAAAGCCTGGTTTTTGAGCAAAAATATCGGTTTCATCGAAGAAGGTTGTTTTAAGGACGAAGTGTTGTCCAATCACCATCAAATCAAGTGAGTGTGTAGTCACTTTCATCTTATACATAGATATGACATATTTTTTATAAAATACGTGTTATGTGTGTATGTGTGTTTGTGTTTGTGTGTGTGTGTATGTATATATATATATATATATATATATATATATATATATATATATATATATATATATATATATATTGTTTGTTTATTTGAGATAGGTGTTGAATGAATGTTTTATATAGGTTTTAAATTGTATATGTATTTTTATCTACAAGTATTTTGAGTAAAACATGGGTAGATGAAATAGTTGATGTGTGATAAAATGATGAGAGGCCTCGATGTTTTTGTTGTTCCAGTCATCTAGCAGAGTATACATGACGACCACTGACCTTTCTAGAGAGTCCAGTTGAACGCTAGCAGGCTCACAACCTGTAGGTGTTTGTGAACGATGTGTTCACCGGTGTACTCCATCCCCCTCATGGTTGCCTTACATAAATATATGGATGAGGAATCCCTTAGCAGTAAAGTCCATCCCGATGATCATCCATAGGTTAGGTCTCTTGTGATAGGTGTTTAGGGACGTAATGTGAGGATAATGGGAACGAGTAATCAAGGTTATTATTGGTTGATGAAATTAATATATTTATTGTTGGTTGATGAAACTAAAAAAATTAATTATTTGTGGGTTGAAAACCCTATATGATCACTAGGCTCCCAAGCCTGGCGCACTCAGCTTTCTGTATTACAGGTAGTGGAACCAGAGCATAGTTGGACGATGATGAGAGATTTTTGGATTATAGGCCAGTAGATGTAAATAAATGTTGTAAGGCCTATATTGTACTGTTTATACTTTTGGTATGTATCGTTGTTGACATCCCGAGTTTTGTAATGAAATGAAAAATACATTTCTGTAAGAAATGCTTTGATAAATGTTTATCATAATTTGTTTTGGGGACAAATTTCGTAACACTTTTTGAAAGATTACTCTGATTTTATTTTAAAGCATAAACGAAATTGGTCTTTTCTGGCTGTGAAATATGTGGATGTCATAGTTAGTATCATAGAATTAGTTTAAGCGAACTAGGAATTTGTACGATTTCCATACTTAAACTTAGAATGCTAAGTGATGATCGTGAGATGAGTGTCTACCATATTTTAGACACGAGCACTAGTATATTTTAGGAATGATGCCTAAAATGCTTTTATATGCTAAATGCTATATATTTTCCATATATGTCATTATTTGTTTGGGTCTATAGTTTGTTGCCGACCGGATCTGGAAACCTTATGTGTTTAGGATTCTAAGCGTATGAGTATGATATTAGAACTAGCATGTAACGTTTCAGAGTGATAAGGAGAATTTAAATATGTATCATGAATAAAGATTTAAATTCGCCTAATTTAGTCTATAGATTAAAATGGAAAGAACCCGATGTCGAGCTACAAATGCGAATAGGAATCAAAAACCCCAACCCCAAGTGATGGAGCAGCTACCTATAGTAGAAGCTGCACCAGAACCAAGCACAATGGTTGGAGTACAAGCCATGATTCAGAATATGATGTTTGAACAAAGGGAAGAAATGACACAACTATTGTTGAACAACAGGAATGAATCTTCAATGCCTATTGAACAACCTGAATTAAATGGCAGTCAGTTGGAGGAAGGAAACTACAATAGATCAGTTGGTCAAACTGAACCGCTTGTAGTTAGGAGGAATAACCAAGAGGATGGAGTCGAGAGAAATGGATGCAAGTACAAAGACTTCATGACTTACAAGCCTTAAACTTTCACTGGAAAGGAAAATCCCATCGGAGTAATGGATTGGATCTCGAAGATGGAATTAGCCTTCATGACATGTGGTTGCAAAGGCAAGCTACCAACCATATTTGTAGTGTGTCAGTTCAGAGGTGGTATTGTTCGCTGGTTGAACACTCTGGGGAAGACCCTAAGCCCCAATGAGCCAGTAGAACTGACTTGGGCAGAGTTCTTGGTGCATTTCAAGCTCAAGTACTGCTCGGCCCAAAATCTGCTTGAGCTAGAGAAACAATTTCTGACTTAGAAGAAAGGAAGCATGTCCATCGATGAATATACCAATAACTTCACAAACAAGTTGTAGTTTGCTTTGCTTATTGTCCCAGACGAGCTGACAAAAATCGATAGGTACGCAAAGAGACTTCCATGGGAGTACACGGGGTCAGTATGTCAGGAACTTACTCTAGAGGCAGCTATCTGGGCTGCCAAGTATGTTGAAGAGATGATCAACGGAAGAGCCGCCAACAAGGTTGAAGTTGGTGAGAAGATAAAGTTTGAAGGGACTTCAGATTCCAACAAGAAGAGCAATTTCTCGAAGTTTGGCTCGAGGAAATTTGGAGGAAGAGCCGAAGCGAAGTGGTGTGACAAATTTAAAAAGAAACATGTTGGGAAATGTGTCGAGGAAGTCACTTGTTTTAAATGTGGAAAGCATGGGCATTATGCCAATGAATGCACCTTCAATAAGAAAGTTTGTTATGGGTGCAACGAAGAAGGACATATTTTAAGGGACTGCCTGAAGAAGAAAAAGGTAACAAGGCCCAATCGCCCACCAAAGCCAAAATCCAGATCTTTCCAGATGACATTGGAAGCCGTAAAGGATGCAATGGATGTTGCTTCAATTACCTTTCTTGTAACTAGATTGCCTGCCAATTTATTGTTTGATTCTAGAGCAAATTACTCCTTTATATCACATAAATTTGGTGGAAGACTAGCATTGCCTATAGAAAAACTTGATGATGCCCTAATTGTATAAGTTGCTAGTGGCAAGTTCATACCTGTTAGCGATTGCATTAAGAATATCATCATCGACTTGAACAGAAACAAATTCCACGAGAAGCTCTCACCCATTGAGTTGAATGGTTTCGAAATCGTACTGGGGAAGGATTGGCTTAGCGCCAATGATGTCGAGATACTGTGCAAGAAAAGATAGTAAGGGTAAAACTGTCTGGAAAATAGTCATTTATGGTGTACGGAGATCAGCACATAGTGAATTCTGGAATCATTTTTCTGATGAAGGCCAGAAAATGTTTGTCTAAAGGATGCACATCTTACATGGCATTTGTGATCATTGCTAAGACGGAGAAGAAGGAAATGTAAAGCATACCAGTGGTGTGTGACTATCCGAATGTCTTTCCCAAAAATCTTCCTTGTTTTCCCCCTGATAGACAATTGGTGTTTCGAATAGACATGTTGCCAGGAACAACAACAATAGCAAAAGCACCATACCAATTAGCACCAACGGAGATGAAGGAGCTTATGAAGAAACTTGAAGATTTGTTGAACAACGTTTTCATTAGACCTAGTTCATCACCCTGGGGAGCTTCGGTATTAATCGTAAAGAATAAAGATGGAAGCATGAGAATGTGCATAGATTACAGAGAGGTGAACAAGGCAACAATAAAGAACAAGTACCCATTACGAATGATTGATGACCTATTTAATCAGCTTCAAGGTTCGAGTTATTTCTCGAAGATCGATCTTAGGTCAGGATATCATCAGCTAAAGGTCAGAGAGCAGGATATTGAGAAGACTGCATTCATTTGAAGATATGGATACTATGAGTTCTTGGTTATGTTGTTTAGACTAACCAATGCTTTAGCAACATTCATGGATTTGATTAAAAAGGTTTGTAAACCATTCCTCGATAAATCCGTAATAGTGTTCATAGATGATATTTTAATTTATTCAAAAAGCAAGCAGGAGCATGACAAGCATCTGCGAGAAGTGTTAGAAGTTCTGAAGAAGGATAAGTTGTATCCAAAGTTCTCCAAATGTGATTTTTGGATTCAAGATGTTCAATTTTTGGGTCATGTGGTTAACCAAGAAGGGATTATCATTTACCCAGCTAAGGTTGAAGCTATAATAAAGTGGGAACAACCAAAAACTTCCATGGAGATCCGGAGCTTTCTGGGATTAGCCAAATATTACCAAAGATTTATCCAAGGCTTTTCTTCGATAGCTGCTCCATTGACAACTTTGACCCACAAAGGAGCTACTTATACTTGGAACGAGAAGCATGAAGATGCATTTGAGAAACTAAAGAAGAAGTTGTGTGAGGCACCGATTCTTTCTTTACCTGAAGGAGTTGAAGACTTCGCAGTTTATAGCAATGCATCTGGAATTGGGTTAGGTTGTGTTCTAACCCAAAGGGATAAGATGATAACATATGCATCGAGATAGTTGAAAGAACATGAAATGAACTACCCCACTCATGATTTGGAGTTGGCAGCAGTAGTATTCGCCCTAAAGATATGGAGGCATTATCTTTATGGAAGAAAATGCAAAATTTTCACTGATCATAAGATTCTTCAATATCTCTTTAATCAAAAGGAATTGACCATGAGACAACAACGTTGTCTAGAGTTGCTTAAGGATTATAACTGTGAAATACTTTACCACCCTGGTAAAGCAAATAATGTAGCTGATGCTTTAAGCAGAAAAGTGAGCCTTGAAAAGAAAAGGCCAAAAGCATTAAGAATCAAAGTTGTCTCAACGATTGTAGAAAGCATCACAAAAGCTCAAGAAAAACTTTAGAGAAAAATGACCTTAAGGAAGAACGTTTGGGCAAAACGTGAGTGTTCGATACAAACGGTCAAGGACTAAAGGTATTCCAAGATAGGATTTGGGTACATAAGACTGGAGGAATAAGAGATCTTCTGATGGAAGAAGCCCCCAAGACCATGTACTCGTTTCATCCCGACAGCACGCAAATGTATAGGGATCTAAAACCCTACTATTGGTGGCTGACAATGAATCTCAATGTTGCGAAGTATGTGGACGAGTGAGTGACATGTGTGAGGGTTAAGACACAACATCAGAAACCGTATGGGAGTTTAGAAACTTTAATTGTACCCATGGATAAATGGGAAAACATCACCATGGGTTATGTGACTAAAATTCCCAGAACGAAAAGCGGTCACGACATGATTTGGGTGGTTGTTGATCAATTTACTAAAAGTGCACACTTCATAATAGCCAATGAAAAATGGTCTATGGATAAACTTGCAAATGCTGACGTGAAGGAGATAGTAAGACTTCATGGTGTTCCTTTAACGATTATATCAGATCATGATAGTCATTTCACGTCAAGGTTTTGGAGAAGTCTACAGGAGGAATTGGGTACAAAAGTGTGTTTAAGTATAGCTTACCATCCACAAACCGATGGTCAGAGCGAAGGAACGATTCAAACATTGGAGGATATGCTAAGAGCATGTACCCTGGAATTCCAAGGTAATTGGGATGAACATTTACCTTTGGTAGAATTTTCATATAATAATAGTTTCCATTCGAGCAACAAGATGGCGCCTTATCAAGCTTTGTATGGACAAAAGTGTCGAACACCGTCATGTTTGCTTGAAGCTGGGGAAAAGCAGTTTATGGGACCCGAGATAGTCCATCAAACTACTAAAAAGCTGAAAGTGATAGGGAATGGATGTTAGCAGCTCATGATCGTCAAAGCGCTATGCTGAAAAGAAAAGACAACCGATAACATTCGAAGTTGGAGATTCAGTTTTACTTAAAGTCTCTTCGTTAAAGGGACTTATAAGATTTGGTAAAAGAGGAAATTTGAGTCCAGGGTTTATTAGAACATTTAAAGTTCCTCAGAGGATTGGGAACCAAGCTTACAAGCTATAACTACCAGAAGAACCATATGGTATTCATAACACTTTTCATGTGTATTACTGGAGGAAGTTCACGGGAGAAGTTCCCAACATAATTCCAATTTCTGAATTAAAATTGGATGAAAGCAAAAGGCTAATTGAAGAACCGGAGGCAATCGTTGACCGTAAGACTAAGAAGTTGCGATGCAAGATGGTCGACTTAGTGCTTGTGCGATGGAAACATACGAATGTGCCAAATCTCACCTGGGAAACAGAGAGTGACATGATGAGTCACTATCCACATTTGTTTGCTCATGTAGGATTCCGGGGATGGAATTATCCTAAGGGGAGAGAATTGTAATGCCTTTGTTTCTGGGCTAAGGCATTAAGGATGATATAATAGTCTAGGTTAAAAGTATAACTTGTTTTGAAATAATGAGAATGAATTATGTGAATTTATGTGTTTTATACTTAATTATTATGAATTTATAAATTATGGATAAAAATAAGCGTAAAAAATAAATGTTAGATAAACTTGATATCAATGAGGAAAGTTGTAGAGGTCGAAAAAAGGATTCTAGAGATATAAAGAATACCAAATTCCGAGTTATAACGAAGAAGGTATGACATGTCGAAGTTTCGCAACAAAATCGACATGACACTGTGTAACGTAAAAAGTGAGTTTACGATAAAGTGCTTTTTAGCCTTAAGGATCTAAATGAAAGTCATAATATACGTTAAACCGAGAGTTTGCATAAAAATAATGTCCAAATTTGACTTCGTATGAGGAAGTTATAAATTTCCTAAGATTTGGCATAGCAGTTTGCAGCTCGGAACTCGAAATATAGATCAAACGATTTTTAGCCGACACAACCTAAACGAGAATCAAAGATCTTGTCGATAGTAGTTTAAAGGTAAAAAGACATACAAAAAAGGACATCGGATGAAGAAGTTATGAATTTTTAACGAACTTTTTCCTACATCGACCTGTTAAAATATAGGGTAAATTACAAGGATGGTCCCTGTGGTTTAGGGTAATCTGCGTGTTTGGTTCATAACAACTTTTCTTAACTCGGATCATCCTTATTGTTAGGTATTGTTTCGTATTTAGTCCCTAACAGACCTAAAATTACTGTTATACCTTTTTTTTTAATTATTGTTTTTAAAATTTTATTAAAACATAAAAACCCAAGAGACTATTTATGTAACTACAAGGAAAAAAGCCCTATAATCAGCCCCATTCAACCATCGATTGATTCCTCTTATCATCTCCACCGGTGCACCAAACCTCTCACCGTCAGCAACTTCCTCCACCTAAAACCTTCATCGTTGCTTTGTCAATGCTCGCCGAAGATCAGAGTATAACCAGAGATCTCTCTTCATCCCAACCCAATTTCAAACCTTTCTTTATCTCTACTATATTTCAAGTTGGAAAGCATTCTCTTCACCCCCACCAGATCACCTTGCAGAAACCCCATGAAGCCTACGACTCATTTCTTATGGTGTGCATAATAATTCTGAGAAGTAGATTGCAAGTGGTGATTTTGTTAAGCCCCACTAGAGAGTAATATGATCCCTCCCATGTTTTCATCTATGCCCCCATCAATAAAAGGGATGGTCATATTCGCCATCAACTTCTTTCCCTTCCACCACGAATACCATCCCTCATTCATCCGATATAGACGTACAAGATCGATTCATACACATCATCCACTGATGTGAAGGTGAGAAATTGATTTTAAAGGTGAGGAATCAATTTTCATGTACAAGATCGATTTATATACAACACCGGTTAGGATTGATTTCAGGTTTTATATATTTTCAATTTGAGGTTTGATTGTGTTCCAAGAATTAAGTTTCATATTCAATTTTTAGTTTGATTTTTGTTTCAGGTTTGAATTCATATTTGATTTGGATTTTTGGGTTTGATTTAATTTACAATTTTGATTTTAGTTTCAGTTTTAAGTTTGCATCCTGGATGAATTTAAGTTCCATTGATGTTGGGGATTACCGGAATATTCTTCATTGCAGTCGGAGAAGAGAGTCATGCTGGGAAGCAGAGGGGGAGGGGGGTTTTAGTGGTAGGTCACATTTAATTAATATTTTTTTAATTAATAGATAATTTAAAATAGAGAAAAGAAATCACTAATGGTAAATTAGTCTTTTTAGAACGAACAACGACCAACCGTGCAAAAAAAATTATAAATTAGGGACGATCCGAGTTAAAAAAAAAAGTTGTTAGGGACAAAACATGCAGATTACCTTAAACCACAGGGACCATCCGTGTAATTTACCCTAAAATATAACTTTAAAAATAAATTCAAAATTAGTCAACGGAGTCTAAACAAATGTTGTAGAGCACGGTCTTACCTACGCGTGCATATAAAGTGCGTCGAATACGGAGCTCATATGCAAAAATTATGAATTTTTTCTGTTTGAGGCACAAACTTCGAGGTTGGAACAAGCGTACTAATGGGTACGCTAAATGTACGCCCATTGTATGACCTCTTTATGCCCAACGTACTTATATTTGCTCGGTCCAGAATAGCCCACGACACACCCTTCGCATACTTGACATGTTGAAGAACACGTCCAAAGTAATCCACTCCAACGCCCAACGTAGAGCCTTGTAAGGCAGTACGCACCGCGAACGAAAAGATTATGCCCAATGTAATGCTAGGCTCAGCTACTATAAATATAAGTGCGAGGCTGCCCGAATTTGTTTACAAAAAAATTACATCTTTCACCATTTTTCTTTCTTTGAAGCTGCAATAAAACCCTCGAAGCCTAGGGAACCACCCTAACACCCGAAGCAAGCCCCAGAGCACCTGAAGACCACGAGAAAAGAGTTTTTCGAGTCGAAACTCTGCCCGCGTAAAGCCCAGTTTTTGAGCAAACATCCCGGTTTCATCGAAGTTGGTTGTTTTAAGGACGAAGTGTTGTCCAATCACCGTCAAATCAAGTGAGTGTGTAGTCACTTTCATCTTACACATAGATATCACTAGTACAAAAATAAGTTATGGTCACACCAAAAAACTATGACCATATGCCTATAGACACACCTTTTTTTTCATCCGAAGTGTCACCGAAGGTCGTGCCATTTTAGGCAGCATACGGTCACTCTAAAATTTAGTAGCTGTATCATATGAAAAACTGTGACCATAACATAAAAGTGTGGCTATTAGGTAACATTATTTCTTGGCGTAATCAAGCATTATGTCCATTAAATGTGACCATAAACTCTTTCTAGACACACAATCGTTTTTTTTATAGTGACTATTGTTTAACGAACGGCCACATGGTTTTACTGTTAGTGTCGTCTTTGCTATTATTTAGTCACAAAAATGATTGTTTATTGAGTCTTTAGTCACATCGATTTAAGAAAACTGCGGCAAAAGTGTTTTTGTAATCACACATTATGTCTAATAAATGTGGCTATAAACTACTTCATGACACTCATGCATTTTTTGATAGTGACTATTGTTCATTCAATGACGACATAAACAATTAATGTGTCGAAAAGTCTTTAGTCACATCGATTTAAGGACCTGCCTCAACCCTTTCCCCAAACCAACAAACATGTGCACATAAACATATAATCATATAACAATTAATCACCAATCAACCGATCTAGCAGATCACATGCATAGCATATTTTAACCAGGATACCGACCTAACTCGTCACTAACATAGCATCATCCTATATACCAGGATGTCGACCTTAACCAGTTCTCTAACATATACCATCCTATATACCATGATACCGACCTTAACCAGGTCTTTAACATATATCATCCTATATACCAGGATACCGACCTTAACCAGGTCTTTAACATATACTATCCTAACTACCAGGATGCAAACATAGCAAAGTGATTGGGCCTCACATCTTTTGGGCCTCGGTTGGGCTACTTCTTTGGACATTGTTGGGTTGGGCTTCATTGGGCCATCTGAAATCAAGTCTTTAGACTAAGGAATTTTATTGGGCCTAGGGGTAAGGCCTATATTGGGGGTTTGGGCCCAATTTGGAAAATTGGGCCATAAATGGGCTTTGAAGGAACAATTGGTCTTGGGCTTGAGTTTTGAATCAAATAGGTCACGGGTAAAATGGTCATTTTACCCCAAGTATGTTTTATTGAATAGTGAATGGAACCCAATTGTTAATTGGTTGTGCCCGTATCTCATTTGGCGGGGCCCATTATATGATATGGATGGTATGCGATATTTTGGGGAACTCGTTAAGCTTTGTGTTTATAGTTTTTAGTTTATGTTTCAGGTACTTTCGGTTTAAAGGGGAAGAGTTTTGGTTGACTGAATCGCACACACCATATAGACTTTGTTTATGGGTCATACTGTGGTTTTTATGATGTTTGACATACTTATTTTATTAGGTTGTATGAAGAATGTTTTAGAATGTTGTTTTTACTTAAATCAAAAATTAACATTTTGGGCCGGATGTTTAATTTACACTCGACTCTTTTGAAATCATGTATGTCTAATTTTTAGAGTGGGCTTAATAATTAAATGGCATTATTAAAAATAATAGAGAAAAAAAAATAGAAAAAAAAAGCATAACGTGACAAATAAAGATAAAGATGTAAAATATAATGACATTAGTGTATGACAAGGTCAAATATAGTAAAAAAAATCATTTCCACTCCAAGGTTTACGGCAATCAAACACATAATTTGATTGCGAAGTTCATTTCGATGATTTTTTTTTTTTTTTTTTTTTTTTTTTTACCAAATAATAAAATCAATGTTTTTTTCGGTTTAATTTTTTTTCTATTTTAATTTCATTTATATGTATCAAATACACCTTAAAATATAACCATAAATTACTAGTAGTTATATTATTTTTGTTTTAGCAGCACCATTGTTTATTTTTAGAAAGACATACAAACTTAAACCATCATCATAAAAATACTTAAATTACGTTTTTCTTATTAAGTTATGACTAATTTTTTTTTTATCATTAGTAGTCTTACTTTTTTACACACATAAGAAATTAAAGTATAACCATCAACTATGAATAATCATATATTTTTGTTTTATTACGACCATTGTTATTTCTAAACACATACAAAAACTTAAACCGTCACAATAAAATAGTTATGAGGACTTATCAAAAAAGTCTCAATATTTTCGGAAAAGTTACACGTTAGTTCCAAGTTTTTTTTAAAATAAAAGTTCTGATTATTTTATTTTTGCTCAAACTAACAAAAATTCTTTTTTTTTTTTCTTTTAACAGGAAATGACATATTATCAGGTTTTTACAAATAATTGAGACTTTTATGTTACACAAAAAATTGGAACTAAAGTGTAACTTTTCCAAAAATAATGAGATTTTTCTGACAATTTTCCAAAAGTTATAATCATATATATATTTTTATTAAACCGCGACCATAAATTATTTATAGTTTTATGTGTTTTTCTTTTACATTAGTATTATTTACTTTTTGATAGACATAATCAATTCAAGTGTGACCATCAACTACCAGTCATGTGTTTTTTTTTTTTACCATGATCATTGTTTATTTTTAGAAACATATAAAAACTTAAATTGACACAATTAAAACATAGAGTTCAAAATTTCTTCTCCTTCATACGTGACCATAAAATACTTATAGTTATATGTTTTTATTTTTTCATAAAGTGTGACCATAAACTACTTATATTCACATGATTTTCCTTTTATCATTAGTATTATTTACTTTTTAGCACACATAAGCAATTTAACTCTCACCATAAACTAGTAACAATCATATGTTTTTTTGTATTAGAAAGGCCATTAATTACCTTTAGACAAACATAAAACTTAAATCGTAACCATAAAATACTTATAATCATACTTGTTTTTTTATCTTAAGTCGTGACTATAAATTATTTGTAGTAACATGTTTTTCTTTTTATAATTAGTATTGTTTACTTTTTGACGTACATAAATTGTGACCATAAACTAGTAATAGTCATATTTGTTTTATTTTAGGATGACCATTGTTTCCATATAGACACACATAAACAATTCAACCATCACCTAAAGATACTTACAGTTACTAGTTTTGTTTCTTTTACTATGTGACTAATAAAGACTACCTTTTAGTTACAAAAAAAACTATGTGGCCATATATACTAGCTTTTAGCCACATCATATTCGTGTGGCTAATTCAACTATGTGATACAGACACATAAGTAATTGCTTCAAGTGACTGTATATGTATCTATTGTCTCATATAAAAACAATCACAAAAATATTCCAAAAATCAAAAAAATATAATGGCAATTGGTTACATATGGTCACAATTTTTTTTAATGTGGCTAGTAAATGTCACATTATTTTCTTAAAGCATGACTAAAGTTTTGAAAATATTATACAATGGTGATACGAATCAATAAAATATGTAGCTAAAACCAGGCTAGAATTTTATTAGTAACCTTTAGCCACTGGAATCATTGAAAGTGTGACAGAGCTATTTGTGAAAAAGTGTGACCATAGGTCATTTTTGTACTAGTGTATGAAGTATTTTCTATAAAATGTGTGCTATGTGTATGTGTTCCCATATATATATATATATATATATATATATATATATATATATATATATATATATATATATATATATATATATATATTGTTTATTTGAGATTAGTGTTGAATGAATGTTTTATACAAGTTTTAAACTGTTTATATATTTTTATCTACATATATGTTGGGTAAAACATGGGTAGATGAAATATTTGATGTGTAATAAAATGACAAGATGCCTTGATGTTGTTGATGTTCCAATAATAAAGCAGAGTATAGATGACAACCACGAACCTTTCTAGACAGTCCAGTGGAACGCTAGCAGGCTCGCAACCTGTAGGTGTTTGTGAACGATGTGTTCACTGGTGTACCCCATCCCCCTCATGATTGCCTTATGGACATATATGGCTGAGGAATCCACTTAGCAGTAAAGTCCATCCCGATGATGATCCTTAAGCTAGGTCCCTTGTGATAGGTGTTTAGGGACGTAAAGTGAATATAACGGGAACAGGTAATCAGAGTTATTATTGGTTGATGAAATTAATAAATTTATTGTTGGTTGATGAAATTAATAAATTTATTATTTATGGGTTGAAAACCCTATATGCTCACCAGACTCCCAAGTCTGACCCACTCAGCTTTCTGTATTACATGTAGTGGAACCAGAGCATAGTTGGATGATGACGAGGCATTTTTTGGATTATAGGCCATAAAGGTAAATAAATGTTGTAAGGCCTATTGTACTGTTTATGCTTTTGGTCTGTATCGATGTTGACATCCCGAGTTTTGTAATGAAATGAAAAATACATTTCTTTAAGAAAACGCTTTGATAAATGTTTATCATATTTTGTTTTCGAGACAAATCCTGCAACAATTTTTGAAAGATTACTCTAATTTTATTTTAAAAGCATAAACAAAATCAGTCTTTTCTAGCCGTGAAATATAGAGATATCACACATTTTGGTTGCCATTGACCGATGGAGAACTTGAATTTGTTGAGAGGTTGGCTCTTATAATCTCGAAGGTACTTAAAATTACAAAACTACCCTTACATGTGATAGGATCTTGAGTTGAATTCTCGAGGAGAGTTCTGATTTTACTGATTGTAGCTTGCATTCAAGCAAATGGTCATAGGGGTAGTTCAATCTTTTTACCAGGTCCAACCAAAATACATGAACAGAGTCTTTCTGATATGCATGAAGTAAGTGTCCCATGTAAGTTACTACTATTATATCTCCTTATTTGGGAAGATTTGAAGTTCAAATGACTTATTTCCCTAATTAAATACAAGAAATACCAATATGCGTTCATATGTTTGTTTACAATTATTCAAAAAATTTAATGTTAGTTAATTTATAATCTTGCAGTTTTCAGGATTCTATATAACTTATGCAAATCAATATCTAAAGGTTGTATTTCTTCAAAGATTTAAAAAATAAACGATTTAAAGAGTTGAAGTGTAAGCTTTTACCGTGCTTTACTGACTTTTAGTCCTTTAGTCAATAAAAAAATCATAATACATTTTTTTTTCTTTTATTACTTGCCTTTCCAGGCAATCGATTACAAAGGAAATCAATCATTGTTGTATTACTTCATCATTATCGATAGATCAAGAAAAGGAGTTGTGAATGTAGTGTTTTTATGTTATTTTTTCAAATATTGGTATTATTGATATTGTACCACAACTCATACGCCTATCCAACTCACCCAGTCCCACAAGGGTTGTCACTTAACTTATTTTTGTTTTGTTCATACATTTTCATTGCAGCACTTTCTCACTCCATAAAATAATATGGCCTTTTCAAGGGTAAATACTTATTTAATTACTATTATCTAAACCTTTTGTATTTATTTTTTCAGATTCTTGGTCATTCATAGCATAGTTTTTTACAATGTAACCGAATAAAATCTTATTGTTTTTCTCCATTTCTTTTATGTGTCCAACCCTGCAAAGCAAGTTCTTCTCTAGTTCGTAACATTTTTAAAATCATTGGAAAATCATAACTTTGCAAAATTATTCTAATTAATTTTATTTGAGGAAACAAGAAAAAGATTATTATGTTCAACTTCATCTGAAGAAACTAAAATATGATTTAATATATGTTATGGCATCTTCAATATAACGCTAAAACTCATGTTTTAGAATAAATAGTGTGAAATTGTTTTCAACCTCACTTTATTTTTTCTACAACATTTATATAAATAAATAATATATAAAACATCAAATAATTAAATGTTATACTATCTATTACACCAAACATATGTTCATCTTTGCTCTCATATATATATATATATATATATATATATATATATATATATATATATATATATATATATATATATATATATATATATATATATATATATATATATATATATATATATATATATAGGTTTAGGTTCGTTTGAATATGTGTTAATTTTGTGAGACCGTGATACGCAATTTAAAAATAATTTTAAAAATCTGAATTGTTTTTAAAATTATTATTTTCGTCATTTTCTTTACCTAAAAATAATAAAAATATAAAATATAGAAAAAATTACCGTTTTTTTTAAATAAGTGAAATATTCTAAGCAAAATATTACACTATAAATATTCCAATATTTATTTTTAGAATGTTAGAATATTGTAGTATTCTAGTAGATTTGTCAGATATGTAAAATATTCTAATATTATACTAGAACATTTCATAGATATTTCAAAAAAAATGGTAATTTTTTTTATTTTTATTTTTTGGATAAAAAAAGTAGCGAAAATAACATTTAAAAAAAATCCGAAAATTTTCAACTATTTTGCATTTTAAAAATGTTTTTTCTATCCACAGAATGAGTGGCTAGGATTGTGTCTTTTCGTCTTACAAAATATAATTGTCTCGTATGAACCTAACCATATATATATATATATATATATATATATATATATATATATATATATATATATATATATATATATATATATATATATATATATATATATATATATATATATATATATATGGTTATTTGGAAAACAAAAAAACCTTAAAAAAACCATGCATAAAAAAAACTTAGACATTACAAAACTTTTTTTTAGTTCGTTTATAAAAAAATCATAGGTTTTTTAATAAATTCGTTGAAAAAAAATAATTAAATTTTAAAAAAAAAAATCAAAAAAAAAAAAAAGCTGCGAATTTATTTAAAAACCTGCAATTTTTTCTTAAAAAATTTAAGAAAATTTTTGTGATCTCTAAGTATTATTTTTATGCATTTTTTTTTTTATTTTTAGGGTTTTTTTCCATAGAACCTAAATCTATCTCTCTCTCTCTCTCTCTCTCTCTCTCTCTCTCTCTCTCTCTCTCTCTCTCTCTCTCTCTCTCTCTCTCTCTCTCTCTCTCTCTCTCTCTCTCTCTCTCTCTATCTATCTATATATATATATGTTAAATTGACATTAATTAGTTGTAAATATATAAAAACTTGTTACAAATATAGTTTTCTAATTGATCATGTCATTTTAATAAATGTATACCTAATTTGATTTAAAAATACACAAAATATTAATTTTGTTTTAGTTTTGTAATAATATATTTTATGAAGTTTTTATCTAAAAAATATATAAATAATCAAGTAAAGTTTAATAAGTTAAATGGTATTTTCGACAAGTTATTTATGTTTAAAAGAAAAATATACTAAACATTTAATTTTTTTATGTAAAAAATATTGAACAACTGAAAAGAAAATACTAATCGTATTATTTTCATATAAAATATTTAAAAAATAATGTAGGTTGAAAATGGTCCGGAATCATACAAAAGATTTCCTTAATAGAAATTTATACGTTATATAAAATTTGTAGTTGAGTTTATGTAATTTGTAATCTTTCTTATTTATGGTATACTTTCACCTTTTCATTTATATCTTTAATTTTTTAATATATACTTCTAAGGATACTTTAATTAATTAATCTATTTATTGTTATTATTCACTAAAATGTCATCTATTACTATATATGAAAAAACTGAATATATCTTATAGTAGTATATAAGTTGATTTACCTTAATGTTAGTATATATGTTATTTTATATCATATATACTATTATGTATTGTAATTGTCCAAAGTTCATAAATTCCAACTTGCAAATTGATTTGCTTTCAAAAAAATTTAAAATTTTCATCATTATTTTCTTCTTACATAATTTATATTTGCAATATATATATATATATATATATATATATATATATATATATATATATATATATATATATATATATGGGGTTATTGTCATTGTAGCCTAACCATCTTTCGTATATTAGTTTAAATAGTCTCTGGTGACTATTTTTTGCACTAGTTTGTCATTTCCCATCCTTGGTCTTCACCTTCTTTGCAAGTTTCTTTTTTATGAGTCTTTTAGATTTTATTCTCTTACCACCAATTTTTTGTCGACTACTTCCTTCATCAATTGTATTTGGTTCACAACTTCCTTTACCATCTTTACCCTTGGGCTTTGTTTTCCTTTTGGCGACCTTTACTTTTGTGGGCCTTTGAACCCTTGACCTTTCTACTTGTGGAATTTCAACTTTAGGATAAGTAACCTTGTTATACCCTACTTGTTTTCACACACTACACAAGATTATTTTCCATGCCTTAGACATGGTGTGCCTTGGAAACTTTTCTGATGCATCTCTTCTTCTGTTTAGTTTTGGTCTACCTAGCAGTCTTCTTTTCAATGGTGGTAGGGTGGTGTAAACTTAGTAGGTGGCCATATGTTACTACCATTCATCCCATGTATTTGGTATTTGTATGTGTTCTTGTAGAAGGCAACATACAACATAAGAGCTACATCTCTATTCAGATATGATATAGTAGCTATTGAATGCACACACCCTTACTCATTAAGTTGCCATATTCTACAAGTACAAACCTTCTTGTCCAGATCAACAACATATGATTCTGCTAGGTTTTTTATTTGAAATTGGTTAAGACCACTTGGTAAAACCTGCCAATACCTATTTTAGCCACCACATAAGTTAGTATGCAAGGTAGAGTAAGAGAGTAAAGATTAGAAAGTACCTTTGAGCTCGTTTTAATTTATTTAGTAGGAGTGTAATTGATGGACAAGGTTTGTAATCGGGCCATGAACTACTTTTCATCTTCAAATTGTATAGCCTCTCCATAACATATAATCTAATCACCTCTAACATGGTGATGATTGGCTTTTTCCTTGCATCCCTGATGACACTGTTAAAGCTCTCAGATAATCCATTATCCACTGCATCACAAATCTTTCGTTCTTGAAAGAATGCTCGACTCCAAGATCTGGGGTTTGTTTTCATAAGGTTATCATTGGCTGCAGGGTTAAGCACTTGAACCTCCTTCATAATAACATTGAACAAAGGCTCAATGGATGTTTTGCTTGCCTTTCAAAACATGGTCCCATATTACCACTGAATCTTTTCCTAAAGTTGGAAACAATATGCCTTGCACGCTGCTTATGTTCAGCAATACGAAGCACTTCTTTGACAACATCTAACAACCCCTATCAAATAATAGTGATATTTTAGACATAATATAACCTAAATGTGAAATATATATTAAAGTTGAAAGTACAGGGCATACGTTATGCGGATCCGGCATCAATGATATACCAAAACCATCCTCTAGATGAAGGTCAACTTTTAGATATTCCAAGAACCATCTCCAATTGTCTTTGTTTTCTACACATACAACTAACCATGCAATTGGTAATATGTGCTCTTTAGCATCCCTTCCTACAACACATATTAGCTCTCCTGAACATAAACCCTTTAAGAAACACCCATACAAATCTATTACTCTTCGGCAACTCACTCTCTACCATTGCTTTAGGCCATCAAAACAAATGTAAAACTTGCGAACATAAGTCTTACCATCTGGCATAGCATTGACATCGATTTTGACTGTTGATCCAGGATTTCATCTTCTTATCTCCTCACCATATGACCATATCTTTACATAGTGCTCCACTAGTGCTCCCTCAATCAACTCAATTGCATACTTCTTTTCTCTTCTACACTATCCCATACTTACATTTATCCCAAATTTCCCTTTAACCTCATACCTAAGGAGTCTAACACTAAATTTTTTCTTATGTAAGAATTGGGTGGTGTAATGGGTACCTATCCAGGCATAGGTCACAGTTGAACCTAATTTGAAGTTTCTTGCACAGTTATGCTTACTTACGAGACTCTTAATTTGGAAAGATTTTTCCTCACTCATCCAAAATGTTCACAATCTAAACTTGCAAGCACCAGAAAAACATTTCACTAAAAGTCTCCTTCTATCATTTTCTTGTAGCATAACTGATAACCATTTGCAACAACATAGTTACACATCATGTGTTTCAGTTGTTTAGGACTCACAAATCTCATACCTAATACAAGCTTCTACTTTTTCCAATGAACTTTCTCATTGTAAATATCTTGGTTATTAGGTATTACCTCATCCTCATCTACATAATTATATGGCTCTTCATGAGGAGAACTATTAGGGTAACTTGGTCCTTTAGGCACAACTTTCTCAAAAACTCATCATCTTTTGTCTTGTTCATAGGAATACACTCATCACGTTCATTGTCAACTTCCAAGTCAATGCCATCATCTTCCTTACCTTGCTAATCATCCCTAGTACCTTGCAGATCCTCCCTATCACCTTACACATTGTCAACTTCAATGTCAATGCCATCATCTTCCCAATCTTGCAAATCTTCCCTAGTTCCTTACAAACTATGACCTACCAAATCCTTAATGTTAATTCCATCATCCATATCCATACCACCTTGCACTTCTTCACCAACTTCATTTCTAGCAGACAATTCATTTAATGAACTGCATACTTCAGCTTGCTCGTCAAGAATCGATTGATGTACATTAACACCAAGATGGTCCATGTATATATGAATTAAACTTGCAGAAGCATACCCTACTTTGATGAAGTTCATGTAGTCTATATTAATAGCTATTACTCTCAATCCAACAGGGAACTCAACATCGGGCATGCAAAAGTAAACATTGAAGCATACCTCATTAGCGAATGTTTAAAGGAGCACCACAAACTCATTCTTGTCTATTCCAGCTAAATCAACATCATCGAATCTTTGCTCTGCACCATCTGAGTAACAAATAGTGCGGTACCTTGTAAAAATTCAAGCAAAATGGAGATATATCTTCATGTAGATAACCATAGGATTGATTATGTTCGCCGATTTGAGCGAGGAGGAGTTTAAGAAATGGATTCATGTCAATCACGGTTTAAACGAATATTAAGTTTCATTTACTAACAAAACACATGCCAATGACATGGCATATTTAATCAAGTTAGCATTGACGTGGAATAAACAAACATCATAATAGGATGGGTGTCACTGCTTGCACCCTGCAAATCTTAAAATGTGACCTTTTAAACTATAAAATCACAAGTACAAGCCCTTTAAAAGAAAAAAATAGTCATGAGGGACCATTTAAACTAAGATACGAAAGATAGTTGGGCTAAAGTGACAATAACCTTATATATATATATATATATATATATATATATATATATATATATATATATATATATATCTTTATATCTTGACAGTCGGAAAAAATATATGATGAACAGACAATATAATAGCAAAATTTTGAAAATTTTGGAAGTAAATAATGTTAGGGATTAATGTTTAAGAACATTTGATGATTACAATTCAAATATGATATAAAACAATGTATATTAGTAGGGGTTAGGTATCTAAGTTTATATATTGTTGTAAGGTATATATATATATATATATATATATATATATATATATATATATATATATATATATATATATATATATATATATATTGTAACACCTGCAAATTTAAACTAGGAGTTTAAGGTATAATAATAATAATAATAATAATACATTTAATCGAATAAATAAAATTCTTGTATAAGGTAATTATGCTTCATATGCATTACGAGCTAATAAATAATGATCGTTTGCATGATATGTAAACAAATATCATTAGTGTATAATATTTGTAGAAAAATTTAATATAAAATTTAATGTCTTCAAAAATAATAAATAATTTAGAATAAATAGTCTAAATGGAAGTTGTAGTAGTCAACACAATGATATCATGAATAAAAAAATCCCAAATCCGACTTCGTATAAAGAAGTTATAATTTGTCTAAGTTTTACATTAAAATCGATATGGTAAGGTACGTCATAAATGGTGAACTGGAGATAGGTTGTTTTTTTTTCCAAAGTTATGTAAATCAAAGTTGAAGTTCACGTCAATAGGAATGTGTTGAGATAAAGAACGCCAAAGTCAAACTTCATATGATGAATTTATGTTTTTTCAAAATTTCAAGTGTGACACTATACAACAATATGCGACACATAAATCGAAATGAAAATCGATTGATTGTTAGCCGAAACAATCTAAATGAATGTTTTATTATTCTTCAATATAAGACCAGCAATATAACGAACGTTGAAAACAGACCTCGTCTAAAGAAGTTATGAATTTTGTAGCGTTATTTACAGTCTAAGCATTTTTGGAATGTAAAAAAATTGTAAGTTAGCCGACAGAGTTTAAACGTTAGTTGTAGTACTCCTTCATAGCTACACGTGTATATAAAAATCATCAAAAATGGAGTTTGTATGTGAAAGTTTCGATTTTAAGAAAAATATTAAATTCGGACCAACCGGGAGCCTATACGTGGCACAATCAGTGGGCGACACTTTTCACGATCACAAGCCCGTCTTCCTCCCCACGAAAACCATTATGATACTGAAACATCGCATAGACATGGTGCACCCAAGCGCGGTGTGCCCTCTGAAAAAATTAAATAAAAGTGTTTTCTTGCATGTTCAGGTGTTGAATTCTTTCCAAACATTCCTAAGGCCCAACTCTAGTAGTTCTTAGGTGTTAGTAGCAAAGCTCTAGAGTACTAGAGAGATCCAAGAATAGAGCTTTCAGTTTTGAAGTTCTACCTATGCAATATCTTGTATATTGTCTAATAACTTGTAAGTTGAGTTATGTTTACCGTGCTTTAATTATAACTTATATTTTTGTTTATTATCGTTATTATAAACTTATAAATAAGATCTACTAGTAATACCAGGCGTTTTAATGATCGATCTACTTATGGGAATGATGGAAAGGCTTGAACAATCAGGTACGTGGATAGTTATTTTCATGAACACGAGTTAAAACAAGTAATTATTAAAAAGTGTTAAATATCTATTGAAAGTTTATATATGAATAAAAGCTTATTGTTGGGAGTATGTGTTAAATATTTATTTGATAACACACTCTGCAAACCAGATATGTTATATACATGTTAAGTGTATGTGTATAATATATATATATATATATATATATATATATATATATATATATATATATATATATATATATATATATATATATATGGTACTATTACATGACAATCTTAAGAAAAATATTATTACTTGAAAGATTAATGTATATTCAATACAAAATTTTATGTGTTAATTATATACATTGATGTATGTTAGTGTTGTCTACATAGGATTGGTACTGATAGTTAATTATAAGAAAGTATAGCCTCTTCTAAGTTTTAAATTAAGTTTTAAATTAAGACAATATTGTCATAAGTATTGTGTAAACATGATATAGGTTTTTGGAAATTGTTTACATCTATCATAGTATTATCTAGCAACAAAATATAACTTATAAGGATATTTAGTTCATTTATGATGGATATTAGGTAGTCTCATAATGGGTGTGTGTGAGACAGGAACAGAGAGTAGAATTCTGTTATGCAGCACCATCAGATGTCGTTATACGTACCAGAGTACTTATAATATCCATTTGGATAGAGATATTGTAGGTCCGATCAGGCAATTGAAAAGTATGTCTGGCCATTTAGCAGAGTAGGATGAAAAAACTTGATATTGTAGATAGTCATGTAAATTACATTGCTAGTGTGAATTTATAACCTACAGACGTAGTTGAAATGGAGATGTCATAATCAAAAAATACTCTGACGACTTAAGTGCTTTTATGACTTATATCAGCCAAGGAAATCCTTAGTTGTGTAGTCAAACCATTTCTCTAAACGATTCCTCAAACGAGTAGGTTCTTCCTGATAATCGTGGAATAGAATTTGTGAGAATCCGTTGCGTTGCGTATGTATAAGTGTAATGTTTTATAAATATCTGAGTTATAGGATATATCTATATTATTTAGTAATATTGGTTTTGCAGGTTTGATAATTATATATTTTTATCATAATAATATTATATGATTGAAAACCCTATGTGTCTCACCAGTTTAGGGAACCTGACATACTCAAATTATATGCATTACATGTAACAAAGTTAAAGCTATCGAAGTTTGTTTAGCATGTCGAGTGATTAATAGACAACCTGAAATAGTGTTGAGTACCATTAGGTGTTTACGTTTGTAACAATGTTATGTGTTAGTTATAACATCTATAGAGTTTTTCTTTTTGTATTTCGAAACGACATCTTTACTCAAAGATATTTTTAATAAAACGAAACAGTTTCTACAAAATGTTTTATTATACTGGGATTTTCCGAAAACAAAAATACTATAAATTTAAAGCGGAAAGAAAAATCGTTCTAAAAAATAGGGGACCGCACACACACACACACACACACACACACACACACACACACACACACACACACACACACACACACACACACACACACACACATATATATATATATATATATATATATATATATATATATATATATATATATATATATATACATACAGCCCCTTCGTAAGGACATTGTTCATTTAATTTTTTTTTTTTTAATGCTTAAATTTTCATTTTTTTTACCTTTGTCATCCTAAGTTAATTTTAATTTAACAATTTGCATTCCATATAATTTTATATTTATGTTATTGGTATCCTATAAGCTCTGACCTTTTTCATTTACTTAATTTTATAATTACACTTTTGGTCACTAGTTTGCGTTTTTATTAATATTATTTTTTTATTATAAAATTTTAAAGGAAAATATTTAGAAAAATACAAATATTTATGGAAAAGTTACACTTTAGTCCCGAAAAAATTTTTGAACGAAAAAGTCTTGAAAACCAGCAAAAATTTGGAGTTTGATTTTTTTTGACCGATTTAAACCGGTACCAAATTAATTTGGGACTATTTCATAAACTAACCCAAAATATTGGAACTTTTCTGTAAACAAAAAATATTAGGATTTTTCTATAAATAAAAATATTATGACTTTTCTACAAACAAAACCCTTATTATTATTATTATTATTATTATTATTATTATTGTTAAAAATATATTAACATAAATAAGAATACTATTTTTTGAACTTGTTATTATTAGTATTGTTACTAATACATATAAATGCATTTAAATGAAAATATAATATTAATGATATTCTTTAAGGGTGGAGGTGGAGGAAAATTTCTTTGGAAAAATATAGAAATTCAACTAATAGATCTTACTATTTATCGAAAAAATATAGAAATTCATAACTTTTTATCTTTTTTCCAATGATATCAAATTTTATAATTTTTTTTATATTTTTTTATATGTTCAAATTCATATTGTGAATCTTCACTATAAATCAATAAATTTGTATACAATTCACTGTATGAATCTACACAAATTCATAGTGTAATCTGCTCAAATTCATAGTATGAATCTACACAAATTTCATAGTACAGATTTCACATGGTGAATCTGCACAGATTCACAATGTGAATTTAAACAAATTCATAGTGTGAATATGAACAAATCAATTTTGTTTTATCAAGTTTGATATCAATGGATGGAAGATACAAAGTTCTGAATTTCTATATTTTTAGTTTTTTTTGTTATTTTTTATGAAAAAATTGCTCTAAAAGCTAAGAAAAGATTGTTTCCTTGGTTTTAAGGTTTAAAAAGGTTCCTTGTTGAACCCAACCCTATATATTACACAATATTTGTTCCTAGTTCTACCACTCAGTTCCCTTTAGTTTCATCAAATCAATATGTTTTCTATTGGGTAATGTGAAAACCCATTTTAATCATTTACCAGACTAACTATTTCTTACCAATTTTTTCATTTTTTTGGTCGAATAACTTACCAAATACAATTTCAATATCAAACTAAGTTGCCTTTTTTTCTTGCTACTTTAGCCTTAAGTGCATGTAACTTGGTATGATTATAATAATCAACTCCCATGAAAGCAATCAAGTAACTAAACATATTGAATGAAGTTATTGTATCCTTGATCGGTGACCAAGAAAAATAAATCACCAACCAATCTTAAAATAGAAAGCTCATCTTTTTATTCATTTTGAACATGATCTATTATAGGAAGAAGATGCGCTTGATTTTCTTTTGTATAAAGAGAAAAATGTTGCATTAGAAGAAGGGGATAATTCATTGATAAGGTTTTAATAGGTTTCAGGAAAGAATATGTGGATTGGATGATTAGGCTTAGTATACATCATGAATTTGATGTTATTACCCATGCTTTTGATGTAGGTTTGGGTTTGCTTCTCCTTTTTTTAACGGATCCATGGAAGAATAGAGAGATAAACAAGACCCCCTATTTTCGATTTCTTTTGTGGGATAAAAACGGGGAACACAAGAAAGACGCACTTGGGGTTCATCATTGTCTTGGGGGATCCAATGTTCATCATTTTCTTTATGAACCGCCTTTAATCCAAAAACAATGATAGGTCAATGAATTTTTTGAAGAACACATACAAAGAAAAAATTGGTCATTTTTTCTTGATTCTTTTTTGCTAGCCATAGATGAGTGTGTGTGTCATAAAGAGAGGGGGAGAGAGAGAGAAAGAGAAATAGAGATAACTAATTCCTACTCTAGGTTATCTCATCAATAACTTTGAGACATGGTTATGGACTTTGTGAAATTTGGTACTGGTGTAATTGTACTAAGATATGTTGTCTTGAAAGTTATGGATCATCAGAAAAGGGAAGGGACTGAACCTACCAAAAGTTCACCATAGTTGGAGAGAGAGATAGAGAGAGAGAGAGAGAGAGAAAGAAAGAGAGGGAGAGGATAGGAACTTTTATATACTAAATAATATATTTTCTTATTTCCTTTTTAATAAGACAAAACTTCATAAATGGTACATTTGATAGTGAAATGACGAAAATGCCCATCAATTAATAGAAAAAAGTTGAGGGAGTGAGCAATAAGGACCTTTTCTTAAATCTATTGAAACCACAGGGACCATCTGGGAGGTTTTTTGAACTTAGGGACTATATCTCAGGTTTTTAGAAAGAACAATGACCTTTTATGAAGTTTTCTCTATATAAAAAAAGCAAATGAATATAATTGAAATGGCTAAAATGCATGAGTTCAAATAAATCTTATTAAAGTTACTCTTTTACCAAATAGAAGTTAAATGGACAAATTTTCACTGTTTTGATGGATTTTAAATCTACTACTTAGAGATCAAAAATCATAACTTTAACCATTATAACCTTCTCTCTTTGTGTATTCTTTTCATAGATATTTTTGCAAATTTGAAGATTTTTTTTCATGTTTTTTAATTGTTTTGTGATTGAAAAGGTAAAAATGTGAAAATTTGACTACATAGTTTTGAAGTGTTGGCAGTCTTGAAGGTTAGGTCGGATGTTACAATTTGGGATTTTTGAAACGTTTAATCTTTTGCTTTTGTATAAGTGGAGACCAGGGTTCGTTAATGATCACAACTCTTCATGGTTTATGTAACACCCCAATTTTCACAAGAAAATTTTCAATTTTATCTCATATGAAAGGAACAATTTGTTTAGTAATATCATAAACCCATTTTTTCCAAAATTTACATTACAAGCCAGAGTATGATCATAAGTATGGAATCACAAATTAAGGAAGTCGCTGATGTGTGTATGGTCACGCCTTCGCCTTCTAAAGTACCTGAAACATTTAATCCACAATTGTAAGCCAAAGCTTAATGACTTCCCTCAAAATACCAAACACTAGAATATGCATACAAGCATACACAGAATGACCTTCAGTGCATGACTGGCCTACCCATTCTCCTTCAACATATAGTTGGTATGCACCTGGCCTCTAGCACATCGATGGCCCACCCGGCTAACTTTTCCTAACCCACAAATTAGCACTCCCTCAACCCACAATAATATGTGTCGATATATATATAAAAAACTAACACAAACAATCCAACAAGTACTTAACTATATACAACCCATAGGGAACTTAATTTTAACGATCACTGACATACTGATACTCTAAATAACATATCACTACCCCTTTAAATCCTACCATGCAAGGATATACATTGTAACATATAGTATAGTGAGGAAGTCTCCTAAGCTAAGTCGCATAAGCTCAATAGTAATCACAACAGCAGAATCGCTAACACGATTTACCTAACGGCCAAATGGAAACCAACATCCAGTGTGACAACCCGAAACTTTCATTTTGTACGATTGGTCAGTTTTATCAATGTTAAATTCGATTCGTCGCTTTTTAATGCCATTTAAGGATTTGTTTAAGTGTTTTAAGCCTGAGTACAACCGATAACGAGGTTAGGAATGAGTCAACATTTTGTAAAGAAACAAAATCGGGCCATACACCCTCCTGAGAGGCGTGTACGGCCGCACACCTGTCCCCAGCCGCACACTCCCCTCTATATATAGGGGAGGACCCCCTTCATTCATTCCTTTCTTTTGGCTGCACTCTACTTTCTCTCTCTACTTTCCCTCTCTAAAAATCTCATCCAAGAACACTCCAAAGGCCTCAAAAACATGAAGAACTCCAACATTTAGCTTGTTATATGGTAAGAAACCTTAATCTAAGCTCAAAACTCTTCATCGTTCTTCATGTTCTTCATCACTTGAAGGTGTACGCCTGCACACCTTCATAAGGTGGCCGTACACACCTCAAAAACCCTCCAAACTGAGAGTTTTGACCCTCTATCTCCTAGTTGGACTTGGTTTGAGCCTTGAAACACTTGAAACTCGACTTTTGGAGCATAAATGAAGAGTGTATGGCCTTAGAACCTTGTGTACGACCGCACACCCACCCTGTACGGCCGCATACTCCTGTGTGCAGCCGCACACACACCCTGGCCGCACACTCTGGCCGCTCACCCACTCTGGACGGCCGCACACTCACCTTTATGGCCATATAACCACTTTAATGCTCATATTTGGCCTTAAACTTGAAAAGATCACTAAGTGTGGGACCTAGAACACTTAGTACAAGCATTTCCAAGACTTTAGGGTGGTTTCCCATCATGATTAGTCATGATATACCCTAATCTAATAGGTATATGTGTTACCATATGATGAATAGGGTCCACTTGCGTACGAAACATCAGTTGACACTTAGCACTCATATCAATCATACACTCAAATCCTACGTTAAACTATGAGTTCATACCCGTACACTTTTCTGAGTTTTTCATGTTTTCAGAGGGGGGGGGGGATACAAGCTAAACATAAAGGTTTTCATAACTTAAAAACTAATGCAAATACAACGGTTTTCTATCAAATATTTAGATACAATTATCCCTTTTGTAATATGCAGAGCATAAGGGATGTTTTCTAATCATAATTGCATAGTTTTCAAAACCATACATGAACATAACAAACCATTCAAACTATAATAGTTATAGTTTGGGATTTCATTACCAGTCTTACAGATTCAAACTTCATACAAACTCGAACATATAAACTATGTCAGATTTAGTTTATCCATTTCGACAAATACAAACCTAGAGTATCTTGCTAAATAATTATTTTTATGTATAATTATATATACTCTACACCGTTACAAACGATTTCAAACTCGAGAACAACCGAACAACATGTAAACTAGTTAATACAGGATTGTGAGACTTATCTTCGTTATGCCCCTCGGGGTACCAATAAATCCTCTCTGGTAGTATAACTAGAGTCTCCTAGAGGGACAATGTGAAATTTGTGAATAGATCTATTCGGGACCGGCAATCCCACACCTGAACTGTTAGCTACAGTTAGGCAGACACGCCTGGGGTGACAAATTTTGTAATCGTAAGACGCCTGAAGAAACATCAAGGAGATCACCTATCATATTAGTATGGTTATACGACTCACAATAAGTATAAAATAACCTTTGTTTACGGGATTTCTTTCTTCCATGGTTTTATTTTAAGTAATAAAACCACCTATTTACTTATTGGAGGGTATTCCAGGGACACAATCTTTGGTTTTATTATAAGTAATAAAGCTACTATACATACTGGTGGTAACCAGGGTTTTCAAACGATCATACATTACATACTGGTGGTAGTCTGGGTTTTCGAACAAAACTTACATTACATACTGGTGGTAGCCAGGGTTTTCAAACAGAACGTACTTTTCATACAGAAACCAACAAACATGTTAGAAAATATTGGATTTTCTTGGCAAGCATGCATACGTATTTCAGAACTTGATAACAACGAATTTCGATATAATCGAAATTTTACTTATAATGGAAAGAAACTATTTATACAAATTCAGTGACTAGTTTTCAATACACAAAAACATGCTTATGAACTCACCAGCTTTATGCTGATATGTTTTCAAAACCGCTAGTATTCTCAGGGCAACAATAGACAGGTACCATCACCAGCTTTTGGAGAAGACGAAGCATTTTGGAGTCTCGTCTTTATCTTTTGCTATATACTATTATGTACAAACCATGTTCTCAAAACAGATGTAAATATTCATATTGTAATGTAATGGTTGTGTTTACTTTGATTGCTATGATACGATTGTTGTGATACTACGTTTGACGTCACCCGCCCCCGGACGTTTCCGCCGTTGTTTTTCTGACGGTTTGGGGGTGTGACATTCGGTCATTTACCTATTTGATTCAAGTTTAACTAAGAGTCAAACTAGTCAAAAGTCAACGGTCACTAGTCACCTTAGCTAGCTACTGTTGGGTTATGAGCATTCTAACACTTCCTAAGTGTACATGCAACCCTAATAACCTTGGATCTATGTTTGTCTAATCATCATGCAAAGTTGATTTCCAAGGCTATGATCCTATCAAGCATACACGGGGAACAATTCTAACTTGAATAATAGATAGAATTACATACCTTGTTGTTGAAAGTGTTCCTTGAAACCTTATGAGCCTAGCACCTCAAGTGTGATGCCTCAAATGCTTCACACAACACCAAATGCAAAGTATAACCTTGAGAGAATACTCTAACACACTCAAAATCGGCCAAGCCCTCTTGTTTCTCTTGTCTAGCCGATTTTGGGGAGAGACATAGTCCTTATATATTGTCTCAAGGTTATAGTATTCTCTCAAGGTTATACTTTGCCGATTTTGAGTGTGTTAGAGCATTCTCTCAAGGTTATACTTTGCATTTGGTGTTGTGTGAAGAATTTGAGGCATCACACTTGAAGTGCTAGGCTCACAAGGTTTCAAGGAACACTTTCAACAACAAGGTATGTAATTCTATCTATTATTCAAGTTAGAATTGTTCCCCGTGTATGCTAGATAGGATCATAGCCTTGGAAATCAACTTTGCATGATAATTAGACAAACATAGATCCAAGGTTATTAGGGTTGCATGTACACTTAGGAAGTGTTAGAATGCTCATAACACAACAGTGGCTAGCTAAGGTGACTGGTGACCGTTGACTTTTGACTAGTTTGACTCTTAGTTAAACTTGAATCAAATAGGTAAATGACCGAATGTCACATCCCCAAACCGTCAGAAAAACAATGACGGAAACATCCGGGAGCGGGTGACGTCAAACGTAGTATCACAACAATCGTATCATAGCAATCAAAGTAAACAAAACCATTACATTACAATATGAATATTTACATCTGTTTTGAGAACATGGTTTGTACATCTGTTTTGAGAACATGGTTTGTCTTGCCGATGTGCCTGGATCTCCCGTGATCCCTTGGTTCCTTGGCTAAGGCAACCGCACTCTTACTATCACAGAAAATTTCCATGGGATCCTTTATAGCTGGTACAACTCCAAGGTCTCCAATGAAGTTCTTTAGCCATATTGCATCCTTTGCTTCCTCAATCGCTGCTATATACTCTGATTCACAATTCGAATCAGCTACTGTCTCCTGCTTGGAACTCTTCCAAGTGATTGCTCCTCCGTTTAAGGTAAAGTTCCAGCCCGACTGAGAGCGGAAATTATCCCTATCAGTTTGGAAGCTAGCATCACTATAGCCTACAACTCTCAAGTCATCACTCCCACCAAGGGTAAGGACCCAGTCCTTAGTCCTCCGTAGGTACTTGAGGATATTCTTTAAAGGAGTCCAGTGTGCCTTGCTAGGATTCCCCTGATACCTGCTAACCATGCTCAAGGCAAAGGCTAAATCAGGTCGAGTACACGTCATAACATACATGATCGAGCCTACTGCTGATGCATAAGGTAGTTGACTCATTTCTGCTATCTCAGCCTCGGTACTTGGGCTTTGTGTCTTACTCAATCTGGTGTTACTCTGGATGGGTCACTCTCCTTTCTTGGAGTTCTGCATGCTAAATCTCTTCAACACCTTTTCCAAGTATGTACTTTGACTAAGACCAATTAGTCTTTTACTCCGGTTTCTCAAAATCCTTATCCCTAGAATATAGGCAACTTCTCTTAGGTCCTTCATAGAGAAACAGTTCCCAAGCCAGGACTTAACTTCCTGCAGAGTTGGGATGTCATTTCCTATGAGTAGTATGTCATCCACATACAATACCAAAAAGCTAACTGTACTCCCACTAGCCTTGACATACACACAAGATTCATGTTCACTCCTGGAAAAGCCAAATTCCTTGACCTTTTCATCAAAGCAAAGATTCCATCTGCGAGGTGCTTGCTTTAATCCATAAATGTATTTCTCAAGCTTACACACTCTATTAGGGTACTTGTTGCTGACAAAACCTTCTGGCTGACTCATGTAAACATCTTCAGTCGACTTTCCATTAAGGAAATTCGTTTTGACATCTATTTGCCAAATTTCATAGTCATGAAATGCAGCTATGGCTAACATAACCCTAATAGACTTAATCTTGGCTACTGGAGAAAAAGTCTCATCATAATCCACTTCAGGAATTTGAGAGAAACCCTTTGCAACCAGTCGAGCCTTATAAGTGTGTACATTACCTTCCATGTCAGTCTTCTTCTTGAAGATCCATTTTCACCCTACAATCTTACGACCTAGTACATTCTCAACCAAGTTCCAAACTTGATTGTCATACATGGATTGTATCTCGCTATCCATAGCCTCTTTCCATTTCGCAGACTTGGGGCCTGCCATGGCTTCCGCGTAGCTGTTAGGTTCATCCAAACCTACTAGTGTCTCATCACTAATAAGTGTCTCACCTTCCATAGTAATATAGAAACCACAGTAATGCGCGGGTGTATTCCTAACTCTCGTGGAACGCCTTAGAGGTACAGACTCGTCAATTGGCTCAACAGGAGTTTCCTCCTCAAGTTGAGGGCTAGGGTTTGAAGTTCCTTCACCGCTTCACTCTTGAAGTTCTTCAAGGTCAATTTGCCTCCCACTATCTCCTTGGCTTATAAATTCTCTCTCTCTCTCTCTCTCTCTTTCTCTCTCTCTCTCTCTCGAAAAATTCCTCTTCTTGCTATAAAAACCACATTATCACCAGGTCTGTAGAAGAGGTAACCAAAGGATCTTTGTGGGTAGCTGATGAAAATACACCTCTCGCTTCGGGGTTCTAGCTTAGGAACTTTACCAGTCCACATCTCGTGAGGAGTTTTGGCAACTTTCTTTGTAGGGACTAGATTAAGAATATGGGCGGCAGTCTCTAAGGCATACCCCCAGAATGAGATTGGTAGAGAAGCTCGACTCATCATGGAACGAACCATATCCAACAAGGTTCAATTACGCCTCTCAGCCACACCATTCAACTGCGGTGTCCTGGGAGGTGTCAATTGTGAGACAATCCCACATTCCCTAAGATAGTCGAGGAACTCTGAACTAAGATACTCACCACCTCGATCAGATCGAAGCATCTTAATGTTCCTGCCCAATTGATTCTCGACTTCCTGTTTAAATTCCTTAAACCTTTCGAAATTCTCTGACTTATGCTTGATTAGGTAGACATATCCATATCTACTTGAATCATCAGTAAAAGTCAAATAATAACGATTGGCATCCCTTGTGGCATGCGCGAATGGTCCACACACATCCGTGTGTACAAGGTCCAACAAACCTTCACTCCTCTCACAAGAACCTGTGAAGAATGACTTTTTCATTTTTCCAAGTAAGCATGATTCGTAACTATCATCAGACTTTAGGTCAAATGACTCCAAGACTCCATCCTTTTGGAGTTGGCCTATGCGTTTCTTTCTTATATGTCCAAGACGACAATGCCATAGTGATGCTTTATCCAAGTTATTATTATTAGGAGAATCAATACACAAAACATCATTTCCAAAGTTATCTACAACAGTTACAGTTTCATACACGCCATCACAAGGTAATGCTTTAAAATAAAGACTATTATTAAAGAAAGCATTAATCGAACCAACTTCATTATCAAATGAAAATGTGAAACCTTGTTTATACAATGCATGAAAGGAAATAATATTTCTTGCCATTTCTGGCGAATAACAACATTTATTCAAATCTAAACTAAACCCACTACTTAGCGGTAAAGTATAAACTCCAATCTTGGTGACAAGTGAAGCTTTCCTGTTTCCCATGATCAAGTTTATCCTTCGTTGCTCCACATTCTCACTTCTTCTTAGTCCCTGCAAATCAAAACAGATATGAATACCACAACCGGTATCAAGGACCCAAGAATTAGAATGGGGTGGGTTATTAGATAAGATAGTGTAAATACCTGCATGGTTGGGTTTAACTTTCCCATCCTTCACATCTTGCTAGTACTTTGGGCTAGGGCCAGTCCAGACGGTGGGCAACCCGGACAACCGCCCAGGGCCCACGTCTCTAGGGGCCCAATATTTATGGGATATGTAGTGTATATTATTAAAAAAAATTATCACCTAAATGATTTTTAGGGTGTAAAGTTGGTTCAAACTCAAATTAGATCAAAAGATAAACAATTTGGCTTGCTTGTTATTGCTAATTGAACACGTCTATACCGAAAAGTAAATGATATTTTTTTTAATCTTTATTTTATTTGTCTTTGAGGGGCCCTTTTTTTCTTTTTTCCCCGGACCTCACATACGTTTGGATCGGCCCTGTTTGGGCAGTTTCGCTTCCAATGTGCCTTTTCGTGGAAATACAAGCATTCATCCTTTTTTGGGTCAGAAGAAGGAGCGATCAAACCTTTCTTGGTTCCACTTGAAGAAGAACCATCAAGGGTCCTAACCTTGGTACCCTTCGAAGAACTCTTTCTCTTCTTCCCTCGTCCTTTCTCGATTGCCAAGACAGGGGCGGAGTTGGTAGGAGTAGGAGTAGTAACAACCGTCTTACCCTTAAGACCACTTTCCGTGGTCTTTAAGAGTCCTTGAAGTTTGCTGAGAGTGACCTCTTCCTTGTTCATGTGGTGTGTCATGCGGAATCTATCATAACATGAAGGTAAGGAGTGCAAAATAATGCCTATTGCTAGCTCCTCGGGGAAGTTCACATTAGGCTTCAGCAAGCGGTCCACAAATCTTTGCATTTTCTGCATGTGGCCCGTGATGGGTTCTCCATCCTTCATTCGGGTTGTTATCATGGAGGAGATGATTTCATAGCTCTCTTGTCGTGCACTTTGATGGTATCTTTCCATCAAATCTTGGTGCATTTCAAAAGGGTAGTAGTCCTCGTAGGACTTTTGGAGATCGGCTGTCATAGTGGCCATCATGATGCATGCCACCTTGGTGGCATCCCTTTCATGTGCCCTAAAGTCAGCGATCTCTTTAGGAGTAGCAACTGTCTCATCAATCTCCTTAAGCTACTTATCGAGGACATATTCTTTGTCCTCGTAGCGGGTAATCATTCGGATGTTTCTGATCCATTCATTAAAGTTGGATCCATCAAAAGTGTCTTTCCCACACAAGTTCATAAGAGATAAGGAGCCATTAGGATTAGAGCCAGAAGCAGTAGTGTTTGCAGACATCTGAGAAGAAGAAAAGTTTAGTTTAGAAATAGGAATAGTCCTTAATAAAACACCTAAATGTAGTATTAAGGCTAGGACCCAATCACAGTATATTATATGTAACGCCGTAAATTTCAAGGCAAAATTTTTGTTTAAAATAATCAATTTAATATTAAAACACTTGTTTAAAATCTCATACATAATTGAATTACAAAACATAGTTTCATTTTCACTTGAATAGGAAACCAGGATCCCCCAACATATAACCCTTTCTCTGGTGTGTACAATCGAGCCGGTGCCGTCCCGTGTTACTGAAAGAACCTGAAAACAACATAACACAAAACACTGTAAGCACGAAGCTTAGTGAGTTCCCCAGTATACCACTTACACATATACGCCTTTCCAGGCCCTGACCTTCCGGTCCACAGCACAACGCCTTCCGGCCCATAACATAATCGCCTTCCGGCCCATAGCATATTTGCCTTCCGGCCCGTAACATATTGCCTTCCGGCCCATAACATATTGCCTTCCGGCCCATACACATACACATCACATAATACATTTAACTTACCACATATAGCACATATATCATATATCATATTCGACTTCCGATCACATAACATATTGCCTTCCGGCCCATATAAACATACATAGCACGCATATCAATTATCTTACCATTCATAGCACGTATAACACATATCATGTCCGACCTTCCGGTCACACAGTCAAACCCTTCTGGGTACAGTATAGTGAGAAGACTCACCTCGTGGATACTGGAAATTAGCAACTCCTGAAATCACTTGCACTTGATCCGCCGAGCTTCAAACTCCCTGGATAATGTATTCTCTTATTAGTAATTTTATCTTTCAAGACAACTGACCCTAAGAAATCACACATAGGTCAACTCTGGTCAACAGTCCACGGTCAACTCGACCGGACTCGGCGAGTACTCTGGCGACTCGGCGAGTCTAGTCGTCCTCCAATCCTCTAAGTTTTCCCTTCTACTCGTCGAGTATCCTCCTTGACCCGACGAGTTACTCCTGGAAGAATCGCGGGGCCACCCCGACTCCACTCGCCGAGTTTGATGAACAACTCGACGAGTCCTAGTTATTCTTCAAGCTACTCGCCGAGTCTGCTCATCTGACTCGGCGAGTCCATGCCATGCAGTCGCTCAAACTGCTTCCTAAGGTCATAACTGCTCCGACCATTCATAGGTCTGGCCTTCCTCGACTGGTCCATTACATAAGGTCTTCATTTAGGTGCTCATGATACACCCCAAGACTTATAATTTACATGTTGACCTAAGGCATAAGGATTTCAATCCAAAACCTTCACCAATTCCCAAAATGCACAGACATGGGATATTCTGGACCTCCAAGGGTCCTAATACAGGGTTACAATCGTTTGGGGAACAAGGGTAACATTCAATCTATCCATAAAAGGGTTCCATAAACCCTAATTCTCTAAATACATCACCATAGCAGAGTATACACGAATCCTTACCTGGATAATGTGCTCTCTGTGTCTCCAATCCTCAGAATGTGATTCCCTTGCTGTTCCTTTAGCCAAACCCTTCTCTTCCTTGCACAATAACTTCTTCAAGATCACCAATGGCCTTCAATCCTTGCTCCAGATGCACACAACCGATTAGGGTTCTTCTCAGTAGGCTAAAGACGGACAATGACGACCTATAAGTTCATTATATACGTCCCAAACCTAAACGGCTAGGGTTTTCGCTAAACAGCGCAGACTCGCCGAGTCCCTATCTGACTCGTCGAGTCTAGTCGCGAACCCGCGACCAGGTCTGCGATCCTACTTGGCGAGTCTGGCTCCAACTTGCTGAGTCCCCCCTTAAAACACCCCATAAATATAATTTCAACAATACTTGAGATTCCGGGCTGTTACAATTCTCCCCCACTAGAATCAGACTTCGCCCTCGAAGTCTTACTCTGAAAATAGTTCCGGATGCTGCTCCCGCATCTCACGTTCCGACTCCCAAGTCATTTCCGATCCTTTCCGGGGTTGCCACTGAACCAACACCAGAGGTACCTCCTTGCTCCTCAGAACCTTGATCTTCCGATCCCTGATGGCCACTGGTCTCTCAGCCTAACTCAGGCTCGCATCCACCTAAATGTTCTCTAGTGGAACCACTGCTGACTCATCGACTATACACTTCTTCAACTGCGACACATGAAAAGTGTCGTGGATCTATCTCAATTCCGCTGGCAACTCCAAACGGTAGGCCACCCGTCCTCCCCTCACAATCTCACGAAAAGGTCCAATATACCGGGGCCCCAACTTGCCCCTCTTCCTGAATCGAATCACTCCTTTCCAAGGAGAGACCTTCAGGAATACGAAGTCGCCGACCTGAAACTCAAGCTCGTACCGGCTTCTGTCTGCATAACTTTTCTGTCAGCTCTAGGCGATCAATAACCTCTGTTTAACCTGCTGAATCTGTTCAGTCGACTGAAGCACGATCTCTGTACTGCCCACTACTCCCTGTAACCGAGACTCACCCACGATGCAATTCTGCTCCAAATCTCAACGATCACTCGACCCATAAGGGTTAGGAAACCATGAATCACCGGATCCCCGATCCAAAACCCACTTTATCCATTTCGGAACGACTGAGAGACCCATTCGCACTCTCAGAGCAACTCTCACGAGTTCCCTTCTTGTATTCGCATACACATGCTGCACTAGTCCCAACATACCTTCCTCTCCCTTACCTAGGGAAATCCGCTTGACGACCTTGCCACTACTCCATGTATCGCACATGCTCTGGATCTGCTCGCAAGGACTCTTAGGCCCATGCATTACCTCTCCTCAGCAATGAGGGTCCGACATCACTTCCTATGCAACAGCTCAAAGGGCGGCATACCAATGCACTAATGATGGCTGTTGTTATGGAACAACTCAACCAAGGATAAATACGTGCCACAGCTTCCTCTGAAATCTAATACATATGCCCGAAGCATGTCTTCGAGCGTCTGGATCGCTCCCTCTCTCTAAAGTGTCCTTAGATGTCATCAGGATAATCTCATTTCTCATATTCCTCTTCAAGACTGAGTACCAGATCAACTTTTGGCTCCACAGCTGAGCCCCCAACGTCACCCGTATCATGATCCAAGTGTCCCACAAACTTCCTCCCCGTGACCACTATCCCGGCCCAGTGACACGCAAGTCACGAAATCCTCTTTTCCTCATGCGAGAAAAATACAATCCAACCGAGGATCGTCTCAACTCAAATCTCTGGTTTCTGCTCCGCATATTCCCTGCGTATCTCCCCGCATCTCCTGACTAAGACGGAGACCCCCGTCTCGCCCCCGAATCAACATCCAAGCTCCAAGGACTCAATACCAGGGCTACTCAAACCCAACTCTTCCACATCATGCATTGCTCGAAAACATTCCAACATCGAAATTCTCTTGCCATCTAGTGAGTACTGCAACTCCACGCAGCATCACAACACCCTCTGAGTAGGGAGTACTACGGCTCGAATATCCATCACAGACTCTAGAGGAAATCAACGTAACAAATGCCCATCTATGCGAAAATCCACTCTCTCAAATAATCTCCCTGGATGCCCATACTCGAAGGGCTCCCACTAGATTCACAGATACTTGATATGCCACACGTCGATTCAATTCAGGGTTCACAAGTAACTCCGAAATAAGGATATCATACCCGGATATCACAGAGTACTCCAACAGAACACCACAAGATCCTGCCACAACCACTTATCTCTTGCCCCAAGCACCATATAAACACAATGATACGTTTCCTCTGAACCCCATAATTAGATCTACATTTTTCCCACATTACAACTTCGGTGCATATAATTTCTCGATTGGAATACAAGAAAACGCTGACGCTACAAAATATACTGATAATCCTCCGAAACCCCTTTTTCCCGACGCTCAAAATCCAAACGAGGATACGCATACCGACCCCGGGAGTTGGCCGCCCAATCATTCTCTATCTACTTGCAACAAAACCAATCACCTGTTATGGATACATTCGTCCTCCTCCTCAAGTACTTCCCGCATTAACTCACTCTGACCCCTTTCCTCGATCACCGACATCTCTGGTCTCATGATTTCTTACAGCATATCTCTATACTCCACTTATAACTACTCTTGACAAATCTTTGCTTTCTTACATACTGCACCCGGTTCTCCCCCACTTAGGGTTCGAACCATTACCAATTAGCACACAACCAACCCACGACTATTTTTCCACCAGCGAAATCGCTACTGCCCCCGGAAAATGCTACACCACGCCCGATAATTCCCTTTAAGGAACTCAATCAACCCCCTATACTCTGAACCTCTGATGAACTCCTCAAGAACCTCTCATCACGACTGCCTCTAATCGTTCCAAATCTCATACCAATCCAACACTAAGCATCTCAACTGCTCAATATCATCCCGGTCTCATAGACTGCACCGCAAAATCATCGTTCCTCTCACCTCAACTCATCAACCAATGCTCCAACACCGGAATTTTCCCAAGGACAGGGACCCACTCCCAACATAGACGAAAACTCCT
Source organism: Lactuca saligna (assembly GCF_052625555.1). Taxonomy (NCBI): domain Eukaryota; kingdom Viridiplantae; phylum Streptophyta; class Magnoliopsida; order Asterales; family Asteraceae; genus Lactuca; species Lactuca saligna. The sequence goes on from NC_136424.1 coordinate 54,106,271, forward strand.
TGCACTGCAAAACTCAACTGAACTCCCCACTACTACCACTATAACACAACCTACTATTCTCAATTAGGTGTGGTGTGCTCCTCGACTACCTCAGTCCCAACTGACTGTCTGCTCCCGATAAGTCACTGCCTCGCGGCACACCTGCCACCTGCTACTCTGGGGAAAATCATCACCGATACGCCCTGTAGGGTGTACCCCCAAACCCAAAACTGAAACATCAGGCCTCCCGTGTCTTGCACACGAACAAAATAGCACCACTCACCTAGGAGATGACCTCTCCTCTATCGACTGATTGCTCAACTCAGACCGAAATTTTCTCCTTCCTTTAACTCCTTACCAAAATACTCTGATAGGCACTCGCCTTTCCTCTCGAGGGACGCCTCTTCATACTCAATCATGGTCTGCAGGCCTAAAACCCATAGCGTCCGATGTCTACCTCATCGATCATGACCGGATAACAAGATAATCACCAGCATCATTCACTACGAACCATGGTACTCATCCCATGACATCCCTTCTCAATCTGCTCCGGTGTATGGTACTCGAACCATAGTATCACTCCTCAATCTGCTCCGATGTATGGTACTCGAACCATGGCATCACTTCTCAATCTGCTCCGATGTATGGTACTCGAATCATAACATCACTCCTCAATCTGTTCCGATGTATGGTACTCGAACCATAACATCACTCCTCAATCTACTCCGATGTATGGTACTCGAACCATAACATCACTCCTCAATCTGCTCCGATGTATGGTACTCGAACCATAGCATCACTTCTCAATCTGCTCCGATGTATGGTACTCAAACCATAACATCACTCCTCAATCTGTTCCGATGTATGGTACTCGAACCATAACATCACTCCTCAATCCGTTCCTTAGAACCTTCGGAATGCTCCCTGTAACAAGTATGGGTCCTCTGCTTTCAGTAGTACGGGCCCATACTACCTGCCACATCTACCCATACTTTCCACATGGACCATCCCAGAGCTCCTAAGTAGCTGCTCGACCTACTCTTTCACCAATCCCATCACACGTGCCCGCTCTCCAGCGAAATCCTCTACTTTACCAGCGCACTCATCTGGCTAGGTTTACTCCCTAGTCTCTTCCGTCGTCCTCCCACTTCTTTGCTATCAGCTGCTGAAGAGCTCCTAATGATGTCAGCCATCTACCTCCTGAATATCGTCATACTCACTTAGTAGCTGACTCCCATCATCGAGAGTTCCACAAAGCACAAAGCAAGCAGCATTCGAGCATCGAAGAATACATAGGACTCCTTATCTGTGATAACTCCACCTTCTCGGCTCATCCTCGAAAATACCCCTGAACTCTGTAACTCTACCCCTCGTGCGTTCTAACTGGATACTCTCACTCATCACATACTCAAAAGCATAACGCACATATAACAACAAACTCTAGGCTAAGGCATCACAAATCAGGCCACTCTAGTCCTAAGATATGAAATACCTAGCCTGTCTCTAGCATGCAATAATATCTCATAAAGTGCATCATAGATATTTCATAACAAAAAAGTAAGGGTATTTTGGGAAATCACCGTTTGGCTCTGGCTGATTGTACACACTGCTCTTTCTTGCTTTCTCTTTGAACTCTTATTCACTTTTAGAAAATTATTTATTTGAAAACTTTTTCTTACTTCCTCAGTTTGAGTCCAGATTTACCCGAAGGCGCATCCGAATCCCTCAAACCAAGGCTTTGATACCAATTTGTAACGCCATAAATTTCAAGGCAAAATTTTCGTTTAAAATAATCAATTTAATATTAAAACACTTGTTTAAAATCTCATACATAATTGAATTACAAAACATAGTTTCATTTTCACTTGAATAGGAAACCAGGATCCCCCAACATATAACCCTTTCTCTGGTGTGTACAATCGAGCCGGTGCCGTCCCGTGTTACTGAAAGAACCTGAAAACAACATAACACAAAGCACTGTAAGCACGAAGCTTAGTGAGTTCCCCAGTATACCACTTACACATATACGCCTTTCCAGGCCCTGACCTTCCGGTCCACAGCACAACGCCTTCCGACCCATAACATAATCGCCTTCCGGCCCATAGCATATTTGCCTTCCGGCCCGTAACATATTGCCTTCCGGCCCATAACATATTGCCTTCCGGCCCATACACATACACAACACATAATACATTTAACTTACCACATATAGCACATATATCATATATCATATTCGACTTCCGATCACATAACATATTGCCTTCCGGCCCATATAAACATACATAGCACGCATAGCAATTATCTTACCATTCATAGCACGTATAACACATATCATGTCCGACCTTCCGGTCACACAGTCAAACCCTTCCGGGTACAGTATAGTGAGAAGACTCACCTCGTGGATACTGGAAATTAGCAACTCCTGAAATCACTTGCACTTGATCCGCCGAGCTTCAAACTCCCTGGATAATGTATTCTCTTATTAGTACTTTTATCTTTCAAGACAACTGACCCTAAGAAATCACACATAGGTCAACTCTGGTCAACAGTCCACGGTCAACTCGACCGGACTCGGCGAGTACTCTGGCGACTCGGCGAGTCTAGTCGTCCTCCAATCCTCTAAGTTTTCCCTTCTACTCATCGAGTATCCTCCTTGACCCGACGAGTTACTCCTGGAAGAATCGCGGGGCCACCCCGAATCCACTCGGCGAGTCTGATGAACAACTCGACGAGTCCTAGTTATTCTTCAAGCTACTCGCCGAGTCTGCTCATCTGACTCGGCGAGTCCATGCCATGCAGTCGCTCAAACTGCTTCCTAAGGTCATAACTGCTCCGACCATTCATAGGTCTGGCCTTCCTCGACTGGTCCATTACATAAGGTCTTCATTTAGGTGCTCATGATACACCCCAAGACTTATAATTTACATGTTGACCTAAGGCATAAGGATTTCAATCCAAAACCTTCACCAATTCCCGAAATGCACAGACATGGGATATTCTGGACCTCCAAGGGTCCTAATACAGGGTTACAATCGTTTGGGGAACAAGGGTAACATTCAATCTATCCATAAAATGGTTCCATAAACCCTAATTCTCTAAATACATCACCATAGCAGAGTATACACGAATCCTTACCTGGATAATGTGCTCTCTGTGTCTCCAATCCTCAGAATGTGATTCCCTTGCTGTTCCTTTAGCCAAACCCTTCTCTTCCTTGCACAATAACTTCTTCAAGATCACCAATGGCCTTCAATCCTTGCTCCAGATGCACACAACCGATTAGGGTTCTTCTCAGTAGGCTAAAGACGGACAATGACGACCTATAAGTTCATTATATACGTCCCAAACCTAAACGGCTAGGGTTTTCGCTAAACAGCGCAGACTCGCCGAGTCCCTATCTGACTCGTCGAGTCCAGTCGCGAACCCGCGACCAGGTCTGCGATCCTACTCGGCGAGTCTGGCTGCAACTCGCCGAGTCCCCCCTTAAAACACCCCATAAATATAATTTCAACAATACTTGAGATTCCGGGCTGTTACATTATACTTAGAAGAGGTATGTCGTAATCTAAGTAATAACATATTTGAAAGGTAGGTGAATGACGATTCACCAATTTCCACCAAATTCGAAATATTAAAATATTTAATTTGGTTCTTAGAAACTCCTAGATTCTTTTGAGATTCAATGAACTTTTCAAAGGCATGTTTCAATCTCGAGTGTGCCCTCCAAGTTTTGTGACTGGGATGCTGAGGATCACAAAACAAGGTGTGAAGTAACCATGCAAATTACTTGGTACCCTTAATAAATTACCCCTCATTCGATGTGCCGGTTAACCACACACGCTCCATCGATACTATGATAAATATTAAGTCACCCTTTACTTACCTTGTTAAGTCCAAGTTAGTGTTCCGGTTAACCACACACGCTCCACTAACGACTTAGACAAAGTGTAAAGTGTAATTTCATGGATTAGCACGTTATTCACATTTTTCCTAAAGTAACTAAGATTGGGAATTTAATAAACATTTAGTTACTTTATAATATTCATCATACTTTTAATGAGAATTTATAAGTCCTTGTCTTACTCGTTCGGCTAACGACCCTCCACCAGTCAAGCAAGCGGTGGGTGAGAGTGGACACCCATTAAGTTGTCATTTTATAGGCAACAACCTTATACCCACCTTATAGACCGGCTTCGTGAATGAGGCGTACTAGCGGTAAGACGACTTTGATCTTATACATATATATATATATATATATATATATATATATATATATATATATATATTATTCTTATCTTATAATATTATAAGTATAAGGGTTGAATTTTAACTTTTAAAATTCTAAGGGTTGGAACTAAAGTTTTAATCAACACTTTACTTGTTCCAAAACTTGAGGGCAAGTTTTGTAAACTTTCAAAACCTTTCATTTCTTATAACTTATGAGTTTATTAGGATATTAAAAAATGAAGACTCTTCATTTTTATAACCCATGTGTTCTTTTAATGGTATTAAAGCAAAGTGACTTTTGGTTTTCCATAACTTGAGGACAAGTTATGGACTCCATTAAAACACATAAAGATCATGAATTAACCTACCACATAGGTTACAAATAATTCCTATGATCATCTAAACATCATTAGATCAAGAACATGAATATGAACACTTTCATGAATCAAAAATTACACTTAAAACTTGTAATTTTGATAACTTGTTGTTGTAAATGGATTAACATGAACATTACACCAACTAAAACAAGTTTTAAAACACCAAAACAGTTTAGGGTAATATTCCTAGTCCATTTCCAGCAACTAGAACCGAAATTCTGAAAACTGTCGCCTCTACACGTCGAGTGCATGAACTGACTCGACGAGTAGCTTACATTAGGTCATCGACTCGTCGAGTCTCCCCATGGACTCGGCGAGTTCATACGGGCAGAAAGCAGAAAACTCGATTTTTCAAGCAGTTTGCACAAAAATCAAACAAGCAAGCCTAGTCTCTGATACCACTGTTGGGTTATGAGCATTCTAACACTTCCTAAGTGTACATGCAACCCTAATAACCTTGGATCTATGTTTGTCTAATTATCATTCAAAGTTGATTTCCAAGGCTATGATCCTATCTAGCATACATGGGGAACAATTCTAACTTGAATAATAGATAGAATTACATACCTTGTTGTTGAAAGTCTTCCTTGAAACCTTGTGAGCCTAGCACCTCAAGTGTGATGCCTCAAATGCTTCACACAACACCCAATGCAAAGTATAAATTTGAGAGAATACTCTAACACACTCAAAATCGGCCAAGCCCTCTTGTTTCTCTTGTTTAGCCGATTTTGGGGAGAGACATAGTCCTTATATATTGTGTTACATTAGGTAAAACCCTAATGTAACATGACTCTTTATTTCTCAATCCATGGGTTAACTCCATGGAGCATCCATGGAGCATCCTATGGGTGGAACCCAACTTGATAATCCATAGAGCCTCTGAGCCCACTACATAAGATATGGAAGATTCATATAATCTACCTATATATTTAATTAGTTATTCTTTTGATCACTTAATTAATTTTAAATTAATTCTTGATCAAAACTAATTAAATAAAATTATTAATATATTAGAACTTATAATATATTAATAAACCATATGTGTTATTTCTCTCATTTAGTTTATCCAATTGCATGGTGCCATGCAACCCAAATGGACCATGTTGGGTCGGGTCAAGTATTTACCAGAAATAGTTATGGACTTAGACACCTTATCCAACAGCCACCACATCATGGAAAAACCCTTGTTACTTCGTGGTCTAAGATAGACCAGTCGCGAGCTTCACACCTGCAACGTCATGATAAGGGACTAGTTAATCATGATTCAAAAGCTCATCACATTGTAGCCAACCCCTAGCCACGACTTGGTCCGCCCGTAACGTTCAAATTTCTATAAGATCTTAATCCATCATGATTGTCCTTTAAACTTTCTATAAGGCTAAACCATACTAAGAGTAGCCATAAAAGTCATCACTTTATGAACTTACACACTCCATGCAAGCACAACTCCATTTTAGTTAAAAAAAAAGGGCAAAATATTCATTTATTAAATGCATGGCACCAATACAAACTTAGGCTTGGGATCCAAAATACAAAACACTCTAGGGACTCATGGGATTTACAAATTTGTAAGATTTATCTAAATTTAAACCATCAATATAGAAACCCGAATACTCGAAATGGTCGAGGAGATGAATAAGATGTTATACCACTTCAAGAATCACTTCTCAATCTCCAAGGGATGATACTTCTTCCTTCAAGAATGCTACTAAAACCACCAAAAAGTGTGTAGAAAAGGAAGGAGATGCAAGGGTTTGAAGAACTCTTTTTAGGAGGATGGAAGATGAAGGAAACTCTAGTCCCATCATTCCTTAAATTGAGCTCAAGATTCGAGCCCTAGGATTTTTAGCCCATGACGGCGACACATCGTGGTCACACTAGACACCATTTTTTGGTGACAATGCAATCACCATGTTGTGATAAACTCTTCAGCATGTTGTGGTCCGGGCCAAATGACCAAAACCTACTCTTAACTTAAATATGTAAAGCATAAGTTCAAACCTGGATTCAAGTGTTACAATTCTCCACCACTTAAACTGGATTTTGTTCATTAAATTCATCCTTACCCATTACTCCTTAAACACCCTTCGAACCCCTTACAAGAATTTTCCTATCCCACTCTGTTCCGCACCGGCCAACACAACTCCCTTCCCAAGGGTTGCGGTTAACAACCTTAATTTCTGCAGGGACAGGCACAAAGTATATTTCAGAATGAAGTGCCTAATAATCGATATCCCATCAGCTATAGTACTAGAACAATACCTTAATCACATATATACCTCCTCATTCTAACTTATGTTAAATCCCTTGCGAGAAGCATGCAAACTGATGAAGAGTGAACACCGTCTCACCGAACAAACATCAAGTAGAGCAAATTCTAGAATCATAATTTGGAAATACCCAGATCTTGCTTATTCTGTTGGAGGACGAATCCATCTTATACATCAACCCTACTGAGCAAAAGAGGCCCTCAAATTTATCTTGATTAATTTAATCCCCTAATGATTCTCAAGTCTAACTCGGTCTGTCATGCACTAACAGCTCTCAGCCTCACCCTGATTTGTCAACCACTAATGACTTTTGGGCTATTCTTGATCTGCCAACCAATAACGACTATCGGGCTCACCCCGATCCATCAACCATTAACGACTCTCGGGCTCTCCCAGATCCATCAACCAGTAACTGTAACGACCAAATTTTCACATCCAGAAATTTCGTTTTTAAAACTTTACTTAGCAAACACTAATAATTAAAACATTGTTTAATTAAACCATTTCACATCTAAAACCCAAATTTGAAATCCACAACATGTAAACAACTAAAATATCAGAGTATCAATCCCAGAATAAACTCATACCTGCGGAAACAAGAGTGTGTGTGTGTGATATGCTGCTACCGCGCCGACTCCTTTCCCTTAACTGAAGAGGTACCTGAAATCAAAAATAAAAACCGTAAGCACGAAGCTTAGTGAGTTCCCCCACTGTACCACATAACATAAAATCACATAACATACATAAATTGTCAGGCATATCTGGGTGCCCGACATACCCCTTCGGTCCTCTCGACCGGATGTTGCCTAGCATATCTGGGTGCTGGCCTCCCCTTCGGTCCTCTCGACCGGATACTGCCTAGCATATCTGGGTGCTGGCCTCCCCTTCGGTCCTCTCGACTGGATATTGCCTAGCATATCTGAGTGCTGGCCTCCCCTTCGGTCCTCTCGACCGGATACTGGGGACTATTTCACCCCTACTACTACCATATAACACATATATCACATAGTCTATCTAGCATGGTTGGGCATGACCGCCCCTTCGACCCTATCGACCGGTATTCTGGGGGACTATCTCCCCTACTATCACTAACACATAAACATAGCACAGGTAGTAGCAACCCTAGATGAATATCACAAAGACAATCATCTAATCATACATCTCATACTGGTGGGCTGGCATTGTGGCCTTAGACCCACCGCTACTGGAAGGTAACTCACCTCAAAGTAGCGGCTGAACTGATCGGAAACTGAATGTCTACTACTGCTGCTCCGGACGTCCTCCGGCTATAAATCCGACAAAACGATCAGTCAAACACTGCTAGATGTTCTTAGGGTAAAATGACACTTTTACCCTCGACCTGGTCGAAATCCAAGTCAAAGTCAACTTCCAGTTGACTGGACTCGCCGAGTCCTTCCCTTACTAATCCGGTCCCACTCGCCGAGTCCCTCTCCCCACTCACTAAGTCACCCTTGACTCACCACTCGGGACTATGGGGTCGAATCGAGTACCGACTCACCGAGTTTGAAGAACAACTTGGTGAGCTCCAGGCAATCTTCATAGGACTCGCCGAGTTGTTCATCCAACTCACCGAGTCTAAGACCATCTTCATAGAACTCGCCGAGTTCCTCGACCTATTTCCCAAGTAGGCCAGATCTGAGACATCAAATGCTTCAAAACCACAGATCTAAGGTTCTAGAGCATGTTTACCACGTAAAGTTGCAAACTTTACGTGCATGCACGGCCCAATGAGCTCAAACATGCAATTCCAAGCTCTTTAAGAGGTCCTACACTCAATAGGGACCTCAATCACCTCAACCCCAGAGACTTTATGCTACTAGGATGTGCTAAAGGTCCAAATACGAAGTCCTTGCAGAACATTAACCATAAACACATAGAGATTTAGGTTCTTAGGGCTTAAAACCTCTTTTTAGGGACAAGAAAGGGGGTTCAATGAACTAAAGATCAAGGTAGGAACTTTTCTACCTAAATAGAAGCCCTTCACAGAGTATATTCCGGATCTTCTTCACTTCTTGCACTCTTCAACCTTCTCCTTCTTCTCCTAAACTCCAAACCACCTTTAAAATGCTAAAAATCACCCACAAGGACACAAAGGGACTAGGGTTTCGTTCTACAGATCTCTGGAGTGCTAGGGGTAGTGGAGACTGGGTTAGATCGTTTAAATAGGGTGCAAACACCTGGGTTAGGGTTTCAGTCCAGATAGGGTCTACTCGCCAAGTCCCACGACCCTACTCGCCGAGTAACCAGAGTTGATTCCGTGACTAGACCTGCTTCTACTCGGCGAGTTAGTCCTTTAACTCGCCGAGTCCATGGTTAAAATGCAATACATAAGGAGAGTTAATAATCAAGAATACATACCAGGAACAAGGTGCTACACTAACGACTCTCGGGCTACCCCTGTTTCGTCAACCACTAATGACTCATAGGCTTACCCTGATCCATCAACCACAAACAAATCTCAATCTCTCCCCGATCCATCAACCACTAAAGACTCCTGGGTTCACCCCGAGCCATCCATTCAACATAAGGCACACACTTATGAAACTTAACTATCTCCATCAGGCCTTCGGATTGTGACTCAGACCCCTAGGTCCCAATCAAACAAGAACAAACTAGGAGGTCATCACCATAGTACTCTTCTTGAGACCTTAACACCCTAGACTCTATCTTCAACAAAAGTATTATGGGATTACCAACACAACATATAACTAAGACTACCCAGAAGAAATTTAAGCACCATAGATGATGCAATAAATGCAGGAATCTAAAGATGGTGTAACTGAGAAAATGTCCACAACTTGAGCAGTCTGTAAATATAATCGAACAAATTGATACACTCCCACCGTGAAATCTACATAATCCCTACTTGGAATTCACTATCCTTATCAACACAAACAACAACTCGGCGAAAGCTCCAAACTGACCCAACCAGGATAACACCAGCATTGATTCTAGGAATAAATCAGAATGGAATAAAATAATCCTTCGAACTAGATAACTCAACCCCAACCTTCATAAAATAATAATAGGTAAAAGGGTTAAGTCAATAGTTCCGGTATATAAAATCACATAAGAACGTTTTAATCCAACCTTACGATAAAAAAATAACAAATATCACAAAGGAAATTTCAAAAGAAAATTTTAATGCATAAGAACAAATTAAAATAATCGGAATCATACCAACAGTCTCCATAGTTTCCGCTCCTGAATCCTCTGCTACAAGCTGGTAGGCTCTCCTCTAAACCCTAGGAATTTTAGCTCTCCATCGACGTCCGTTCGATACCTGCCAAGCTAAAGGCATAGGGTTCAACACTAAGCCTACAATGAGAAGGGGATAATTGGCCTTGATGTGGCCCACCTGATTGCAATGAAAGCATACTTAAGTACCCTGCCTGCAATCCCTTCCAAAGTATCCCTACTTGCCATACGTGTGGCATGCAAATGATATAAGATAAGTACAAAACATCTATCATTTAAGTAAATATTATAACAACACCTTTTATATCTTCAGTACGAAATGACATTCGTTTGTAATTAGTTAATTATTTCTTCCAATCAGCAGCACATAATATCAATTATTAGTGTCACCTGAAGTATAACATACTCAAGTGGATGATGGAAAAATAAATAGTTCTATCATACAGATATCGGAAGTCGTGTCCAAGTCAAACTTCTTCAACTCGATGAGATTAAAGAAGCAATTTCTCTTTAATGTCTAATTTCTTCCACAATAGAAACAACACTGATCATTTGGTCCTTTCTTGATTTTTGGGTTTATGTTGTATTTCCCTTAATTGAACTATAAATCAATTTGAGTACAGAATCTATTAGACTTCCTTTATTCAATACTTGAACAAACTTGAAGCACTTTCTAGTGTTTTGATAATATCTACTTTATTTGATGAGACCATATGATATGTTTCATAATTGTTCAAGACTTTCTGCAAGTCAAGGTTAATTGCTCTAGTATGATGTGAGACACTTCAACATCATCACAATAATACTTCCACCAAAGTATCATGATCAGATAGACTGGCTTGCAAAGGCTATTTAGGTATGGGATCTTTCATTATATATAATTTCTATATATCCTTAAGGTGGAACCTCAAAATATTATACCAGTTACCGAAATTATAACCATAAAATATTACTGTCTCTTGAAACCAACAATAGAGAGATTTTGCAGGGCATAAGAATATTAATAGTTATTAAAAGAGTTTAACAAATTTTCATTTAGTATTTTCAATATTTATTCTTTAAAAATTAATACCTTTTATTGTTTCTTAAAACATTAATTTATTAAAGTCTTGGATCTTAGTAACGAAACAAGTTAATGGTTAGGTGACCTTTATCCCGTAAACTTTATCAAACTTGGTAGGTAGCGGTTTATAAACTCCTAGATTATGAGATCCTAAACAACTATTTCTTAGCTTGACATGTTTATCCCATCTATGCCTCAGGCCTCTTAAGCTTAGGTGACCTTTATCACACAAGATTCCGATCAAGTCATCATACTTGAAACAACTTGTAGTATTGCAACTAATAAGTGACAATGTGACCCTTTAGAAACTAGAAACTACAAAACTACCCCGAACATCACAATCCAATCCTAATGACCAGGTGACCCTATGACGGTAAGAACATACAAATGACAACGAGTGTTCTTCAAAAGGACGACAATGACTTGCATTTTTTGAAAAGGTTGTATATATGTTTTACACTTATAGTTTATAAAAACATGGTCTCATAAATATTGCATGCATCCAAAAATTCATGTACCCTTTTGTAAAAATCATATCACTTGTTATGAGGTTCTTTAGATGCCAAATAAAACTTCATTTTATTTGTCATTCGTTACAACCAATTATAAACTAAAATCCGATATTTTAAATTTTAGTCGTAGATTGATTTTAAGAACCGATAATAATCTTAATAAACCTTTATATTAAACTTAAGACTTGGAGTTTTGGATGAGTTATAAATTCACTATTTAAATCTCCTTTTAACAATAAAAAAAACTTATGACTTCATAAATTTATAGAATAAACTCATTTTATTTTATAAACTTAATTTTATGCATCTTATGATAAAAGTTATATTTTGATAAACCAAAACTTGGATGATGATACTTATGTTTTAAATCTCATTGGGCATGCATAAAACATAATATCAACATGTTGCGTTATGTTTAAAACACCAATATGATATATTAAGTTTCGATGCAAAAAATAATCACTAGTTTTATGATTTGCGATTATATCGCTATAAACCGATTTTAGTTCTTTTAATAGAGCCCTTATTTATTATAAAGATATGGAGTTTATATAACATTTAAACACCTTTTAAACCATTTCAATTATTTTAAAGTTGGTTATTTATAAGTTTTACAATAAAACAATTTTCAACGAAAAATCGTTTTTTTAACCGGTTAACGTGGTAAAAACATTTTTATAATTATCCATTTATAAACATCTTATGTTATATTTTAAATATTTTTTACTAACACTCAAAGTGATATTATCTTATGTTATAATGTTGGCTAACATGTAAAACTCATTTTCATACACAAAACATAAAAAAATCAACATAAAATAAAAATCACATGCATCACCAGAATTATTAAGTTTTTCCTAAAAGACTTAAGGGACACTTCAAAATGTCTTAAACCTCTCACTTGACAAGGCAACTCTTGCTTGAAAAAGGACTTCAAATCTTCATGTTGTGAAAGTTGCAACACTTGAAACATTAAGACTATAATTAAGCCCAAAACCTAAAGTAGAAGCTTATGGTTGGGATTATGGTCTTAAATGGTTAATTCATCTCCAAGGAGGTCATTTTTCATCTTTTTACATTTAAAAAGAAATACAAATAGTCTAACTAATTTATCAAAACAAATCAAGAAATGAAAAAAATACTTATATATCTATTACATCTTATGAATAAATAAATATCAACCAAACTCGACACAAAGGTCCAAATGCATTGTTTATACACAACATATCAAATATTATAATAAATAAGTCTTTGTTTTTTCTAAGACAACTTTTATATAATCAGAATGCTTGAAAAAGTGTTATATATAAACATAAACAATTTTAACCAAGAAGTTGCCAAAGAAGACAAATATGTATTTTTATTAACCAAAAGAAATCCATGCTTGTTTTCCAAAAAAACAAAGTTTATCAAACATAAAAAATCATTCTAACATATAAAAGATGCTTTTGAAACCACTGATGGATTTTAATACAAAATATAAGTTTGCTTTTCACAAAAACCAGCAACGGAAGACTTTTTAAAAATAACAAGTTTATTTTTAGTTCATAACAAAACCAAACCATCATGGATCCATTTATAGAGGTTAGAATGAAATAAAAACACAACCAAAGGGTGTTTAGAATGACAACCTTTGAAGCCTTTAAACCCACTTGGTTTTGGGATGTTGATGAAGATGGAAAGATCAAAGAATATGATCTTCTCTACAAGTATCCACCATCAAGATTAAGGCACTTGGAATGTTATTTCCTTCTTGTACAAAGTACTTCTTAATCCTTTAAGTGCTTAACTCAAATAAACATTGAACGAGAAGCGCTTTAAGCCACCAAATACTTGAATAATCTTCAAAAGAAGGCAAGAGAAGATGAAAGATGCATCTTACGGTTATGGTGAAGAAATAAGAGGAAGAAGAGAATGTTTTTTTTTCATAATGCAAGCCTCATGTATCTCTTATATAGTCCATGCAAAGTAAGGCATAACCATTAAAATACTCTAAAATATTTGTAGCCTTTAGAAGCATTGGAGACAAAGCATGGAACTATACAAGCAACCCACATATTTTAATATTTTTGGCCATACCTCTTGAAAAGAGGAGGATTCTTTAAATTTTATAAACTCCAAGTTTATAAAATATAAACTTTATCTTTAGGTAAAAGACAAAAGAATCCAACTACTCCAACAATGTTATGCACGACTTATTAATTCATACCATATGAAATAATAAGTAGTTATACTCTCTTATAATTATTATTTTCATAAAACAATAATTATTCCCTAATTAATTACAAGAATTGATATTATTTATTAATAATCATATTAATAACAAGTATACAAAATGTGTCAACTTGATAAACGTGTGACCCTATAGGATCTTATATTATTAATAATATCACTCCATAATGATTCTTGGGCATATAGATTCAACAAAGTGAAACCTCATGCCGAGTTCCTCATGGAACTTCTGCTAAAAACACGAGGTGAACCGAACATCACGGTCTAAAACAATGGAGACTGGAACCTCATAGTGAGCAACGATCTCTCAACAGTACACATCGGCCAACTTCTCGGCCGAAGAACTATCCTCAACCGCCAGAAAGTTAGAATTCTTTGTGAATCGGTCCACGATGACCCATATAGTATCAAAATCCCTCACTGTCTTTGGCAAATTGGTGATGAAATCCATTGAAATCTACTCTCATTTCCACATGGGTACCTCCATAGGCTGCAACTTGTCATGCGGCCTCTGATGCTCAGCCTTAACCATCATGCAGTTCATGCATCTCTCCACATACCAGGCTATCTCATTGTTCATACATGGCCACCAATAGCTCAATCTTAGATCCCATACATCTTGGTGGCCCCAGGATGCATAGAAAAACGAGACTTATGAGCCTCCTCCAATACAATCTGTCTGACCCGACCATACATCAAAACCCATACCCGACCATATTGGGTCAACAACCCATGACCATCTAGAACAAATCTAGCAATCTGACCCCTGATCCTCTCTTTCTTCCAGTCCTCTTCCCAAACACCCTCGGTATGAGCCTCCCTAATCAATCCCAAAATCGGGGAATCCGTTGATATCCTTATACACGATACCCCATCTGAAGACCCAACCGACTTGTGGATCAAGGCATCTGCCACCACATTTGCTTTACCCAGATGGTAAAGGATCTTGCAATTATAATCCTTGACTACGTCCAGCCACCTACGTTGCCTAATGTTCAGGTTCGGGTTATCCATAATATGCCTCAGACTCTTACGATCCATGTAGATAGTACATCGAACCCCATAAAGATAATGCCTATAAACCTTAAAGGTAAAAACCACTGCCCCCAACTCTAGATCATGTTATCGCATCTTGTGCGGCTTAAGCTGCCGCGAAGCATAAGCTATCACACGTCCTCTCTGCATGAGGACCGCCCCTCAAGTAGTGATGGATGCATCACAAAATCCCACGAAATCCTCGATTCCCTTTGGGAGGATCAAAATCGGGGACTCACAAAGTCTATGCCGAAAGGTCTCAAATTTCGATTGTTGCTCAGTGCCCCATCGGAAATCCACCCCCTTCCTCGTCAGACGAGTGAGGGGTACTGCAATCTTGGAGATATCCTAAATGAATCTACGATAGTACCCTGCCAAACCTAAGAAACTCATGATGTCCGAGGGAGATTTTGGAACCTCCCACTGCATCACAGCCTCGATCTTGGCCGGATCAACGAATATACCATCCTGGTTAATGAGGTGTCCAAGATAACACCCCCAGAAGCTAACGAAGATGCTCATCATGCTGCTCTCTGGTCTTGGAATACACCAAGATAACATCAATGAACCCAATGATGGAGCGATCGAGGACCTGCCTGCATACTCGATTCATCAAATCTATAAATATTGTCGTCACATTGATGAGCCCAAACAACATCACCATGAACTTTTAATGCCCATAACGAATCTGAAACACAGTCTTCTCCACGTCCTCCTCTCTTACTCTGATTGGATAATACTCGGACCTTAGATCTATTTTGGAGAACCAATATGCACCATGCAACTGATCAAAGAGGCCATTAATTCGCGGTAAGGAATAACAGTTCTTCACTGTTCACTTGTTCAAGTCCTGGTAATCAATGCACATCCGATGTAAACCATCCTTCTTCTTGACGAACAAAATCGACGCTCCCCACGAAGAATTGCTCGTTCTGATGAACTACTTGCCTAGAAGCTCCTGTAGTTGAGATGACAACTTCTGCATCCCAGGCGGTGCCAAGTAGTACAACACCTTGGCAATCGGGGCCGCACCTGGCACAAGTTCAATCATGAACTCGACCTGCCTCTCAGGAAACACACCAGCTAACTCCCCCGGAAACACATCAGCAAACTCCCTGACAACCGGGGCCTCTGAAATTGAAACCTGATCCCCAATACACATATCCACCACATAAGCCAAGTAACCCGCACACCCATGTTGAATATACTGCCAAGCTCTAGCTGCAGAACAAAACCATGAACCCATCTTGGTGCCCTCTCCATAAATAACCAGTTCTCCCCTACTTGGGGTTTGAACTACCACTCGCTGGCCCTCACAAACAGTCATAGCACTGAAGTGGTTCAACCAATCCATATCTACAATCATTCAAACATCCCTTAATGGGATAGGGATCAAATCGGTCAGAAAAGGAACCCCGAAGATCTCCAGAATATAACCCTGATACACTGATGATGCAGAAACCCTGTGTTTGTTTGTGATAGAGACTCGCAACGGACACTCTAACTCCCTAATGTGCATATCAAACTCTCTAATAAACGATCAAGACAAAAAGGACCGACTCGGACCTGAGTCAAATAACACTACAGTAGGAAAAGAGTTCACTAGGAACATACGTAACAGAGGCGCATATATAATCATAACATAAATAATAATCAATAGAATAATGGATAGACACATACCAGTCACAACATCTGGAGCTGCTTTGGCCTCCTCAGCAGTGAGCTGGAAAGTGTGACCTCGATCCCTTGGGGACTCCATCCTGCCCTGACTCCCATTAGTGATCCTCAAAATATCCAACGTTGGAGCCTACATTGGCCTAGCAGCAAGCGAGGAGCAGTTAGCCTTCACATGGCCAACCTGGTCATAATGATAAAAAATCCTGGAACTGAGTTTTGGGACCTACTGGCGGCAATCTCTCGTCATATGGCCTTAGTGGCCACAATTGTGGCACCCAAAAGATGATTAGCAAGCACCCTCATGAACCTTGCCACACTTCCCACAAGAATGGCCCCTATGACACCCAGATTTGAAAAAAGCAGCCTTTGGCGTAGGCCTCCTGAGCCTGCTCAGATGTAGCAAACTCAGGACAAAACATACCCTTCTCTGTGAACATCTTGGTGATCTCCATCACCGTCTCCATCCCTTACCACAAATCTAGGTACTCCTGGTCCAACCTCTCACTCTCCACCAGTAGCACATATCAAGAGCGGCATATCTTTCGAGAATTACTCCCAAGATAAAGCAGCTCTCTGCTCATCAGAAAATGAACTAGTAGCAAGCCTCCACCAACCCTTTGCTCCAGTCCTCAGATAGTTCAGAGCGCATCTGACCTTCTGGTCAGTTGGGCAAGAACATGTGAAGAAACATCCCTCCACATTAGATATCCACCTCATGGATATGATCGGGTCATGAACCCCACGATAGTCGAGGGCTTCATATTATCGAAGTCCCGATACTAAAAAACTCGACCCAATCCAACCCCTACAGCCGCAATGACTGCGGTGGCTGCGACGGCAGTAGTCTCGGATAAAGCAACATAATGTTCATCAAAGTACTCAATCATGGTAGGCTTAATAGACCCAAACATATCTTGCAATTAAGCTTGGAAGCAAGCAGCAACCTCCTCCTGTAGGATCTCCCTGATCCTATCATCTAACTCAGTTGACCCACCCTGACCGCCAGCTCCTAATACCGATCCGGACCCAGCCTCAAATTGTCGTGTAGTCACCATACTGAAAATAAACCAGGAAGATATCAGATAATACATATATCATATCAAGGGAACCAACTCCCAACAAAGCTCTAGGGGTTGTGACTTCCCTATTACATATACTAGTCATGTGCTTTCAGTAGTACGGGCCCATACTACCTTCTACACCTACCTGTATTTGTCTTAGAGGATCATCACAACACCCTAACAATACACACTAAGATAATCATACTCTCAATCCCCACTCCATGGAGGAAAGGCTAAACATCTCGAAACTGGTCAGCTGACTCCACACAACTCATCCATGAAAATTCTACCAACCTTGCAACACTCGTGTGTGCTAGTCATACATAATATCGGACCCTATACATAGTCGAATATTTCATCCCAACCTAAGCCCTTCATCAAAATAGAACACGAAATAAGACAAAAACAAACATTCTCAGACTATAGAATCTTAGTCATGCATAACACTAGACCCTATATATAGTCGGATAACCATGATGCATACACTAAGCAACTACAGTAATGATGTTAATTCCATTAGAGAAGAACCCTAGGCTATCACGCATCATATAATCAGGCAATTACATCATGCAAAATGCTGAAGATCCCTAGCCTATCACTAGCATGTTGTTCTAACGTATCACAATATCAAATAACATATGGTATTTTGGGGTCTACTTAGTGGCTCAAATTAACCGTACACATCGCATCGTACTTGATTATTTTGAAAACGATTTCAAAAAAAATCATTTTAATTTTTTTTCCTTAGTTTGAGACTGGCTTCACACGAGTGTGCCTCCAATTCATGGAAACCAAGGCTCTGATACCAACTTGTAACATCCATAAAATTCATGAAATTATAAACTTTTAAAACAAACCATAGATCATCATTATTTACAAAATAGTTTTCAAAACATGTTTAATATCAGAGTCTTCCCAAGATCATAAAAACAAAACATAAGGAGTTGCACGATCACACCTTCTCCTTCTTGCAATCCTATGACGTACCTGAAACATAATCCAAAACTGTAAGCCCGAAGCTTAGTGAGTACCCCAAAATACCCATACACAACAAATAGTACATATACAATAACAAAATGTAATGGGTCCACAACTAAAAAACCAGATTACCCCTAGGCCCACTGCATAAGTCTGGCTTTCCCTTAGCCCACAACTTATATATGGCTTGCTTACTAGCCTGGTCAATCCTCGGAATGAATACCACTAAGCCTTCGGTACAAGTCCGGCATGCCCTTCCCAGCCCTCAACTTGTATCTAGAATGTTCATGAGCTCTCAGTATGAGTCTGACATACCCTTCCTGGCCCTCAGCTCATATATGGCTTGCTCCTGGATTTATTGGTTACAACACGAAGCATTACAACCTCAACCCAACCCATAAAATATGTTGGTATATAACAGATAATATCATACACTGATAAATAGGTAGTATCACAGGTAGTCCTACAGATTTAGCAAACTAGCATAGCAAAGCTAGCATGCATATCAATTCCATACTCAACATATCAATGAATGTCAGTTTATCAAACCAATGCGCCGACCTTGGTGCCTTCAATCCATAAGTACAGTGAGGAAAACTCACCTCACAAACTGGACAAAACTGATAAGGCCCGACTCCAAATCTCAGCTCTCTAGTCAATACCTACATCCACCAAGTGACCAATTCCATTAAAATCCTGAAATAGCCAAAATGCCCTCAAAGTCCAACTTGGTCAAACATGGCCAAACTTGGATAAACTCAAAGTTAAATGGTCAAACCCACTAAACCAACCGAGTTAACCCAGATGAGTCAACTCAACCGAGGCAAATCAACGAGGGCTGGCTCATGCGAATATGCAGGGCATAACTCAAAGGTATGGTAAGTCTACGCGAAGCCTCACATTGACCAGCTTACAGGGTAGCTAGACGAGTACACGAGGCGTACTCCCAACTACGCGAGACGTAACCTCGCAGACCTCAAATCCTCTTTAAGTGCTTAGTTGCTTATGTACATAATCCCATATTTCAAATATATGGTCCAAATGCACCCTAAAGTCATAAAGTCTCCAACTTTATGACTTTGCACATCAATAAAGTCCTTAATACAAGGTCTTAATCCATTAAGACCCTCTACAAGATGCAAGAGACCTAAATCCATTGGGACCTCATTTTTATGGCTTAGGACCCTTCCCAAGGTCTGGAAGGACAACTTAAAACATCAATAACCAAACATGCATAGAGTGGGACCTTTGGGACCAAAACATAAAGGTACAGACTTTATACTTTCTGAAGCTTCACAAAGGGGCAAAGATTCCAAATCTAAAAGCGTGCTTCCACTTCAAAGCTTCTTAATGTAACTTCTCCTTCCTCTAATACAACAAGAATACACTTTAAGGCAGAAATCACACTCTATAGGGCTAGAGCTTTGCAAGAACGACTTTAAGGCTTTGGAGGATGAAAAGGTGGTGATGAATGAGTCGTAAGGATGCTTAAATACCCCTCACACCCTAAAACTTAGGGTTTCCTCCAGACATAAGTATGCCCAATGTACTAGGGCGCACCATGTACCTCCATGTACGCTTAGCGTACTCCTCCTATCCAAAAATTACAAAATTGCCACTAGGTCTTCTCATTGCTACCTCCATCTTTTAAAAGGACCAAAATGACATGAATTAAAACCATAAGGATGAATTTAAAAGTACCTAAATACCGGGGTGTTACACCAAACTCCGAGGGTAAAAGTCTATTTCCCTTCCCATAATTGGCCTAACCAAACTTGGCCTAATAACACAATAATGGCCCATAAGGCCCAACTCATACAACTTAAGGTCCACTAACAAAATTCTGAGGCCCATTCATACTTTAACAGTTCAAGGCCCAAACCTAACTAAGGCCCAAAATTCCAAAGCCCAACCAGAGACCAAAAGACTTTAAAATCCCATTGTGAGGTGTATGCTTTGCATACACATTGTACGCTTGGCATACGCAACCGATCGCCGGTACGTGCAACACACTGGGTTGCTTGACACCCCAAGCCATTTCGTGCTTAATTCATTCATCCAAAAGGTCCAACTCTCAAATATCTTCCATTTTCAGGTTCTAATACATAAAGTTGGCAACTTTAACCCTTAACATGTCTTAATGGTACCCAACATCCATTTTTGTCCAACAATACTCATAATAAGGCCTCAATCTCATGCATGGACCAATAACAACCATCAAGATGACTTTTTTATGCATCATGAACAATAAAGAGGCTGAGATCTAACATATCTAAGTCCTGGAGTTTCTCAAACTCACAAGGAGAACCCATGGGACCAAATAAAGCTCACAAACATCCCTAAACTCAAACTATCATAATAAATCATCAAGCTAAGAACTTTATACATTCTCTAACTCCCAAAGTTGATGAAGACTCTAGATCTAAAAGCTCAACCTCAACAAATGATTGGTCTCCAAACTCCTTCCTCTTGAATACACACAAAAATGCCCCAAAATCATTTCCAAAGCTCAAGAACTCTCAAAGAAAGAATTGGGGTTTCAATGGGACAAAATGAACAGTGGAGGTTGATGAGGGTGGGTGTCCAAAGGCTATAATGAAGTTTAAATAGGGTTCAAACCCTAAAAATTAGGGTTTGACCCACGCTGACATACGCCCCGCATATACCACGTATGCCCAACATATGTGCTTAAACCCCCCGCGGCCAAAGTGATCTCGTATGCTAAGCGTACCAAACGTACGCCCAGCGTACAAGGGACCAAGTTTGCAAAAAATCTAAAACTTAAAGGACCAAAGAAGTATTACCTAGAATTGAATGTTACACACTGCCCCCATATATCCTACCATGTAAGGATATACATTATAACACAAAGTATAGTGAAAAAATTCACCTGAGATAAGGAGCAGAAACTCAAGAGAAAATACAATAGTAGAACAACTAACAGGAGCTACCTAACACCGAAACTGGAACTAGCATTCAGCCATTTACCCATTTTACTCAAGTTTGACTAAGAGTCAAACTTGCCAAAAGTCAACAGTCAACGGTCAACTCAACATGTCAGCACGTTGTGTCAAAACCCTTGCCACGTTGTGGTCTAAGATGGATCAGTCGTGAACCTCACACTTGCCACGTCGTGCACAACTCCTTGCCACATCGTGGTAAGACTGTTCAACCGCAATTCAAAAGCCCCCATGTAGTGGGCAGCCCTTGGCCACCTCATAGTTCGCTTGGAATGTTCAACTTTCTAATAAGCCCATAATCCATTAAGACCAGCCCTTAAACTTTCCAAAAGGATAAACCACACTAAAATGTAGGGATGTGCTTTGGACCGAGTAGCCAAACTGAAACTGAAACCCGAACCGAAACGACCCGAATTAGGACCGAATAAGTTATTTGGGTTAGTTATCGGGTATCTATTTATACCAGTTCGGTTCTTGGGTTATTCGGTCTGGGTTACTTGATTAAAGTTTTAATCGAGCAAAAAGGACTGACCTAAAAATTGAATAGTCACTTGATCAATCATTTTTGCCTCTTACGTAATGTCGATCGGAAGTTTCACATCCCTACACAATACAGATTGAATTTTCAAAAAAAAAAAACCTACATCGCCACTTTAGGAGTCTATAATCAGAGGCGGCCCAATGCAGGTTCATCCAGTGCTATTGAACAGGTCCCAAAAAATTAGAGGGCCCATTTTCTTTTTTTGCATTCTGTAATAGGGTATGTTCATTCGGCCCAAAAAAATTAGGTTATATACATATATCACCATCCGACGCACGCAGGAAGCAACAAAAGCCGGCGAACGCAGGAAGCAACAAAAGCGGGAGTGGGAACTGAATTTTCGGGAAAAAAATTCTCCGGTTTCTTCATTGATAACGCACACATGGATAATAGGAATCATCATTGCTGGAACGCTAACTTCAATTTACATTCATTTATCTTTCGATTCAATTCGATCAATTTACATTCAGTTCTAAGTTCTTCCTTCTTTATCTTCTTCTTCACTGATCAGTTTTTACAAAGATTACCAACAATTTTAGAATCTTCAAAATAAGAATTCGGAATCATCAAATTTCGAAATCAAAAGGTTCAAAATCAGAATTTTGAAATTTGAAATAAGAAGCTTCAAAAATCAAAATCTATAGCTTAAGGTTTCGAAATCAAAGGTATAATACTAAACTGAAACTTTAGCTTTGTTTTTCATGGGTTTGTTTTTTCTAATTGAGTAATTTCATAATTTCAGATTTCTTATCGGTTCTTCTTTATTCATTTTCTTTAATTCCAAATTACTAAATCAGGAGGAACAATCAACAATATCAGTTTTCAAAGCTTTGAACTTAGAAGGAACAAGGAATTGAGGTAAATTCTAATTCCAAATTTCTACTTTTTCTGATTTTTTGTTTATGATAATTTCTAATTTGTAATAACTAAGAAGTAATTATGATCTCACCATCTCAGATTCCAGATTTTCTAATTTCCTTAGAATCACATTTTGTTTATTTGAAGTGTCGAAAATAATAAGGTATTTTTGGATTTATGCTATGATATCATTGCAGATTTTGTGATATCTTAAAAGCATATTCTGATTTTTTTTTTCTTTGCAGTCCAGTTTTGATACTTCTCTTGGTGATTAGAAGTGTGGAAAATCTTAATCAAGAAGGAATCTATATATTGGAAGTCATAAATAATGTCGTTTCTTTATTTTCTATAACTTATGATGCCTCCTAGAATAAAAAAATAGTCATCTGGATATGAAAAACGTAAGAAGAAACAAAAAGTTGAAGAAGATAATAAAATTCAAGCAGGATCTACGGATAAGTTTATAACAAAAAAAACACAAAACTTTACCAAAAATGAAACACAAAACTTTACGAAAAATGAAACACAAAACGTTAATGAAGCTAATCTTGATAATAATGATAATGATAATGTTAATGTTAATGATAATGATGATGTTGATGTTGATGTTGATGTTGATGTTGATGCTAATGCTAATGTTAATTTGAATGCTAGTGATAATGTTGATGTTAATGATAATCCTAATGCAGTTGATGATAATGTTGATTTTCACACTTTTGATATATTTGATCCAAGAAGTTGGGATGCTCTTGATTCTAATATGATAAATATTTTAGTATTGAAAGGTCCTAAAAGAGATTTGTCTATTACAAAAGGTCCTAAAGATAAATGTCTAAGAAGATTTTCTGCAACATATTATACTAAAACTTTATCAAATGGGGAAAATGTGATACAGATTGGCTTGTTTATTCTAAAGAAATTGATAAAAAAAAATTTGTTTTTGTGGTAAAATATTTCGAAAAGGGTGTGGGAAAGGTCAATTAGCAAATAAGGGTTTTAGAGATCGGATACATTTTAAAACTAGAATTAAAGAGCATGAAACTAGTATGGAACATGTTAAAAATATAAATACTTGGTATGATTTGCGTTTAAGATTACAAAAAAATAAAACTATTGATAATGTGGCTAAAAAACAATTAGAAAAAGAAAAAGTTCATTGGAGACAAGTTTTGTTGAGAATTGTTTCTATTGTGAAATTTCTTGCTAAACATAATCTAGCTTTTCGTGGTACTAATGAGAAATTGTATGAAGATAACAATGGAAATTTTTTAGGATTATTTGAAATGTTGGCTGAGTTTGACATGGTTTCTTATGACCATATACAACGTATTACAAATGAAATTGGTATCCATAAACATTATCTTGGGCATAGGATACAAAATGAATTAATACTTTTGCTTTCTTCAGAAATAAAGTTTATTATTATTAAAAAGATAAAAAATACAAAATATTTTTCAATAATACTTGATTGTACTCCCGATATAAGTCGCCAAGAGCAAATGACTATGATTTTAAGATATGTAGATGTCTTGTCAAATGTTGTTTGCATTGAAGAATCTTTTTTAGGGTTTTTAGATGTAAATGATACAACCGGCCAAGGACTCTTTGATGTTTTAAAAAATGAATTGAATTTGCTTGATCTTGACATTAATAATGTACGTGACCAAGGTTATGATAATAGATCAAATATGAAAGGAAAACATCAAGGAGTGCAAAAAAAAGCTTTTAGATATAAATTCAAGGGCTTTTATACTCTTTGTGGTTGTTATAATTTGAACTTAACTTTGTGTGATATGGCTAATACTTGTGGTAAAGCTAAAAGTTTTTTTGGAACAATAGAACGTATCTATACAATTTTTGCAAATTCCACTAAGAGATGGCAAATTTTAAAAGATAATGTGAAATGGTTAACTCCTAAATCGTTGTCATCCACTCGTTGGGTGAGTCGTGTTTATAGTGTTAAAGTTATAAGATTTCAAATTTTCGATATACAAAAAGCTTTACTTCAAGTAGCCAAAAATGATAATGATCTAAAAATAACAAGTGAAGCTAAATCCTTAGCAAAAAATAAACTTGGCACTTTAAGTTTATATTGGCATTAGTAAGTTGGTATGAAATGTTAAACACTATTAATTTAATTAGCAACCAATTGCAATCAAAAGATATGCTTATTGATGTTGCTATGGAAAAAATAAAGGGGTTGATTTCTTATTTTAAGGAATATAGAGAAAATGAGTTTTTAAATGCCTTACAAACTGCAAAAGATATTGCCTTAGAAATGGGCATTGATCCAATATTTCCTAAAAAGCGTGAACCTAAAATAAAAAAATATTTTGATGAGATTTCAAACGATACTTCTTATAGTTTTTCACAATCCGTCCAAGAGAAATTTATGGTTAAATATTTTATTTATATTGTTGATCAAGCAATTACTTCTTTAACTACAAGGTTTGAACAATATCAACAATATGATAAAATATTTGGCATTTTGTTTAATTCAGAAAAATTACTTTCATTAGATGATATTACCTTAAAGTTTGTTGTATGTCTCTTGAAACTTCACTCAAGAAAGATGAACAATTGGATATTGATGGAAATGACTTATATGTTGAATTAAAATTACTTTTACATCTCTTGCCTAAGGAAAAATCGATAGCAATTGATATTCTAAATTTTTTAAAACACGTTGATTGTTTTCTTATTACATCTATTGCATATAGAATTATGTTGACTATTCATGTTACCGTTGCATCTGCGGAACGGAGTTTTTCAAAATTAAAGATTTTGAAGTCCTACTTAAGATCTACAATGACTCAAGAACGACTTAATGGATTGGTTTTGATGGCGATTGAGCGTAACATGTTGGATAAAGTTACTTATGAAGATGTTATTGAAAAGTTTATTTCAACGAATATTAGGAAGATGACTGTTTTCAAGTAGAAGTTATTTTTTTGTATTATTTTGAATGGAATTTTAATTTTATGTATTTGCAATAGAAAATTAAATTATATATATATATATATATATATATATATATATATATATATATATATATATATATATATATATATATTGCTTAAATTTTGAGATTTTTCACATTTTAGGGCCTATTTTTTGTTAAATCGCACAGGGTCACCAATATCTCGGGGCCGGCCCTGTCTATAATTGATACCTACTTGGATTGATTGGTTCATCGTGGCTTCCTAATTGGATTGATTAAATTCCATTGGCCTTGCCACAAAAAAAAAAAAAAAAAAAAAAAAAAAAAAAACCCTTCTCGACTTCTCCTACTCCTCATTTCATACTGTGATCGACCACATGAAAAAAAAATCTACTATGAAATCGAACTCAACAGATTTCAAACAATCCTCCACATATTTCACTAAACTTATTCGAATTTGTGCCAATGATACAGGATTGTAGAGGTTATACATTAATGAATGTTAAAATTTAAGCACTTCGAAAATTAAATGCATGAATCGCTAATGTATTTATTTACAAGTAAATGCCGGCTTGGGATCCTATGATAGCATAACATGCCACTTCAATTATTTATTTTCTTAAAAAACTATTGAATTAGTATATCAATTATTTTGCCGATTTTGAGCGCGACAGTTTCGTGAATATCAATTAGTACTACTGATTTAATATAATTTATATGCTATTATTTTATAAGAATAACGAATTCTAGCTTTAATAAAGTTATAAGAAATGTTTCAACAAATGTAATTAAAAAATACGCCGACCAATTGAGATTGATGGATTCTAATATTAGTTTAATAGAAATTATCTTACTCCATTTTCATATACTGTTTTACACATATTGTTTAGTTAAATAGGTTAATTAGGACACAATTGGATGAATTACGACCTTTAAAAACTCAAAACAGTAACTCAATGATAAATAAAAATTATGATGATTGAGAGATTTATAACAGTAGAGAAGTTGGGTACTATAAATAGCTCAATAATGTGAAACTCATGGAAACGGTGAAGAATCGAAGAAAATAGAAGACCTAGAAGGTCTTGAGGTTTTTGGATCTCTTTTCATTTTCATCATATCTGGTTACTGCTCAAATTAGTAAGTGACCTATAGTATAAATCAAAGGTAGCACACGATAAAAATACATGATATGATACAAAATTAAAATAAAATACAAATTTAAATTCATGTTCATGTATAATATAAAAATAACATAATGTTTGTTGTTGTGTTTTGTTCGTTTTCAAAATTCAATATAAAATAGATATTATATTAATATGTGGTTATCGTATTTTCCGTGTTTGTCATGTTTGTTGTGTTTTATAATTTTAATTATGAAATAAATAAAATAAATGTTAATTTTATTTTATCTTTTAGGTGTTTCCCACACATGTTGGTTGTGTTTATCGTATTTTAATTATATTGGTTTTGTCTTAGTAAAACAAAACACAACATTATGTTGCATCGTATTAATGTTATATATAAAAAAATATCATGTGGTTTCGTATCAACTAATATCACAACATGATTGTCGGATTTGTCATTCTAAAGTGACATTACGAGATAGTCTTGCATGTTTAAGTTAGACCCTAGGTTTCTATTCGACAAAGAAAAAAAAAACACTATTTTCGTAAAAAAAATAAAATAAAATAAAATAAAATAAAATCTAGTGTTATAAATACTAACTATTTTTAATATTTAATCTCAAACAACATTTTATAACTTTCTTCTTATTCAATATTTTTCATCAAATGGATTCCAACAACCACACCTCAATACTTGGTATATAGAATCTCTTGTTACTAGTTCAATCACAACTACTAAAAATATATTTTCTTTCGATTCATCAATATCGGCTTGCCGACGCCAATTAGGCATCCTAAGTCATTTACCATTCTAATTTCCGTTTCAAAAGGTTCAACAAAATTATCTTATTTCCAGGCCAACTCTTATCGTGGACATATTCACTAACATAATGGTTTTTCAAATGATGATGCAAAAACCGAACCAATTCACGAGCTATAAACCCAACTTTTTGTATTATGTACTTTTTATTTTGAAGTAATTAAAAAAAATCTATTTTTTTAAGACTAATAGGTCTAAAATCTTTCGTAGTCTTTGGGCATCTAATTTTCGGGATAATAGTAAAAAAAAAAGCATTACACCCTTTTCGGAATGGAAGAATGGTGAAAGAAGTGCAGGACAAACACCTCAACATCATCCCTTACAAGATCCTAATACCGCTTCAAGAATCCAAAAGTAAACCCATAAGTACTCGGAGCCTTAATAGAACTCAATCTCAAACTGCCATTTTAATCTACTCTTGGGTAAAAGGAGATTATAAAAAACCAACCTACGAAACTGATAAAGTATTAAAATGACTAGCATTTGTAGAAGGACGCCATTCTGTAGGTTGGGGAAAAAGAGACTTATAGTAGGCATGAAACTCCTCCTTAACCTGAACATGGTAATCTACCAAACTCCATCAATCATGAGATCATGAATAGCAATTTGGCGCGTCTTGCAATAAAAACCCCATTGAAGTAACCCAAGTTCTCATCACCTTCTATACCTCATTGAATCGTTGCCTTTTGATCAAGCTCCACATAAGAAGAATGGTCCATATCTGACATCCCCTTTAATAAAGAAACTCTTTGCTCTCTCAAGGTAACCGACCCATCATCTCCCATCAAATGAATATCAATTGACTCAATCAACTCTTGAAGATTTTTCTTCTTAATAGACACTTGATTCTGGCTATTTGAATTTCATACTATTTTTAGGAAGTTAAAGTTTCTTCTTGAAAATAACCAAGGGGTTATCTAAAACCATCCCCGACAAAGGATACAACCATGACTCCCGCATGACAACATCAAAACCATCCATATCAAACCAAGAATAAAATACAAGAAATGGAGTAGGGTTATAATCAACACGATGCTCCAATGAAAGTATAGTGCGGTGATCGGGAATCTTTTTTTCCAAGACAAGGCCCAAAATATGAGGAAAAGAGAGCAAAAAACCATCTATGACCAGAATCAATCAAGTTTGATAAACATAGATCCCTATTTTTCACTCAAGTAAATTGAGATCCACCTAAAGGAACATCAACAAGATCAAGATGCCCAATAAACTTATTAGATACTCTCACAGAAGCATGATTAAATTGTGATCCCAATCTCTCTGATTCGTCCCGAACTTCATTAAAATCACCAATAATAACACTCTCCCTCGAAAAAGAAGAAATAATATGAGAAACGTCATCCCAAAGTTGTCTTTTGTAGTTAATTCCTTGCAGAGCATTACTACAATAGACAACATATTTAGAGCTGAAAAAACCCAAACCGCCTCAATAGCAATGAACCAAGTGGAAAAAAAAACATTTTTTTAAAATGCTAACCAGATCCCAAATAGCAATAATATCACCCGAATCTCCATCGGAATGAGAGAAAACATGCATAAAATAGACATTCCCCCAAAATGATCTAACTATTGTTAAGTTCATGTCTTCCATCTTAGTTTCTTGAGTCACTAGTAAATTAACTCTGAAAATAACATAGTTTTCTAATCCAACTTCTTTTATCCAAATAACCGTGCCCCTTGAATATTAATTAAAAGACAATTCATATGACTTTTTTCCTCTCATCGTGACCTTCTGATGTTTCTTTTAAACGTTCAAAACAATCATCCATATTATAACCCAACACTTCTCCCATTTTAACAGTTCTTTTTAATTCATTTAAAAACGAAATATTATTAAAATAACCTTCCGATGCACTTTGGTTACCACCCTTAAAAGAATGACATTGTTTTGAAATTTTTGGTGGATGATAAAGGACCTCTTCATAAATATTAATACCCGACATTCTACCGAATCCACCTAAAAACCCCATGGGAAGAACGCCAGGGCGAGCATTAGAAACCTGGGCAGAAAAAGCATATCCTTTAGTTCCCAAATTGATTAAATTCGTTGTAGTGTGGTCAAAATTTTACTAATCAACATCAGGCGGCATTGTGGTATCTATTGTCGGAATGCAGCATGACAAGTCAGCAAGACAACAATCGACCACCCCACAGAACGGGGCTGCTACGGTGATTCTGATAATTAGGTTAATTTATTTGGTTTATTTAGTTTTTGGCTAATTTGGCATGGTTAAACAAATAATGATAACTTTATTTGGTTTGGTTTAGTTAAATATATATTTTGTTTAAACAGAATATATATATAATATCTGGATTTTTATAAATGAACATTTTATTTTTAAGTTTATAAATTGACTACCAATATTTTTTATTAAACAAATTACTTGGTAACCAATAATTAAAGTTATTTTATATTTCTGTTGTATATTTTATTAAATTTTATACAAACAAACAAATAAATACTAATAAGGTAAAAAATTTAATATATTGTCTAGGTAAAATTTTATTTGGTTTACCAGGTAAACCGAAACAAAATAATATAAATTTGAATCAACCAAACGCTATTTGGTATGGTTACAATCAATTTTAAGATGTCAAAAAGCCTATAAAATCGACCCGATTAAACTGAACGAATAAGACCCCTTACGCTCTATTGTCTTCAACACCAGCCACCCTACACATTGTCGTCTCGAATTGTAACGTCCCAATTTTTCAACCAAATAAACAACCTCGAAACCATCTTTACAAAAAGTACATCAAATCTATTTATTCAAAAGTCATAAAACATAATACTAGCAACCTAAAAAACATTTAACTTTAAAACGTAAGCACAAACCTTAGTGAGGTTTCCAATATACCACAAAATCCATCATACATACAATGCATACCAACAATAAACTCACAATTAACACATTAGTGTGCCAATATGCACTAATCCAACATCCCAAATGACCTATTGACTCCGAGTCGGCTCACAGTCAACACCTCAATAGGTCAACATCCCAATTGATTAGTAGACTCTCAACCATCCTCCTATTAGTCCAAAGGCTCTTGGCCAACAACACATTGGACCAACTAATAATCATAAAAAAAATTCTAATCTAGTCTAATCACTTACCTAAAGTCTAATCTAGTCTAATCAGATATCCATACACTAATAGTAAACATACATCCTACCATACATATGACATATAATATCACATACGGTATATTGAGAAATCTCACCTAAAATCTAGCAACCATGATCCCAAAAGTATTTTCCTCAACGAAACAACTACTACAAACCACCTAATTGATGGGTTTTTAGCATAACATACAATCCTATGCATGCAACCCTAATAAAGATCTATGTTCTCTCTAATTGAACATACAATATGAACAACCTAATGTAAACCCTAAATCTCCATAGAATAATCGAAAAACACATAAGAAGGTTTATTATACATACCTTCAAGATTATTATTGTAAATAATCTTGAATCCTTTCTTGAAAGACCTTTGGTAGCAAATGTCACAAGTGTCACGCCTCTAATTGTTCACAAACAAACCCTAGAAACCAAGGAAAACTATAGAGATAGAGAGAGAGGGGGGGGGGGGGGGGAAGGGGGCCGAAATTTCGTCCAAGGCACTTAGAAAGAAGTCATAGCCAAAAATTTACCCTAAGGAGGCTTTATATAGGTGTTAGGAAGGTACTGGATAAGGTAGGTATCTCCAAGATAGCCCTAATCCCTTAACTTCCTTCTTAAGACATCCAAGGCACGCTTAGAGCCCAAGGAAACCCTAGAGACACTCTAGATTTCGTCCCCACCCCCCTCTCTTTAGAGAGGCTCTAGAATTGTTCAGTGCTCAACTATTGAGCATTGTCACTTTTAGTCCCTGCACTTTTAATTAATTCCTTTAATTCCAAAATTAATTCCAGATTAATTTATGATTAAATATTAATTAAACAATATGATTTCTAATTAATATATTATTTCCATATTACATTAATAAATCATTTATTTTTATGTCTAATTAATTTATTAACCAAGTATCAAATAAATCATTCATCTCTCTCTAAAAGTTATTCTATTCAATTGCCATGTTTGAAGGCAATCGAAAAGGACTGTGCTACTATCAATTCAAGTTTATACCAATATCCTCCGTTCTACAATATATTGTATGGACATGATACATGGATTATAATCAATCTCTCTGTCTAAGATTTGTTTACCGATTTCTGATTTATGAAGATTAAAATTAAACTACTAATTGAACATATCAATTCAGTCCAGGCTTGGCCAAGAGCTTAAAATGTCATCATCAAATCATCGAGGAGCCCACAGATATTGCTTTTCCCGTTAAGAAAAAAGGAACGGATAAACTTTGACTTATATTCTTGCACTATTCACTCATAAAATTACACACAACAATATATTTTATAATATCAAGTTACTGATGTGTTTACGTATTATCAATGAACTACTAACTTGCAAAAATCAACTCATATATCTCCGTTTCAAGAATATAAGATATTATCGTCTCAAAATTACTCATGATAAAATCCATGAAGTAATTCTCTAAGCGTGGGTTTATCCAATACGTAAAATTCCCATTTCCAAGTACTCATGAACATTGTAGTAAACAATTGTTATGTCTAATCCCCATAGACAATCTACAATTCAATTCATGACAGTCTTGATTTGATACTTACTTCCAAAAGTACAAGCGACTGTGGAGTTTTGAATAATCCAATTATTCGGGAAGTAAAACATGCAAAGTGAAACACAATAATAACCTAATTAATTATGGTCTCAAAGCTAACAAATATAATTAAAACTCTTATTATTTAATCAATATATCAATTAGACTTTATTTATTTCATAATGTTTCGAGTAATCAACTGAATACTTGAATTAAACATCAGTCGTGCCATGTAATAAACATGCATATTATGTTTCTCGATGGTCCTTCCTTTGTGAACAGATTGAATGGACAATATTCCAATGATGCTTAATTCACAATTCCAAATTCTTATTAGAACGTGTAAGAATTCCAAATTCTTATTACTTCTAAATGTGTTAGAGTCCAATCTTACATGCAATATCATTTTGTGATGACGTAGAGTCAAAGTCACTAAGACTTAGACAACGATGCCACAAAAAAAGCTCTATTGAAACTTTGTAACTTAAAACAATTTTGTAGTAATGAAGTCTCAAATTCAAGATACACTTCTTGAACACCTTCCTTGCATTAAAGTTCATATCTTACATATAGATTTTAATCATCAACTCCCACTATGAAAACATTTTCATATTCCCAAATGACCATCAATTTTTATAAAGAATCATCCCAATCTAAAGCATATCACTATGGTCCTACCAACCAATACTATATTGTCAACTGTCCAAAAGCGACCAATCCTTTGGTATAATATCAAAATGTTCTTGACAGTTGTTCAACAACTTTAGTCATACTAAGCTCTAGACCTTTTTCCTTTCAATACCCTAAGCATTTTGGAAAAATCAAAACAAGGGAATAATACAACATATGAAATCAATCCTACATCTGAAGCATATAGAACTCAAATCATAATGTCTTACATAAAGACCTGATATCTGATCAGTCTCTTGCTATAATATTTCCATATATCGAATTTATTATGTTGAATCATTTCAATACGATATTCATATATGTCCAAGACTAAGTTCCATTAAAACTTCAATCTAAACTTTTAGATTTGAAATGAAGAATGAGTTCCCTCTCCCTAAGCTAATCATAGTAAATCAATTCCAAACTTTGCAACTTGCAAAATTTGAAAACTTTGTTTCCTACGAATAATATTGTCAACCTGCAACACTTAGCTTAACAATTACGCTTCTACTAGCATAACAATTATGATTCTATCTGCAATAACAACTATGTTCCCACTAGATTTGACATCTACCTAGAAATCAACCGGACTTCCAGAAATCAATACTTTTTGAATTTCTTACTAAAGTGCAGATTTCTGATACGTAATGCTTTGATAAGTCTTCAACTAGACTTCTCAAGGTCATACACCTTCATTATATAGCATATGTGTGTCTTTAAACCATTTCATAACTTATAGCTATAAGTCATGAATGTTCAAACTATTTCTTGCCATTTCTCACAATTTGAACTATGAAAAGGGATGATGTAATCATATTGCAAATTTTAGAATGCAATTATCATAACCGCTAACCTTCATGATATTAATCAAATTTAAAATCAACTAGTGAAAGTGTTTCTTCATAATCATTTTCATGAATTAGAGCGAAACATTTTACCCCCTAGATTTTATGGTGTATGTGTTCCTATCCTCGTGAATTTATCAATTCTAACCTATAGTATAAGATAATGTTGAGGAGAAAACCAAAATCAATTTCAGGTTTTTCCTTTCATGGACTGAACTTGCTTGTTCTTAATTTCTTACCGTCTAGTAGCACGAGGGCCTACCATTGCTTTTGTGTTATTAAGCAGCTCATCCATATTGACCAATGTACTATCATTAACCAACATGCTCTACCTTTTGAAGTCGAATGAGAACCATAAAACTCATAAGCATTACCAACAAAACAAGAAGGTACACAGAAACAAGAATGTGTCAACTGAACACGATAGGTTATCAACCTCAGGTCGTGTGCTAGTGATAACTAAAAGGTTTATTCTTGACTGACTCCTGAAACTTTTCAAGATCAATAAGACTCCCATTAACTTCCTGACAAATAAGATTCTCTCGCAAGGAGCATTCCTTGACTAGCAAAACAAATATTCAAAATTTCGTGTGGATTCTTATCAAGAAAATAGTTTATTGAATTGGTCTTAGTTCATCCTTTGTTTTTAAAATCCAAAAATATCACAACTACCATTTCAAAATGTTTCAGAGTAAGAAAACATTATTACTCCACATTTTATGAGGTGTTATAAACCTACTTAGTACGGAACAAGCTTCAAGATACGATTTATAATTACTAGAGTATGACTCTAAAACTTGATTAGAAACGAAGTATGACTCATCTCTTAATTACACCATTTCGGCAATATATGATTCCTCTCTTAGTCAAACAATTTCACTAAGATGTTCTTCAAGGATCAATTTATGACATGGTTCCATAATCATTAAGATGATCAGAAAACATGATACTAAATTACTCTCATTTCCTTTCAGATTAGAGAAACTTTTATCTTTCTGTGACATCCTGACTCCTAAGTATAAATTTAAATTGATATTATTTAGTTTATCAGGGCAACTCAAATATGTAAAGGCTTAAAATCATCAAGTGGAGATTTAGATAGTCACATGGATTTTAGAGGCAACTCGATGAGTTAGAGGACCCAACTCGACGAGTTGGATCTGAGCGAGAAAACCCTAATTTCAGGGTTTGTAGCCTATTTAAAGGACCTTAAGCTTTCTAGTTTTCCGCCCTCATCACCTTATCACCCTGAGAGAAACCCTAAACGAGCTGTTGTCATCTATGAGAGAGAGATAGATAGAGAGAGAGAGAGAGGCTAAGAGTGTGTGTTTTGGTGCATTCTTTGAAGGAGCTTGAAGAGTAAAAGGCTTGGAACGAGAAGGAGTCTTTATATTAGACATTCATTCAGTGTTAACAACCATTTGGAGGTAAAAAGGCACTATCTTGATCAGTTGTTTGTTAGATCTCTCCATTAGAGAGTTTATGGCTATTTCTACCTTCTTTTTGAGTCATTTATTCGTTTGAGAATGCTTTGAAGGTGAGACTTCATATCTGGACAGTAGTAGGTCCCGTAGGCCTAAAGATTCAAGCTTTATCGAGCTTTAGCCAACTTCCATGTCTTAAACCCTTGTGGAGCTAGGTTTTTGGCATATTTAGCCCTAGATGCCATGCATTGATGTAAAGCTTACAGCTTTACATGATACTTCAGCCTTAGAAAGCCAGATCTAGAGTTTGGGACCTTAGTCTTGCTGAAAAATGTCTCATTGAGAGAATGGCTTGAGGGAACTCGACGAGTTGGTTAGGATTTTCCTCTATAGTCTGGATGTGTTACAAACTCGGCGAGTTGGTGAGACAACTCGGTGAGTTGAGTTGGATTTTCCTAATTTTTTAGAGAAACGAAGGAACTCGACGCGTCGCATAGATGCACTCGATGAGTTGGGTCAACATGGAGTTGACTTGAGGTTTGACTTATGTTGACATTTAGGGTTTGGTCAAGTTGTAGACTCTAGAGACCATGGAGGGGTAAAATGGTTTTTCACCCTTTCTAAGAGTTAGTAACGGAGCTATCTTAACATCTTTAGAGTTGTTGTTATAAATTGTTAATTAGAGATTGATTATGATATGTAGGCGGAGTCTAGACCGATCGTGGAGTACGAGACCTACTTGCTTACTTACGAAGTGAGTCTTCTCACTATACTTACCTGAGTGGTGATATTGTGTGACTGGAGGCTCTTATTTGTGTGACTAGAGGCTCTTATGTGATATAGTATGCATTTTGTCTTTATGATTTATGCTATATATTATTATGTGCCTTATTGAGCTAGGATCGGAGGGTCCAAACTGAGTTGTGAGACCAGATGGTCCTCACTGAGATACCAGACTAGAGGGTCCAACCTGAGTTGTGAGACCGAAGGGACTTCATTAGGACACAAGACCGGATGCTCCATATCAAGTATAGCCATGAGAGGGTAATTATTTGTGTGTGGCATTTTGGGGAACTCACTAAGCTTCGTGCTTACAATGTTGTGTGAAATGTGTTTCAAGTACCACTCAGGATCGCGACAAGGCGCCGACATGATTATACACACCACATGGAGATTATGTTTTGAGAATTCTGGGTTATTGTCAAAAAAATTATTGTCTTGTGTTTTGAACAACCTATAAACTTGGGTTTGAGAATTGTGAAATTTGTGTGGTTTTAAAAATGAAAATTTTATTTGAAAATTTAGAGTGTTACAAGTTGGTATCAGAGCCTTGGTTTAAGGGATTCGGATGTCCTCTCGGGTATGTCTTGAATCAAACTGAGGATATGAGGAATTTTTATAACAAGAAATGATTTTCTTAACGAGTACAAGTTTTTAAGAGGAAATGAGATGAAGCAGTGTGTACAATCAGCTAGAGTACAAACTGTGATTTTCCCAAAAGACCCTTATTTGTTTATATTATGAGATGAGATACTTATGAGATATTAGAGCTACATGCTAGATGACAGGCAAGGTATTTCAGGAATTTAGAGCTAGAGTTGTTTGATACATGATACCTTAGACTAGGGGGATGCTATTGATTGGTATTATCTGCTATTTGCTCTTTGTGTGTGCTGAGTAGGGGTACATAGCAGGAACCATTTAAAGAGAGTTTTGAGTCGAGGAGTAAGCTAGGAGAGATACCTAGATGTGTATTGAGCAATCTACTTAAAGAGTAGTTTGATATCTGTGAGGGATATAGTACTTATGAATTAGGATCCTAGGAGGAGGTCTTGGGGCAACTATGGGTTGGTGAGGAAGGTAGTATTGCGCCCGTACTACTAAAAGCATCGGATATGTATTGATCCTTTAGTAGTCATAATAGTATTAGATGCGAGGCATTGAGTCGACTTTTGAGGGTTTCTATAGCCGATGAGCATGCGGTTTTGCCTCTGATGTATTCCGGGGATGTGTTTTAGATATTTTCAGTATTGAACTCCCGATAGATCTAGTACAGATAGTGATGGGTGATGTTTGTGTCATAGTGAGCATGGATTGGTTGAGCCAGTTTGGAGATGTGATTGACTATGATCGTCAGATGGTGACTATACAAGACCCTAGTGGGGGAGTACTTACTGTTTATGGCGAGGGAACTAGATCGGGATCAGCTTTCCGCTTTGTCTCCAGGGCGAGTTAGAGTCTAAAGCAGGGATACATGGGCTTTTTAGCATATGTGATGGATACGCAGGTCATCAATAAGAGGCCGAGTTCTATTTATGATGTTCCAGTAGTATGTGAGTTCCTGGTCGTTTTCCCCAAGGAATGGTCGAGTGTGCCTCCTGAGAGACAGGTGGAGTTCCGGATCGATCTGATTTCGGGGGCGCTGCCTTGCCAAGGCACCTTATCGCCTTGCGATGGCCAAGATGCAGAAGTTATCCACGCAGCTCCAAGAGCTGTTAGGGAAGGGTTTCATTAGACATAGTAGCTCGCCGTGGGGAGCGTCGATCCTTTTTGTCAAGAAAAAAATGGTTCACACCGGATGTGCATCGACTACCAGGAGTTGAACAAGTTGATGTCAAGAACTGTTATCCACTACCAAGGATCGATGATTTGTTTGATGAATTGTAGGGAGCATCTTGGTTTTCCAAGATTTATTTGATATATGGGTATCATTAGATGAGAGTCTGCGTAGAGGATATCCAGAAGACGGCCTTTCAGACTCTTTATGGGCATTATGAGTTTGTGGTGATGACTTTCGGGCTCACCAATGCACCGGCAGCGTTTATGGACCCCATGAACCGGGTGTGTAGACCCATGTTGGATCGTTCGGTAATTGTCTTCATCGATGAGATTTTGGTATACTCAAGGTCTAAGGGAACAGCACACGGAGATTCTATACTGTCTTCATCGATGACATTAAAGTATAATTGACTGTGGATGGTTTGAATAACCTAGTTATTCGGGAAATCAAAACATGCAAAGTGAAATGCAAGAATAATACTAATCCTATATGGCCCCAAAAGTTTTGAGTCATATTGATTACTCATTATTCATTTTCTAATGTTTCAAATAATCAACTTAATACTTGAACTAAAACAATAGTTTTCCCATGCTACAAACATGCACACTATGTTTGCATATGATCCTTTTAATGATGATCATTTCACAATACCAAATCCTTATGATAAATCTAAGAATACAAGATTCTTTGTCATTTACTGAAATTTGTTAGATTCTAAACTTATACGCAATGATCCTCTTGTAATGACTATGCACAAAAGTCACAAAGACTTCGCAATAGACATTACAAAGTATTCCAATGGAGAGCAATTCCATGGAAATGAAGTCTCATATTCAAAGTACAATCCTTTGAACATCCTTCTTGGATTAAGTTTTCTAATCTTACACAAATTTAATGTATAACTTCCATTTATGGAAACATTTCCATATTCCCATTTTGACTATCATTTCTAAACAAGAGTCGCATCTTTTCAGAATATGTCAATATGGTCCTTTCCAAAATTTACACCATACTTCCTACTGTCCATGAGCAACCAATCTTTGGTAAACCTCAGATTCTCCTCAACAATTGCTTAACATTTTAGTCATATCTAGTTCTATTCCTTTTTCCCTCTTAAGGTCCTAGTCATATCTGGTCAGTAGGACGTGAACATGTGAAGAAAAATGCTCCACGTCAGAAATCCACCTCATGGATTTTATGGGGTCCTAAGTCCCATCAAAATTAGGGGGCTTCATGTTATCGAAGTCCCTGTACGAAATACTCGATCGGATCCTCCCCCTGCCATCGTTACAGCTTTTGTAGCTACTATGGCAACCGTCTCATCAAGGGCTGCATAATGCTTATTGAAATACTCAACCATGGCGGTCTTAATAGACCCAAACATCTCTGGTAGTTGTACCCGAAACAAAGTAGCAACCTTATCATGCAGGATCTCTCGACTAATGGCGTCCAGCTCATCCGCCCTTATCTGACCAACAACCTCGGGCCCTGCCAGTCCCTCCTGACCACCCTCTCCTAATCCTGATCCTGATCCACATCCAATCACAAAGCGTCTCGTAACTACCATACTGGAAATACACCAAGAAAATATCAGATAATTCATATAAATAACAGGGAACCAACTCCTAACTAAACCCTAGGGGTTATGACTTCCTTGCTATGCGTATGGCTTCTATACTTTTAGTAGTACTGGCCCATACTACCTTCTACACCTACCCATAGTTATCTCAAGTATCATCACAACGCCCTAACAACATACATAAACATAGCGAGCACTTAATCCTCACTCCTAGAGGAGTGCTAAATGTCTCATATTAGCCAACCGACCTCGCACAAACTACACATGAAACTTTCACCTACCCCGATGCACTCATGTATGCAAACCATGAATAACGCTGGACCCTATAGACATACGAATACCCGATCCTACCCTAATCCCTTCATCAAACAAGAACAGGAAATAAGGCCAAACCAAGCATTCTCAAGCTATAAGATCTTAACTATGTACGGCCGTGATGCACATATTAAGCAACTACAGTAATGATGTCAATTTCGTATAAGCAAAACCCTAGGCTATTAGGCATCATACAATCAAGCAATTCTATCATACAATTCTTGAAGATCCCTAGCCTAGTACTAGGATGTTGTAATAACATATAACAAAACCAAATAACCCGTACGGTATTTTGGGGTCTATTCAGGAGCTCCGGCTGATCGTACGCTCGCATCCTCCTTTAGTATTTTGAAAACCATTTGAAAAATCATTTTAAAATCTTGTCCATAGTTTGAGACTGGAGACACACGGGTGTTTCCTCTAATTCACTCAAACTAGGGCTTTGATACCAACTTATAACACCCATAAAAATCATGCCAAATTTAAACTTTTTAAAACATTTTAAAACCAATAATTATTAAAAAATTTGATTTCAAAATGGTTTAGTGTCAGAGTATCCTAGAATCAAATCATAAATATATAAGGAGGCGCATGATCATGCCTTCGCCTTCCCGCGATCATTATAAGTACCTAAAACAAAATCAACAACTACAAGCCCGAAGCTTAGTGAGCTCCCCCAAAATACCAACACTATAGAATCATAATCATAATCATATAAACAAATAGCACGCATAATGATTCTTCAGCCTGATCGGACCGCCTCGCAAGCCTTCAGTTTATCTTGACCGCTCTCTCAGCCTTCTGCACGTCTGGACCACCTCGTAGGGCCTACAGCCTATCCGGACCACTCATCCGATCCTCAGCCTGAGTGGACTGCCTCGCAGGGCCTTCAGTTTATTCGGACCGCCCTGGATATGTTGGCCTTCAGCACAAAGCAAGACCGCCTCAACCTAACCCCCATCAAACAAGCATATGTGCATAAATATCATACACTAGAATATATATATATATATATATATATATATATATATATATATATATATATATATATATATATATATATATATATATAATAGTCAAACCGATCTAACACATCACTAATCATAGAAACATCCTATAACAAGGATACAGACCTAACCGGTCACTAACATAGCATCATCCTATATACCAGGAAACCGACCTAAGCATGTCACTAAGCATATCCTTATCCTAACTACCGGGATTTAAATCAATAAACATATCATGCAATAACCCGGATACAAATCCGAAAAATGTCGGTATTGGTGCCTTCAACCCTGTTAGTATAGTGAGGACAACAAGTAGCTCTGAATGATAGTATCAAACTACTCCAAATACAACTCCAAGACCAACATCTACATCGACCAATGATCCAATTCCATAAATTCCTTAATTACCAAAATACCCTAGAAGTCAAACTGGTCAACCCTTGGTCAAAGTCAAAGACAACGGTCAAGGTCAACAGTGCATGTTGACCCAACTCATCGAGTGCACCTCACTGATACGTCAAGTCCTTTCAGAACTCAAGAAATCATGAAGATCCTAGTTAACTCACCTAGTTTCCAAGGAACTCGTTGAGTCCATGCATGTCCAAAAGTCTGGAAAAACCTAACTCACTCGTCGAGTTGTCTTGATGACTCGTCGAGTTCATGCAGAAACCCACAACGACTAATCTACATCAGACTCGCCGAGTTGACCATGCAACTCATCGAGTCCCTTCAGTCCATTTCCCATTCGGATGTTTTTAAGCTACCCTAAAGCTCCAAATTACATATCCAACCTCCTAAGGCACAAATTCCACGTAAAGTTGCAAACTTTATGTGCATGCAAGGTCTTAAAGGCTTAGAACACTAAAAAACCAAGTCTAGAATGAGGTTTATGGCATGATGAGAGGTTCATACGAGAT
Source organism: Lactuca saligna (assembly GCF_052625555.1). Taxonomy (NCBI): domain Eukaryota; kingdom Viridiplantae; phylum Streptophyta; class Magnoliopsida; order Asterales; family Asteraceae; genus Lactuca; species Lactuca saligna. The sequence continues at coordinate 54,148,164 of NC_136424.1, forward strand.
AAATTTGATAGCTTTACGAGTTTGAGACCTGGGAGGAGCCCAGATCTATAGTTGCAACTTCAGATCATGGCTAATACCCGAAAAGGCTCACATATATGCTAGAAATGGCACTAAACTTAAGCATGGAGAGATCTAGTTAGAGAGAAGTCAAGGTAACGACTTTTTTCCTTCAAAGTGTTGCCAGGATAAGGTAGAGTGGTATTCACAAGCTCTTCTTTCCTCCAAGCTCCTTAAGCTCCAAACCTTCTTCACAAAATGCACCAAAACTCTTTAAATCTCACAAACACACAAGAACAATGTTTAGACTGATTAGGGTTTCTTCTGGCTGTCAAGAGGTGGTAAGGGACTGAAGGTGAGGGCTTAAGGCCCTTTAAATAGGGTGAAAACCCTAAAAATTAGGGTTTCATCTTCCAGCTCCTACTCGTTGAGTCTGGGTCCTTCCACTCATTGAATAGGTCCAATAATCCACGTGGGCTAACCCGCCTTAACATGATGAGTTAGGGCAACCAACTCATCGAGTAGGTCCATAAACATGTACATAATTCTTTAAAACTTATACCTGAGAGTCGGGGTGTTACACATACACTGATTTAAGTGATATATTATGCATTTTGTCTTGTAAGTTATGATGTATCTTATTATGTGCCTTATTGAGCTAGGACCGGAGGGTCCAAACCGAGTTGTGAAACCGGAGGGTCCTTACTGAGATGCCGGACTGGAGGGACCTACACGAGTAGTGAGACCGGAGGGTCTTCACTGAGACACATGACCGGAGGGTCCTTATCGAGTATAGTGATGATAGGCTAATTATTTGTGTGTGGTATTTTAGGGAACTCACTAAGCTTCGTACTTACAGTGTTGTGTGAAATGTGTTTCTGGTACCTCTCAGGACCGCGGGAAGGCGCCAACATGATTGTACACACCAGCTAGAGATTATGTTTTGAAGATTATGGGTTATTGTCAAACATTTTATTGTCTTGTGTTTTGAACAACTTGTAAACTTGAGTATGAGAATTATGAAATTTGCGTTTCGTGTGGTTTTAAAAATGAAAATTTTATTTGAAAATTTTTGAGTGTTACAGTTTCTACCTAACAAATTCTACTTATTCGTTCTATTACACTTTGAAAACTTTTCAAGGTGTTATAATTATGATCAATATTATAAACACAACCATACTACTCAACCATCAGTAAACCATGATGAATAGACTTATCTTCCTTTGTGGTGGATCTAAATGGTCGACATCAATGTGTACTAAACTGTTTGGTCCTTCACTTGATTCAAATAAACATGTGATCAATGAATTAGTCATAATCTTCCAACGATCAAGATTCTCATACATCATACTATTCAAATTGCATGACTCCAAGTTTCTATCCAATTGAAACTTGGATGATGAGAATTCCTTTTCACTTGGTTAATTATGACATTACCACAAATGATATAACTAAGAATCAAATCCATATTTAACATTGCTAAAAATGTAACCACCAATTTTCATAAATGTCATTGTAAGGAAACCTAAATTAAGAGAATCAAAATTTTATTTTAATTAATAACAAGCAAAAAAGATGGAACTTGTCCTTATAATTCATAAACTGAAACTATGTATCTATACATTTCCTAAGTAATCTATTATCATAACTCCTAAGCAGTAGCTTCAAATTCTGATCATCGAACCATGTAACTAAAATCCATCTCTCACGATCATAATAAGCTTACTCTTCTTAAGCTTCGTTATTTCTCTTAGATCCTACAAAACATCAAAATGTGATTATCACATCATGTATTAAGAATCTATGAATAGGAAATTAATAAAATAATGGAGTTAGATAATGGATGTACCTGAAGTAGAGTAACACGATTTGACTTTACCATCTCTAAGATCTTTCAGGTAGTTTGGGTAGCTTCGCAATCAATGCCCTTCCAATCGACAATAAAAACATGGGGACCTTTTAGGATTAGCACATGGTACTATCTCACAACTAGCCTTTCTCTTTACCATATGGACAAATGATTTGAACTTGGTTGATCCCTTTCCATTGGGAAGAGAAACCTTTTCTGGACTACCATTGTTTCCATTTTCGATGTCCATAGAAATTTTGGAGATAGATCCTTTAAACATATTTGCTTGACTTATGCTCTTAAGCATTTCTGCTTCAACGGCAATCAACATATATGTTAGATCAATTAGGGTTATGTCGTGGTCCCTCATATAGTAGTCATTAATGAACTGACTATATGATTCAGGAAGCGAAAGTAGAACCAAGTCAATGGCTATCTCCTTTGGGAAAGCGACACCCAACATCCCCAATCTGTCAATGTGTGATTTCATATTGAGAACATGTGCACACACAGACTTTCCGTCTTGATGTTTTCTTGCCAATAGGGCTTGAGTGACTTCGTATATTTCAACTTGAAGAAAACGTGGCTCAAGGATAATTACTGGAGGATGTGGAGGAAGATTTGGAGAAGCATGATTTCCAGTTCCACCATTGCTTGAAGAAGGACATTCTTTCACCTTGATCAACATGTAGAAGATCATAGGGGAAAAACATTCATAAAAAGACGAGGAAGACCAGTGTTGTCTGAACTCGACATCTAGAAAGGGAGAAAAGAGAATTCAAGTTAGTTGATTTTTAAATCCTTAATTATTAACCCAAAATTTAAATTAAGGCTAGGATCCATATTTTTTATTCAAACTTTGAAGAGGGATTTTGTAATCAAATTTGAATCTATTTTAGGTAGGTAAGGCTTTTACCAATTTCAATCTAATTGAAACTCCTAGATCTTTGTTTCATTGAACTATTCAACATGTTTAATCTTGATTATGCTCTCACTTTGTGACTATGATGCCGAGGATCACAAACAAGATATGAATAATTATGCAAATTAGCTTGGTACTCTCAATGTCATATATCATCTAATCAATGTGACGGTTAGCCACACACGCTCCATTAACCAATGATAATTTACGAGACACCCATTTCCACCCTTTATTAGTCCATATTAGTGAGCCGGTTAACACACGCTCTGCTAATGACTTATATAAAGTGCAATGTGCCATTTCATGGGTTAGCATCAAATTCATATTTTTCCTAAAGTAATTAAGAATGTGATTTTAGAAAATGGTTTAGTTACTTTATATCACATTATACTTATTAATGACAATTAATTGTCCTATCAAACCCGTTTGGCTAATGTCCCTCCACCAATTAAGGGAGCGGTGGGTAAAAGAGGATACCTAATGGCGGTCATTTTATAGGCAGCTTCCTTAAACTCCCCTTATAGATCGGCTTCGTGAATGAGGCGTCCTAGTGGTTCGACTGACTTGTCTTATATATATATATATATATATATATATATATATATATATATATATATATATATATATATATATATATATATATATATATATATATATATATATATATATATATATATTGTGACATCCCCAAAATCTCGGCCAGAAAAGACCGATTTTATTTATGCTTTTTAAAATAATTTTAGAGTAAATCCTTTTGATTTAAAAGAGTTGCGGAATTTGTTCCCCAAAAAAACAAAATATGATAAGATAGTATTTATCAAAGCATTTCATCAAGAGATGCATTTTCATTATATAATCAAAACTCGGGATGTCATGTTCCGATACAGACCATAAAGCATAAACGATAACATTACAAGTCATTCAACAAATATATACATATATTCAGACTTGTAAACAAAACAACTCGATGATTCATCCATCTTATGCCCTTGCGCCACTTCCTGTAATACAAATAAAACTGAGTGGATCAGGCTTGGGAGCCTGGTGAGCATATAGGGTTTTCAACCCACAATAAATAAATTATATTTAATTTCACCAACCAACAATAACACGATTACCCATTCCCGTTATCCTCACTTTACGTCCATAAAAACAACATCTATCTCAAGGGATCTAATCTAGGATTTTCATCGGGACGGACATTACTGCTAAGGGGTTTCCTCAACAATAGATATCCTAAAGGCAACCATGAGGGGGATAGAGTACACCGGTGAACACATCGTTCACAACACCTACAGGTTATGAACCTGCTAGCGTTCCACAAGACTACCTAGAAGGAGCCTGTGGTCGTTATCCATACTCCACTGAATAACTAGATCAACAACAACAACATCGAGGTCTATCATCTGTTTATCACACACCAACTATCTACCCATGTTCTACCCAACATATTAGTAGATAAAAATATATATTTTTATACATAGTTTAAAACCTGTATAGCATTCTCATTCAATACATATTCCACATAACAGATGAGGCACACCCACATAAAACGTATTTCATAGAGAATAAATCATATCTATGAGATAGAAGAAATTGAATATACATTCACACACATAACAACAAAATTATACACATAACACGTATTTCATATAAAATACTTTATAATTATGCGTTAGAAGAAAATAACTACACACTCACTTAATCAGAAGATCATTGGACAGCACTACGACTTGTAGAAGTAGTATTCTTCGGTAGATCTGGAAGATCTTCACAAAAACCAGGCTTCACGCGAGCAGAGCTTCGGCTCGGGAATCACACTTCTCGGGATCTTCGGGGCTTCGGAACTTGCTTCAGGGCTCGGGAATAATACTGGGCCTTTGGGGTATAAATGGCACGCAAATCTAGGCAAAAGCTTAGAGAGAAAGAGAGAAATTTGTAAAAGAAAGAAGATGCTCTCGCACACCTTTTTATAGGGCTAAACCCTCGCATTACGTTGGGTGTACTACTTCGGTACGTTGGGCGTAGTACAAAAAACGTCACTGCCTTCGTCATCGGAGTACTCGAGTGTGAGGCTTCGTCATGCTTCGATGTACGTTGGGCGTACAGCATTACGCCGGGCGTAACCCGGATAAGTCCGGTGACTCCCCTTCGGATAATGTCGGATTTAATAATTAAAGTTAATTTTTAATTATTTATTAAACTTCGAAAATTCATATCTTCTTCATACGAACTCCGTTTTCGACGTTCTTGATATCCACGCGTACGTGAGATTGCGCTTTACAACTTTTCTTTAGACTGCGTCGGCTAATTTTGATTTATTTTTATTATTTATTTTTAGTAGGCCGGGACAGGAAAACTCCGTTATAAAATCATAACTTCTTCATATGACATCTGTTTTCGCCTATCTTTTCATTGTTTCACTACAATTAACGAGATCTTCGATTCTCGTTTAGATCGTTTCGGCTAAAAACCTCTCGATCGCAAATCGAGTATTCGGGCTGCATACTGCTAAGTCGAAACTTCAGAAAATCATAACTTCCTCATACAAAGTCAGATTTGGGCATTCTTTTTATGAAGGCTCTCGGTTTAACGAACTCCACGACTTTCGTTTAGATTACTAAGGCTAAATATTGCTCTAACGTAAATTTCACTTTTTACATCGTTCAGCGTTACCGGTTCTGTCGCGAAACCTCGACAGGTCATAACTTCTTCGTTATAACTCGGATTTCGGCATTCTTTATATATTCGGAAACCTCATTTCAAGCACTACAACATTATCCATAGATATTGGCTTTATCTAACATTTCCTTTTTGATGCTTATTTTTATTCTTGATTAAATTAAGACACATAATTAAGCACAAAACACATAATACACAAATAACACACTTCTATTATTTCAAAACGGGTTACAAAGGTTAACCTAGATTATTATATCAACATTAATGACAAGCCCAGAAACACAAGCGTTACATATATATATATATATATATATATATATATATATATATATATATATATATATATATATATATATATATATATATATAACTTTTAATGTTACATATAATATATAAAGGTGTATTTTAAAACATTTTAAAATAGCAAGGGTTTAATCTTGTAATAAATTAAACCTTTAATTTAATTAATTTTAAACCAATTATGGATTTATTAATTATCATTTAATTTAAACATTTAAATTAATTATTAATAATTTCTACAAGTATAATTATAATCAAATAAATTCATCATTATCTAATCTATACTTATCTCCTAATATTTAGGTCTTATTTAATTACCTGATATTACCAAAAATTGGATTATGGAAGATTTTATAAAAGATAATTAGCAAATAATAACCAAATAAATCAAGTTAGGTAAGAAAATCCGAAAATAAGGCTCTGACAGCATAACACGCCGTGTTGCAGGCCAACATGCTGTGTTCGAAGAATAGCATGGCGTGTTTGAAGAACAAAATGACGATTCTATTTTCTCCTCTCTGTTTAAGTTCATATTTTTATCAATTCAATAGAAAAATAAACCTAGGATCTAATACCTCTAATGGGTTTTGAGCATAACATACAATCCTATGTGTGCATGCAACCCTAATTAAGATCTATGTTCTCTCTAATTGAACATACAATATGAACAACCTAGTGTAAACCCTAAATCTCTATAGAATAATCGAAAAAAATATAAGAAGGTTTATGATACATACCTTTATGATTATTATTGTAAATAATCTTGAATCCTTGCTTGAAAGACCTTTGGTAGCAAGCGCCACAAGTGTCGCGCCTGTAATGGTTCACAAACAAACCCTAGCAACCAATGAAAACTATAGAGATGGGGGAGGGGCCAAAATTTCATCCAAGGCACTTAGAAAGAAGTCATAGCCGAAATTTAACCCTAATGAGGGTTTATATAAGTGTTAAGAAGGTATTGGATAAGGCATGTATCTCCAAGATAACCGTAATCCCTTAACATCCTCCCTAAAGCCTCTAAGGCACCCTTAAAGCCCAAGTCTAACACCCAGAATCAGGAAGACCAAGAAAAGAAAGGTTAAGCTCTAAATCAAGATTCAACTCGTCGAGTCTAGGGAGGAACTCGACGAGTCGGAGCGGGATCCGGGTCATTGAGTAAGTGACCAACGTGGCGAGTCAGCGAGTGGACTCAGCGAGTCTGTTCTGGGCGAGAAAACCCCTAATCCTAGAGGTTGTGCCCTATATAAAGCACATTATAACCCACCCTCAGCCTCTTTGCTCCCCTTTTGAGTTCCAGAAACCCTAGATTTTAGTGAGCCTTCATTATTTGAGATAATAGAGCCTTGGAGGAGAGAATCTTGGAGAGGGGCTTGAAGATCAAGGGCATTGCTGCAAAGGAGTGGTGTAGACCTGGGATTTACTGTAGTTGGGGCTTTAATTTGAGGTAATAGTCTGTTGTTTGGGCTTATGTGCATTTAGACCTATCTTATGTTTGAGTTTTCGGCATTTTGAGTCTGGATAAGATCTATTTCGAGTTTGGAGTAGATCTGAGGTTGCTACCTCAGATCTAGATTGGTAATAACCCAGAAAGTCATAAAGTTTAGGCCAATAAGTTGTTGGTGAAGCCCCTTTGTTACAAACCCTAGCCCTAGAGTGTTTTAAGCCTATAACTCCATGGTTACACTTAAAGTTTGCCACTTTACGTAGGGGTTAGGCTCTAGAGGAATGGATCTATGGATTTGATCCGCTGCATGGCTTGAAAAGCCACTGTATGGATTAAGAACTGAAGAGACTCGGCGAGTCACATGGGTGTACTCGGCGAGTTGGATGAAGTTAGGTAGCAACTCGACGAGTTGGAAAAACAACTTGGCGAGTCTGTTGAAGATTGCCTTGGACTCGGCGAGTCAAGTCGTGAAACCCCAAACCCTTCGAGTTAAGACTTGGATCAGTGAGTTACGTGGGACCCAGTGAGTGGACAGGTCAGGACTCGGGAATCAGTAGAGTCGGCGTGTCATGGTCTGACTCGGCGAGTCGAGTCGCAAATGAAAGGGATTTCAGAGCTTATGAACTCGGCGAGTTAGTAGGCTGACTCTACGAGTAGGGTCAACCTGGAAGTGTGACTGTGACAAGGACTTTGACTTTGACCAGAGTTGACTTAGTTGACTTTTGAAGGGCTGTCAGACTATGTATCATTTTGATATTGGTAGTTCAGAGAGCTAGAGGAGCAGTGACTCAGAAGGTTGTCGGTTAGTAGCTAGAGGGTATCAGCAGAGCTCAGCAGTTCAGGTGAGTTTCTTTCCAGTAGGAACGGGTCTAATGCAACAATTCCGGCCTGTTTAGCTAGCAATAGTTTTCGTACTTCGGTCTGATGTAGTAGTTAGTATATTTGATGCCTTCGTGGCTCAGACAGGATTTATGTGTTATGTGTTCCGGGCTACGGCCCGATGCAGTATGCAGTATATGTGTTCATGCTAGTTGATATGTTTATGTTATGTTATGTTGAGTTAATTCCGGACTTCGGTCCAATGCAGGGGGCAAGGCCCTAGTTAGTCCGGACTTCGGTCCGATGCAGGGGACAAGGTCCCAGTCAGTTTCTGGACTTCGATCCAATGCAAGGGGCAAGGCCCCAGTTAGTCCAGACTTCAGTCCGATGCAGGGGACAAGGTCCCAGTCAGTTTCTGGACTTCGGTCCGATGCAGGGGGCAAGGCCCCAGTTAGTCCGGACCTCTGTCCGATGCAGTGGGCAAGGCCCAGTATGTGCTTTATATGTTATTGTATGGTATGTGGTAGTTTGGGGAAGCTCACTAAGCTTTGTGCTTATGGTTTTCAGTTTTGGTTTCAGGTACTCAGTTTTCAAAAGAGGAGCTCGGAGAGGTTGCAGTGCACACACCATAGTCAGTTAGGTTGGGAATGTTTTACTCTAATAATGAGATTATGTTTTGAATTAATACTCGAAAATTATGTTATGACTTATGATACGGTTTTATAAATATGGTTTTAGTAATGTTTTAAAAGTAATTTTTAGTCATGATTTTTGGGACGTTACACCAAGGAAACCATAGAGACACTCTAGATTTCGTTCACCCTCTTTAGGGAGGTTCTAGAATTTTCCAATGCTCGACTATTGAACATTGTCACCTTTAGTCCCTACGCTTTTAATTAATTCCTTTAATCCCAAATTAATTTCAGATTAGTTATTAATTAAACAATCTGATTTCTAATTAATATATTATTTCCATATTATATTAGTAAATCATTTATTTTGATTTCTAATTAATATATTATTTCCATATTATATTAGTAAATCATTTATTTTGATTTCTAATTGATTTATTAACCAAGTATCAAATAAATCATTGTTCTCTGTCTAAAAGTTATCATATTCAATTGCCATGTTTGAAGGCAACCCAAAAGGATTGTGCTACCATCAATTCAAGTTTAAACCAATTATAATTATGGGATTAGACACCTAATCCAACACTAATATCATATAGAGGTCAATCCTCAGTCCAAGACTCAAACCCATCAAAGTTTGACTAGAAGTCAAACTAATCAAAAAAGTCAGCGTTCAAAGTGACCACGCGTTACGACCAACCTTTGGAAAGGGTGTTCACTATTCGGTTTGAAATCGTGAAATTGGCCAAATTAGGCATCAGTTTGGTTTAGCAGTTTGTATTTCTCATTACAGTTTGGTTTTCGTCTTCAAATATTCAAATCGTAATGAACAGCTTGGTTTGCGGTTTCAAATCCTTCAAACCGTATAAAATCGGATCGGACCATAGGATTATATATATATATATATATATATATATATATATATGTGTGTGTGTGTGTGTGTGTATGTGTGTGTGTATTTATGTGTAATTGTATATAGCTTTATTATCCAGTCCAATCCTTTTTTTGTAGCCCAATTGTCCCTCGCCTACAATAAGTAGTAACTATAATCAAGATCAAATACCTAAATTGGTCAAAAATAGATTTTGTTTGATTGTTTTGATAGATTTAATTTGACAAAATATTAAAAATTAGTCTATTTAGTTCGACTCAAATGAGCCTAAAAAGTCTAAACCTTGAAACCAAACCGTAGCCAAAACGTTAGTAATGCTTCAACTAGGTTCATTTTAAATTTCAATGGTTTGGCTTCAGTTTTCGATTGAAAAAAATTATTATTTATGGCTTGGCTTCGGTTTGACATAAAAACAAAAAAAACCATACCGTGAACACCCCTAAGTCGTGCACCGACCACCACAAGAAAAAATAGTCACAAGGTCAGAGCAACCTTCACGGTGCGACCATGTGTTTTCGCATCATGTTTTTTTAGGTAGAAAGACTTATTCCATTAAGTTTTTAATGCTTTAATCCATAGGATATAACTTTCCAAAATTCATCAAATAAGATATTTAATGGATAAAGTTTCCAACTTAATCACCATGCAAGCTTCTAACATGACAAACACTAACCCTAGATCCAAAGTGAGGCTAAAAGGTTGAAATCTTCTTCCATGGATCAAAGAGGACTGAATCATGCACTCCATTTACCACATTATGTCCAAAAAACTAACACAAACACCTTCGGACCTGGAGTTTTCCAAAATCCATAGAAAACGTGAAAAAATGGACCAAGAAGCACAAAACAACTAGATTTATAAGCTAACTCCATAAAGGTAGGAATTTTATGATTTACAGAGCTTAATGAAGTGCGTAGAAGGTTGAAAATCACGAGATCTAACTTCTCTTGGTACCAAAGGACTAGCTTCTTCTCCATGTATCACCAAATGCACCAAAAACACAAGGATGGAAAGAGATGAGGCTAGGGTTTCTTTGCTTAGGGTTCAGTAAGATGGAGGTTGGTGATGAAAACAAACCTAAAGGTTAGAGCCTTTAAATAGTGTCTAAAACGTGAGACCCAGGGTTTTGACCTCATTGTTCCCATACGCCGTAACTTATACATTGTCGAGTGGCGACTTAATGGTGAAGCACGTGTCGCGAATACTAAGTTGATGTGTTGTGAATTCACGTTTTTCCCAAAACCCTAAATTTTATTTACTTGTAATTTAAATAAATAACAATATAATCATACCCGAAAAGGAGGCGTCACAACTACCCTTACTTATCTAGATTTTGTCCTTGAAATCTATTTCTGTGAACAACATTAGACAATGCCTATGTATCTCATCCTTGGGTTCCCAAGTCAGCTCGGTACCTCGTTTATGCTGGCACTACACCTTTACCAACCTAATCACCTTGTTGCACAAGGTCTTTATGTTTCTTTCCAAAACAATAAATGGCTTCTCCATATAACTCAATTGCTCATCCAAAGGGTTATCCTCCAAAGGTATCATCGTCGACTCGTATTTTATGCACTTCCTCAACTAGGAAACGCGAAAAGTGTAGTGAATCTAACTAAGCTTGTCTAGCAGCACTAAATGATAGGCCATCCTCCTATTCACGATATGACTCGAAAGGGTCTAATATATCATGGGCCAAACTTGAACCGCTTCCAAAAACGAATAACCCTATTCCAAGGTGACACTTTCAGAAGAACATAGTCCCTAAATTAAAACACCAAATTGGATCCTCACCTATCATCATATCATTTCTACTTGCTTTGCACATTTTGTAGTCTCTTACAGATTCTCTGAATAAGCTAGGTGGACTTAAGCACAATATCAATGCTCCTATAACTCACTGACCCACCTCTCCACAACAAATATGGTCCATGCACTTCCTCCTATACAAAAACTCAAATGGAGGCATACCAATACTTGAATGATAACTTTTGTTGTAGGAGAACTCTATTAATGAAAGATATGAAAAAGTCAATAGAACAATCCCATAGTATACCATCCAATGTATGTATTGTTCTTTCACTCTGACCATCTATATGGGGATGATACGTCATACTAAATATAGATAAGTACCCAAATCCTCAGGAAGTATCTTCGAAAACTAGGAACTAAGCTTCACATTTTGTCTGAAATCATCAAAACGGGTACACCATGATGGGAAATTACCTCTACGACATAAATCTCAACTAATTTCTCAAAGAATGAACTCTCCTGAATCGCTATGAAATTAGCACTTTTGGTCGATCCATCAATAATATCCCAAATGGAATCCACATTCATGGGAGGCATCGGTAACTTGGTGATCAAATCAATAGTAATATGCTCTCACTTCCATATTGGAATCTTTAATGGTTGCCACTTGCAATGATTCTTTTGATGCTTAGCCTTGACTTTCTGACAAGTCAAACATTTCTCAACACACCATGCAACATCCTGCTTCATGTACAGCCACGATTAAACCTCTCGTAGGTCTCTATACTTCTTGTTCGGGCCAGGATGAATAGAAAACTTTGAGTTATGCGCCTCATCCATCAACATATGTTGGGCCCCACCTAAAATATAAAAACCACACCATACTATACAATATGAACAAAAAACTTCGACTTCTACATCTCATATCTCATCTCTCAACAAAATTGTCTCTCTTCTCTTGTGTTTCCTACCCCTACCCCCTCCCCTTTGAAATACCCCTCGTACATGTTAAGAGTTTTAATGATATCTTGAATAATTAAATCAATTATGAACTAAATAAACTATATGTTAATTTTTTTTACCTTTTGTATGTTTCTCGTGTGTGTTGATTATGTTTTCATACTTAATAGTAATCTTTTTGTGTTATTAAACCATAACATGACTTGTAGTGTGTCATATTAATGCCATTTATTAAAATATCATGTCTTTTCATATCAAATAAAATCACAACATAATTTTCTGAATTGACACACTAAGGTAACATTATAAGATAATCTTGCATGTTTAGTTTCACAATCCTAAAAACAACTAAAATACTATAATTGTTAAAATTTAGATTTTGACAACTTAATAGTTTGTAAATAACTTTAATTTAAAAATATATTGTTTTAATAAATTACATATATTAAAGAGTTCATTGTGACAAATGTGTTTCTTTTTTCCAATGGTTTTGGTTAATTGTTGATTAAGACTTCGTGTTACCATTAAGTTATAATGGTCATTTGTGTAACAACTTGATCCAGGTATTTTCCATTTCCACCCTAATATATAAAATGAATTGCAAAATTGGTCCTTTTTGCACTTAACTGAAAATATGCCACCTTGTATGTACGTAGGGCGTACGTGGAAAAAACCCAAAACCTAATTTTTAGGGTTTAAACCCTATTTAAGCATCATTATCTCATTAAGACCCCTTTATTCATCAGCCTCCGTCCCACTTTTCGTCCCTAACAAACCCTAATTCCTTGTGTGAGCCTTTGTGAGCTTAAGAATGTATTTGTGGAGTTCTTAAAGGAAGGATAAGGGAAGGAAACCATCTTCGAAGTTAAAGGCACTTTGGATCGAGAAGTGTTTCACCCTTAAGCATCATTTGGAGGTATAAAGTATGAAGTTTTATAATTATTTTCTTAGATCTTTTTAGCTTGGAGTTTGTGTCCATCTTGGTCCCTTAAGCTTGGTGTTCATGAGTATGGGTTACTCTAACCAGAAGAGTTGTCCTTCAAGACATTTTTAGGTGTTACGAATCATAAAAATGTGATATTGGTCGTTTCATCCCTTCCATGCGAGAGCTATGATGTCTTAATGGATTAGTAAGTTAGTATTTTAGCTTATGGACCTTTTCTACCCATGAAAAGTCATAAAGGTGGAAACTTTATGACATAAGACAATGTTTTGAATCTAGACCTTAGTTTGGATGGAAAACCCTTAAGGATTAAGAACTTAATGAAAAGGAAGGGATTTGGGCAGCATATGTTAGGCATACCATGTGGTAGGTTGCACATACGTAATTAGTGTCCTATATTTTGGTAAAGACTTAACTATGCTCAGCGTAATGGTTGAGTACGCTACACTAGGTGTACTCATCCATTACGTCAAGTGTAGTCGAGACTTTAGAGTCAACTTTAACTTTCATTCCCTTGTAACTTTATTAATTTGAAATTTGACCTGGGGTTTGACCAAGTTTAACCTTAGGGGCATTTTGGGTATTTTGAACTGTAGTTTGAGATTTGGTTACTATTTGATGTATAGGTGATCTTTAGAGTTAGTATTGAAGCGGTTTCCTATTCAGCTATCTTTCCGACTGTGAGGTGAGTTTCTCACTGTACTTATGGGTCGAAGTCACCAATGTCGGCCCAATAGATTGTTATTCTGGTTTAGAATGTTGTTATGTTGTAGTGATCTGCTACTATATGCATGATTATCTGTTTACTATGACAAACTTTATATGTTGTATATTTCAACATAGTGTGGTTTGGTTGAGGCTTCACTACTATGTGTGTAAGCCAACAGACTGGGGCATTCCAGTCTGATGATTGATTTGGCCAAGGAAATCTAGTCTAATGACTTTCAACCAGGGGTAATCCATCCTGATGGTTGTGGACCCGAGGGTAATCCAGTCCGATGAATGTGAACCCATCATGTATGTTTGTATATGATCTGTTACATGGGGTATTTTAGGGAGACTAGCTAAGTTTTGGCTTACAGTTTATATATGATGTTTCAGGTACTTTAGAGGATCGGGGAAAAGCAAAGGCGTGATTGAGCACATCCTCCAGTTTTTCTGAGATTTGATTTTGGAGATACTCTGATTTGTGATTTGACTTTTGGAAACTAAGTTTTGTAAACATTTATGGTTTGTGGGTTGATTTTGAAAAATGAAAATTTTAACTTGACTTTTGGGATGTTACAAGTTGGTATCATAGCCCTAGTTTGAGAGAAATGGATGAGCATTCGTGTGATTCCAGACTCAAACTAAGAATCTGTAAAAGTTTTCAAAATAGCTTTTAAAATTAATTTCAAATATGGTTTTCAAGGATAACTAAAGAAGGATGAGATGTGTATGATCAGTCGGAGCAAGAAAGTATAACTCAAAATACCCAAACCGTTATTTGCTTATGATAGAACTACATGCTAGTTATAGGGTCGGGATCTTCAGGAACTGCAAAATATAATTGTCTGAATTATAATGCCTTATTCCTATAGATTTTTCTGCTCAAATGTTTCTTGCTTATTACTTGTAGGACTCTTTTGGGTGTGAATTAACTACTAATTGAATACGTTAAGTCACATGTTGCATGAGTTAAATAGTCTTAGAGTGAAGGATTTGGTCCTATTACATAGCTCTTGTCTGAGTCCAACCGTTGTAGGTTTAAATATTTTAATATAAGATTATTTAGGTTATTTTGCATGTAATTGTATTCATGAAGTAGTTAACTGGAACCAATAGGGGTCGTTTGGCAGCTGATGGCAGGGTGAGGTGAGGATCCTAGGATAGCCTAGGAAGTGTGTAGTACTTATGGTGCGCTGTTTAGCTAGTGCTGGTAATAACATTATGGGTGAGTTTGTGTTGCAGGCCAATTGAAGAATGATTTTCCACTCTCAAGAGAGTGATAGGGTCTATGTGTATCCTATTTGTGGGTTTGTTTCGGGTAGTTTTTGATGATCCAGTGAGATGAATATGAGTAAGTGTGGAAGGTAGTATGGGCATGTACTCTTGAAAGCACAAGACATGTACGTGTAACGCGAATGTTACAAACCCCAAGGGTTTAGCCTCTCTATGATAATTGTAATAGTATGGGTTGTGGCATTTCTAATATATATTGGTTCATTTTTAGTATGGTGTTCATGAGAGGATCTGGTTCTAGATCTGGAGTAGGTGGAAAGGATAGGCTAGGGTGGATTAACCATCAAACACGGGAGTTGATTGCTACTAAGGTGGCCATTATTGTATGGAGTTTTATGTCGAGTATGTTTGGTTCTATCAAGACTACTATGATTGAGCTATTTGATGGCCATTATGTTGCCCTAACTAAGATTGGTACTGTTGTAGCCACCACAGTCAATGCTGCTATGGTAAGCTGAGGAGGTGGTTCATTCCAGTACCACGACTTCAGCAACACGAAGCCCCCAGATTTTAACAGGATCAATGACCCAATTGTGGCTATGAGATGAATTTATGATGTGGAGGGATGCTTCTTCACGTATTCCTATCCAGAGAACTGGAAGGTCAGGTGCACCCTGAACCTCCTTCGATTAGGCGCAAAGGAATGGTGGAACTTGGTAACTAGTTCCTATACTCCTGAGCGGAGGACTATTGTTACCTGGGAGCAGTTCTCTGAGATGTTTCGCACGACGTATTTTCCCTAGGTGGAGAGGGAGATATTAGCTTAGAAGTACCTAGATTTAATACATATGAAAAAGACTATGGCATAAATCACCAAGATGTTCATTGATAGGGCTTTATTGTGTCACGAGTTTGCTGCTTCGGAGCAAGCCTAGATAATGCAGTACTTGAGCATGCCCAAGACTGTAATTTGGCAATTTGTGTCTACCCAACGCTATAGTACCCTCTCCGAGATTCTGGATGTCATGCGAAGATGGAAGATTGAGATCAAGACTTAGACGAGGGAGAGGAGGCAAGTTCCCATTCAGTCACAGTTTACAACAAAGCGGTTTAAGCCAGCTGATTCATGATATGGTGAATAGAGTGTCCGTAATTATGGAAAGTGTAGAAATGTTCATGAGGGTGCTTGTCGATCTTCTTCTAGGTGCCACCAATGTGGCAGGGTAGGCCACATTGCTAGCGATTGTCTTCAGCAGGCCTCGTTAAGCTCGTGCAGGCACCAACTACTTCTACCCTTCGGATCATAGATGCATATCACGGTAGGGCGGTGCCACTGAGGGCTCAAGGTCGTGCTTTTTAGCTCATAGTAGAAGAGGCTAGGGCAGAACCTAACGTCACTACTGGTATGTTTTCATTTATTATTCTGTCAAATTATTTTATGGTATGCTTACGTTCATGACTCTACTAGGTACCTTCTTCGTGAATTCTTTGCCTATTTTTGTTCTTTTTGACTCGGGTGCGAGTCGGTCCTTTGTGTCTCAATCCTTCGGTAGGAGTTTTGATATGTCTCTTGGAGATTTGGAGTTCCCGTTGTGAGTTTCCATTGCCAACAAGCACAGTGTTTCTGCATTGAGCATTTTTTAGGATTGTACCTTGGAGATATTCGGAGTGCCTTACCCGATTGATTTGATCCCTATCCCCATAGGAGATGTGTGTGTGATAGTAGGGTTGGACTTGTTGAGCAGGTTTGGTGTTATGATTGACTGTCAGGGGCAATGGGTTATAGTTCAAACCCTAAGTGGGGGAGAACTGGTTATTTATCATGATGGTATCAAGATTCGATCAACCTTTTGCTATGCTCATAGGGATTGGTAGTATGTGCAGCATGGATGTATGGGTTACCTCTCATATGTGTTTAACACTAAGATCGGGAAGGAGGTTTCAATTTCGGATGTGCCCATAGTCAGGGATGTATTTCTAGAGGAATTACCCGGTGTGCTTATTGAGAGGCAGGTGGAGTTCAGGATTGATTTAGTCCCCAATATAGCCCCGATTGCTAAGGCATCATACTGCTTAGAACCACCATAGATGCAAGAGTTGTCCTTTTAACTTAAGAAGTTGTTGGGCAAGCGGTTTATCAGACCAAGAAGTTTGCCTTGGGGAGCTCCGATCATGTTTGTGAAGAAGAAGGATAGGTTTCACCACATATGTATTGATTATTGGGAGTTAAACAAGTTAATGGTGAAGAAGGGTTACCCACTTCCTCGGATTTGTGACCTCTTCGATCAGTTTCAGGATGTATCATGGTTCTCCAAGATATATTTGATGTCAGGGTATCATCAGATGAGGGTTAGAGAGGAGTACATAGAGAAGACATTGTATCAGAATCGTTATGATCATTAAGAGTTCATGGTGATGCCATTTGGGTTCACCAATGCGCCTGTGACATTTATGGGTTTGATGAATCGAGTGTTCACATCGATGCTCGATGGATAAGTTATTGTGTTCATCGATGATATCCTGGTCATTTCTAAGATCAGTGAGCAGCATGAGGATCACCTTCGAGGGCTTCTGAGAGTTTTGAGGTGGGAACAGTTGTATGCCAAGTTCTCGAAGTGTGAGTTTTTGTTGCAGGAGGTCCAGTTCTTTCGACACCTCCTTAAGCAGAACGAGATTATGGTCGACCCGGCCAAGATTGAGGTTGTTATATAGTGGGAGGTTTCAATGTCTCGCTCGGATATCAGGAGCTTTCTGGGTTTTGCAAGGTATTATCAGATATTTATTTAGGCTTTCTCCATGGTTGTTGTACCCTTCATTCGTCTGACGAGCAACGAGATTGATTTTCACTTGGGAACTGAGCAACAGGTTGCATTTGCGACACTAAGGCAGAAGTTATGTGAGGCCCTAGTGCTGACCCTCCCTTTGGGTGACGAGGATTTGGTTGTATATTGTGATGCATCCATCACCGGTCTTGGGGAAGCTTTTATGCAGTGGGGGATGGGGTACTGCTTATGCTTCTCAGCAGCTAAAGTCGCACGAGGTATGATATCCTACACATGATTAGGAGTTGGGGTGGTGATGCTTCCCCTCAAGATTTGGTGGCATTATCCGTATGGGGTCTGGTATACCATCTACACGGATCATAAGAGTTTGAGATATCTCAATGATCACCCAAATCTAAACATGAGATAACATAGGTGGTTTGACGTGGTTAAAGATTATGACTACGAGATCATGTACCACCCAAGGAAGGCGAATGTGGTCGTTGATGCTTTGAGCCGTAAGTCGGCTAGTTCTTTGGTTGGGATCTCATTTATGAGGATTTTGATTGATTAGACACTTTTAGATTTTATTAGGGAGACTCGGGTTGAGGGAGTCAAGAAGGAGAATTTGAAGCAGGAGTGATTCATGAGATCGATACGTTTTTTACCGATAGTCGTGGATTATTAAACCGGTGTGCTCGGGTTTAGGTACCAGATTTTGATGGGATCGGATAGACTATGCTGGATGAGGCACATACGTCTAGATGTTTGATACACACTGGAGCCACCAAGATGTATCGTGATTCGCGACTTAGTTGGTGGTGCTCATGTACGAAGAGGGAGATAGTATGGTATGTTGAGAGCTGGTTGACCTATCAGATGGTCAAGGACAAGCACCAGTCGCTGCATGGCAAGCTTCAGGCATTGGAGTTTCCTATGTAGAAATGGGAACAGATCACCATTGACTTTATTACCAAGTTACCATGTACGGCTAATGGATTTGATACGATATCGGTTATAGTCGACCGTTTGATCAAGAGTGACCACTTTTTGGCTATTCTGAATAGCTCCTTGGCTGATAAATTGGCCGATGTATATGTGTGAAAGATTGTCGCTCGACATGGTGTTCTAGTTTCCATTGTATCCAATCGAGATGTCTGGTTTACGTCTCGATTTTGGTGGATGTTCCACGAGGACTGGGTATGAGGTTTCACTTTAGTACTGCTTATCATCCTCAAACTGATGGCTAAAGTGAAAGGGCCATCCAGATGCTCGATGATATGTTGAGATCCTGTGTGATAGATTTTGGTGGGAGTTAGGATTCCTACCTTCCTTTGGCTGAGTTTTCTTGCAACAAATATCATTCTAGTATCGGTGCCCCGCCATTTGAGCTTCTCTATGGGAAGAAGTGTCGTCCCCCAGTCTATTAGGGAGAGGTTTGTCGCATGGTTATAAGGAAGGGTCAAGGTAGTTCTTCAAACGACAGATCATATTCAGCAGATCAGTTAGAGGTTGCAGACAGCTTAGAGTCAGCAGAAAAGTTATTCTGACAAGCATCAATCGAACTTGGAGTTCCAAGTTGGCAACATGGTTTACTAAAGGTATCACCCTGGAAGGGTGTAATAGGCTTCAGGAAGAGGGGCAAGTTGGGGTCTCGATATATTTGGTCATTTAGAGTATTATCCATGATAGGCAGGGTAGCATATCGGTTGGATCTCCTGTGGAGCTCAGTCAGATTCACAACACCTTCCACGTTTCTCATCTTCAGGAGTGTGTGACTAATGATTCATTAGTTGTTCTTGTGGATGATATTCAAGTTGATGATTTCCTTAATCATGTTGAGAGATCAGTAGCAGTTTCGAATAGGAAATCGAAGACCTTGCGCAACAAGGTGGTTTCATTGGTCAAGGTTCAATGGCACCATCAGAAGGGTTTCGAATGGACTTGGGAACCTGAGGCAGAGATGCAAGAGCACTACCCTGAGTTATCCACGACAACGGCCTTCAAGGACAAAGTCTGATTCAAGTGGGGGATAATTATAACACCTTAATCCAGGTAGTTTCCATTTCTACCCTTATATATAAAATGTGTTGTAAAATTGGTCCCTTTGGCACTTAAATAAAAACGCACCACCTTGTGTGTATGTTGGGCGTACCCTTTTGGTACGTTGGGCATATGTGGAAAAAAATCAAACCCCTAATTTTTAGGGTTTGGACCCTATTTAAGAATCATTATCTCATTGAGACCCCTTCATTTATCAGCCTCTATCCCCCTTTTCATCGCCAACAAACCCTAATTCCTTGTGAGAGCCCTTGTGAGCTAAAGAGTGCATTTGCGGTGTTCTTGAAGGAAGTAAAGGGGAAGGAAACCATCATGGAAGCTTAAGGCACTTTGGATCCAGAAGTGTTTCACCCTTAAGCATCATTTGGGGGTATAAAGTCTAAAGTTTGATAATTATTTACTTAGATCTTGTTAGCTTTGAGTTTATGTCCATTTTGGTCCCAAAAGCTTGGTGTTAATGAGTATGGGTTACTCTAACCAGAAGAGCTGTTGTTTCAGACGTTTTTAGGTGTTAGGAATCATGAAAATGTGATCTTGGTCCTTTTAACCATTCCATGCAAGAGGTATGTTCTATTAATATATTAATAAGTTGGGGTTTTAGCTTTTGGACCTTTTCTAGCCAAGGAAAGTCATAAAGGTGAAAACTTTATGACTTAAAACGATGTTTTAAGTCTAGATCTGAGTTTGGATGGAAACTCCTTAAGGATTAGCACTTAATGAGAAGGAAGGGGTTCAGACGGCATACGATGGGCGTACCAAGTGGTACGTTGCACGTATGGGATTAGTGTCCCATATTTTGGCTGAAGTCTCGACTACGCTCGGTGTAATGGCTAAGTACGTTGGGCTTACTATGTCAACTTTGAATTTCCTTGAGTTATGAATTTCTTACTTTGACCTTTGACATGGGGTTTGACCAAGTTTGACCTTAGTGGAAT
Source organism: Lactuca saligna (assembly GCF_052625555.1). Classification (NCBI taxonomy): domain Eukaryota; kingdom Viridiplantae; phylum Streptophyta; class Magnoliopsida; order Asterales; family Asteraceae; genus Lactuca; species Lactuca saligna. The sequence goes on from NC_136424.1 coordinate 54,169,055, forward strand.
TCTAGGTATTTTGAACTATAGTTTAAGATTTGGTCACTGTTTGATGTATAAGTGATCTTTAGAGTTAGTATTCGGAGTAGTGTCCGGTTCAGCTATCTTCCGACTGTGAGGTGAGTTCATCACTATACTTGTGGGTCAAAGGCACGAATGCCAGGCCAGTGATTATTATTATGGTTTTGAATGTTGATATGTTGTGGTGATCTGCTGAGATCTACATGATTATCTGTTTATTGTTATATGCTTTATCTATTGCATTTGTCGACATAATGCGGTTTGGGTTGAGGCTTCACTACTACGTGTGTAAGCCAACAGATTGAGGCATTCTAGTCCGATGACTGATTCGGCTGAGGCAATCCAGTCTGATGACTTTCGGCCAGGGGTAATCCAGCCCGATGGTTATGGACCCGAGGGTAATCCAGTCTGATGACTGTGGACCCAACATGGATGTTTGTATATGATCTGTTACATGGGGTATTTTGGGAAGACTCAGTAAGGTTTGGCTTATAGTTTATGTGTAATATTATAGGTACTTCAGATGATCGGGGCAAAGAAAAGGCGTGATCGTGCACATCCTCCAGTTTATGAGATTTGATTTTGGGGTTACTCTGATTTGTGATTTTAACTTTTGAAAACTAAGTATTGTAAAAATTTATGGTTTTTCAGTTGATTTTTGAAAAATGAAAATTTTACCTTGATTTTTTGGATATTACAGTTTGATAGTTTAATAAAAATTAATTGTAGATTAGTTTTGGGGTTTACTTAGTGGTATGTTTTTGTTTGAATTGTAATCTTTAAAATGACATTTCAAGACGACAACAAAAATCTTAAAGATTTTGTACCAAGCAGAATGGACAACAAAGGCACACCACACTCGATCTACCAGTATCCGGATCGACCTGTTATTGCCCTTGTCCAAGCGTCACGGGATGACATATCCATATCAGATCGCTGGCAAGTGACCTAGTTGTTTGGGCTTCAGTTCACCAACTTATGGAAGACCATGTTTCTCTTCAAATGACATTGCATACATGATGGACGCCCACCACCCGCATTTTAGTGTATATAGATATGTTTTGTGATGAGCACCAGTGGCAATGCTCCATCTTGTTACTCGGTGGAATTTCATTTCCGAAATTTATTTTTTATATACTATAACTTAGTTTTTTTTAATCTTTTAGAGAATTTATTCTTTTTATTAATTTAAATATTTTTTATGACTTAATAAATAGTTATTTAAGATCAGGTATTGATTTTATATATTTAAATGGATGATTTTAGTTTTTATTTTGTTGAGATGATACAAATAAACATAAGATTAATTTAAAATTGTTTTATTTAAAACTTCAATTAAAATCATTTTAGAAGTTTTGGAAATTATTTTTAAATTTAACAGATGTTAACAAATATATTGTATACTTGTGGTTTGTTTGTAACAGTACATTTTGTTGATTATGATAAAAACAAAATTTGCAATACTCGTTAAATTTAAAATTTACCATCCCGGAGATGGAAAAAACTTTTAGATGCATTTTGCGTTATTGTTATATCTAAGTCATATGTCATCTTAATATGAAATTTACAGCCTTAGTATTACCTCAGGTTGCAAAAGTTGCTACGAAGTAATAAGTCGGTCAACTAGTGATTAGGGATTAATCCGCTTTGTTGGGATTAGTACACGATTAATCAAAGACCCTAAATTGTAAATTCGTTAAATTAAAAAAAATAACTAATAAAATAACAAAGTTCGTAAATATCGCTAATAGCATAATAAAATAAGTTAATATGATTAATATAACACTAATTATTTATCAAATAATTTTTATTAAAATAGAACTCCGGTGTTAAAAATTCATCGGCTTCTACAGCTTTACACATTGTCTAGATAGAAATTAATCGATAGGATATCTTGTAGTCGGTCAGGTACCACATATGAAAATTAGAGATTAATCAAGACGTAATCGAGATATTTACGACATTAATTTTACTTTTTAATTGACACGATAATCATACCTAATCATGTGGAAGATGTTAATGTGTCACGTATAGTTGATTTACAAGCCCATAAAAATCTAAAAATGCATGAGTTGGCAATTATGATTTACCACTTAACAATGTTGTAAAAATCGTTTGACGGTAGCTCGATGGTCGACTGATGTTAACGGATTAATCGGTCTTGTCGGGGATTAATCGAGGATTAATCGGGGACCATAGATTATTAATAAAATATTAAAATTAATTAAATATTAATATATCTTCAGAAAAAACAAGTATTTCAAAATTAAAAAATAAGAAAAAATGTAATTTGGAAATACGAATATATGAACATTTTGGTATAATATTTGAAATTTTGAAAATTTGAAAAATGTGGAGTAAAAAAAGAAAGTTGGTTTTTTGAAATTTTAAAATTTTTTTTGACCATTTTTAGACTTTTTCGATTTTTTTGACTTTTGTTGACTTTTGTTGACCGATTAATCCCGCCAAACTCGATCAATCTTAAATTTCCGATTAATGCTCTAATCCTCGACGGTTGGAGAGCACCAAGTTATTAATCGCCGATTAATTTCAATTTCTGCAACCATGTCACTTAAATTTATCGATGTGTGTATGATCAAATGGGTATAACAATAACACATTGATGAGCGTAGGTAATTACGTTTTTTTTTTTAAAGATGACTAATTTGTAAATGATTAAAAATCAATAACACTACAATTGAATTTTTTTTTCCTTTTGTAGATGTAAACAAAAAAATAATTTTTCCTTATGGTTTCTTCTTGAGATGAATAAACTTAATGGCTGAAATTTTGTCGACTAGTATCATACCTTTTTAGAATTATTTATAACCTTTTTAAAGTAGTATTTAATTCTTTTTATAGATTTTTTCAAAAGTCTTTAATAACATTGCTACAACTAATATGTTAAGAGAAAGAAGAAATAAAAATTCTACTAATATACCTACAGTACAGGACTTACAAGATGAAATTCAATCTTTAAAACAGGATATATCCAAAATAAAAAATGATCAATTAATAAATAATCAAAGAATTAATAAATTAGAAAAACTACAAAATAACCAGGATGCTGATATGAGTAAGTTATTTAAAAAATTTATAATACCAAAGAAAATTTTAAAATATTTAAAAGAGTCAGGCGGGCTAGGCGAGTCAATGAGTAAAACGCCCTAAAACAACACTGTGGTTATAAAAGCAGGGCTAAAACACGACTTTGCCTTTTTCTCCAGACTCTTTTTTTTTACTCATATCTGATTATGATTTGCTGATCATAATATTACTTCCATGAGGATACTATGTGATATTAACGAATTAGCCTTGCATTAGGCTTACAAATAAAATGAAGTATAAGGAAGTAGACTAACTAGAAAGGTGAATCCAAGATTGTCTTGTAGTAAAACTTTGATACTCCAAATTTATTTCAAACTATTTATTGCAGAAGGATTTCTTACAAGAGGAGATTACAAGAGAGAGATATATAAATGGCTCCAGGCCTGTCTCAAACATAAGAGAGAGGCTACATAAATAGACCAGGAGGCCACAAAAACAAACAAAACCTAAATTATTACATTTAGCATTGGCAAACAGCTTTAAAAAAAAAAGTAGAAATGACTCTTTGTTTGATTCCCTTGCTTTAATAATATGTGACGAATATTATTCTTTGTCTTCAATAATTTTTGAAGAATATCATCCTCTTTTATTTTGATCCATCCACTTGTCACCTTGAGTCTATTGTGGTGCTGTCCTTTTTGTCTTGGAAAGATTCTTTCTTTGAGTGATTGATTCCTCAATCATGTCAATCATGCAATCAATGGGGAGGTCTTCTTCTGGAATTTCTTCATCATCTGGTTGGGATTCTCCCGCTAAACACTGTGTTTGGCTGTGGTTATCAACTGACATATTATCTGAAATATCTTCACTTGAACCTTCATCTTTTGCATTTTCATGTTTTGTAAACCGTTTAAGGTTTTCTTTTAATTCAGAATAGTATAACCTGAATGACTTGATTATTTCTTCTTTAGTTAGATTGACCTTTTGAGAAGTTGAGGGGGCTGCTTCTGTCGAGGAGGCTATTTCCGAGAATTTTTTCTGGTCTTGGTATTTCTTAATTTGCTGATTGATATGATCAATTGTTTCCTGTGCATTAAGAATTTTTGTTTCTGGATTTTTATGAAGCATTTTAGACCAGAATTTGGTAAAGTATGACCTTTGTAGAGAAGGAAATTTGGAGGGAGTATAATCCACATGTGGGGACCATTTCCAAATCCAAGGAATAGAAAATTCCATGAAAAAATGCATGGAAGATATTGCTTCCAGCCCTTCTGATTTCAAAGGAATGGCTTGGTTTCGGTATCTAGGAGAGACGGGTAACCATTCCCCATATAATCTCCTAAATGGTTCCTCAGGGAGAATATCTATACTTGGGCCATATGAGATCCACCAATTACTGAACCAATTTGGTATATCTTTACTTTGGTTATAAACCTTTTCACATACTTTAAAGAACCATGTATGTTTTCTTTGAGGGTTCTCATATAGGAAGGCTTTATGAAAGCTTTCAATATAATCCCAGTATGTAAATTTCATTGGTATCTTCGAAGGAGGGAGTATAAACTCTTTTTCTTTAAGGGTACTTAATCCCCATTCCTCAGGTGATATGATCTTTTTGATAATGGCTTTGCTAAAATTGTAAACACTGGTATTACCTCCGGATGTAAAATGAGAAAATTCAACTGATCCAGTTATTTTCAAAATATTCTCATAATATAATCTTTGTTTATAAGAATATCCAGCGTATGTTGCTGTATCCAAGTATCTTGTCATTAAAAACCATGGATCATCATTGTTTTCAAAATAAAGCATTATATCTTTATGTTCTAAGATAATAATATTATCTCTATGAGATGATTCCTTATATTCAAAATTATCGTTGATGGTTTCACCATCTGTGATCATTTGGGCGAAACTAGGAATATTTTCCTTTTTTGATTCTAAAAATGCTTTAAACTCCTCATATAATGGGCTTCCAGGAATTAGAAGAGACTGATCATTTGCTGGTGATGAATTTCCAATTCTATAAGAACTGCTTGAAGCCGCAGGATTTCCTCGACCTCTACTATAACCACCCCTGTATGAAGGATGGCCTCTTCCACGATTGGAATTCATCCTGCAAATTAGCATGTGGTTTCTGAGATTTTCTTATGAAGATATTTGAACATAATGTTATATCGTTTCATGTCAGTTCTTGTTATCGGTCTATCTTTATCTTTTTTACTTCGTTTGATAAACGATTCTAAGACCTTGATATGTTTACAATGAAGATTATTCTTTACTTGTAATCTTGAGTCACCCATAAGAAATTTACCTGAAAATGTCAATTTAAGAGTAATATAAGTTTGTTCTCAAGATTTTTGAGCTGAATTCTTAAACCAATTAATCTTAAATTAATTACTGTTCTCCTGAAATATGGTTCATTTGTTAAGTTGGTTAATTCAACTTCCGCTTTATTAATTAAATTTTTTGTATTAATGATATCATGAGATAATTGTCTTAGTTGGCTATAACTCATTCAGAAATTCTCTAGTTAAAAAATCGGGAAGACTATTATCACTTCCTTTTTTATATTGAATTTCAAAATCAAAACATGCTAATGTAGCTTGCCATCTGGTAAACATTTGTTTAGAAACATCATGTTTGAAGTCTTTATTAAACATGAATTTAGCTGCCTGACAATCTGTTTTTATAATGAAATGTTGATTATATAAATCGTCTTGAAATTTAAGAATACATTTTACTAATGCTAAAATTTCTTTAGCAGTAGTAGAATAATTCTTTTGACTAGGAGTCCATTTTCCAGAATGAAACCTGACTAAAAATTCATGCTTATTGTTAGGGTGAATTTGTTTTAAAATTCCTCCAAACCCTATTTCAGAGGCATCTGTTTCAACTATCTTTTCCCAATTAGGATTAGCCAAAGATAAGCATGGTAGATTTTTTTTTACTTTGTCTTTTATTCTTTTAACCGCTTGGGTATGATTACTAGTCCAAGCACCAGGGTTCTTTTTCAACCTGTCATAAAGAATTGCACTATCGGTTGATAAATCTTTATAAAAAGGTGATATATAATTCAGGCTACCTAAAAATCTTTGTAGCTGAGTTTTATCTTTTATTTAATCTGGGAATTTTGCAGCAAAATCTATACTTCTTTGTATAGGGTTGAATTGTCCCTTTTCAATATTATGACCCAAAAATCTTACCTTTGTTTGAAATAAAGACATTTTAGATTGTGATATTACCAGACCATTGTTTATTATTATTTTTTCAAAAGTATGCAGATGATCAAAATGTTCTTGAATATTTTTTGAGAATACTAAAATATCATCTATATAAACAATAATAAAATTGCTATAAAGATTAAATATATCATTCATTATATTTTGAAATTCCGAAGGGGCATTTTTTAGGCCGAATGGCATAACATTCCATTCGTATTGTCCAAAAGGAACATTAAAGGCAGTTTTATATCTATCCTTGGTATCAATTTGAATTTGCCAATACCCTGATTTTAAGTCAAACTTTGAGAATATTAAAGAGTCATGTAAACGATCTAATGAATCCTTCTTATTAGGAATAGGATACCTAATCCATTTTAAGACCTTATTAAGTGGCTTATAACTGATAACAAGTCTTGGTACTCCCCTTTCTTGTTCTGAATGTTTGTTAACATAAAACGCGGTACACGACCATGGAGATTTAGAAGGTTGTATTAAATTTTTATCTAATAAGGAAGTTATTTCTTTTTTACATATATTCAAATATTCAAAATTCATTTGACATGGTCTTGCCTTGGTAGGAATTTGTTTTTCATTGAAACCTTCCTTATAGGGAAGCATAACTATATGTTTTTTTCTTTCCCAAAAAGCATTAGGATGGTCATTACAAATTTTAAGGAAAATTGGTTTGTTAAAAGTTTAATTTTTTCCTGTAATTTAGGTTGTTCTAACTGTTCATCTATTTGAACCGTTCTAATTTCTTCTTTAAGAAAGTTTATTTGGTTTTTCTTTAAATTTAACTCATTGACCCAGATAGAGTAACGGTTAGAGACAACATTTAATATAACAGGTTTATTCTTATAAGATCCTACAATTTTATTTTTATCAATAGTTAGAGGTAATATCATTTCCAAAAAGGGATTTGCTAGAATCATTGTATTACTAGTCATATTTTTAATTATAGTGAAATTAATAGGTATGCAGACATTTTCTGTACAAATTTTTGCATCTGTTAGTTTATATCTAATATCTAATTTGGAACCTGATACTTCTCTTAACGTATGTGTCGATTTTTGAAAATATTTCGTAGGTATTAATCCTTCTCTTATGCAATTTAGATCTGCTCTGCTGTCTGTTAGGGCAACAAAATTCCTTTGATAATTGTAAGTAATAAATAGATTAATTGTAACATGCCATTTTCTAGATATTACTAGTTCCATTGATTGAAGAAAATTATTATCAGTATTATTGCTAGCACCAGCATCCTGGTTATTTTGTAGTTTTTCTAATTTATTAATTCTTTGATTATTTATTAATTAAACATTTTTTATTTTGGATATATTCTGTTTTAGAGATTGAATTTCATCTTGTAAGTCCTGTACTGTAGGTATATTAGTAGAATTTTTATTTCTTCTTTCTCTTAACATATTATGTACATTTTTCATTGAATAAATCCCTTCTTCTTTTATATTATGTTCCTTGGTATTTAAATTTTCTAGTATTTTTTGCCTTATTTCTGGATCATTAACTTCTTTTAATAAGTCTGCAATATCATTACTAATTACATTTATGGTTAAATCTTCTTTAAATTGAGATTGGATTAGATATAATTGAGGATCCATGTTACATGAACATTGTTCTATATTATCACAATTACATTCAATTTCTTCATAATCTAAATCATAATTAGAATCATAATCTGTCATGTTGATATCAGAATTATTGTCTGAGATTTCCTCGCCGTCTGACGAATTATCTATTAAATTTATTAATTGAAGTTTTATGTCCTCACTTATATCCATATTATTAATTTGTTTCTTTATTTTTTTATTTCTGCATTTATTAGTATAATGACCGGTTTTTCCACATGAAAAGCAAGTAGGAGGTTTTTTATTTTCCTTTTTAATAAATTTCTTTTTTATGTGTTTATCTTTTCTATTAAAATCGTTATGTTTTCTTTTATAAAATCTTTTTTTCTGTTGAAATTCTTTTCTCTGTTTCTTCTTATTTTTACTGGTTTCTATTCCGAACTAATCACAAAATTCTCCTAATTGTCTTTTTTCATTAAGATGTTGGGTTTTTATTTGATGGTTGAGTTTTATTTCACTACATAGGGCCAAACCTTCCTGTATACAAGTTCCTATTAATTTTCCATATGTGTAATCTTCGTAAGGAATTGTATTATCTATTCTTAGTTGGTTTTTAACTCTTTCAGTAAAAAGATTTGGCAAACCATCTATGAATTTTGATTTCCAATAAACACTATTACAATCATTAAGCTCCATAACTCTACTTAGAAAAGTATCCTTATACCATCGAAAGGATGTAAGAGTTTTACAAAATAATCCATTTAATAAGGTACGAATGTTTTCAGAATTATCTGACCATCTTCCTGTAAAATGTTCTATTATGGTACAAGTAAGAGTGTATACCACATTGGGAGTAGTTATTCCATTTTCTGTTTTTACTGTATTAAGAATAGCTTGTTGACTTTTTTCATCAACATAATTGTCCCACCAGCCTTTTAGTTGGCAAGTGAATCCGGCAATTAGCATGTTAGCTACTTATTTACCACTATTTCCTATATTTTTAGCAATTGTGCTATACATTAACATTCTATGAATCATATTATATATTTGTCTTTCAGTATATCCATCTAGATTCCATTCATAAACATTTTTACCACTGTAACTATTATTAATTTCATATTCTTGTTCCTCGTGTAGGACATCTTGGGGACTTGGTCTTGGATAATAATATAATCTTTGGACAGGCTTTCTAGCAAATTTACTATCGTAATTATTAATTTTATTTATTTGGGCATCATCTATGTCTGACTCATCATCCGAGTCTTTATTTATGGTATTAATGTGTAGTTTTTTCATTTGTTCTTGTATAATATCTAGCATATAATCGTAGTTTTTTAATTTATAACCAGTAATATTTGGTGGTGGTTGAATAGTAGCGTTTATTTGTTTTTCTTTCTCTTTTTTTTTTTTGTATTATTATCTCTTTCTGAGTATTTATTTTTTCTATTTTTTTTATGTAAATCCATTAATTGTTCTCCTATTATTATAGAATATAAATTATGGAAATTTAATTGTTGGATCATACTATTAATATGATTTATATCTACATTAAGAGTCTTTTCTTCAAAAAGTTTTTGATAAGCTGAAAATTTTATGGTAACATTGTTATTTGTAATTGTAAAAGGGATTTGAGGTGGAAATATGCTTGTTATTATCTTGTCTCCTGATAGAGTATAATCTCTTTCTATATTGTGAATATCATGTAGAAAAATATAAGTAAACCAAGGAATAAAATGTATAATCTGATTTATAGAGGATAAATGTTCATAAAATTTATTTTGTATCTCTTTTAGCTCCTCTTTAGAATAATTTTTAAATAACCAATCTTTAAAAAATGTCCATTTAGTTGAATAAAATTCTTTTGAAATAATTTTTCTTGCCTGAGAACCAGGGCTAAAATCTATTTTTTTCGTCTAAATCCATTAAACTGTAAAATTCATTTCAGAAGGAGTAGATGCCTCCGCCTCATACACAATATCATCATGTATATTTAGATTATTTATTTTTCTGATATCAACAGAAGCACGAGTAGAGGGGACTTCTACCTTATAGTCTAGTGGTGATATGTATGAATGTGAAGATCTTGCCGATCTTGTTCGTTTTATTAGGTCGTGTTCATATTCTATTTCCTTGTTAAATTCTATAGTAACAGCCCCATCAGAAGTTTGTATAATACTTTCTATATTATTATTTATTAAAGGCGTGGGTGGTATTTTATCTTCTAAAATCCGGTGTTGAGGAAATTTTATTTCATCCCATTTTATGGCTTTTCTAGTTGTAATATTTGACATATCGAAATTACTTTCTATTAAAATTGTTTCTTTTATAGGTTTATTAACTTTCTTACATTTAGGATTCATCGTTTTTAATGGTTTAAAATATATACGATAACATATACATATTACTTCCGATCCTGTAAATAATTATAACCATGAGTTTTGACATTTAATGTTAAAGCTTGAAAAATATTCCTATCAGACAAAGAAAGTTGTAAATTTGGGTAAACACTAAAATATACCGGTCCATGAGACAAACTAGATTCTATTATACCTATTAAAGATTGTTTCCAATTTTTATTTCTAGCGTCCCTAAGAACTGCTAAAAAACTTTCAGGTAATCCTTGTAATGTTAATGGTTTAAAAGCAATTTGCAATAAACCAATATGCAAGTAATTATAAATATGTTTATATCTATTAATATCTTGTGGAGTTATTAACTGAACTGTCATGTCATCTTCATTCATAGTTAAATCCTCTTCTGTAGTTTTAACAGTTTGGATAAAACCTAATTCTTCAAAAGTTCCTAATTCATAAATGAATTTAGGGTGGATACTAGGAATAGTCCATTTATTAAGAAGGTCTAAATTTTTTGGTATTTCATATTCTTCTATTAACTGGTTTTTAATCAATTGTTTATTACTGTTTTTAAATCTATTGAATATACTCATAATAAATCGAGGTAATATCACATAGTATTCCATGGCTCTGATACCACAATTCAGGACCATAACAGGATATGAGTAAGTTATTTAAAAATTTTATAATACCAAAGAAAATTTTAAAATATTTAAAAGAGTCAGGCAGGCTAGGCGAGTCAATGAGTAAAACGCCCTAAAACAACACTGTGGTTATAAAAGCAGGGCTAAAACACGACTTTGCCTTTTTCTCCAGACTTTTTTTTCCCTCATGGAAGCAGTATTATGATCAGCAAATCATAATCAGATATGAGTAAAAAAAAAAGTCTGGAGAAAAAGGCAAAGTCGTGTTTTAGCCCTGCTTTTATAACCACAATGTTGTTTTAGGGCGTTTTACTCATTGACTCGCCTAGCCCGCCTGACTCTTTTAAATATTTTAAAATTTTCTTTGGTATTATAAAATTTTTAAATAACTTACTCATATCCCGTTATGGTCCTGAATTGTGATAAAAAAAAAATACTACTTGTTATATAAAGTTATACTTTTTTTATATTTTTTAATATAAATATTTAAACTTGGTTTATAATTTTTTAATTTTTTTTATAATCACATATAATTAAATACAACTGCTTTTATATAAATGTAGTTTATAAATATTTTTAAAAAAAATACAATTTTTATTCATTTTTACTGAAGCATCTAAATTTTTGTATAACTTTTAATACAAAATTTTAAACTAGTTTTATATTTCTTTTTTAAAATTATTTTGCCAATCACATACTATTTATACTTAATGAAAGCGCTATTAAAAGTTATAAAAATTATATAAAAAGATATTAAAAATCTATTAAACTTTTTGAAAATGATTCAAAAAAGTTTAAATAGATTTCTATAAAGGTTATAAAAATAATGAAAATATAAAAAGTAAAAATAGTGAGAAAACTTTAAAATATTTACAAAATATTTAGTTTAAAAACAATTGTAAAAAATTTACATGGAAATATAAAATAAAAAGCTTTAAATATTATCCAAGTTTAAAACATTGTAAAAGGATTTTAAAAACCTTTAAAAATTAAGAAAAAAATCTTTAAAAGGATTGTAACAATTTCTAAAAAAGTTTTACAAAACCAAATTTGAGATGAATTTTAAATTAAATTTAATGTTCGAACCAAATTTGTGACAAAACTTAAAATATGAATCAAATTTGTGACAAAATTCAAAATATAAACCAAAAGTATAAAATTAAAAGGAAAAGGAATAGGAGGTAATATATATATATATATATATATATATATATATATATATATATATATATATATATATATATATATATATATATATATATATATATATATATATATATAAATAAAAGTGAATATACTCTTAACGGTATATAAATTTAGATATCCAAACTCACCATAATATGTCATTTTGTTTGATATATTCATTATAGTGTTTTTAAAATTCAACCTAACTTGATTACTTTCAAGATTTTCGAAATTTTACTCTTAACTTCCGCTTACATCACATCTTTATGCCGGAAACCTAGTAGGCTATATATATTATTGTTAAAAATGAAAATTATGTAAGAGGAAAATAAATGTAAAATTTATAAAAATATTGGACTTATATCAAGTTAGAAGTTGAATTAGAAGAACATTGGACAATTACAATATGTATATGTGATACAAAATGACGTATTATGGTAGCTTTGGGTACCTAAGCTTATATAAACTTAAGAATATATTCACTTTTCCACACACACACACATATATATATATATATATATATATATATATATATATATATATATATATATATATATATATATATATATATAAGTTGATTATCATTTTCAAAAATAAAATGCATTTTTTTCGTCAATTTAAAGATATTTTTGAAAATTGTTTTTTTTTTTTTCCTAAATTCAATGATAATCGTCAAAATAAATATACCAAAATGATGTTGGTCTAAAGGTGTGTAAGATCATTTTCAATCTTATCTCTTTGTTTTTCAATAAGTTAGAAATGATCCAAAGAGTCTTTAGCCTAATGGCATAAATAGATGGTATTCAGTTAAATGTTAAAAGTTTTAAGTGTTGTTTGTTTTTTTGAAACAAAAATTTCTGAAATCTGCGGATCATCTCTGCAACTCTTTGCAATAGAAGAGATGGATTAAACGGCTACAGACTGTAATAAGAAGCGTGTTTATTTTTTTAACATCTGCATGCTGCTGCAGATATTAAAAAATAAATATAAACTGATTTTATAAATTAAAAATAGTTTTTTAATACTGAAACTTTAATAATGTATGACATTTCAGCAATAATTTATGATATTTAAGCAAAAAATAATTATACTTCAACAATAAAATAAAGATATTTTAACAAAAAATAATGATATTTCATTAACAAATTATCATTATTCAATATAAAAAACGAAAAATAAAATATAAAATAAAATTTCAACATATACTCAAGATTTCAGTAAGAAAAAAAAAAAAGGTTGGAACAGGCAATACAAATGTTATGCCAAACAGAACATGTGCAGATGTTTTTTAACTCCGAAAACTTTTAAAAAACAAATAACTGTGAGATTAAAAGTACTGCACGTGTACTATGCCGCGCAACAATAAAAGTTATGAAAAGATTTTTTTACAAAAATCAGACAACATCTTAGTCTTGCGTAGACGAAAGATATAGATTTAGAAATATACCCTTTAAAAAAAAAAACAAAAAAAATGTTAGAAATGAAACCAAATTTAAAAACGAGTGATTGTGAATTTATTTTAAAGCTAGGTTATCTGATCTTATTAGCCCGTCTACATAAGATGCATGTTTCTTTACACCGCTTCATAAATAAGTTGTACAATGTATATACTCAAAATATAAGCATGATTTTGTTCACACATTATCTTACACATACATGTATGAAGCACGAAAGACGGTTGTCGTGTTATTTGCAATAAACGTTTGTTATGAATTACTATCAAAGTGACATAATACAAGATGCTAATAGACTTTACCTGTTACAATACATGCACCTACACTTCACAAAATTATTAGAAGAATTTAACAAAAAAATATTTAAATTTTATTGTTTGGTATAGCAACATTATATATATATATATATATATATATATATATATATATATATATATATATATATATATATATATATATATATATATATATATATATATATATATATATATATATATTAGAAGAATTTAACAAAAAAATATTTAAATTTTATTGTTTGGTATAGCAACATTATTATATATATATATATATATATATAACTTTTATTTGGCCATGTCTATAAAATATTATACAGATTAGCCAACTTTAATTGCTGGAAATAGGGATGCAACCAAAATTTTTGAATAAACGGTACACTTATGTCTATTTTCCGCAAAGTTCTATTGATTTTTAGCTAAATTAACAAGTTTAAATTAAAGACAATAAGATTAGCAAGTTAACAATTCAATAATAGGTTAGAATATATATATATATATATATATATATATATATATATATATATATATATATATATATATATATATATATATATATATATATATATATATATATATATATATAATCAACCTCCTAAAAAACTAATAAAAATAATCTTAGAATAATTTTAGAACAACTTGATAGAAGTTTTAAATTACAAATTTTGTCTAATTTCTACTTTCTCTTTAATCTAACAAATAAATTTGTTGCATTTTGTGTTCTGCAAACCTAACACGATGACTTATCGGTTCTTTAAATTTAGAAATTTAAAATATAACTTCTTGTTATATTGGTTTACAATATTTATTAGAAATGAAAGGGAAAATATATCATTCAGTAGATTGCGATGAAAAAAAGCAATTTGAATTTCAAATTTAGATTTTCATTAGTGCGAAAATTGTTTGAATCATAAATTGGTATTTATACAATGTTGTTTTTCAATGTTGTTTTTCATGATAATTATAATCTGTTTCAAAAAATTAATTTTTTTCATTTTGAAAGATGGAAATAGGACATGCAGGTATTGATGGGATTTATATGTTATAAAAAGTATTTTTGGCAGAAAAATATAAACCGTAAGTTCACATGCACTCTATAGGATCTATATTTTCACTATAATTTGTAAACAATTATTGAATATTAAGAACCCTAGAACTACATTGTTATTTTTGAAATTATTAAAGAGATATTAGAAAATACATACCTTAGGTTATTATTATAAATAAACTAGTCAAATCCTTTCTTCAATACTCTTGGAAGCAAGCACCACAACTATCGTGCTTCTAATGGTTCACACCCAAACCCTAACAAATTGAAGGCTAAAGAGGAGACAGGTAGAGAGTTTTAGTGGTTGAAATAAGGATTTCAGAGATATAAAGAATACTGAAATCCGAGTTACAACAAAGAAGTTATGACATGTCGAAGTTTCGCAACGGAACCGACACAACGTTGTATGACGTAAAAAGAGAATTTACGATAAAGTGCTTTTTAGCATTAGTGATCTAAACGAAAGTCATAGTATTTGTTAAACCTAGAGCGTACATAAAAATAATGTCCAAATCCGACTTCGTATGAGAAAGTTATGAATTTTCTAATGTTTGTCATAGCAATATGCAGCCCGAAACTCGAATTTTAGATCTAGTGATTTTTAGCTGAAAGAACCTAAACGAGAATTGAAGATCTTGTTGATAGTAGTTTAATGGTAAAAAGACAAACGAAAACGGACGTCAGGTGAAGAAGTTATGAATTTTTAACGGATTTTTTCTATCCCGGCCTGTTAAAAATATAACTTTAAAAATAAAATCAAAATTAGTCAACAGAGTCTAAAGGAAAATTGTAGATCTTAAATTCACCTACGCGTAGATATAAAGAACGTCAAAAACGGAGTTCGTATGCAAAAGATATGAATTTCTGAAGTTTGAAACACAAACTTCGAGGTCTGACCAACTCAGGACGTAAACAAAGCATGGTTCACGACGTGAACCAGTTGATGCACACTTATCAAGCCTAGAAGACATGTGGCAAGCCTACGGGATGGCCAGGATCAAAGTTCACAAAGTAAACATACATGGTTCACAACGTGAATGTCGAATTTTAACATAAATAAAAAACGAGGGTATCCGGGAATGGTTGCTAATTCACAGTCTCTTTCGCTTTGTATACCCTCTCTAGCCATCTTAAAACACCCCAAGCCTATTATATTATCCTAGCATCGTAAGCAAGCCCCAGAGAGCCCAAAGATCCCAAGAAAAATAGTTTTCAAGCCGAAACTCTGCCCACATGAAGCCTGATTTTTTAGAAAACATCCCGGTTTCATCAGAAAAGATTATTTTAAGAAACGAGGTGCTGCCCAATTTTCGTTAAATCAAGTGAGTGTGTAGTCACTTTCATCTTATACATAGATATAAAGTATTCCCTATAAAATACATGATATATCTAATATTTATTGTTTGTCTATTTGAGATGGGTGTTGAATGAATGTTTTATACAGGTTTTAAAATGGTTTAAACTGTATATGTATTTTTATCTACAATTATGTTCGGTATAACATGGGTAGATGAAATAGTTTATGTGTGTTAAAATGATGAGAGGTCTCGATATTGTTCTTGTTTCAGTCATCTAACGGAGTATAGATGATGACCACAGACATTTCTAGACAGTCCAGTGGAACGCTAACAGGCTCGCAACTTGTAGGCGTTTGTGAACTTAGTGTTCAATGGTATACTTCATCCCCCACATGGTTGCCTTATTTGACATCAATTGTTGAGGAATCCCCTAAAGCAGTGTTGTCACCCCAATGAAAATCCTTAGACTAGGTCCCTTGTGATAGATGTTTAGGGACGTAAGGTGAAGATAACGGAAATGGTTAATCAGGGTTATTGTTGGTTGATAAAATTAATAAATTTATTTTGAATTGATAAATTTATTGTTGGGTGATGAAATTAACATTTATTTTTGTTGATGAAATTAATAAATTTATTTATTTGTGGGTTGAAAACCCTATATGCTCACTAGGCTCCCAAGCCTGACCCACTCAGCTTTCTGTATTACAGGTAGTGGAACCCAAGCGTAGTTTGGAGGTTGAAGAGGGATGTTTGAATTATAAGCCAGTAGTTGTAAATATCTGCTGTAACTCTTATAATTTACAATTTATGCTTTTGGTCTGTATCGGAACATGACATCCCGAGGTTTTGTTATATAATGAGAATATTTTTCTGTAAGAAATGCTTTGATAAATTTTTATTATAGTTTGTTTTGGGAACAAATCCGCAACATCTTTTGGAAAATTACTCTGGTTTTATTTTAAAATCATAAACTAAATCTGTCTCTTCTAGCCGAGAAAAAATGGGGATGTCATACTCAACCCTATTGAGTATAAATAATCTCTATTATTTAATCACCATAATAATTACGACTTTATTTATTGTATAATGTTTCGAGTAATCAACTAATCACTTGAATTAAATAACATCAGTCATGCCATATTATGAACATGCATATTATGTCTCTCTATGGTCCTTCATTTGTCAACATATCAACCGGACATTATTCCAATGATGCTCATTTAACAATTCCAAATTCTTGTTACTATCTAAAATGTATTAGAATTCCAAATGTAAATGCATTGACCTTCTATGATGTTGAGACTTCAAAGTTACAGAGACTGGGCCAATGATATTACAAAATGTTCCATTGGAACATTATTACTAGAAACAATTTCATTGTAATGAAGTTTTAAATTCAAGGTACACTCCTTGAACACTTTTCTTGCACTTGTAGTGAATTATGAGCATTTGATTTAGCATGCAAAATTAAATGACCACAAAGAATACAGTGATTTGGGTGCTAAAAGATGCATTTGATCATAGGAAAGGGTAAAAAAAGGAAATAGATCTAGAACTCCATAAATATCCCACTCATTAGTCACTATGACTACATCTCTCAAGCACACTCTATAAGTGGTATGCAACCCACTATATATATTCTAGATTGTGTCTAAGTCTATAACTATATTTGGTATGTACTTGACCCGACTCGACATGGTCCATTTGGGTTGCATGGCGTCATGCATTTGGATAGACTAAAATGAGAGAAATAACACTTAAGGTTTGGTAATATATCATAAGTTCTAATATATTAATAAGATTATTTAATTAGTATTGATCAAGAATTAATTTGGAATTCATTAAGTGATCAAAAAGGAGACTAATTAAATATATGGGTTGATTGTGTAAATCATCCATACTTGTATAGTGGGCTAATACTCCAAATTTTTTAAGTTGGGTTAAAACTCATACGATGCTCCATTGTGTTTTTGTACCCATGGATCATGGAAATTAAAGGCCATGACAATTAGGGTTTACATGGTGTAACCCTAATTGTGACACACTATATAAGTATCTTATTCTTGTCAAAATCGGTCACCATGAGAGACTATGAAGGAATGGTGAGGGCTAGTCGATCTCATGAAGTGTATCATTTCTCTCTAAGTTATTCCAAGTGCATTTGATGTTGTGTGCACCATTTGAGGTGTCATACTTGGGGTACTAGGCTCCCGAGCTTCATAGAGTTAAGCGACATCAACAAGGTATGTATTTCTATCTACTTTATTATTGAAGTATCAAAATATTGTATGCTAATTAGGGTAATACCTTGGAATATTCATATTTACATGTATAATAGATAAAACATAGATCCAAGGTATTTAGGGTTGCATGTACACTTAGGAATGTTAGAATCCTCATAAACCAACAATGGTATAAGAGCCTAGGCTTGTTTTCTTGTTATACTTGCAAAATTAGCTGAAAATGAAGTTTTTATGCTGTCTGGACAGCAGACTCGCCGAGTCCATGAAGGGACTCGACGAGTCCAAGACAAAAATCATCCAAATCGCCGAGTTGGTTCGTGCACTCGATAAGTTGGATCCCTAGATGACATATCTTCGATTGTTTTGGCTGGAATTGGACTAGGAACATTACCTTAAGCTGTTTTTCAACTTACAAACCTATTTTTGATGTGGTAATATTCATGCTAATCCAATTTCAAAGATAATTGTCAATAGATTCATGTTTTGTATTAGTTTAAGGATTAGACTAATTAAATGAAAAAATTTGATTTGAATTATTTTGTTCTTATGAGTTGCTTAGATTAATAGGAAAGTTATGTGAAATTGTTGTTTTCAATCCAAATTAATCTAAGAGTTGGTTCTAAAATGTGTTTTTGTAACTTGTCCTCAATTTATATGAAAAGTCACATTTAAGATCCATAAAACTCATAAAGATTTCCATAAGTTATGAATAAGGGAGAGTCACATTCTTGTAATAGTTTAAAACTTATCCTCAAGTTATGGAACTTGAAGAGTTTTAAGATTAAAACTGCTTTAATCACATAAGTTATGGAAATTGAATAGTTTTGAATAGTTTCAAAACTTGCCATAAAGTTTTGGAATTTGAAAAGTTTTCCCTTATGAATACTTTAATTCCAAGTTAAGCGCTTAGAATTTTAAAAGTCAAAATTCAACCCTTATACTTTATAATATTATAAGTTAATAATATATATATATATATATATATATATATATATATATATATATATATATATATATATAACAGCAAGTCATCTTACCATTAGTAGGCCTCATTCACGAAGCCATTCTATAAGGGGGTATAAGGTTACTGCCTATAAAATGGCAGTTTAATGGGTGTCCACTTTCACCCATCGCTTCCTTGACTGGTGGAGGGTCGTTGGCCGAACGGGTAGGATAAGGACTAAAATTCTCCCTTCATTAAAAGTATTAATGATAAATATAAAGTAACTAAACCTTTTATAAATCCTCAATTTTAGTTACTTTAGGAAAATATGAATAAGGTGCTAATCCATGAAATTACACTTTGCACTTTGCTTAAGTTGGTTAGTGGAGCGTGTGTGGTTAACCGACACACTAGCTGGACTTAAAAAGGTAGGCAAAGTGTAACTTAATATTTATCATAGCATCGGTGGAGCGCGTGTGGTTAACCAGCACATCGATTGAGGGGTAAATATTAAGGGTACCAAGTAATTTGCATGGTTACTTCACACCTTGTTTTGTGATCCTCGACATCCCAGTTACAAAACCTGAAGGGCACACTCGAGATTGCAACATGCCATTGAACAGTTCAATGAATCTCAAAAGATCTAGGAGTTTCAAATCCAATTAAAAACCTAATAAATTATTTTGTTTGTCATGGTGGAAATTGGTGAATCGTCATTCACCTACCTTCAAATATTCTATAGCTTGGATTATGATATCCCTCTTCCAAGTTATAAAATATCGTGTTGGGTCCTAGCCTTAATATTTCATATTGGGTGTTATATTGAGGACTTTAAATCAACTATCTTGAATATCTTCCAAAAGATGTCTAGTTAAGACATCTATGATCTTCCCAAATATATTGGAACTTCACTTCCTCTACCTCCTCCAATTATCCTCCCTAACCCACAAGCTCAAGGTCATTCAAGCCCTATTGGTAAGCAAGGTCTATGTGTGCTCACATCTTGGAGATGAAGTCACATATTGACAAGACGGGAGAGTTGGGTGTCAAAGTCTTAAGAAATTTGGATGTTCAATCACTTTCTAAGTCACATAATGAGTTCCTTTGGGACTACTATGAAATAGACTATGACATGACCCTTAATGATCTTATCTATTTGCTTGGTATTGCTGAATCAGCAATGATTTGGAGGTTTGGTAAAGCAAATTCGATTAGTAGATCAACTTTCCAAACCTTCAATGTGTTGGATAAGGTGTCTAAGTCCATAAATATTTCTAGTAAATACTTGACCCGACCCGGCATGGTTCATTTGGGTTGCATGGCATCATGCAATTGAATAAACTAAATGAGAGAAATAACACTTATGGTTATTAATATATTATAAGTTCTAATATATTAATAATATTATTTAATTAGTTTTGATCAAGAATTAATTTAGAATTAATTAAGTGATAAAAATATAACTAATTAGATATAGGGGTAGATTAAGTAAATCTTCCATATCTTATATAGTGGGCTAAGAGGCTCCATGGATTGTCAAGTTGGGTTCCACCCATAGGATGCTCCATGGAGTTAACCCATGGAGCAAGAAATGAATAGTTATGGAACATTAGGGTTTACCTAATGCAACACACTAAATAAGCAATGTAACTCTCCCCAAAATTGGCTACACTAAGAAATAAGAGGGCTTGGCCGATTTTTCATGTGTTAGAGTATTCTCTCAAGTTTATTCTTTGAATTTGGTGTTGTGTGAAGCATTTGAGGCATCACACTTGAGGTGCTAGGCTCACAAGGTTTCAAGGAACACTTTCAACATCAAAGTATGTAGTTCTATCTTTTATATAAAGAAAAATTGTACCTCATGTATGCTAGTTAGGTTCATAACCTTGGAAAACAACTTTGCATGATTATTAGACAAACATAGATCCAAGGTTATTAGGGTTGCATGTACACTTAGGAAGTGTTAGAATGCTCAAAATCCATCAGTGGTATTAGAGCCTAGGCTTGTTTGTTGATTTTTGTGCAAACTGCTTGAAAAAATCGATTTTCTGTTTTCTATTCGTATGAACTCGCCGAGTCCATGGGGGGACACGACGAGTCCATGAACAAATGCAGTCTACTCGTTGAGTCTGTTCTTGCACTCGACGAGTAGAGGCTACTGTGTTCAGATTTTCGATTTTAGTTGCTGGAAATAGACTAGAAACATTACCCTAAAATGTTTTGGTACTTGAAAGCATGTTTTAGATGGTGTAATGTTTATGCTAATCCATTTACAATGACAATTATCAAAATTACAAGTTTTAAGTGTAATTTTTGATTCTTGAAAGTGGTTATATTCATGTTCTTGTTCTTATGATGTTTAGATGATCATAGGAATTATTTGTAACCTATGTGGTAGATTAATTCATGATCATAATGTGTTTTAATGGAGTCCATAATTTGTCCTCAAGTTATAGAAAACCAAAAGTCACTTTGCTAAAGCCATTAAAATAACACATGAGTTATAAAATGAAGAGTCTTCATTTTTAATACTCTATTAACTCATAAGTTACAAGAAATGAAAAGTTTTGAAAGTTTACAAAACTTGTCCTCAAGTTTTGGAACAAGTAAAGTCTTGATTAAAACTTTAGTTCCAACCCTTAAAATTTTAAAAGTTAAAATTCAACCCTTATACTTATAATATTATAAGTTAATAATAATAATTATTATATATATATATATATATATATATATATATATATATATATATATATATATATATATATATATAAATATAAGATCAAAGTCGTCTTACCGTTAGTACGCATCATTCACGAAGCTAGTCTATAAGGTGGGTATAAGGTTGTTGCCTATAAAATGGCAACTTAATGGGTGTCCACTCTCACCCACCGCTTGCTTGACTGGTGGAGGGTCGTTAGACGAACGGGTAGGACAAGGACTTATAAATTCTCATTAAAAGTATAATGATAATTATAAAGTAACTAAATGTTTTATTAAATTGCCAATCTTAGTTACTTTAGGAAAAATGTGACTAAGGTGCTAACCCATGAAATTACACTTTAGACTTTGTCTAAGTCGTTAGTGGAGCGTGTGTGGTTAGCTGGCACACTAACTTGAACTTAACAAGGTAGGTAAAGGGTGACTGAATATTTATCATAGTATCGATGGAGCATGTGTGGTTAACCGGCACATCGATTGAAGGGTAATACATTAAGGGTACCAAGTAATTTGCATGGTTACTTAACCTCTCGTTTTGTGACCTTCGGTATCCCAGTCACAAAACTTGGAGGGCACACTCGAGATTGAGACATTCCTTTGAAAAGTTCATTGAATCTCAAAAGAATCTAGGAGTTTCTAAGAACCAAGTTAATTATTTTTAATATTTTGGCTTTGGTGGAAATTGGTGAATCGTCATTCACCTACCTTTCAAATATGTTATTACTTAGATTACTAGATACCTCTTCTAAGTATAATATATTGTGATTGGGTCCTAGCCTTAATACTACATTTGGGTGTTTTATTAAGGACTATCTTTATTTCTAAACTAAACTTTTCTTCTTTTCAGATGTCTGCAAACACTTCTGCTTCTGGCTCTAATCCTAATGGATCCTTTTCTCTAATGAACTTGTGTGGGAAAGTCATTTTTGATGGATCCAACTTTAATGAATGGATCAGAAACATCCGAATGCTTACCCACTACGAGGACAAAGGATATGTCCTCGATAAGGAGCTTAAGGAGATTGATGAGACAGTTGCTACTCCTCAAGAGATCGATAACTTTAGGGCACATGAAAGGGATGCCACCAAGGTGGCATGCATCATGATGGCCACTATGACAGCCGACCTCCAAAAGTCCTACGAGGACTTCTACCATTTTGAAATGCACCAAGATGATTTTGATAAAGTCTTATCAAGGCAATCTCGTCTCAGAAATCTGAACTTTGGTAAGGAAGTTAGTAAAGTATTGACTTCTAGAAGTCCAACTGATTTCTGAGTACATGTCAAAGCTAGTGGGAACATAAGTGTTATGCTAATAATCATCATGTTAGTGGGAGCATGATAGTTATTATTAGTACTGCAAGATAGCAATGTTAATTATATAAAAACAAAAGTTTCATTTCGTGAAGTTGTGGGGGTTGAAAAGTTGTTTTGCTATAATTAAGGGAGAGGAAATTATACTTCATTTCAATTTTAAAAGGCTTAGATTGAGATTTTAATCATCTTTAGTCAAGACTATATGTATGAATTTTATGTTGGTTTGGTTCAACATAAGAAAATTCTATATATTGCATTCTTAAAATTTGATTATGATTACGACATCCCTCTTCATAGTCAAATTTTGAGAACATGGCAAATAAAAATAATGTAGCAAAAGACTGATCTAGAATCATGTCTTTATGTGAGAAATCATGAATCGTGTCCCATTTACTTTGGGTACAAGATCGATTACATGTGCTATGATATTTATCCTTTCTCAGATTTTCCAAATGTCTGGGGCATTAAGAAGGGAAAAGGTCTAGAATTGATATGACTAAAATGATTAAGCAATTGTCAAGGACAATATAAGGTTTACCAAAGATTGGTTGCTCAGGGACAGTTGGAAGTATAATGTTAATTTTTGGAAGGACAATATTGACATATTCTGAAAAGAGGCAACTCTTGTTCAGAAGTGATAGACAAAATAGGAATATATGAAGGTGGAAGTTGTTCAATAAATCTGTGTAAGATTATGAAACTTAATGCAAGAAGGATGTTTCCAAGGAGTTGATCTCCTTTGGAATGCTATGTAATGTTTGTTGTCAAGTCTTTATGACTTTGTGTAGAATCGTTACAAGAGGATCAATGCATATAAGTTTAGAATCTAACAGATTTCGGTAAATGACATGTATTTGGAATTCCTGCATTTGCGGTAAGGATTCAAGATTGTGAAATGAGAATCATTGGAGTTATGTGCAATCGGTCTATTTCACAAAGTAAAGATCATAGACAAACTTAGTATGTATACCTGTAGTATGGCATAACTAATGTTTACACAAACATAGTGTGCATACTTGGTGTATGGCGTGACTAGTGTTTAGAAAACATAGTATACATGCTTCGAGCATGGGACAACTACTGTTTTAATTCAAGTATAAAGTTGATACTTTGAAACCGTATGCAATGCATAATGTGTAATCAATATGGTGATAAATAAAGGGTGTTTTATTTATATTCATAAGTTCTGAGACCATACTGAATTCGATTATTCTTGTGTTTCGCTTTGCATGTTTTGACTTCCAGAATAACTACGTCGTTTTTCTTGAATAACTAAGTTATTCAAACGATCCACAGTCAGTGATATGTTGGAAGTAGATATGAATCAAGACTATCATGGGTTGGCTTGTAGAGGTCTAAGATGTTGGACAAAGTGGTGCTACAACACTCATGGGTGCTCATAAGTTCTGAGTAACGGATTCAACCCACGCTCCTTGGAATCACTTCATGGATTTTATCACGAGTGATCATGAGACGGTAATATCTTATATTCTTCAAACCTAGAGATATGAGTTGTTACTATGAGTTGATTATACATTGATCGCACGAAAACGCATTGGTAACTCGATGTTATAAAACGTGCCTTTGTGTATGATTCGACAAATAGTAAAACAAGCCATATGAGTCGAAGTTTATCCATTCCTTTTACCTTCTGGATAAAAGTGATATATGTGGGCCCCTCAATGATTTAATGATGACACATGTGAATGCTTGGCCATGCCAGGACTGATTTGATATGTTCAATCAGTCAGTCATCATGAATCGGAAATTGGGAAACAACAAATGGACACAGAGAATGATTTTAATCCATGTCTCAGTCCATATGATATCTAAAATGGAGGAATATATGATCCCTTATCTAATGGACATGTCATTGACAAAGGTCAGAGTTCATCGACAAGGTCAGAGTTCGACGGCGGATTTTGAAAGCTACAATTTCCAGTTATGCTTTGAAGTCATACTCAATGATAGTTTTAGACTTATCCAAGTGGGAGACTGTTGGATTTGTGCTAAGTCCATAAATATATTTGGTATATACTTGACCCGACTCGGCATGGTCCATTTGGGTTGCATGGCATCATGCATTTGGATAGACTAAAATGAGATAAATAACACTTAAGGTTTGGTAATATATTATAAGTTCTAATATATTAATAAGATTATTTAATTAGTATTGATCAAGAATTAATTTGGAATTAATTAAGTGATAAAAAAGGAGACTAATTAAATATATGGGTTGATTGTGTAAATCATCCGTACTTGTATAGTGGGCTAATGCTCCATGGATTATCAAGTAGGGCTAAAACCCATAGGAAGCTCCATGGATGCTCCATGGTGTTTTTGTACCCATGGATCATGGAAATGAAAGGCCATGACAATTAGGGTTTACATGGTGTAACCCTAATTGTGACACACTATATAATCATCTTATTCTTGTCGAAATCGGCCACCATGAGAGACTATGAAGGAATGGTGAGGGCTAGCTGATTTCATGAGGTGTATCATTTCTCTCTAAGTTATTCCAAGTGCATTTGATGTTGTGTGAACCATTTGAGGTGTCACACTTGGGGCACTAGGCTCTCAAGCTTTATGGAGTTAAGCTACATCAACAAGGTATGTATTTCTATCTAGTTTATTATTCAAGTATCAAAAGATTGTATGCTAGTTAGGTTAATACCTTGGAATATTCATATTTGCATCTATAATAGAGAAAACATAGATCCAAGGTATTTAGGGTTGCATGTACACTTAGGAGTGTTAGAATTCTCATAACCCAACAATATAGAGGTGCTAACATCTCTCTCTCTCTCTCTCTCTCTCTATATATATATATATATATATATATATATATATATATATATATATATATATATATATCATGTCACAAGGCATTAATACCAAATGCAAGTGGGTCTTCTCAAGCTAAACCTTCACTAATCATCTAATGAAGAAATGTATACCCAACATTGTCCCCTTAAAGTTAGGAACGGATGAATCGGCTTCAATCTTCCAAAATGAGCAACTTCACGAACTAAAAATCAAGTGTGACAATTGTAGAAATTAACTTCAGATCGTCAATTCTTCAATGACCTTCCAATCCGGGTTCTATAGTGTGAGACCTTACAAAACGAGCATCAAAAGGTAATTAGGAGTATCCAAACCTCCACAAGATTACCCAAATTTGAGCATAAAAGCACACCCCAAAAAATCTTTAATAAGTCGAAACCCATCATGAACCGGGAAAACCCAAATCACTTCCGAACATTAATTTGAATGACGTTGTAAACTTCAATTGCTCAAGGTCACATTGGTCTTCAAGTCCACGTAATATGAAAAATTCAACTTTCGAATTCTCATATTTAATTCTCTCCCCTTTTTTATAATCGAAAAATGATTATAAAACCGAAAAGGAATGAGAAAGCTCTCAGTTCAAAATTTTCCACACAAAACTCCCCCTTAACACATGGCATAAACGTTTTTCATAAATTCGGAAAATCCAAAAATATCACAATTTTCAAATTTGATTCTTCTCGGACCTCCTTTGACGAAATATTCACAAATTTGGTTAGAAATTGAAAATTTCGAAATTCTGCAGTGACCCGTTGCGCCTAAACAGTCTCAAATGCGAAATTTTACCCCAATTGTGAAATTGTGCATAAAGTGTCAACTCGCATCAACTGCACGGACCTTTTTTGAAAATTTTCCCATTTCACAGAATTTTTGGCCCAATGCTGAAATTGGATAAATTCTGGCAACTTGCATATAGTGCAGGTATTCGAAATGGAAATTTAGCATTTCATCACAATTTTGGACCCCATGTCGAAATGGGTGAAATTGTCATTTCGTTGAAAGATGAGGGATTTGAATTGATAAATTTTGTTTCTCCTACACTTCGCTTCTAGTTGCATATAGTGACTTTCGCTATCACACAACGATCGACCCATAGAGAACTCTCATTGTCCACCAAATCAATGATATTCTCATATCGAATTCGCTACACATTCAACTTATCACAAGTTGATATAACCATATGCATAGCGAACAACTCCGATGTACACATCGAAACTGATTTCGATTTTCAACTACTCCAAATCAACTAATAGCGAAGTCTTCAAATCCAATACCAAAAGGACGATCCAAAGCAAACTCAATCTTCCCATGTTGAAATCGTCAATTGCATATCAAATGACTCCAACCAAAACTGTTTGACCTCAATCCAATCGTCTAATAGTGAAGACCTCTGAAATACAACCTCAAAAGCGAAATAACTTGTTCAACATCGAATTAGCCAAGATTCATTCGACATTAAGATGAGCAATACTAAAACATCTCAAAAATACGGTCCAAAATTTTCATTTTACTTTAATAATAAAACCACAGTTATCAAACCATTTCATCAAAAAATAAGTTATACTATCTCAAACATTGTTATTAGAGTTTCAAACCATCATATCAATCACTGTATCAAAATCATTTATCAAAATATCAGAGTAAATCATCCTAGGCTAAAAGTTGTGGTGTGTGCCAAACAGTCATCCCGAGCTCTTCTCCTGGCTAGATGAAGTACCTGAATCTAAAACTAACAACTGTAAGAGAAAGAAGCCCCAAATCAATGACTTCCTCCCTTGGAAAAATGACACCCATTCTTTTCAATGTAAAATTTCATTCCTAGAACATGCACACACACATAATTTCCATCTTGACGTCTACATGCCAATATAGCTTGAGTAGTTTCTTATGTTGAAGAAAGTGTCACGTAGGGAGAGGCACTAGAGGAGGAAGTGAAAGAGTTGAAGAAGTATGATGTCCATAGTTTCACGTTGATCAGAATATGAAAGATCATCTTCAGAAGGAAGAGGAAACCCATTTCCAAAGGAACAAGGAAGACCATTATTGTCTTGACTTGACATATATAATGGGAGAAAATAGAATTCAAGTTAATTGATTTTAATTAGCAATTATTAACCCATAAATTTTAAATTAAGGCTATGATCTATATTTTAGATTAGAACTTTGAAGAGGGATGCCATAATAAAATTCGACTCTTATTTTAGGTAGATAAGGCTTTTTACCATTTTCATTCTTATGAAACTCCTAGATCTTTGAGATTCATTGACTCTTTTCAATCGCATGTTTAATCTCAGATTATGCACTCACTTTGTGACTGAGATGCCGAGGATCACAAACGAGA
The DNA here is from genome assembly GCF_052625555.1 of Lactuca saligna. Taxonomy (NCBI): domain Eukaryota; kingdom Viridiplantae; phylum Streptophyta; class Magnoliopsida; order Asterales; family Asteraceae; genus Lactuca; species Lactuca saligna. The sequence continues at coordinate 54,197,613 of NC_136424.1, forward strand.
TGTAAATAACCATGCGAACCCACTTGGAAACCTCGATACCATTTATCACCTCAAATTGATGTGTCGGTAAACCAAACACGCTCTATTAACAATGATAATTCTCGAGATGCCCATCATATCTCTTTATAGTCCCTATCTATGTGCCAATTAACCACACACGCTCCCTAACGACATATAAAATATGATGTGCATTTTCATGGATTAGCATACTTTTTACATTTTTCTAAAGTAACTTAAGTGGGATTTTTATAAAAGGTTATAGTACTTTTAATAGCATTATACGTTTAATGTAGTTAATATCCTATCAAGTCCTTTTTAATAACGACCCTCCAACAAATCAAGGAAGTGTTGGGTGAGAGTAGACGCCCCTGCAACTGTCATTTTATATGCAGATTCCTTATACTCACTTATAAACCGGCTTCATGAGTGAGACATACTAGCGACTTGACTGACTAAGTCTTATACATATAGTAATTAATATTATATATGTATTTAAAACATTTCAAAATACAAGGTTTAATCCTTTAATTATCTAAATTAAACTTTTAATTCAATTAAATTTAAACCGATTATAATTTAGTCTTTATCTTTTAATTAAATTAATTCAAATCATATAAGAGTTAATCTTTATCTTTTAGTTAACTATTAATCAAATTAATTTAAATCCATATGGTTATTTACAATTTAAAAAAATTAATAAAATAACTCAATTTCCTTATCCTAAGCCTTCTAATTTTCGAAAATAGGTTAGGGTTTACAATGTTTTAATTGTTCAAAATTTAAAGCTTTTAAAATAAAAAAATAATGAAACAAGATAAACTCTAAAAGGATGCCTAAAATTTTCGAAAATAAGGCCAAGGGGCTAGGGTTTCTAAAACCCTTGTAGATCTCAAAAATCTAGGGTGGAGGCTAGGGTTTCAAGAATCCTATTGAATTTTCGAAAATACCTCCTTAAAGTTTAGTTTCTATAAACCTGAATTTTGATCTAATTCAACTTTGTGCAAAATTTATGAAAACAATGGCTCTGATACCGCTGATGGGTTTTATATGTTACAAAAACTATTTTTGGCGGAAAAACATAATCACTAAGTTCACATGCACCCTAAAGGATCTATGTTCTCATTATGATTTGCAAACAATTATTGAATATCAAGAACCCTAGAACTACATTGTTATTTTCGAAATTATTACAGGGATATTAGAAAATACATACCCTAGCTTACTATTGTAAATAAACTAGTCAAGTACTTTCTTAAATACTCTTGGAAACAAGCCCCACAAGTGTCGTGCCTCAATTGGCTCACACCTAAACTCTATCAAATTGGAGGCTAAAGAGGAGAGAGGAGTAGAATGAATTTTTCTTTTCTCTTTCTTGGAAAAGGGATGAACGAAAATTATAACCCCAAGAGGGTTTATATTGTAACGCCCCGAAAATCATGACATAAAAATTTTTGGTTTTAGATTAATAGATCATTAATACATGCCTTCCTATAAAACTAGAGTAATTAATTTTATCAAAACATTGACAAATCAGAGTAATTTACAGAAAACGGAAACATGTGGTGTGTGCTCTGCAATCATCCCGAGCTCTTCCGTTGGAAAAACTGGAGTACCTGAAACATAAACTAAAAAACGTAAGCACAAAGCTTAGTGAGTTCCCTAAAATACCATACGTATACAACCACCTAATATCATGCAACATACATATATTTGCCATGGGCTCCCCTCATGGTCTTCATCTGGAAATGCCATGGGCTCCCCCACGGTCTTTGTCTAGAATGCCATGGAATCCCCCCCCCCCCCCCCCCGACATGGTCTGATATCCCAATGCCACGGGCCCCCCTGGGGATGTTCCATGCAAGCATCACAAAGACAACTAACATATCACATAACAAGTTAGGGGCCGACATTCATGCCTTCGACCCATGGATATTATGAAAAAAACTCATCTCGCACTGCGGAATCATACAGAAACACCCTTGGTTGCTGGCTGGCAGATCCCTAAACTATCAATAAAAAAACAACACCCAATTAACAATTAGGTTCCAATCCATAACCCTAACACCATGTCTGGGGTAAAAAGACCATTTTACCCATAACCTAGCGTTGTCCAAATCTCAAACCCCAATTAATAATCTGAAAGGAACAAAGGCCAATTAATCAACCAATGGCCCAATATTCCAAATTGGGCCTTGACTAAGTACGCGGGGCGTACTCAGCTGTCCGTTAAGCGTACAGGTTGTTTGGCTTGTACGTTGTGCGTACAGACTTGTATACCCAACGTAGTCCCTCATTGAGCAAAACCTTCATTAAGCACTTAATTCTTGATACCATAAGTCCAAACCGCATATCTACTTCTAAATGAACATTTAGAACCATAAAGTCACTGACTTGGTGACTTTGCATGCCCCAATAAGATTCTATCTCAAAGTGTAGCATTCTAATTTCATGAAAAGGACCCAAACTTAAACAAGGATGGTTTTAAACTCTAAAAGTGCCAACTTTATGGACCTTGAACCTTAGAAACACTAAGAGGGGCAACTCAAAGTTCCTAGAGTGGAATCAAGACCACTAGATCTCATTCTTGGGACCAAAATGAACCAAAACTAATAAATGACAGATCTAAGACATCAATTATCAAATTCAAAGCTTTATACCTCCAACAAGCTGGCCTCCAACAAGCTGGAAATGAGACACATAAGCAAGATCTATTAGCTCTTCCTTGATTGTCATCCTTTCACCAAACTCCATCTTCTTGGAAATGGATCAAACACACCAAAAATGAACACCATGAGCTCAAAATGCCACCATGAAGACTTAAGGATGATTTCTAGGGTTTTAGAGGGTGGAGGCTGACATAGAAATAAAGAAAGAGGCTAACATTAAGCTTATATAACCCTAAAGTTAGGGTTTTCAACATGACCACTTACGACGATCGTACGATATCTCACACCCAAACCCAACATCCCAATTACGATGCGTGTACTCTACACTACGCCTTGTGTAATCGGCTTCACATTAGTATGCCTTGTATATGTCCTTGGTACGCCCCGCCCCACATACTAGGGTTTTTCCCAAACCCTAATTCTTCCGAAGGCCATAACTCTCTTAATACAACTCTGACTTCGACCATTTATATATCCAAAAAAAAGGTATCGAGAATCTATACACTGTTATCAACTCATACCAGACATAAGATATTCCGAACGCACATTTACTTTCCATAAAATCCCTAATTGACAAATTACCAAAATACACTTTGACCCAAAAACTCAAACTGAATAGCCGAGCAACCAAGGTACATCATCCAACTCCAACTGGGTCTCAAACCCAATTCAACAGGGATTCAAAGCCTGATAATACCCAATCCTTGATCACCAACCCAAAATAGGAACAATTCGAAACAAGATGTTACAGCTCTCTCCCACTTAAAATAGATTTTATCCTCGAAATTCATCCTTACATTTCTCAACATGCCAAACAATATGAGCAACACTACCACAACCCTAGTACAAATCACCAAACCTGAAAGGGAATAGACCTTAACCCCTTGCAGAAAACCACCTCTATGTTTCCCGAAACCTCAAATTAATCTGACTTCCCGACAAACCTCCCACATTGAATTACTAGCATACCATTTCCTCATTGATACCAAACTAAACAAATTACTTCCAACACTATTTATCTTGATGCTTCCATAGGAAAAAATCACTGATAGTATACAGTTTCAAGACACTTACACTTGACAGAAGGCTCAGATAATCCTCTGAGTATAAGATTCCTCCCTGCAACGGTTAGACTCATACGAGATCTGCGCAACAAGGTCCAATCAGCCACTATGAGATTATTGAATCAACTGCAAGCAACTTAACACATACCCAGAATAACAAGAGACCTCACATACGAATCCCAAATCACTAAAACCACTCTGAATCATCTTGCTGCCACTTAGCTGCTTCCCAAAAGCAACTGAGACCTCCTTAGTCCTAACTTGTCTACCAACTATTTGAAACACTATACACCTACCTGATCCTTGAATCAAAAGACACACAAGCACACATTAGCCCACACTACTCCCAAAAGAAGATCTCGACTGGAAAGAATTACCTAAACGCACCTTGCCACCAAATCTACTGCTAAAAATAAATGCTACATGACCTACTGGAGCCTCATATCATGCCCGATCTCCAACAACCTAGCTTCTCCTAATTCCAAACATGTTGTGGCTCTTCCACAGATAGAACCATCCGAAGACACAACATAATGTCTCGATTCGTCATCATACTAACCCATTCCTTACCTTGAACCTTGCGATTAATGCCCTTGGCATAGAGATACCCCAAATTCTAATTCTGCTAAAACGAAAATCTCGCACAAACATGTGTGATACCCGACTCGTGACCTTACCCAAAACCGATTTGAGATTCCACTCATAACCCAAGATCCACTAATCTGAACTTACATTTCACACCACAACCTTCTGATTACTGACACCCCTCACCTGACCGATAAATAAATACTCCCCAAACCATCTCTGAAACTACCAATCTCACACCTGGTCCAACCACTAGGTTCCCAATAGTCCAACAACAGGGCTACCCAACCTAAAAACCCTCTACATCACACACTGATTATCCACATGATCCTTCAACTCAAGATCTAAAACCTTGACCCAACGGTCTCTACTATGTCCAACCTGAAATTCTATAATCACATGGGCCTCACTCACATGCCTACTCATCAAGAGCCCATTAGGCTCGACTCCACCTCGGAACCCAATGGTCCTTAACCTAGAACAGAGAATAATTTCAACGGCCATCCTGGTCAGCGTGCCCAAGGAACGAACTAATTCTTCTTCCATGTTTTTGATCGTTTCGATAACAATCTACCTTGGGCTGGTGAATGCTATGACCTCATCGCAGTCTTACAACACTTCCAACCAACCATGGTTACTAGCCATGGCCTTAACACACTCAAAACATCAAAATACCACTCATCCTGATCTGAATCCTACAACCAATCCGCAATCCGGGTCACACGTTTGAATCCCACAACCTACTATGAATACCAATGGAGGTGACGACCTGTGGTTAGGAGTTTCCTGAACTCCCACCAACGCAACCTTAATCTGAACAACTACTTAATTATCCTACACTTGTACTCGATGAAGGTCTCTCACCTCTTAATCCTTATAGATCTCCGAACTCTCTCCCTTAAGCAGTATCGACACCCCATACCTAGCGCTAAACATACTAGTGTTCCATTTCTAGCTAACTCTATGATCACCTGGCCCTGAAACCCTGAAGGTAACTTCTGAAAGGTTAGCCAATCTCCTAATCCAGATTGCCTCACTTAATACCAATCCTAAGTTCTTACACTGGAGACTAAAACAATAACCCTTTCCCTGAACCGATAAATCTTTATCCCAACTTCCATTCTAAAAGAATTATTGAATTCTAACTAAATACTACCTATGCGAACATTAAAATCCTCTTATACTTCTGATGACCAAACAACCCATGTAAATGACACTACCACCTTCCTGCCACCACTCCACTCCTAGCAACAGTAGTACTTGAACCCAAAAGTTCTTCCATACACAACCGCTGCTCTCACCTAAATAAATACTAGAACCACATAACCCTAACGATTACTAGAGAACTTACTCTCCAAATCTTGACCATATACCTTTCACACAATCCCCCCTGAACCGATCTCGACCAGACCCAGAATGTCAACCGAACACATTGGAACCTGTTACACAAGATACAACCCCTCAATAACCCACTAATGATTCACAACATGTTATAGGCATAAAACAATTCTTGAAGATATAACCCAACGAAACATAGAAAAAACCTGAAGATAGCACTCACCCAAACTAATATAACATTCCATGCAACATCAATACTGATAAAAACCGAAGAAAAACAAAAGACAATGTAACATCCCCATTTTCACTGCCAGAAAAGATCGATTTTGTTTATGCTTTATAAAAATTAGAGTACCTGTTTTAATAAAATGTTGCGAAATTTGTTCCCAGTAAAACATGATAAATACATTATCAAAGCATTTCCGAAGAAAAGTATTTTTATTCATTTTAAAACATTTGGGATGTCATTGTCAATACAGAAACATCAGCATAAACAGAACTTACATTTATTATCACTAGTGATTTATATCTCCTTAATCTCTGAGTGTAATGTGACTTCATATCAAAACATGTGATATAAATAAATTGAGTGGGTTAGGTTGGGAAACCTGGTGAGTACATAGGGTTCTCAACCCATAATAATATAATTATTATGTTTAAACATCAAACAAATAACCCAATTACCCATCCCCATTATCTTCTTTAGTCTTAAGGATCTACCTTAAGAATCAGCTATTCCTCATTCATTCATTCCTAAGGATTATCCTAAGGAATTGGCATGAAGTCCATCGTCATCGAGTTTAGGCACTAAGTCTGCATAGTCGCCAGAGTTTATACAACAGACACTAAATCAGCAGAGTCGCCAGGGTTTAGGCATCAGGTATGCATGATTGCCAAGGTTTAGGCACTAAGTATGCATAGTCACCAGGGTTTAGGCATCAAGTCTACATGATCACCAAGGTTTAGAGTACACCGGGTGAACACCTCGTTCACAACACCTACAGGTTGTGAGCCTGCTAGTGTTCCACGAGACTGTCTAGAATAGTCCGTAGTTTTCATCCATACTCTGCTAGATGACGGAGACAACGCTTGGGTAAAGACTTCTCTCATTGTTCACCTGTCATCGTTATCACATATTCTATATCACCCCTCATCTCAACATCCAACTGATATTTCATCTACCTATGTTTTACCCAACATACTTTGTATCTATTAAATACATATACATTTTAAATCATTTAAAACATGTATAAAATCTTTCATCCGAAATACACAACAAGTATCTAGACAATATATACACATAGCACGTAATTTATATAAAATACTTCATATATATGTGTAAGATGAAAGGGACCATGCACTCACCTGAGAAGGTGGTAACTCGACACTCGAACAACACTTCGTTACTCTCAACACGATTTTCCTCGGACAAAACCTAGTATCATTGCCACTAGAATTTAGTCTAATATTCACTGAGACTAATTAATAGTCTAGCTAATATTACTGTTATATAAGCATTAATAAATACTTATATAACCCATAATAATACCCGAAGTACTTATTATAAGTTCCTAATAATGTTACTATTATTAAATAAAAGCTATACTAAAAATAGCGTAGGCGTAACTCACTTACAACGGGTTTTATAGATAAACGGGCTTCTCTTGGATCAGCTTTTCCAAACCGAAAGACCCTTTTTCTCGGGACTCCAGGAGCCTAAGGGATTTTTTCGGGTGCTAGGGAGGTTTACCTAGGCTTAGGAGGGGGTTAGGGGGTAGAGAGAGAAAGCAAGGAGAGAGAAGTGAGAAATGAGGGCTGCCTTCGACCTCCTTATATAGCCATTAGCTTCAACATATGTTGGGCATTCCTGCGATGGTATGTGCAGCGTACCTCGTACGTAGGGCGCTTCGGCCTTACGTTGCTCGTTTGTACAACCACTTATCCGAGCCTCGCTGGTGCGACGTGGATCTTCCAAAGCCAAGTAAAATACGAACGTGGGGCGTTCCTTCTCGTACGCGCTGCGTAGCGAGCCTGCTGTCACCCATCCGAAGCGAGTCTGTGATCAGGAAGCAACGGCAGAGATGCGGCCACGTCATTTCCCCTCTCGCAGATTCGCAATTTTCCTTCCCGACTTCAAAAATTCGTAACTTTCACATACGAACTCTGTTTTCGATGTTCTTTATATCCACACATAGGAGGGAACGTGCTCTACAACTCTCGTTTAGACTCTATCGGCAAGTTTTGACTTTATTTTAAAAGTTATATTTTTTAACAGGCCAGGACAGTTTGGTTCGTTAAAAATCCATAACTTCTTCATCTGACATCCGTTTTCATCTATCTTTTTACCTTTACGCTACTATTAACGAGACCTTCGATTCTCATTTAGGTTGTGTTGGCTAGAAACTGCTCGATCTAATATTCGAACTCCGGGCTATCTACTGCTAAGCCGAAACTTCGAAAAATCATAAGTTCCTCATACGAAGTCAGATTTGGGTGTTCTTTTTATGGACGCACTTGGTTTAATGTATTCTACGACTTTTTTTTGGATCGCTAAGGATAAAAATTTCTCTACCATAAATTCACTATTTACGCTTCCTAATGTCATGTCGGTTCCGTCGCGAAACTTCCATGGGTCATAACTTCTTCGTTATAACTCGGATTTCGGCATTCTTTACATGTACAGAACCCTTGAGACATATTCTACAACTTGGTTAAGATTATTTATTCTAAATAATATCTTGTCGAAAAGTCGTTTTCGTCCTCTATTATCTCTAAATTGACTAGCCCGAATCTACGAACGTTACAATTATCTCCCCCTCCTGATGATTACGTCCCAAAATCATCAATGAAACAAGACTTAAAGGATGGCTCCATACGTTATCTCTTCATCCTAAGTAATAACCGTAAATTTGATGTTTCTTTGAACGAGTATGTAACTCCAAGACTTCCTGACTGCAGGAGGTGCTCGATCTTGCCCTATCTCACGTTAAACTCCAAATTCTGACCTTCAAGTCACAATCTCGATCCTCACTATATACGAGCTTAAGATAAGTTCTTTTATTACTACAATGGAACGATGTGTTATATTCTTATGGCCTATCATCGTATGGTGTAATGCTTAAACTCAGGTCTCTTAGAGTCTTCCAAAACATACTATACTTTCCTTCATGTTCTAATTGATGGGTTTTGAGCATTCTAACACTTCCTAAGTGTACATGAAACCCTAATATACCTTAGATCTATGTTTGTCTGAGATACATGCAAATAATTATTTTTCCAAGGTTCATATACTAACTAGCATGGCATGGGGAACATGAATCAAATAAAGCTAGTAGAAATACTTACCTTGGAGTAGTAGTTGATTGCTTGGAGTTTTAGAGCCTAGCACCAATAGTGTGAATGCCTCAAATGGAAATCACAAATCACCACAAACTTGGAACTTTGAGAGAATAGTCACTACTATCTTGAAATCGGCCCTCACCTCAACAAGTGTCAACTAGTATGATTTCAAGAACCAAAGCCTCCTTTATATAGTGTGGTGGATTAGGGTTACATCCATGTAAACCCTAATACCCATGTCTCTTCATTTCCATGAGATCCATGGGTTAAAGCTGCATAGAGTATCCATGGACTTTTCCATGCAAGACTAGCCCATTCCAAATAAGCATTAGCCCACACTATATAAATATAGAAGCCCATATTTAATTAGTAATCTCTTTGATCTCTAAATTAATCCTAGATTAATTATAGATCAATACTAATTAAATAATATGATCTTATATTAATATATTAGAACTTATAATATATTAATAAATCATAACTTGTACTATTCTCAAATATTATCCATAAATTGTTCGGGTGAAGTGCAACCCAAATGGACCATGTCAGGTCGAGTCAAGTACATACCAAATATAATTATGGACTTAGACACTATATCCAACAGTCTCCCACTTGGATAAGTCTAATAACTATAGTTGCAAGTATGACTTCAGGAACCGACCAACAATCGTAGCTCTTTAAACTCTGTTGAACTAGAACGCGCCATTTTAGATAAGTGATCATATAATCCTCTGCTCAAGATATCATCCGAACAAATACATGGAACATGGTCTTACTTATTGTCCAGCTTTTGTTTCCTGATTTCCGATTTATTTGACATACAACTTAACTGAACACATCAATTTAGTTCTGACCGGGCCCGATACATAGGTCAACACAGAATCATCGAGGGGCCCAGATTTCAGCTTCTAATCCTAGAAGGAACAGATAAACTTCGACTCATATGTTTGTTCTACCACTCATTGAATTATACACAAAGGCACGTTTTATAACATCGAGTTACTAATGCGTTTTCATACAATCAATGCATAATCGACTCGTAAGTAACAAATCATATCTCTAGGTTTGAAGACTTATATGATATTACCGTCTCACGATCACTCGAGATAAAATTCCATGAAGTAATTCCAGTGAGCGTGGGTTGAGTCCAATGCTCAGAACTTATGAGCACTCATGATTGTTGTAGCCATGTCCAAAACCTTAGACCTCTGCAACCAATCATGACAGTCTTGATTCATACCTACTTCCGGCATATGACCGACTGTGGAGGTTTGAATAATATGATATACCAAACATAATTATTCTGGAAGTCAAAACATGCAAAAGAAATATAGTAAACGATCGACAAGAGATAGCAACACTTTACTCATAAATAAAACACCTTTTATTCATCATCTAATGTCAATTACACTTTACAAATTTCATAATTTATCTAACTACTAAAACTTATATCATCCTTCATCCCTATGCTCCGAGCATGCTGGAGATGCTTAACCCTACTCAGTCCCTTCGTGAGGGGATCTGTTGTGTTCTCATCCGATGATACCCTCTTTGCCACGAGGATTCCTTCTTCTATTCGATGTCTGATGAAGTGATATTTTCTGTCAATGTGTCTGGATCTCCCATGATCTCTTGGTTCCTTGGCTAAGACAACCGCACTATTGCGGTCACAAAAAATCTCCATTGGCTCCTTTATTGCTGATACAACTCCAAGGTCTCCGATGAAGTTCTTTAGCCATATAGCCTCCTTTGCTTCCTCACTTGCTGCTATATACTCTGATTCACAAGTGGAATCATCCACTGTCTCCTGCTTGGAACTCTTCCAAGTGATTGCTCCTCTGTTTAAGGTAAAGACCTAGCCCAACTGAGAGCGGAAATTATCCCTACCAGTATGGAAGCTAGCATCACTATACCCTACAACTCTCAAGTCATCACTCCCACCGAAGGTAAGGACCCAGTCCTTAGTTCTTCGCAGGTACTTGAGTATATTCTTTACCGCAGTCCAGTGTTCCTTGCCAGGGTTCCCCTGATACCTGCTAACCATGCTTAAAGCAAAGGCTACATCAGGTCGAGTACATGTCATAGCATAGATGATCGATCCTACAGCTGAAGCGTAAGGTAGTCGACTCATTTATGCTATCTCAGCCTCAGTACTAGGGCTTTGTGTCTTACTCAATCTGGCATTACGCTCAATGGGTAACTCACCTTTCTTGGAGTTATGCATGTGAATCTTTTCAACACCTTCTCCACATAGGTGCTTTGACTAAGTCCAATTAGTCTTTTACTCATGTTTCTTAAAATCCTTATCCCTAGGATATAGGCAGCTTCACCAAGGTCCTTCATAGCAAAACACTTCCCAAGACAGGACTTTACTTCCTGCAGGGTTGGGATGTCGTTTCCTATGAGTAGTATGTCATCCACATACAATACCAAAAGGCTAACTATACTCCCACTAGCCTTGACATAAACACAAGATTCATCTTCACTCCTAGAAAAGCCAAATTCCTTAACCTTTTCATCAAAGCAAAGATTCCATCTGTGAGGTGCTTGCTTTAATCCATAAATGGATTTCTCAAGCTTACACACGCTATTAGGGTACTCGTTGCTGACAAAACCATCTGGCTGACTCATGTAAACATCTTCAGTCAACTTTCCATTAAGGAAAGCGGTTTTGACATCCATTTGCCAAATTTCATAGTCATGAAATGCAGTTATGGCTAACATAACCCTAAAAGACTTAATCTTGGCTACTGGAGAAAATGTCTCATCATAATCCACTCCAGGAATTTGAGAGAAACCCTTTGCAACCAGTCGAGCCTTATAAGTGTGTACATTACCATCCATGTCGGTCTTCTTCTTGAAGATCCATTTGCACCATACAGTCTTACGACCTGGTACATTCTCAACCAAGTTCCAAACTTGATTATCATACATGGATTGTATCTCGGTATCCATAGCCTCTTTCCATTTAGCAGACTTGGGGCCTGCCATGGCTTTCTCGTAGCTGTTAGGGTCATCCAGACCTACTAGTGTCCTATCACTAATAAGTGTCTCACCTTCTGCAGTAATATGGAAACCATAGTAATGCTCAGGTGCACTCCTAACTCTCGTGGAACGCCTTAGAGGTACAGATTCGTCAATTGGCTCAACATGAGTTTCCTCCTCAAGTTGAGGGCTAGTGTTTGAAGTTCCTTCACCACTTGACGCTTGATTTCTTCAAGATCAATTTGCCTCCCACTATCTCCTTGGCTTATAAACTCTCTTTCTCGAAAGACTCCTCTTCTTGCTACAAAGACCACCTTATCACTAGGTCTATAGAAGAGGTAACCTAAGGATTGTTGTGGGTAGCTGATGAAAATACACCTCTCGCTTCGAGGTTCGAGCTTATCATGAGTCTCGCATCTCACGAAAGCCTCGCAACCCCAAATCTTGATGTGGTCTAGTTTAGGTACTTTACCAGTCCACATCTCGTGAGGAGTTTTGGCAACTTTCTTTGTAGGGACTAGATTAAGAATATGGGCGGCAGTCTCTAAGGCATACCCCCAAAATGAGATTGGTAGCGAAGCTCGATTCATCATGGAACGAACCATGTCTAACAAGGTTCGATTACGCCTCTCAGCCACACCATTCAACTGTGGTGTCCTGGGAGGTGTCAATTGTGAGATAATCCCACATTCCCTTAGATAGTCGAGGAACTCTGAACTAAGATACTCGCTACCTCGATCGGATCCAAGCATCTTAATGTTCCTGCCCAATTGATTCTCGACTTCCTATTTAAATTCCTTAAACCTTTCGAAAGTCTCTGACTTATGCTTGATTAAGTAGACATATCCATATCTATTGTAATCATCAGTAAAAGTCAAATAATAACGATTAGCATCCCTTGTGGCATGTTTGAATGGTCCACACACATCCGTGTGTACAAGGTCCAACAAACCTTCACCCTTCTCATAAGAACCTGTGAAGGGTGACTTTGTCAGTTTTCCAAGTAAGCATGATTCACAACTATCATCTGACTTTAGGTCAAACGACTCCAAGATTCCATCCTTTTGGAGTTGGCCTATGCGTTTCTTGCTTATATGTCCAAGACGGCAATGCCATAACAATGCTTTATCCAAGTTATTATTATTAACATAATCAATACACAATACATTATTTCCTAAGTAATCAACCATAGATATTGTTTCATACATGCCATCACAAGGTAATGCTTTAAAATAAAGAACATTATTAAAGAAAGCATCAATAGAACCAACTTCATTATTAAATGAAAAGGTAAACCCTTGTTTATACAATGCATGAAAGGAAATAATATTTCTTGCCATCTCTGGCGAATAACAATATTTATTCAAATCTAAATTTAAACCACTACTTAGCGACAAAGTATAAACTCCAATCTTGGTGACAGGTGTAACTTTCCTATTCCCCATGATTAAGTTTAGTCTTCCTTGCTCCACATTCTCACTTCTTATTAGTCCCTGCAAGTCACAACAAATATGTATACCACAACCGGTATCAAGGACCCACGACTTAGAATGGGGGTGAGTTATTAGAAATGATAGTGTAAATACCTGCATGGTTGGGTTTAACTTTCCCATCCTTCACATCTTGCTGGTACTTTGGGAAGTTCCGCTTCCAATGAGCCTTTTCATGGAAATAGAAGCATTCAGCCTCTTTTGGGTCAGAAGAAGGAGTGATGAAACCTTTCTTGGTTCCACTTGAAGAAGAGCCATCAAGGGTCCTAACCTTGGTACCCTTCGAAGAACTCTTTCTTTTCTTCCCTCGTCCTTTCCCAATTGCCAAGACAGGGGCGGAGTTGATAGGACTAGGAGTAGTAACAACCATCCTACCCTTAAGACCACTTTCTGCGGTCTTTAAGAGTCCTTGAAGTTTGCTGAGTGTGACCTCTTCCTTGTTCATGTGGTATGTCATGCGGAATTGATCATAACATGAAGGTAAGGATTGCAAAATTATATCTATTGCAAGCTCCTCAGGGAAGTTCACATTTAGCTTCAGAAAACAGTCCACAAATCTTTGCATTTTCTGCATGTGGCCCGTGATGGTTTCACCATCCTTCATGTGATTTGTTATCATGGAGGAGATGATTTCATACCTCTCTTGACGAGTACTTTGATGGTATCTTTCCATCAAGTCTTGGTGCATCTCATAGGGGTAGAAATCCTGATAGGATTTTTGGAGATCAGCAGTCATGGTGGCCACCATGATGCATGCCACTTTCGTGGCATCCCTTTCATGTGCCATAAACTCAATGATCTCTTGAGGAGTTGCGACTGTATCATCAATCTCCTTAAGCTCCTTATCGAGGACATATTCCTTGTTCTCGTAGCGCGTAATCATTCTGATGTTTCTGATCCATTCATTAAAGTTGGATCCATCAAAACCGACTTTCCCACACAAGTTCATAAGAGAAAAGGAGCCATTAGGATTAGAGCCAGAAGCAGCAGTGTTTGCAGACATCTCAGAAAAAGAAAAGTTTAGTTTAGAAATAGAGATAGTCCTTAATAAAACACCCAAATGTAGTATTAAGGCTAGGACCCAATCACAATATATTATACTTAGAAGAGGTATGCCGTAATCTAAGTAATAACATATTTGAAAGGTAGGTGAATGACGATTCACCAATTTCCACCAAAGTCGAAATATTAAAATATTTAATTTGGTTCTTAGAAACTCCTAGATTCTTTTGAGATTCAATGAACTTTTCAAAGGCATGTTTCAACCTCGAGTGTGCCCTCCAAGTTTTGTGATTGGGATGCCGAGGATCACAAAACGAGTTGTGAAGTAACCATGCAAATTACTTGGTACCCTTAATAAATTATCCCTCAATCGATGTGCCGGTTAACCACACACGCTCCATCGATACTATGATAAATATTAATTCACCCTTTACCTACCTTGTTAAGTCCAAGTTAGTGTGCTGGTTAACCACACAGGCTCCACTAACGACTTAGACAAAGTGTAAAGTGTAATTTCATGGATTAGCACCTTATTCACATTTTTCCTAAAGTAACTAAGATTGGGAATTTAATAAAATATTTAGTTACTTTATAATATTCATCATACTTTTAATGAGAATTTATAAGTCCTTGTCTTGCCCATTCGGCTAACGAACCTCCACTAGTCAAGCAAGCGGTGGGTGAGAGTGGACACCCATTAAGTTGCCATTTTATAAGCAACAACCTTATACCCACCTTATAGACTAGCTTCGTGAATGAGGCGTACTAGCGGTAAGACGACTTTGATCTTATACATATATATATATATATTATTATTAACTTATAATATTATAAGTATAAGGGTTGAATTTTAACTTTTAAAATTCTAAGGGTTGGAACTAAAGTTTAATATGACTTTACTTGTTCCAAAACTTGAGGGCAAGTTTTGTAAACTTTCAAAACTTTTCATTTCTTGTAACTTATGAGTTAAATAGAGTAATAAAAATGAAGACTCTTCATTTTTCTAACTCTTTTGTTCTTTTAATGGTTTTAATTTAATTTTGACTCTTGGTTTTCCATAACTTGAGGACAAGTTATGGACTCCATTAAAACACATTATGATCAAGAATTAAATTACCACATGTGACATCCCCAAAATCACGGCCAGAAAAGACCGGTTTTGTTTATACTTTATTTCAAAATCAGAGTTATCTTTTAATAAATGGTTTGCGGAATTTGTCCCAAAACAATAATATGATAAAGATTTATCAAAAGCATTTCCATAGAAATGTATTCATTAAAAGACTCGGGATGTCATGTTCGTACAGATCAAAAGTATAAACAGTACAATATAAGCCTTACTACATTATTTCATATCTACAGGCCTATATCCGTAATCCCTCGTCCAAAACATCACACCTATGCTCATGCGCCACTACCTGTAATACATAAAACTGAGTGGGTCAGGCTTGGGAGCCTGGTGAGCACATAGGGTTTTCAACCCACAATAAATAAGTTTATTAATTTCATCAATCAACAATAACCCGATTACCCGTTCCCGTTATCCTCACTTTACGTCCCTAAACACCTATCATAAGGGACCTAGCCTAAGGATTATCATCGGGACGGACACTACTGCTAAGGGGATTCCTCAGCAATAAATGTCCTAATAGGCAACCATGTGGGGGATGGAGTACACCGGTGAACACATCGTTCACAACACCTACAGGTTGCGAGCCTGCTAGTGTTCCACTGGACTGTCTAGAAGAGTCCGTGGTCGTCATCTATACTCCGCTAGATGACTGGATCAACAACAACAACATCGAGGCCTCTCATCATTTTATCACACATCACCTATTACATCTACCCATGTTTTACCCCAACATTTTCGTAGATATAAAATACATATACAGTTTAAATCATTGAAAACATGTATAACAACGTTCATCTAGCATAGATAGCAAGTATTCAGATAATATGCACACATAGCACGTAATTTATATAAAATACTTCATATCTATGTGTAAGTTGAAGGTAACTATGCACTCACCGGAAAAGGTGGTGATTCCGAACTCAGACAGCGCTTCGCTTCTTAAAAAGAATTTTTCTTCGACGAAACCTAGTATTATTACCACTAGAGTTTAGTTTATTATTCGTCGAGACTAATTAATAGTCTAGCTATTATTATTATTATTATATAAGCATCAAAAAAATACTTATATAACCCATAATAATAGCCCAAGTATTTATTATAAGTTCCTAATAACGTTACTATAATTAAATAAAAGTTATATTAAAAATAGCGTAGGCGTAGCTCACTTACAGCGGGTTTTATAGAAAACCGGGCTTTGCTTGGAGCAGCGTTCCTGAGCCGAAAAGCTCTTCTTCTCAGAGCCTTCGAGCACTCCGGGGCTTCCGCCTCGTGCTAGGGAGGTTCCCTAGGCTTTTCGGGGGATTTCGGGGCTAGAGAGAGGTTCTAGAGAGAGAGAGAGAGTAAAGAGAAGAAAGAATGGGAAAGGTGTGAAGAAAATGAGGGTGGGAGAGGTGGTATTTATAGGGTGAAATGTGGCTGAACTTGGTGCCACATGTCACCATCTGGTGGCAAGCCTTGGGGAGAAAGCAATGGCCAAGATTGTGCCACATCACCCATTTTCGCACAGCACACTTCCGACTTCTAAAATCCGTAACTTTCACATACGACCTCCGTTTTTGACGTTCTTTATATCCACGCGTAGGTAATAATAAGATCTACAACTTTCATTTTGACACCGTCAGCTAATTCTCGACCGATCTTAAATTTAACAGTACAAGGAGATTATACTGTTAAACGTCTGCGTAAAATTAATAACTTCTACATACGGACTCTGTTTTTGTCTGTCTTTTTACCGTTGATTTCCTATTAATGAGATCTTCAACTCTCATTTATGTTGCATAAGCCAAAAACCGCTCGAACTAAAATTCGAGTTTCAGGCCGTGCACTGCTAAGCCGAATCTTAGAAAAATCATAACTTCTTCATACGAAGTCAGATTTGGGCGTTCTTTTTATCGATGTTCTTAGTTTAACATATTCTACGACTTTTGTTTAGATTGATAAGGCTAAAAAGTCTTCTATCGTAAATTCACTATTTACGTCTCCCGGTATCGTGCCGGTTTTGTCGTAAAACTTCGGCGGGCCATAACTTCTTCGTTATAGCTCGGATTTCGGCATTCTTTATATGTACGGAAACCTTGAGACATATTCTACAACTTTATGTAGAGATATCGGGATTATCTCACACTTTAATTTTGACGCTCATTTTTATTCTTTAGTAATTATACATTTATAATTAAATAATAAACACATAAACACACATAATTCACATAATACTCAAATATTTCATATTTATTACTTCAAAAAGAGTTACAATAGTTGACCTAGACTATTACATTGACAAAAATGCTTAGCCCTGAAAACCCGGGCGTTACAATTCTCACCCCCTTAGGATGATTCCGTCCCGGAATCATGCATCAGCAAACAGATGTGGATAGCGACTCATCATGTCATCCTCTGTTTCCCAAGTGAGATTCGGCCCATTCGAATGTTTCCATCGGACTAGCACCAAGTCGACCATCTTGCGTCGTAACTTCTTAGTCTTACGGTCAATAATTGCCTCAGGCTCTTCGATCAGCCTTTTATTCTCATCCATCCTTAATTCCGAGATTGGAATTATGTCGGGAACATCTCCCATGAATTTCCTCAAATAACACACATGGAAGGTGTTATGAATACCATTGAGTTCTTCGGGCAATTCCAGCTTGTAAGCTTGGTTCCCAATCCTCTGAAGAACTTTGAATGGTCCAATAAACCTTGGACTCAACTTTCCTCGTTTCCCAAATCGTATAAGTCCCTTCCACGGTGAGACTTTAAGTAAAACGGAATCCCCAAATCGTATAAGTTCCTTCGACTTTAAGTACCTTCAATTTCTCAGCAGTCTCATGGACTATCTCGGGGCCCATAAACTGCTTCTCTCCGGCTTCAAGCCAACAAGACGGCGTACGACACTTCTGCCCATACAAGGCTTGATAAGGAGCCATCTTGATGCTCGAGTGAAAACTATTGTTGTAGGAAAATTCTACCAGAGGTAAGTGCTCGTCCCAATTCCCTTGGAATTCGAGGGTACATGCTCTCAGCATATCTTCCAACGTCTGAATCGTTCTTTCACTCTGACCATCAGTTTGCGGATGGTAAGCAGTACTCAAACACAACTTTGTACCCAACCCTTCTTGTAGACTCCTCCAAAACCTTGACGTGAAACGACTATCACGATCTGACACAATCGTAAGAGGGACACCGTGAAGTCTTACAATTTCCTTCACGTAAGCATTTGCGAGCTTATCCATACACCACTTCTCGTTGGCGGCTATGAAGTGTGCACTCTTGGTGAAACGATCCACGACTACCCAAATCATGTCGTGTCCATTCTTCGTTCTGGGCAGTTTAGTCACAAAATCCATGGTGATGTCTTCCCATTTACCCATGGGTACAGGTAAGGGTTCTAAACTCCCATACGGTTTTTGATGTTGTGCCTTAACCCTCGCACATGTTACGCACTCAGCCACATACTTCGCAACATCGAGCTTCATCGTCGGCCACCAGTAGTAGGGTTTTAGGTCCCTATACATTTTAGTGCTACCGGGATGAATCGAGTACATGGTCTTGTGTGCTTCTTCCATTAGAAGATCTCTTATTCCTCCCGTCTTAGGTACCCAAATTCGATCTTGGAATACATTCAGTCCTCGACTGTTCGTACCGAACACTAACGTTTTTCCCAAACGTTCTTCCTTTCGGTCATTCTTTTCTAAGGCTTCTTCTTGAGCTTTCCTGATACTTTCCACAATCATCGAGACGACTTCAATTCTTAACGCTCTTGGCCTTCTTCTTTCAAGATTGACTTTCCGACTGAGAGCATCAACAACAATATTTGCTTTACCTGGGTGGTAAAGTATCTCACAGTCGTAGTCCTTGAGAAGTTCTAGCCAGCGTCGTTGCCTCATGTTCAACTCCTTCTGATTAAAGAGATACTGGAGACTCTTATGATCAGTGAAGAGCTTGCACTTCGTGCCGTAGAGGTAATGCCTCCATATCTTTAAGGCGAATACTACCGCTGCCAACTCCAGATCATGAGTGGGGTAGTTCTTTTCGTGCTCTTTCAATTGTCGAGATGCGTATGCTATCACCTTTTCTCTTTGGGTCAGAACACAACCTAACCCGACTCCAGATGCATCACTATAAACTGCGAAATCTTCGACTCCATCGGGTAGAGAAAGTATCGGCGCTTCACATAACTTCTTCTTTAGCTTCTCGAACGCCTCATCGTGTTTCTCACTCCATGTATACGTAGCTCCTTTATGGGTCAAAGCTGTTAATGGAGCAGCTATCGAAGAAAAGCCTTGGATAAATCGTCGGTAATATCCGGCTAATCCTAGAAAGCTTCGAATCTCCGTGGGATTCTTCGGACGTTCCCACTTCATTACAGCTTCGATCTTGGCAGGGTCAACCATTATTCCTTCTTGGTTAACAACATGACCCAAGAATTGGACTTCCCGTATCCAAAAGTCGCATTTGGAGAACTTTGCAAAAAGCTTCTCCTTCTTTAACACCTCCAACACTTCTCGTAGATGCTTGCCATGCTCCTCCTGGCTTTTCGAGTAAATGAGAATGTCGTCGATGAACACTATCACAGATTTATCGAGGAATGGTTTACAAACCCTATTCATCAAATCCATGAATGCTGCGGGAGCATTGGTTAGTCCGAACGACATAACCAAGAACTCGTAGTGTCCATATCTTGTTCTGAATGCAGTCTTCTCAGTATCCTGCTCTCTCACCTTCAGCTGATGATATCCTGACCTAAGATCGATCTTTGAGAAGTAGCTCGAACCTTGCAGCTGATCGAATAGATCATCAATCCTCGGTAATGGATACTTGTTCTTCACCGTTGCCTTATTCAACTCTCGGTAGTCTATGCACATCCTCATGCTTCCGTCCTTCTTCTTCACGAATAACACCGGAGCTCCCCAGGGTGATGAACTAGGTCGAATGAAACCGCTATCCAACAGCTCCTGAAGTTGCATCATGAGCTCCTTCATCTCCGTCGGTGCTAATCGGTAAGGTGCCTTTGCTATCGGTGTTGTTCCTGGTAATAAGTCTATACGAAATTCTACTTGCCTATCAGGTGGTAATCCAGGAAGATCTTCGGGAAAGACTTCCGGATAATCGCACACAACCGGTATATTCTGCACCTCTTTCTTTTCTTTCTTAGCATCGATTACGAATGCCAAGTACGATGCACATCCCTTGGACAAACATTTCCTAGCTTTCATTAAGGATATGATTCCAGAACTCACTCTGCGTTTGTCCCCGTACACCATAAATGATTCCTTTCCGGGTGGGTTTATCCTAACTATCTTCTTTTGGCATAATATCTCGGCATCGTTGGCGCTAAGCCAATCCATACCCAAAACGATGTCGAAACCGTTTAACTCTATGGGTAATAGTTCCTCCTGGAATTCGTTTCCGTTTAGGTCAATGACGATGTTCCTAATACGATTACTAACAGGTACGAATTTGCCACTGGCAACTTCTACAATTAGGGCGTTATCAAGTTTTTCTACAGGTAATGCTAATTTCGCACTAAATTTATGCGACACAAAGGAGTAGTTGGCTCCGGAATCAAACAGTATATTTGCAGGCAAACCATTTACAAGAAAGGTACCTGAAGCGACGTCTGCTGCCTCCTTTGCAGCCTCGAGCGTCATCTGGAAGGCTCTCGCCTTCGGCTTTGGTGGTATGTTGGGTCTTCCTGCCTCCTTCTTCTTCGGGCAGTCCTTCAAAATGTGCCCTTCTTCATTACACCCATAACAGGCCTTCTGGTTAAGAGTGCATTCGTTGGCATAGTGCCCAGGCTTTCCGCATTTGTAACAAGTGACCCCTCCATCACACTTCCCAGAGTGCTTCTTCTTGCACTTGTCACACCACTTTGCTTCTGATCCTCCTCCTCTCGAACTAGACTTCGAGAATCTACCTTTCTTACCGGACCTCGAGGATCCGTCAAATTTCCGTTTCTCTCCCACTTCCGCTCTCTCCAGACCCTTTTCTCGTATCTGGGTCTCCACATTCTTAGCAGCCCAGATGGCAGCTTTCAGAGTGCTAGTTTGCTTGACCATTGGACCGAAGTCCGCTGGTAATCCGAGGGCAAATTTGTTAACCTTGGAGAGTTCAGTTGGGACGAGGTGAGGAACAAGCTTCATTTTCTCAGTAAAGCTTGCAGCGTATTCAGTAACGCTCATCCTCCCCTTCTTCAGACTCTGGAATTCGTTGTTGATCTCCAGAAGATCCTGCTCAGAGCAGTATTGCATCTTTAACTGTACCAGAAAATCCTCCCACGACATCTTGCTTGCTTCACCTTTGGGCATTGAATCAGCTAGTAGCTTCCACCAGCTTAGTACTCCAGATTTCAATAGAGGAACTGCAAGAGCAGTCTTCTGCCTATTGCTACACTCGCAACTCTCAAACATTGTCTCCATCTCAGAGATCCAGTTCATGACTTCCACCGGCGTCGGGCTTCCGGATAGACTCGGTGGCTTGGATGCCATGAAATCCTTGTATTTGCATCCACGCCCATCATTTCCTCCATCCTGGTGGTTTTGCCTAACTATCGGTGGGTTGGCTTGACCAATAGTCCCACTGTAGTTTCCTTCTTCAGTCTGCCCTTCGTTCAACTCGGGCTGTTCGAGCTGAATAGTCGCTTCCTCTCGATTTTGCTGGAGCAAACGCCTGGTTTCCTCCATTTGACGATCCAACATTGCCTGGATCATCGCTTGCACTCCGGCCATCGTTATTGGTCCGGCAGCGGCTTCCACAACTGGTATTTGCTCGATCACGGGGGGTTGGTGTCCGTTCCCATTTGCGTTTACGTTTCCGCTACGGGTCCTTACCATCTTGATCTATATACCGAATAAGGTGGATTTAGATCTTTATTTAGGAGAGACGTTTTAAATCGTCCTTATCACTCCGACACGTTTACATGCTAGTTCTAATATCGTAGTCGTACGTTTAGAATCCTAAACACATAAGGTTCCAGATCCGGTCGACAACAGACCATAGATCCCGAACAAAATAACAGCATATCATGCATAAAACATTTAGCACATAAAAGCATTTTAGGCACAATTCCTAAAATAAGCTAGTGCTCACACCTCACAATCATCGCTTAGCATTCTAAGTTTAAGTCTAGAAATCCTACAAATTCCTAGTTCGCTTAAACTAATGCTCTGATACCAACTGTGACATCCCCAAAATCACGGCCAGAAAAGACCGGTTTTGTTTATACTTTATTTCAAAATCAGAGTTATCTTTTAATAAATGGTTTGCGGAATTTGTCCCAAAACAATAATATGATAAAGATTTATCAAAAGCATTTCCATAGAAATGTATTCATTAAAAGACTCGGGATGTCATGTTCGTACAGATCAAAAGTATAAACAGTACAATATAAGCCTTACTACATTATTTCATATCTACAGGCCTATATCCGTAATCCCTCGTCCAAAACATCACACCTATGCTCATGCGCCACTACCTGTAATACATAAAACTGAGTGGGTCAGGCTTGGGAGCCTGGTGAGCACATAGGGTTTTCAACCCACAATAAATAAGTTTATTAATTTCATCAATCAACAATAACCCGATTACCCGTTCCCGTTATCCTCACTTTACGTCCCTAAACACCTATCATAAGGGACCTAGCCTAAGGATTATCATCGGGACGGACACTACTGCTAAGGGGATTCCTCAGCAATAAATGTCCTAATAGGCAACCATGTGGGGGATGGAGTACACCGGTGAACACATCGTTCACAACACCTACAGGTTGCGAGCCTGCTAGTGTTCCACTGGACTGTCTAGAAGAGTCCGTGGTCGTCATCTATACTCCGCTAGATGACTGGATCAACAACAACAACATCGAGGCCTCTCATCATTTTATCACACATCACCTATTACATCTACCCATGTTTTACCCCAACATTTTCGTAGATATAAAATACATATACAGTTTAAATCATTGAAAACATGTATAACAACGTTCATCTAGCATAGATAGCAAGTATTCAGATAATATGCACACATAGCACGTAATTTATATAAAATACTTCATATCTATGTGTAAGTTGAAGGTAACTATGCACTCACCGGAAAAGGTGGTGATTCCGAACTCAGACAGCGCTTCGCTTCTTAAAAAGAATTTTTCTTCGACGAAACCTAGTATTATTACCACTAGAGTTTAGTTTATTATTCGTCGAGACTAATTAATAGTCTAGCTATTATTATTATTATTATATAAGCATCAAAAAAATACTTATATAACCCATAATAATAGCCCAAGTATTTATTATAAGTTCCTAATAACGTTACTATAATTAAATAAAAGTTATATTAAAAATAGCGTAGGCGTAGCTCACTTACAGCGGGTTTTATAGAAAACCGGGCTTTGCTTGGAGCAGCGTTCCTGAGCCGAAAAGCTCTTCTTCTCAGAGCCTTCGAGCACTCCGGGGCTTCCGCCTCGTGCTAGGGAGGTTCCCTAGGCTTTTCGGGGGATTTCGGGGCTAGAGAGAGGTTCTAGAGAGAGAGAGAGAGTAAAGAGAAGAAAGAATGGGAAAGGTGTGAAGAAAATGAGGGTGGGAGAGGTGGTATTTATAGGGTGAAATGTGGCTGAACTTGGTGCCACATGTCACCATCTGGTGGCAAGCCTTGGGGAGAAAGCAATGGCCAAGATTGTGCCACATCACCCATTTTCGCACAGCACACTTCCGACTTCTAAAATCCGTAACTTTCACATACGACCTCCGTTTTTGACGTTCTTTATATCCACGCGTAGGTAATAATAAGATCTACAACTTTCATTTTGACACCGTCAGCTAATTCTCGACCGATCTTAAATTTAACAGTACAAGGAGATTATACTGTTAAACGTCTGCGTAAAATTAATAACTTCTACATACGGACTCTGTTTTTGTCTGTCTTTTTACCGTTGATTTCCTATTAATGAGATCTTCAACTCTCATTTATGTTGCATAAGCCAAAAACCGCTCGAACTAAAATTCGAGTTTCAGGCCGTGCACTGCTAAGTCGAATCTTAGAAAAATCATAACTTCTTCATACGAAGTCAGATTTGGGCGTTCTTTTTATCGATGTTCTTAGTTTAACATATTCTACGACTTTTGTTTAGATTGCTAAGGCTAAAAAGTCTTCTATCGTAAATTCACTATTTACGTCTCCCGGTATCGTGCCGGTTTTGTCGTAAAACTTCGGCGGGCCATAACTTCTTCGTTATAGCTCGGATTTCGGCATTCTTTATATGTACGGAAACCTTGAGACATATTCTACAACTTTATGTAGAGATATCGGGATTATCTCACACTTTAATTTTGACGCTCATTTTTATTCTTTAGTAATTATACATTTATAATTAAATAATAAACACATAAACACACATAATTCACATAATACTCAAATATTTCATATTTATTACTTCAAAAAGAGTTACAATAGTTGACCTAGACTATTACATTGACAAAAATGCTTAGCCCTGAAAACCCGGGCGTTACACCACATAGGTTACAAATAATTCTTATGATCATCTAAACATCATAAGATCAAGAACATGAATATGAACACTTTCATGAATCAAACATTACACATAAAACTTTGTAATTTTGATAACAAGTTGTTGTAAATGGATTAGCAAAGACATTACACCTTCTAAAACAAGTTTTCAAGTACCAAAACAGTTTAGGGTAATGTTTCTAGTCCATTTCCAGCAACTAAAGTCGAAAATCTGCACCCTGTCGCTCCTACTCGTCGAGTGCATAAACCTACTCACCGAGTAGGTTGAAGATACACATGAACTTGGCAAGTCCCCCCATGGACTCAGCGAGTTCAACTGGCAGACAGCAAGTTTTTTTGACTTTTTCAACTATGTTGCATCAAGTATCAAACAAACAAGCCTAGGCTCTGATACCACTGATGGGTTTTGAGCATTCTAACACTTCCTAAGTGTACATGAAACCCTAATAAACCTTGGATCTATGTTTGTCTAAGATACATGCAAATAATTATTTTTCCAAGGTTCATATCCTAACTAGCATGGCATGGGGAACATGAATCAAATAAAGCTAGTAGAAATACTTACATTGTAGTAGTAGTTGATTGCTTGGAGTTTTAGAGCCTAGCACTAATAGTGTGAATGCCTCAAATGGAAATCATAAATCACCACAAACTTGGAACTTTGAGAGAATAGTCACTACTATCTTGAAATCAGCCCTCACCTCAACAAGTGTCAACTAGTATGATTTCAAGAACCAAAGCCTCCTTTATATAGTGTGGTGGATTAGGGTTACATCCATGTAAACCCTAATACCCATGTCTCTTCATTTCCATGAGATCAATTGCTTAAAGCTCCATGGAGTATCCATGGACTTTTCCATGCAAGCCTAGCCCATTCCAAATAAGCATTAGCCCACACCATATAAATATAGAAGCCCATATTTAATTAGTAATCTCTTTGATCTCTAAATTAATCCTAGATTAATTATAGATCAATACTAATTAAATAATATGATCTTATATTAATATATTAGAACTTATAATATATTAATAAATCATAACTTGTACTATTCTCAAATATTATCCATAAATTGTTCGGGTGAAGTGCAACCCAAATGGCCCATGCCGGGTCGGGTCAAGTACATACCAAATATAGTTATGGACTTAGACACTATATCCAACACTAATATCATCTTAAAAGGTATCAATTCTAGCTACAAGCAATGGTTACGATATCTCTATTGATCTCTTTGATTGATTCTTCAGGCGTAAGTCAGGTGCTACATCGAACTTGGTTCTCGGAACCACGTAACATACTCATCGTAGTCGGACTCAATTTGATATGACCACTAGGGTCGAAATGAAAACAATCTTCTTAGTCATTACCCGAAACAATGATAACGACATAATTGAATAAAACGGTATCAATTACTAGCTTCTTGGTAACCTTGTGACTTTCCCTGATCCAAGTGTGAGTCATGTGCTTCCGGTAGTATAGGCCTCTACTACCATTCACATCTACTTATACTCGTTCCAAGTATTGTCTCATAGTTTATCTGAGTCATTATGACAAAAACAATTTTAACACATACAAATTTGTCGAAACAATCATATAATTTTCCCCAAACTCTACTAGGACTTCTTCCATGTGTAGCTTCAATCATCAATTCTGCTTCAACTCGGTTGGTGATGGAAATGTCAGACGATGGGATAAGTTCATGGATTATACCAAAAATCTTTCTTTTTGCTAATCGAATGTGTACTTCTCCCATACTAGGCGTATTATTTATGAGATGCCTTCTAAACACAAGATATCACTCTTACGATATCTTCTGATACGTATCATTCACAATCGTAAGCCTTCTCATTTCCTCCATTTACTCAATTCACTACGAGACTTCACCATGATGTTCTGCATACCAAATCAATCGTTTGGTCTATCGAGATGAGAATATAGATAGATAAAGGTTTAGACGCGTATTCTTCCTTATTAATTCGAAAAATTACATGCCAGTTCTAATATCAGAATTAAACGTTTAGAAATCTGAACACATAAAGTTTCCAGATCCGGTCAGCAACAGACCATAGATCCGATCATATAATGCACATCATAAATCATTTAGCACATAAAAGCATGTTATACATTTCCCCTAAATTAGCTAGTCCTTGTGTTTATTCAGGTGTACTACCTAAATTTTATTAGACACACTCCTCACAATCATTGCTTAGCACTCTAAGTTTAAGTCTAGAAATAAATCCTTATTCCTAGTTCACTTAAACTAATGTTCTGATACCAACTGTGACATCCCCATTTTCACGGGGTGAACACATCGGAAGAAACCCTGGTGCGACGTCGCACCAGGGATGCTCAGACAGGTGGTTGTACGAATGCTCTGATACCAACTGTATATACAACAAGTATTCAGACAATATACACACATAGCATGTAATTTATATAAAATACTTCATATCTATGTGTAAGATGAAGGGGACCATGCACTCACCTGAGAAGGTGGTGACTCGGCACTCGAACAGCACTTCGTTACACTCAATAAGATTTTGCCTTGGACAAAACCTAGTATCATTACCACTGGAGTTTACTCAAATATTTACCGAGACTAATTAATAGTCTAGTTATTATTACTATTATATAAGCGTTAAACAATACTTATATAAGCCATAATAATAGCCCAAGTACTTATTATAAGTTCCTAATAACGTTACTATAATTAAATAAAAGTTATACTAAATATAGCGTAGGCGTAGCTCACTTACAACGGGCTTTTTAGAAAACCGGGATTTTCTTGGAGCAGCGTTTCCAAACCCAAAGACCCTTTTTCTCGGGACTCTGGGAGCCTTGGGGCTTCCTTCGGGTGCTAGGGAGGTTTACTTAGGCTTAGGAGGGGATTAGGGGGTAGAGAGAGAAAGTAGAGAGAGAGAGAGAAGTGAGAAAGGAGTGAGAAATGCGGGCTGCCATCAGCCTCCTTTTATAGCCATTAGCTGCGGAGTACGTTGGGCGTTCCTGTGAGGGTACGCAGGGTGTACCTCGTACGCAGGGAGCCTCGGTCTTACGTTGCGCGTTCGTACAACCACTTGTCTGAGCCTCCCTGGTGCGACGTGGATCTTCCGAAGCCAAGTAAAATCCGAACGCAGGGCGTTCCTTCTTGTACCCCCTGCGTAGCGAACCAGCTTTCACCCATCCGAAGCGAGTCCGTGATCAGGAAGCAACAATCAAGATGCGGTCACGTCATCACCCCTCTCGCAGATTCGCAATTTTCCTTCCCGACTTGAAAAATTCGTAACTTTCACATACGCGCTCCGTTTTTGACGTTATTTATATCCACGCATAGGCGGGAACGTACTATACAACTTTAATTTAGACTCTGTCGGTTAAGTTTGACTTTATTTTAAAAGTTATATTTTTAACAGACCGGTACAAAATTGGCCCATTAAAAATCCATAACTTTTTCATTCGACGTCCGTTTTCGTCTGTCTTTTTACCGTTACGATACTATTAACGATACCTTCGATTCTCCCTTAGGTTGTATCAGCTAGAAACCGCTAGATCTAATATTCGAACTCCGGGCTATACACTACTAAGCCGAAACTTCGAAAAATCATAACTTCCTCTTACGAAGTCAGATTTGGGCGTTCTTTTTATGGACGCACTTGGTTTAACGTTTTCTACGACTTTTGTTTAGATCTCTAAGGCTAAAATTTTCTCTACCGTAAATTCACTATTTACGCTTCCCAGTGTAGTGCCGGTTCCGTCGCAAAACTTCGATGGGTCATAACTTCTTTCTTATGACTCGGATTTTGGCATTCTTTATATGTACGGAACTCTTGAGACATATACTACAACTTGTTTATGATTATTTATTCTAAATAATCTTTTGTCGAAAAGTCGCTTCCGTCCTCTATTATCTCTAAATTAACTAGTCCGGATCTACGGGCGTTATAGACAACATACCTGTAATATCACCTGCTGAAGCACTAGCCCCTCCCCATCTGATAGTGAAATAACTGGCTACTCTTTGTTGCGGTTCCTTCCCCACTGTCATGGCTATTTGAAATACGCAAAAAAACCGGAGCAGGTGCACTCAATTCTCTTCCCCTCCTCCTCGGATAAACGGCCCCCTCTTCCCTAGGTGCTCCAAATTATTCTCCCGCTCTCGGGCTCTAGAAATCATAACATTCAGGGTCTTGCACACTCAAACTCTCTGATATCATCCCGCCACAAATCATGATACATCACCGTCTTACTTTCCTCATCTTTTGCATAATGTGGAACCAACAAAGTCCTCCTCCAAAACTTGTCAGTGATCTATGCCTTGGTCTTAGTAGTCTGGTGGAGGCCAGAAACTCTCATGCCAACTACTGCACCTCAATCTCTAATGTGACTCAGCTTGGAACTTGGTAGGGAAATCATCCCATGACATAGTATTAATAGCATCATCACCCACCTCAGGACCAATCTTTTCCCGCAAATCTCGTGCCCTGACCTTCAATAGGTAGGAAGCACATCTAACCTTCGCCTCCTCGGGCAGAAACTAATCCTGAACATGTTAGCCATATCCACTACCCACCTCCTACTGGTAACGGGGTTTGTGACATCCCCATTTTCACGGCCAGAAAAGACTGATTTTTTATGCTTTATAAAAGTCAGAGTACCTCTTTTAATAAAAATGTTGCGGAATTTGTTCCCAGTAAAACATGATAAATACGTTATCAAATCATTTCCAAAGAAAAATATTTTTATTTATTATAAAACATTTGGGATGTCATCGTCAATACATAAACATAAGCATAAACAGAACTTACATTCATTATCACTATTGATTTATATCTCATTCTTCTCTCAATGTAATGTGACTTCATATCAACACCTATGATATAAATAAACTGAGTGGGTCAGGTTGGGAAACCTTATGACTACATAGGGTTTTCAACCCACAATAAATAACTTTATTAACTTTATCAAACCAAAAAAAACCCAATTACCCATTCCAGTTATCCTCACTTTATGTCCCTAAAACATCTAACACAAGGGACATAGTCTAAGGACTTTCATTGGGGTGACAACACATGCTTTGGGGGTTCCTCAGCAATTCATGTCATATAAGGCAACCATGTGGGGGTTGGAGTACTACTGGTGAGCACACAGTTCAAATAAACACCTACAGGTTACGAGCCTGCTATCATTCCACTAGACTGTCTAGAATAGTCTATGGTCTTCATCTATACTCCGCTAGATGACTGGATCATCAATAACATCTATAACGAGGCCTCTCATTATTTTATTTAGTCACACATCACATATTACATCTACCCATGTTTTACCCAACACATTTTGTAGATATAAAATACATATACAGTTTAAATCATTTAAAACATGTATAAAATCGTTCATCCAGCATAGATAGCAAGTATACAGATAATATGCACACACAAAACGTAATTTATATAAAATACTTCATATCTATGTGTAATATGAAAGTAACTATGCACTCGCCTGTTAGGGTGGTGACTCGGTACTCGGATAGCACTTCGTGATCTCAAAACAATTTTCCCTTGACAAAATCTAGTATCATTACTACTAGGGTTTAGTTTAATATTCACTGAGACTAATTAATAGTCTAGCTATTATTACTATTGTATAAGTGTTAAAAAATACTTATATAACCCATAATAATAGCCCAAGTACTTATTATAAGTTCCTAATAACATTACTATATTGAAACATAAACTATACTAAAGGGGGTTCCTTAGGCTTTTCGGGGGGTTTCGGGGCATAGAGAGAGAGTATACAGAGAGGAATGAAGGGTTAAGGTGTGAAGAATGAAGGAGAGGGGCATCTCTATTTATAGGAGGCTGAAGAGGCTCCCACATCGTGGCCATTTGATGCCCACGTTGTGGCCAGCTGTGTACAGCCAGACATAGCCTGGTGCTGACACGTGGCATCACACAAAATGTGAAAATCAGCCGATTTTCAAAAGTTCAAAACTTTCGCATATGAGCTCTGTTTTTGACGTTCTTCATATCCACGTGTAGGTAAAAATAAGATCTACAACTTTCATTTTTATTCCGTCGGCTAATTCTCGACCGATCTTAAATTTGACAGTAGGATGAGATTGGACTGTTAAATGACCGCGAAAAATTCGTAACTCCTTCTTACAGACTTTGTTTTCGTCTGTCTTTTTAATGTTGAGTTCCTATTAATGAGATATTCAACTCTCATTTAGGTTGTGTAAGCCAAAAACTGCTCAAACTAAAATTCGAGTTTCGGGTCGTGCACCGTTAAGCCAAATCTTAGAAAAATCATAACTTCGTCATACGAAGTCACGTTTGGGCGTTCTTTTTATGGACGCTCTCAGGTTAACATATTCTATGACTTTCATTTAGATCACTAAGGCTAAAAATTTCTCTATCATAAATTCACTATTTACGTCTTCCCGGTGTCGTGTTAGTTCCGTCGCAAAACTTCGACGGGTCATAACTTATTCGTTATAACTCGGATTTCGGCGCTCTTTATATGTACGGAACCCTTGAGACATATTCTAAATCTTTGTTAAGATTATTTATTCTAAATCTTTGTTGAGATTATTTATTCTAAATAGTCTTTTGTTGAAAAGTCATTTTCGACCCCTATTATCTCTAAATTTACTAGCCCGGATCTACAGGCGCTATAGGGTCCCTCTTCCCACAAAATGAGGAGCTCCACAAGCACGAAACTTATGGAAAGAAAGAGTGTGAGCTCCAAGGATAGCCATAACCTCAATACAGAATGCTCCCAAGTGCCCATCCAAGATCTCCAAAACCCCTCCTTAACCTAACCAAATATCACAGGAGTCTTCTCCAAAACACTATGGTCTCCGACGAGATGAATTCCCATATCAGCTTGTTAATCGGCTCAATACCCTTACCTAATTCAGAACTTGAACCTAAACCTCCTTCCTGGAAGGTCATCAACAAACTGAAATAGCATCATGTAGAAGATCATAACATACTCAAGAATCCTCTTCCCCAAGCTTCTCATATTCTCTAAGACTCTTCCCGATTCGAGTATAGATCCCGCGCTTTCAGTAGTATAGGCCCAGTACTACCTTCCACACATATCCATACATTCCTCAGGAATCATCCAGAATCCTCTAAGTCCCCTACTCCACTGATGCATCAAATATTCACTAAACAACAACACAAAACCCACTGAAGCACTTCTTAGGCTCTCGTAGGTTTTCGAAATCACCTTGCCATCAGTTCCTGAAGAACACTTCACAATTTTAGTCATCCACCTCATGAATATCATCATATTCACTTAGTAACTGACTCTCATCATCCAAGATTCCATAAAGCATAAAGCAAGCAGCATTCGTGCAGTAACGCTCCAATCTATAGAACTATCATGGGACATTCAACCCATACACCACCACTTATGCTAGAAATTCCACCCTCACTGCTGTTTGCCTTATGCATGTAAATAATACATAGAATAGCATCAAATAGACTGTCAAATAACAGACTCTACCCTAGAACCACAACCAGACAAGAAACAGGAAATAAGGCCAAATCAATTATTCTAGGGCTATAAGATCCTAACCGTATACACTTTTTAAAGCATACACTTAGCAATTACTGAATCCAATAGATTTTCCCATCTCAGCATAGCATCTAATCCACCCAATGCAACAAGGTATCACATATCATACCAAACTACCTCTAACCAATTAGCACTAGCAGGCAAGTCTACCAGCTCATACGATATACATACAAAGGCATCTCTCCTACCATTCTATCATGCAAGAAATGAGAAGATCCTTAGCCCTAACTAGCATGCAGTTCATAGATTCTTAAATCAAATCGTAACAGATAACATGTATGGGTATTCTGGGAAAACTTACTTGAGCTTGGCTGATTGCATGCACCACACCCTTCTCTTATCTTAGAAAACCGTTTTCTTGAAAATATTTTTCTTTTGAAAACTTTACCAATCTTCAATTTGAGTTCAGACACACCCAAGAGTATGTTTGAATCCCTCAAACCAAGGTTCTGATACCAACTTGTAACACCCCGAAATCATGACATAAAAATTTTTGTTTTTAGATTAATAGATTGCTAATACATGCCTTCCCATAAAACTAGAGTAATTAATTTTTATCCAAACATTGACAAATCAGATTAATTTATAGAAAATGGAAACATGTGGTATGTGCTCTGCAATCATCCCGAGCCCTTCCATTTGAAACCCGAAGTATTAGAAACATAATCTAAAAACCGTAAGCAAAAAGCTTAGTGAACTCCCTAAAATACCATACAACATATAACCACATAATTTCACGCAATATATATATATATATATATATATATATATATATATATATATATATATATATATAGTTGCCATGGGCTCCCCCCCCCCCCCCGGGTCTGATATCCCCATGCCACGAGATCCCCCCCGGAGTCTTCTATGCAAGCATCACAGAGAAAACTAGCATATCACATAACAAGTAATGGGTCAGCATTGGTGCCTTTGACCCATGGATATAGTGAGAAGACTCACCTCACTGCGGAATCATACAAAAACACCCTTAGCTGCTGGTTGTCAGATCCTTGAACTATCAATAACAAAACAACACCCAATTAAAAATTAGGTTCCAATACATAACCCTAACTCCATACCTGGGGTAAAAAGACCATTTTACCCCTACCCTAGCCTTATCCAAATCTCAGACCCAAACTTATAATCCGAAAGGCCCAAAGGCCAATTAATCAACCAATGCCCTAATTTTCCAAATTGGGCCCAAGCCCCTTACATGAGCCTTACTTAAGGCCCAACCATTCATCCTAGTCCAAAACACTTTGTATTTCGATGGCCCATTAAAAACTTAAACACTCAAACCCAAAATACCAAAAACCACTCGTGGCCCAAATCATGGCCCAATTTTCCAAATTAGGCCCAATGCCCTTTGTGGGCCTTTTCTAACTCACAATCAGACCAAAACCTGATGGCCTAATAGGCCCTAAGACACATGCGCCCAACAGATGGCCCACAACAAATCCCAACAATGAAACTTCCCCTGACTGAGTACGTGGGGCGTACTCAGCTGTACGTTAAGCGTATAGGCTATTTGGCTTATACGCTGTGCGTACAAACTTGTACGCCCAAGGTACTCCCTCATGGAGCCAAAACCTTAATTAAGCTCTTAATGTATGATCCCATAAGTCCAAACCACATATCCACTTCTAAATAAACATCTAGAACCATAAAGTTATTGACTTGGTGACTTTGCATGCCCCATGAAGACTCAATCTCAAAGTGTAGCATTCTAATTTCATGAAAAGGATCCAAACTCAAACATGGATGGTTTTAAACTCTAAAGTGCCAACTTTATGGACCTTGAGCCTTATAAACACTAAGAGGGGAAACTTAAAGCTCCTAGAGTGAAATCAAGACCACTAGATCTCATTCTTGGACCAAAATGAACCAAAACTAATAAATGATAGATCTAAGACATCAATGATCAAATTCAAAGCTTTATACCTCCAACAAGCTGGAAATGAGACACATAAGCAAGATCCATCAACTCTTCCTTGATTCTCACCCTTGCACTAAACTCCATTTTCTTGGAAATGGACCAAACACACCAAAAATAGACACCATAAGCTAAAAATGTCACCATGAAGGCTTAAGGATGATTTCTAGGGTTTTAGTGGGTGGAGGCTGACTTAGAAATGAAGAAAAACACTAACATTCATCTTATATAGGGTGCAACCCTAAAATTAAGGATTCCAACCTAACCCTCGTACGCTGAGCGTATGAGGTCTCGCACCCCGACCCAACCCCGTACCGACGTTACGCATACTCTAGACTATGCCCTTTGTAACTGGATTCGCATAAGTATGCCCTATGTACCTCCCTGGTATGCCATGCGCACTAGGGTTTATCCCAAACCCTAATTCTTCCGAAAGCCATAACTCTCTCGATACAACTTTGATTTCGACCATCTATATATCCATAAAAAGGTTTCGAGATGCTCGTTTCGAGATGCTCTACACTGTTATAAACTCATACCAGACTTAAGATATTCCGAACAGACATCCACTTTCCATAAAATACCTAACTAAAAAATTACTGAAATGCCCTTTGACCTAAACCTAATTTCACGAACAGACATCATCCAACTCCAATTGGGTCCTAAACCTAATTTCACGACGATCAGAAGCCTAATAATACCTATTCCTTGATCACCAACCCCAAATGAGAACAATTTGAAACAAGATGTTACATATATAGGTGAGTAAGGGATGCTAGGATAAATCAGTCTCCTTAAATAAGCGGTTATCCCTTTTCTTGCTCCCTAAGGACTCCTAGCCTTCCTTATTGCCCAAGAAAACCTCTAAAGACCATCTAGAATTCATCCCCATTCCTAGGGAGGTTCTATAAATTGTCAATGTTCAACTTTAGAACATTGTCACCTTTAATCCTTCTACTTTTAGTTAATCCAATTAATCCCAAAATTAATTATAATTAATTTTTGATTGATTCTTAGTTAAATAATACTATTTCTAATTAATATTTTATTTTCATAATATATTAATAAATCATCTAATTTGATATCTAATTAATTTTTTTATCAAAATTTAATAAATCTGTCTCTCTCTCCAAATAACATTTTAGTCTTTCACTAGGTTTGAGGCAACTCAAAGGGACTATGCTACTATAACTTCAAATACATACCAATTATAGTTATGGGCTTAGACACCTAATCCAATAGGTATATAACGAGACTTCATAACTAATTAATATATAATAACTTTTCTAAAGAAACAATATCATACTTCCAATTAAAATTCAAAGAGATAAGGGTGGTTGTAGGGTAATTGGGCCAGCAACCAACCAAATATAAGAGGCTATTAGGCTTTACAAATACATGAATTGAAATAGTTGGGGCGGCTAAGCACCGTCTTGTCCCCCCACTGGCTCGAAATAGTAGCAGTCGATGATTTATTGTTACTGGTATTTAATGAAATTAAAATTAATGTTAATAGGATTATAATTGTTAAATATTATATATTTAGTATAGTCGTATACTCTTATTTATTACATTTTGTATAGCATATAGTCTTTTGTGAAACTTTTTTATATATTTATATATGCAATACCAATCTGAGTGGATTATCCACTATATCAAAGATGGTATCAAACCTAACCATCTAGGTTTTCTCATTCCTCACCACCATCGAAGGCCATCATCTTTGTTGCCGAAGTTTTTGGATTTTTTTCTTATTGCAGTTGACTTCTATTTTTTTTGTTTGCAACTATCGGAGATCATCCAACATCCACTTTCTTCACACCTCATACCTCTAGTAACCATCATCTTCATGGATATTGCCTCCAACAACCACCATTTACTGATGAGTTCAATGGCCTCACTATAGCAAAGCATATTTCTATCCATTGTATATACAAATTATTTTGTGTTTTTTGACCTTTCAACATATTTATGACGATGAAATCATCCTTAAGCTCCATTATCACACTCCTATAGGCTCCCACCAAGGCACAACTCTTTTACGCCCTTACAAACATGTACTCACAATTTAGTTTATGTTTATGTTAATGTTTCAGATTACAAGTTATAAGGATATATTTTTCTTAATGTGTGCAAGGGTATCAAAGTAGTTTGACATATAAATGGAAAATCTCTTCTTAGTGAAGATGAGGATGAAGACTCTGTTGGATTAGTGTCTAAGTCCATAACTATTTTGGTATGTACTTGACCCGATTATGAGCATGGTTCTTTTGGGTTGCCTTCACCATAGCAATATGTAAGATAAATTAAGGAGAGAAAGGTTTAATTATGATTTATTAATATATTATAAGAATAATATATTAAAGGAGAAATCATAATTTTTAATTAATATTAGTCAAGAATTAATTAAGAATTAATTTTGTGGTTAAAAGAGATTAATTAAACTTAGGGGACTGGAACTGTAATTATAAGATAATTGCAATTGGGCTATGGATCACCTTCGAATAATAGGTTGGACGAATTCTATGGGGAAGCCCATTAGAAATCGTCTAAGGCATGTTCCAGAAGGGGTCCATGGGCTGCTAAGGGCTTAAGCAGTCAAATTAGGGTTTCCTTGTTTGATAACCCTAATTGCCTAAGTATATAAGGAACCCTTGGGCACCTAAAACGTGGCTAACATTTCCTTTAGGGCTTCCAGCCGTTTTTGGTGCCTCCCCTCTCTTCCCTCTTCATCCAAGTTGCTTAGTGATGTTTGTGACTCCATTAGAGGTACAGCACTTGAGGCACTAAGCTTTATGAAGCCAAGGATTAGATTGTTATTGCTATATAACAATCAAAGGTTAGATCTAAACCCTATTTTATGTTAATATGATTAATTGTATGCTAGATCTAGGGTTTATAGCTTTGTATTTTCAATTGCATGTTCATTAGACAAACTAGATCCAAAAGCTATTAGGGTTTGCATGTACACCATAGGAATGATGTTTTGCTCAAAACCCATCAGACTCGGGGGTCATTGAGTCACATATAAAATCACGATTTTAATCAACTTGTGACCTAGATTGATTTAGATAATCCCAAGTGACAACTACACTACCAAAGATCAATATGACAAGTTGGATGAATTTTTCCTTAATAACAAGATGTATAGAATGTTACAATTACACAATATAATGAAAGGATCATCACTAGTGACATAGTTCTATCACTCATGAAGAATCTTATCGATGGCCTATCGGATGTTGAACCCCCCCCCCCCATCACTAACATCAAATTTGTTATTCAAATATTATGACTATTTACCTCACCATATCATAGTATAAGTGATGTCGTCACTAATGATAATACATATCCCTCCTTTCTTGAGACTAAAATATTTTACTATTACATGAAGCACATAAACAATCCATTGACTACAAGCCTGACTCACTACTACACCTAATGATTGCTCACTACACTTCCTCAACTCAACCTAAATTGTCGAAAAACAAGTCAAATAAGTTTAAAAAATAATGGTCAGATTTCTTACAGGGGAAATTCTAGTGTTTCATACAATACTGAACCTTTTGTAGGAAACTTAAGCTCAAGACAACAATAAAATAATCACTCATACTATGATGCATTACAAAATTATGCTTTTGGTCAATCCTAATAGCTATGTACTTCTACCATGCATATTCCCCAACATCTGTCAATATTTCCTAGCCCATCAAGCAGGCCTACAACACCGTTGGCCCATTTTAGCATCATCCCAATAGCCTTACGCAAGTTCTAACACTGCTCAACATCTTTAGAGAGCTATCTAGCAGCTTTAGTAGGCTCTAACAACCTAATTGTAAGTTGTTAGTTGTTTTTTCTTAGGCAAAATATATACAGTCTGCAGACCATATCTGCAGACCTTTGCAATAGAAGAGGTGGACCAAACGTATGAAGTCTAAAAGAATAAGATTGTTTATTTTTTAACATCTGCATGGTGCTAGAATAAACTAAAATCTAATTAAACTGATCTTTTAAAAAAATTAAAAGAGTTTTTCAATAATTTTATGACTTTATTATAGATAATTAACAAATATATATCAACTTTTATGTATTATTGTATAAAAAGTGAAAATAAAATCGTACAAATTAACGTATATATTTGATAAAAACCAACAAGCTTTGGTCGTAAAGTTATACATTGTAATTAGGGATAAAAGAATTTAATACATAAAATGGATGGAAATTAACTTTTATTTTAAATGAAATTTTTCAAAATTTCATTTTACTTTTTCAATTAAATCAATTAAAAGCTGAGCATGAATATTTTTTTTCAACAAATGAATGATATTGCATTAAATGATGTTTTATAAAATTTGGCACAAAAAATATATAACAATATTATGATTTTATTCATATCTATATAAACAGCTCCAATTACCATTATTGTAATTAAATCTTTATTTATAAATTTATCACAAAAGTTATGATTGTTTCGTTGAACCTTTTTTCTTCAAGTGTACTAACTTTTTATTAAAAATGGTTTATCATAGATAAATTCGGTATAAATCTAAGTTTAAAAAAACATATATATATATATATATGTGTGTGTGTGTGTGTGTGTGTGTATGTGTATGTGTTTAGGCTAGAAGATGTTTGAAGAGGTTTGAAGACTCTAGTCCATATTTACGCCAAGAAAAGGATCCGCATATAATTTTAGGTATTGAGTCTTCAAAAAAATAAACACTCTGCGAACCTAATGTATGTGTGCGGTCTGTGCGGCATAGATAGAGGAGGCCAAGAAGATTTGCAGACAAAAAACAAACACCTAAGTGTTTGCTTCCCAAAAAGCCCACATTTCTCATATGCCTTCTAATATCATCTAAAATCAATTTCAATAAGCTCCAAATTAGCCTTCTAACTAATATTTTGGAGGTCATGCAACTAAATATTATGGAAATAAGCAAACTATAGATCTAGCTTACATTTTCAGTATATGTCACACCCCAAAACCGAGAACGGCGGAAACGTTCTGGGGCGGAGGACGTCATGTAATGTATCACAACAATGCAAAGTAGTAAACAAGCAACAACATCATCCATTGCATTAATAGTAAAATTTTAATTACATTTGAGTTCTTTCATAGTATAATTCTACAAAATGAATATTCAAAAATAAAAGACGAGTCTTGATTTATCTGTCTTCACAGAACCTGGTAGTCGTACCTGTCTATCCGTATCCTGGGAATACAAGTTATTTTGAAAGCGAGTATCAGCAATAATGCTGGTGAATTCATAAGTATTTATGTGACTTTGATTTGTAAAGCTGTAATTGAAAGACCTGTAAATGTTTTTGAAGGAAAGTTTGTACCAATGAACATGTTTGTAAATATCTGTAAACATTTGAAAACTCTAGAAAATCCCATATTTTCTACTAGTATAAAATGTAGCCTTCTACCAAGACCCAACTGTTTTGAATGTTTGCTTCAGAATTCCAATATTTGTTTGTAAGTGAGTGGTAGTTTAAAAGTCCCAAGATGAACTACCATGATGTTTTTCATGTCGTAAAATACTAGATTTGTGTACAGTTATAATCGCTAAGATATATGAAAACTCCGTAAATCAACGTGTTTTTAATACTTCATGTGAGTTTTATAACCATACTATTGACACTGATGGCCTGTAACAACGTTCTTCAGGCGTTGGAATGTTATGACATTTGTCACCCCAGACCTGCCGGTCTAACTGTAGCTAACAGTTTAGGTGTGGGATTGTCAATCCCGTATAGATCTATACACAAGTATCACGCTCCCCCTCCAAGGGATTATGATATATAATACAGGACTTAAAATGCATACTCGAACGTACGTGAAGCTGAAATGTCTCACAATTCTTAGGACTAAATAGATTTACGTATGAAAGTCCATTTTGTTTTTGTATATGAATATACCTTCTTGATATGGTACTTGTAGTATATAAAATGTTATGAATATCTAGTATACTATCTCATGTAATTGTATTCCTTGAAATGGCATGTCTTGAAGTTGTAAGCTTCTGTAATTGTATGTCTTAAGATTGTGTGCCTTTTTAATCGTATATAATTGTATCTCTTCGCATAGTATGTAATGTATTTGTATTGACTCATGAATAGACTGAATCTTGTATAACTCCTGGTACTTGGAATGGTAAATCGTATGTCTTAACTATACCTATTATAGTTATTGATAATGTGTGTGTATAATTCGAAATATGCCTTTGCTACTCAAAGGTACTGAACGAACTGACGGAAACTTTTATGTCTATATATGTACATATATATAACTAATATTTAGACGACATTCAGACGGATAACGGATGCCCTAAGGCCACATCCCAACGAGGAAAAGGAAATAAAGCGAGCTAGCCGTCCTAAGTCCTTCAAACATTACTTATATAAGTATACACGTATAGGCAAGCACAAAAATATAAAAGAAGTTTTGTAAAACCTTTGAAAAGTTTAATAAATAAGAAAATGATGACTTGATATCAGTTTATAAAATGATTTGAAAGTAGTTTGTTTGATAAGAACAGTTTTAAACATAGGAAGACCTTTGTTAGAAACATGATTCTAACAGTGTTTGAAAGGAATCATAAATTATATAAGACAGTTTGATAAAGAGTTTTTAACATGTATAAATGTTTGTCGTAAACTATTATAGTTTTTCCAAAGGTTCGTTTCGTTTGTATAGTAACCCTAGTGTAATGCTCACTTGTTATGAAATGTGTAACTTTTTTGTGGTGACATAAATGAACACCTGTACTCAAGGTATAAATAAACTGTTTGATTCGTATACGTATAACAACATATTTAATTTCAATATATATCAGACGATATCTTGTTATGTTTTCCGTACGAAAGATTCCATATAATGGTTGTGAATCACATATGATTTACTTGATAAAAATGAGTATTTTGTGAAACTTTGAGTTACACAAGATAATAATCATGTGTTTACTTGTATTCCCCCCCCCCCCCCCCTTAAAAGTGTATATTAAAACAATATTGATAACACATTTAAAAATGTAGATTATAGGGGTATGAACTCACAGAAGAAAGTGCGTGATTTGAAGAAAACGAGATTTTCCCGGGCGGCACCTCGACTGGAGAGTGACGAGATTCTCGGGAATCTCGGGGCTTCAGACTTTCGTCGGGACTCGAGTGCGGAAATCGAGGTCGTCGGGACAGCTTCTAGTGCTTGGAAGTGTGTGAGAGTAATTGGAGATTTGAGAAAGTGTGTCTAAAACTCAAAGCTTATGCCATCTATTTATAGTGCTGGGGGCGTGAGTACGCGGGGCGTACTCACTTACGCAGCGCGTACCTCGTTACGCTGGGCTTAAGAATGCGTCATGGCTTACGACTCCTGGCTAGCTAAGCGTAGAGTGGGCGGGCCGATGGGACTCGACTTTGGGCCTAGTACGCGGGGCGTACTCCCAGAGAACGCGGGGCGTAATCCGGCCAGTCCTCTTCTAAATTCCGTAACTTTCGCGTACAAGCTCTGTTTTTGACGTTCTTTATATCCACGCGAAGGTGAGAAAATACTCCACAACTTTCACTTAGACTCCGTCGGCTAATTTTGACTTTATTTTTAATTATATTTTAATTAATAGGTCGGGACACGATAACTTCATTAAAAATCCGTAACTTCTTTATCCGAAGTCCGTTTTCGTCACACTTTTTATTGTTATACTCCTATTGTCGGGCTCTCCGACTTTCG
Organism: Lactuca saligna; assembly: GCF_052625555.1. NCBI lineage: Eukaryota > Viridiplantae > Streptophyta > Magnoliopsida > Asterales > Asteraceae > Lactuca > Lactuca saligna. The sequence goes on from NC_136424.1 coordinate 54,239,965, forward strand.
TTTAGGTTGTGTCGGCTAAAGATCGCTCGATCTCTGTTTCGAGTTTTTAGCTGTCTACTGCTAGGTTAGAAACTTCGGAAAATCATAACTTTCTCATACGAAGTCAGAATTGGGCGTTCTTTTATGCATGATCACGGTTTAACGTAATCTACGTCTTTTGTTTAGATACTTAAGGCTAAAAACTATTGTATCGAAACTTTGCGTTTTACATCTACCAGCGTTGCCGGTTCTCGACGTGAATATTTGATTGGTCATAACTTCTTCGTTATAACTCGGATTTTAGTGTTCTTTATATGCACGAAAACTTTGATACGAGTCCTACCACTTTATTCACCCCAAATATGATTTTAGGGAAGTTAAATTTTGGCTTAAATTTGACTGGCGTTACATTTTATTGTCTCAAAATATCGGGTTGTCACATCATCCCCCTGTTAAAGGGAATTTCGTCCTGAAATTCGAGTTTTAAGTAGTATTAACAATCATGCTACCAATGGGAGTTCTATTTGATACTCGTGTTCTTAAGCAAACATTCGTCTTCGCCTGGCATTCCAGTGAATCTTTCACTAATGGGATACGACTTTGCTTCTTTCGTTTGACTTCACTAGTATGATATCATTTCCCTTTCGAAGGTGTGTTGTGTGTTTCCGTGTTCGGTGAGGGTATTACACCTTGTCCCCTACAAGTAGTGTCTCCAGATCTTCAGAGTAATCAACGCTGCTCCTGAATCAAGGTCATGTGTTGAACAATCAAATTCTTGGGTCTTAAACTGTCTTGAGGTATAGGTAGTGATCTTTCCCCTTGCATAATAACACAACCAAGCCCTTGGTTAGATGTATCGCATTACACCATGCAATATTCTATCCCCTTTTTGGGAGGGATAATATTGGTGTGATGCATCAGACTTACTTTAGCGTTTGGAACGCTCTTTCTTGTTTACAGACGAATCCGGTGCTCTTCCAAGTGAGAAATTTGTCCTAAAGAATCCCATTCTGAGGAGTTTGTTAAGCTCATTAGGAAGTTCTTGCACCTCGGTTGGAGCTAGACAATAAGGTGATTTGGCTACTGGAACTAAGTTGATTCTGAGTTTGACTTGACGCCGTGTTGGTAGTCTCGGTTGTCCTTCCGGAAAGGTGTCGGGGAAAGTCGCGTACTTCTTGGATGTTCTGAATGTCCTTCATTTCTTGGCACGTCTTGGCGATGTGTGCAAGGAATACATGATATTCCTTTTGTAAGCATTTCTGAGCTTGCATACACGAATTTGATGAGAGGGTCCGTACTTGATTTGTCGCTGTAAATAACTTGAGCTTCGTTGTTTTAGGGAGGTTAGGACGAACTGCTTATCATAGCACCTGATGTCGGTTCAATGTAGACTTAACCAACTCTTGCTGATCATGATGTTGAAACCTTGCGGTGGATTAGCTGTCGTGAATATCTAATAGAAGTATGACTACTCATGAATTAGGGGAAAAGGATAGGTATTTCTAAGTTTATTTTTACGGACGCACGATCACTCGCAGTCTTGGGTAGTCTCCGTCTTGAAGTTCATAGTAGAACTCATACCTGGTTCATCCATCACAGTCTCGGTTATACGAGTCGTTTATAATTAAGGTTGAAAAGGTAGTCAAATAAATGATTCTTCTTTAAGCCCTCATCCCCTCGAGGAAAAAGAAGTTAAAGTGGAATTGTCAATTCCAAACTTGTAGGACCTTGATTATATATCACCCCTATGTATACGTTCATCAGCGAAGTTCAACCGTATGGACTCTTTGGATTTGAACTTGGCGTACTGTACAAGTGGTAATTCGGAGATTCCTTTAGACAAGAAAAGAACTGTGAGGTATTCTATACATGGGTACTTTGGTGTTTCTGGATGATGGTTTCGCTAGAAAGACGTTTTCGGAGAAGGAGATGTACGTATGAAGCTGTTTTTGTGAGGATCAAATTGAATCAAGTCGTAAGATAATGTTGGAGTCATAAGGAAACTTAAAGACATTTGATTTGAATATGAAACGTTTACAGACAAAACACAACCGTGCAACCATCAACAGAGTCACAGTACTTTAGACTACTACAAGTCTATTGTCGTGAATAAGGTATACTATAAATGGAAAGTATACACAGTATGAGCATCCCTATACCGACGGGATCCCGCAAAGGATAAGACTCTGATTTGTGCTAGTTTTGGATGGTTTATAAGCCTGTTACAATGAAATGCCTAAATTACATTAACGTGGGTTCGTAGTAGGTTCTCCTGCAGCTGTGACCCTGAGAACCCTACCTTCTGCGCCAGAGTCCTTTGTTATAGGACAATCCTTCTTGAGATGTCCTATCTCCCCGTATTGGTGGCATGACTGGCTAGTACTTAGCCTTGGTGGCGAGAGTGAGGTGTTTAGCCATAGTTATGTGGACACGAGTGCCTTCCTCATTACACCACCTTGGAAACTGCTTCCTAAAGCGTTCTGCATGAGTTGCCATTTGTTGCTGCGGTATGCAAGTCTTTGGGATCTCTTGAGCTCCTTTAGGGCTTGACGATATCGCCTCTTCCTTTTGGTCTTATGGCTTCGTGAGTCTATGACTGTTTCCATTTGTTGTGTTGTGTAAGGAAAGTTGTCACTGCAGCTGCTACTGCAACTTGAAATGAAGCGGCATCGATATGGAGGATAGGGTTTTCGTTGCTCGGCGTATCGTTTCCGGATGACGACATGATTTTTGTAATACGAAAGATGAAGATTTTTGTGAGCGATTCTGGTTGACTCTAGACATACTTCGATTGCTTTAAGTAAAGAGTACAAGTATGTTCTCGAAAGTTTTTCATGCATCCCTATGATGCAGTACTAGTACGGATTTGAAGTATGTTCATGATGGTTTGATCTACATCCCCATGATGCAATCATAGTATAGAGTAGAAGTATGTTTGTAGAATGGTCTTTTTAAGACGTTTGTCGTTCAAGCCGAGGTATCGTTGGTTGGTGGATAACATGATCCAACCACTAGAAGGGACATGGAAATGCCTCCGGAGTTAAATTACTATAGTCCAATGACTTTACTAAAGCATATTAACGAAGGTATGATGAGGATTTTTGAACAAAAGGTGACACGGGAGTTAGCCGACTGTCAATATCATCGATGCTTTACGATGTAATAAGCTTAGAAAAAATTTGACTTTGAAGAAGGTCTTACATCATATCCAGAGTAGAATGGTTTAGGCCGCATAAAGGCCTAACTAACAGTACTTACAATACAAGATAGTTTCATAGAAAATGCTGCATCGGGCATAGACAGAAAATAATTCTTTTAACAAGGGAAATTAAAGTAAGGCATCTACTTTTGGCGACGGTCATCCCTGTGGTGGACTCTCAGCTCAGTTAGTTGACGTTCCATATCAAGTAGGTGTCCTTCGTATACCCTTATGAGTTCTATGACTTTGGCTTGTGTTTCAGCTAATGCTTGCAGCAGGGTCTCATGGTCTCTCTTAGTTCTCTCACGATTGTTTTCAAGATGATTGGTGTAGGTGGTGTGCATTCTTGCGTTGGTATTTATCCTCTTTGATACAATGGAGAGTCGTCCTGCCTTGAAGTTCGTTTCGACCAACTCTGCGGATCCGGATTGTTAGAACTTTGTCTGCTGAGCTCCCTTCGCTTAAGTTGTAGTAGCTTCGGTCTCCTTTTGACGACATAGGTCGATCTTGCTCTTCGCTCCATGTTTCCAAGTATTCTTCCTAAGGAGGCATCGGGCCATGAAGAGCTAGACGAGGGTTAGGGTTTGAATTCGGAGCTACTGGGGGTAGGTTCTCCTTCTCGAGTTCAGAGTTATCATCATCCGAAAGATCTTCAGTATGGTGATCATTCAAAAGGGATTGGATGATCATTCTCTGGTTCTTCTCTGAACCATCCAGCACTACCTTTGTTCGGGAAGTATGAGTTGTCGTGGGGATGGGGTCCAGCTATGTTATCTATACGGTAATTTGGGGTATAAGAATCTAACACATAAGTAGTTTATAGAATACACAAAATACGCCTATAGTATTTTAGGTTTACGTTCTATTGTTCCCATTGTGGTATTGTGGGTAAGTTTTTAGACTTGTTGCAACTCACAACCACACTTAGGCACATGCTAGTCAACCCTTGGAAAATATAGTTGATCAGGCTATATCATCCCAGTTTTGACTATATGTCTCTAAGTCTACTTGTGCTGCCCAACAATCGTAATACTTTTGTTCTGTCTTAGTGATACTGATGAATGTAAACATTTATAATTCAAATACTTTATTACTTAAAAGTATAGACTCTTTATCAGAGTAATTTAATCCCTATTGCATTTATAGTTTGTATATCTTTTATGGGTTGATATACTTAATTCACTATAAACAATGCTCTGATACAAATCTGTCACACCCCAAAACCGAGAACGGCGGAAACGTTCTGGGGCGGAGGACGTCATGTAATGTATCACAACAATGCAAAGTAGTAAACAAGCAACAACATCATCCATTGCATTAATAGTAAAATTTTAATTACATTTGAGTTCTTTCATAGTATAATTCTACAAAATGAATATTCAAAAATAAAAGACGAGTCTTGATTTCTCTGTCTTCACAGAACCTGGTAGTCGTACCTGTCTATCTGTATCCTGGGAATACAAGTTATTTTGAAAGCGAGTATCAGCAATAATGCTGGTGAATTCATAAGTATTTATGTGACTTTGATTTGTAAAGCTGTAATTGAAAGACCTGTAAATGTTTTTGAAGGAAAGTTTGTACCAATGAACATGTTTGTAAATATCTGTAAACATTTGAAAACTCTAGAAAATCCCATATTTTCTACTAGTATAAAATGTAGCCTTCTACCAAGACCCGACTGTTTTGAATGTTTGCTTCAGAATTCCAATATTTGTTTGTAAGTGAGTGGTAGTTTAAAAGTCCCAAGATGAACTACCATGATGTTTTTCATGTCATAAAATACTAGATTTGTGTACAGTTATAATCGCTAAGATATATGAAAACTCCGTAAATCAATGTGTTTTTAATACTTCATGTGAGTTTTATAACCATACTATTGACACTGATGGCCTGTAACAACGTTCTTCAGGCGTTGGAATGTTATGACATTTGTCACCCCAGACCTGCCGGTCTAACTATAGCTAACAGTTTAGGTGCGGGATTGTCAATCCCGTATAGATCTATACACAAGTATCACGCTCCCCCTCCAAGGGATTATGGTATATAATACAGGACTTAAAATGCATACTCGAACGTACGTGAAGCTGAAATGTCTCACAATTCTTAGTACTAAATAGATTTACGTATGAAAGTCCATTTTGTTTTTGTATATGAATATACCTTCTTGATATGGTACTTGTAGTATATAAAATGTTATGAATATCTAGTATACTATCTCATGTAATTGTATTCCTTGAAATGGTATGTCTTGAAGTTGTAAGCTTCTGTAATTGTATGTCTTAAGATTGTATGCCTTTTTAATCGTATATAATTGTATCTCTTCGCATAGTATGTAATGTATTTGTATTGACTCATGAATAGACTGAATCTTGTATAACTCCTGGTACTTGGAATGGTAAATCGTATGTCTTAACTATACCTATTATAGTTATTGATAATGTGTGTGTATAATTCGAAATATGCCTTTGCTACTCAAAGGTACTGAACGAACTGACGGAAACTTTTATGTCTATATATGTACATATATATAACTAATATGTAGACGACATTCAGACGGATAACGGATGCCCTAAGGCCACATCCCAACGAGGAAAAGGAAATAAAGCGAGCTAGCCGTCCTAAGTCCTTCAAACATTACTTATATAAGTATACACGTATAGGCAAGCACAAAAATATAAAAGAAGTTTTGTAAAACCTTTGAAAAGTTTAATAAATAAGAAAATGATGACTTGATATCAGTTTATAAAATGATTTGAAAGTAGTTTGTTTGATAAGAACAGTTCTAAATATAGGAAGACCTTTGTTAGAAACATGATTCTAACAGTGTTTGAAAGGAATCATAAATTATATAAGACAGTTTGATAAAGAGTTTTTAACATGTATAAATGTTTGTCGTAAACTATTATAGTTTTTCCAAAGGTTCGTTTCGTTTGTATAGTAACCTTAGTGTAATGCTCACTTGTTATGAAATGTGTAACTTTTTTGTGGTGACATAAATGAACACCTGTACTCAAGGTATAAATAAACTGTTTGATTCGTATACGTATAACAACATATTTAATTTCAATATATATCAGACGATATCTTGTTATGTTTTCCGTACGAAAGATTCCATATAATGGTTGTGAATCAAATATGATTTACTTGATAAAAATGAGTATTTTGTGAAAGTTTGAGTTACACAAGATAATAATCATGTGTTTACTTGTATTCCCCCCCTTAAAAGTGTATATTAAAACAATATTGATAACACATTTAAAAATGTAGATTATAGGGGTATGAACTCACAGAAGAAAGTGCATGATTTGAAGAAAACGAGATTTTCCCGGGCGGCACCTCGACCAGAGAGTGACGAGATTCTCAGGAATCTCGGGGCTTCGGACTTTCGTCGGGACTCGAGTGCGGAAATCAAGGTCGTCGGGACAGCTTCTAGTGCTTGGAAGTGTGTGAGAGTAATTGGAGATTTGAGAAAGTGTGTCTAAAACTCGAAGCTTATGCCATCTATTTATAGTGCTGGGGGCGTGAGTATGCGGGGCGTAATTTTGGAGTATGCGGGGCTTACTCACTTACGCAGCGCGTACCTCGTTACGCTAGGCGTAAGAATGCGTCATGGCTTACGACTCCTGGCTAGCTAAGCATAGAGTGGGCGGGCCGATGGGACTCGACTCTGGGTCTAGTACGCGGGGCGTACTCCCAGAGAACGCGGGGTGTAATCCGACCTGTCCTCTTCTAAATTCCGTAACTTTCGCGTACGAGCTCTGTTTTTGACGTTCTTTATATCCACGCGAAGGTGAGAAAATACTCCACAACTTTCACTTAGACTCCGTCGGCTAATTTTGACTTTATTTTTAATTATATTTTAATTAATAGGTCGGGACACGATAACTTCATTAAAAATCCGTAACTTCTTTATCCGAAGTCCGTTTTCGTCAGACTTTTTATTGTTATACTCCTATTGTCGGGCTCTCCAAATTTCGTTTAGGTTGTGTCGGCTAAAGATCGCTCGATCTCTGTTTCGAGTTTTTAGCTGTCTACTGCTAGGTTAGAAACTTCGGAAAATCATAACTTCCTCATACGAAGTCAGAATTGGGCGTTCTTTTTATGCATGATCATGGCTTAATGTAATCTATGTCTTTTGTTTAGATACTTAAGGCTAAAAAATATTGTATCGAAACTTTGCGTTTTACGTCTACCAGCGTTGTCGGTTCTCGATGTGAATATTTGATTGGTCATAACTTCTTCGTTATAACTCGGATTTTAGTGTTCTTTATATGTACGAAAACTTTGATACGAGTCCTACCACTTTATTTACCCCAAATATGATTTTAGGGAAGTTAAATTTTGGCTTAAATTTGACTGGCGTTACATTTTATTGTCTCAAAATATCGGGTTGTCACAGTATATGACTATTTAGCAACCGCAAGACACAAATTTCTACATGGGTTCTGGAGCAAATTCTCACATGAACTTAAACCCATGTAATATGTTTTCCCTTACTCTTAGTAACTCAAATTCTATAATGGTTATTAATGGTGTTGTATTCCTGGATAGCCTTGTTCGCGATTCTTAAGTTCAATTTTTAAAAACTAGTTTATTTTTAAAAAAATAATGTTGTTTCTAACAAAATGGTTATAAACATCTTATTTTATTTTGTAAGTTTACTACTGATAACAATGTGTTTGTCGGATTTGACCCCCCTTGGATTTTTGTTAAGGATCGTGACCATTTTCCAATGATGTGATGGTGTTGGAGACTTGTACTTTGTGCTTGCTATTGGAAATAGTTCGCAATGTCATTAACTGTTTTAGTAATATTTCTAATAATAACATGGTCCTTTTGGGTTGGCCTCATAACCCAAGTAGCAATAAAGAAATGGAGATAAATAAGTTATTACGTTATTAAGGAACTAATAAATTAATGGGAAATTATTTTGGAATTAATTAATTTTTGTTAATTAATTAAAGAGCTTGAATATTAGTTAATCCAAAAGATTAATTAGAAATTTCCAAAAGCCCTAGAGAGCTTATGGTGAGCGGTTTTTGATAGGATCCCTAATTAGGATAAGACAAGTTTGAATTATAGAAGGATTAACCTTAAGAGTTTGAATCCATTAAGGATTTTATTTACAGCCTATAAATAGAGTACTAGGGGTCAAACTTAAAAGTTGGTTTTTCCCTCTAAATTTCATCGAGTCTATCCTCTCTCTCTCTCTCTCTCCATATACTAAATTCATAACCTCTCTCTTAGGGCTAGTGAATTTCATATAAACCATAATCTAGGGTTAATCCTTTTTGCTTTTACTGTTTATGGGTATGATTATATTAGATGGGTTCTACTTTGGATCCTTTATCCATTGCACGCATTGACACATATGAGTTCCCAATCAAATATTCAAAAGGTTAATATGTTTCTTTCTAGTTTATTTTTAAAGTTCATTGCTATAACTAGTCAAACTTAGATCTTAGGGTGCATGTACACTTAGGTAAATCTTTGATTGTTTCTGCTACCTTTAGATAATGTATTGCCGCAAATAAAATCCAACAATGTTATCAGAGCCTAATTGTTTTAGTTATTTTCAAAAACTTGGTAAAAATAAAAAACAAAGAAATGTGTTTAATCAACGGATGTAGAGCGTTTGTCCGGTTTTTTTTAGATTTCGGATTCGCTTAAATTTCTAAATTCTGGCGATAGCCTCTTGTTTAAAATTTTATTTTAACTTTTTAAATCTGCATATTCAAATTTGAAATTAATTTGAAATGTTATTTCATTGGAATTTAAATATGAATATTTACTTAAGTAAATTTGAATATTATTTAAACGTTAACTAAATTTTGAATATTTATCTTGAACTTTATTTAATAAGAGAATTAAATTAGAAAGATAAGAATATAAATTTAAAATGTTTAAATTTAGTATATGGTATAATTACTATATGAATAAAAATTATACCACATGTGTCCTCACATGTTTAAGAAAAACATTATCGTCGAATCAAAACTAGACAAACTCACTCTAATACTCTATGAAAGGTGTAAGGATGTCCCTTTGATTCCGAATCAGGTCGGTTTTTAAAAGCATCATTGATTTCCACCCTCGTCGCCTTTTTATATTTTTAGAGTGGAGTTACCGAAAGGGTTCGACTGGATTTTGTTGCAATATTAAAAGTATTAATCAAGTAATAAAACAAAATTCCCATTTTATATTAAAAAGTGAGTTATGTGTTACCCATGAAAACGTACATATTTTTATATTTTAATAATGGAGCATGTGCGGTAAACCAACACGTCATTGCAAAAATATAAGTTAATATGATGTGTCACACATGGGATTATTCTGTTAATGGAGTGTATGTTGTTAATTGGCATGTCAACAGGAGAACAATTTTATATTGAGTGTCACGTGATTTTGCATGGTTGATTCACCATATATTCAATGATCTACAACATTCATGTCATTGAATTGAGATAAGCACAATCCAGATTAAAATTCCATTAAATGTCAATGAATCTCAAATGATCTAGGAGTTTCAAAAGTTTGAAACTGAAAAAGTGCATTTTCTACCTAAATAACTTAGTTGTGTGTTTACACCATCCTTATACACATCACAAAGCCAAATATGTGTCCTAGCCTAAAGTAATAGTGTATTTAAGATTAATAAGTATTTTAAGGATGAATTCAAACTAATTAAAACTCTTTCATCTTGTAGATGTCATACAACAACAATCCTCCTCCTCCCCCATCTCCCTCAAACTCAAACTTCTCACTCATCTTGATCTTCTCTAAGGAGAAATTGACCGTTTAGAACTATCTAGACTAGATTTGTACCTTGAGGATTACCCTAAGGTATGAGGGTAAAGAGTATGTCCTCGATCAAAATCTCCCTTATGTGGATGATGATTCCTCTAAAGAAGAAAGAGTTGCTTATAACAATCATGACGGTGAAACTATAAAAGTTGTTTGCATAATGTTGGAGACCATGTATCACAAACTTGAAAAACGTTTCGAGAGCCTTAGGGTGATTAAAATTAATGAGAATCTCAATGAAATGTTCCAAGAGCAAGCACGGAAAGAAAGGTTCAAGATTATTAAATCCTTGATGACTTGTAAACATCAAGATGGGAATTATGTGTGTATGCACATTCAAAAAAATGAAACTGTACACTGACAAACTAAGGAACTTGGGTTTCAAGTCTCCAAAGGAGTTGTCCATTGACATGGTCTTGAACTCGCTTTCTAATTCGTATCATCAGTTCATCATGATCTATAATATTAACAACCTTGAAAATACCCTTATGGAACTCCATGGCATGTTAAAAACTTTCGAAGCAAGCTTGGTGATGTGTATTAGAAAACGATAAACGACTCAACTGATTAAGAAAAAGCTTTAAAAGATACAAGATCTAAATAAGATCTGATTGGCTCAATATTTTGTCTGAATAGTACAAGAAAGAGTAGAAAATGATAAGCGAATGTTCGAATCGATACCTCAAATCAACATACTTACCCTATTTATAGGGTACTACAAACAACCAAAAGATACAAGGACTAAACGTGGCATAAAGAAAATACACTACCTTGTAAATAGATAACATGTTAAAAGTGCTTCTACTTTCGACACTTACATACACATAACAAAAGACATAGCTTTCGACTCTCATTGATTACTTTCGACACTATAATTTCCCCCTTAGTGAGAATGGTTGAATCATCAAGCTATCATATTTAGTGTCTGCATAAGTTCCCTATCAATATCTATGTACCATAGAATGATCTTTCTAATATCTTCCTTGTCTTCATTATCATTCTTTTTGTAATTGTTTATTCGAATTAGGAGATTTGTGTAATGAGAATTCATGTATCTTTTAAGATCAGTAATTTGAAACAAGAACTTTGTCAAATTCCCTTTCTTTTTCTTTCCTTGAAATACCATGCCAAATGGTTCATGGATTATTTCACCATCTTCAAATCTATCAATATTCATTCTTCCTTTTAACAATTATTGTGGCACTTTTGAAGTCTCGTTGACAACTGAGGCAAGATAAATATCAGTGATAGCCAAATACTCATAATAACTATCAATAAATGTCTTGATATGAGCAAACCCAAGAATAAAAGCATCCTTATTCGTCTCTGTCAATTTCGACACATCAACATTGCTCAGAATCTTTGTCACTGAAACAAGATCGTTTAAGTTCATCAAAGGAAAATCTGCCATAGTAAACTCGAACACCATGTTATTTTCCCTCATAACAACATAACGAAATTTTGTAGCAATCCTTCAAACAAATAATCATGCACAATCATCATTACTTTCATAATCTTCACTATGGACCATACTTATCCTCACTCTTTCCCAAAAATGTTGAATTCGTCTTTATCATTGAAATTATCTGAAATCTTGAATTGTGGAGATGTAAACATAGTGTGATTGATTGGAAAATCAAGCTAATTTAAATCAGAATTCTTTGTATTATAAATTGGTGCTTTCCTGAATTAATCATTTTTGTCAAGTACTGCTATCTCAATCGTTTCATAGCACGAATGTTTGTTTGAATCATGTTTGTTCAAACCAGGTGGATCGTTTTCCCTTTGCCTCAAAATCTTATTTATTTGCCTCGGTTTTTCCAGTTCAATAGTTTGTAATCTCTTCTTTTCATCATCATACTGAACAACTTCAATGATTTTTCCTTTGTCTTTTGAATCATTATTGGAAGTTTTTTTGATAAAAGCATAAATCGAACCTCCTGCACCATGATTAATCGATATCCATTTCGAATGAACTTTCGACTAATCAAAATTTGTTGTTGAATGCTCTGAGCATGGTAAGTCGATATCAAGACAATCCGAGAGATAGTTATCAGACGACCATAAAGAATATCCTCAAGTATCTAAAAAGAACTAAGGTTATGTTCTTAGTATATGGTAGTATATAAGAGTTGTGAGTTACAATTTATACAAATAAAAGTTTCAAGACTGATAGGGACAGCTCATGTTCGTAGTTAAGTTGGGTGTTCTTGCTGAATGGAGGAGCAATTACATGGAAAAGTTCTAATCAAAATACGATCGTAGACTCAACATGCAAGTCAGTGTATATTGCAGCTAGTGAAGCAATAAAGGAAGCTACAATGTTAAACAGGTTCATCAATGATCTCGGAGTGGTACCAAGCATTAAAGAGCCTTTGGAAATATTTTATGATAACAAAGGTGCAATCGCTATGACTAAGGAAACCAAGGACCATGGTAACTCAAGATGCATACTTAGTAAATACCACTATGTTCGACATAGAGTGGAAGATGGAGATATCATCATGAATAGGGTATCGTCTAGGGAGAATCCTTCTGATCCATTCACGAAGCCATTATTAAGAGAGAAACATGATGGTCATTCAAGGACCATTGGCATGAGACTAGATACTGATTTGATATAATAGTTTAGTTTCATAGTTTGAATTGTTTTGAAACATATAACAGTATGGATTGTAACCATTTAGATGATTATTTCATAGTGACTTAATGAATACCTTTTCTTTGTTATCAAAGTTGTGTTAATTCAAATATTGTATTTCACTTTTACGTGTTTTGAACCTACTTCCAAAATGTTTGAGTATATTCAAACCTCTGTTTTCGGTCACACTCTAGGAAGTGAGTGGGTGATTTAAGATTTCGATGAGTATTGGTTAATTGGCCAAGTTGAGTTGAGTATTTCAAATGAGATCGCGTTAAGACTTATGAGTACTTGAAATAGAGATTTAAGTATTACAACAACTCGCACTTAGAGATTACTTCATGGATCTAGTCATAAGTAATTCTAATGACAATATATTTTATTCTTCAAACTAGGATCATATGGGTTTTGTTTGCAAAATATGTTATGCATTGGTATGTTCCAACTTTATACGTAACTGGGTATCCTTGTGTATGATTAGATGAGTGGACAAAAACTGTATAGTCAAACTTTATTTGTTCCTTCTCGTAATAGGGAAGCGAAATCTATGGTCCTGATGTGTGTAAATTCAACTAGTTTTATCCCTACTTTTTATTAGTAATTTGAGCACACAAAGGCAGTGAACCTGTCTATAAGTGGTATAGATTGATAAGTAAGGTATCAAACTCAGGGAACGGGCAATTAAACTAATAGCTAATTTTAACTAAAACAAATAATAAAAGTAAAGGGTTTTTCTCTAGTTTTGCAAGACTAGAAACTTAAACAAACTAAATTAACTAATTAACTAAAGCAACAACTATTTACCAAATTTAATAAAGATGTTTCTATTTAGGTTCAACCAATTCACTCCTATGGTTATTTAAATTAAGGTGGATTAATTGCTATTGGTTACCAATGATAATAGTTAGGTTCATATTCATTACTCCTAACCCTTAGACAATTAACTAATTTAAGCGTTGATCAAGTGTTTAAACTAATCAATTCCCTAGATTAATTATTTGGATTAAATAAGATTTGTAATGGTTAATTAAGTTATTAATTCAATTAACCTCTTATTGATGGTTTCTCAAACAAGCTCACACATTAATCTTCCTATTTTCTTATTAATCTTAGTTTCATACTCATTACTTCCAAGCATACGTTTTAGCATTCACATAGACATATGAGGTTAACAATTAAGTGATGTTCATGCAACCTAATTGCCTTCCAATTAACAGAAAATAGTAGTGATTAATACATAAGGTTCTTTAACAAACTTAATTTAATAAATCACCAATATACAATTAAAGAAGAATTAATAATTAAACCATAGGAGTTCTTTGGTATTCCCCAAACATAAACAAAAACGAGTTTAGCTCATAGTTGTAGTAGAAACAAACACAAAAACAAAGTTTATGAAAGCAAACATGTTTAATTCCTAAGTCTAAGTGGTAGAATTAACCTAATTGCTTGAATTCTTCCAACTCTTGAAGCTTAGGGTTCCTTAGCGCCTTCTGAACCTTTTAGTCGCAGCTAATCCTTCAAAAATCGCCAGGAGTTCCGTCCCATGGGATAAGGATTCATCTTTTAAAGATATCCCAAAACAGAGGGTACTCGGCGAGTAGCAGAATCAACTCGCCGAGTAGGTCCATACTTATCCATCTTTAAATTAGCAGTCGTATTTATCTTCTGGCATATCGTCGTGTACTCGCTGAGTAGGGTCGATCTACTCACCGAGTAGGTCCTTCTTTCACTCTTTAATCTTCACTTGCTTTCCCTTTTCTCCTTTTTGCCTCCAAGCATATCTTTTGGACTGAAAACACAATTCAAAGCATTTTAAGTACCTTTTGTCCATATTATTCTCATAATTAACCAAAAATAACTAAGAATATATGTTAAACAATTAACTAATTATGCACATATCAGGTCCCCTCGATGATTTGGTGGTGACATCTGAAGTGCTTGGTTGAGCCCTGACTAAATTGATGTGTTCGATTTAGAAGTCAGAAGTGATCGTTAAAAATTGTTAATCAAGAAACAAAATGTTGAACATTGAGATTAAACTTCTTCCATGTCTCATGTTCATAGAGATATTTAGAACTAAGGAAGTTGATCACTTGTCTAAGGACTAAACTTTGGCTCTAGTAGAGTTTGGCAGTTGCATTGGATAACTACTCTTTGTTGATTGTTAGTGAAATATTTTGATCCTAAAATTTAACGACTTGACCAAGTGGGGGATGGATGGAAATAGTGACCAAGGTCATTAACTATTTCAGTAATATTTCAAACAATAGCAGAGTCTTTTTAGGTTAGTATCATGACTTAAACAACAATAAGGAAATAAAGATAAGTAAGTTATTAATTTATTAAGGAATTAATAAATTAATTTATTAAGGAATTAATATATTAATTGGAAATTATTTTGGGATTAATTAAAAATTTTTAATTAATTAAATAGCTTGAATATTAATTAATTCAATTAATTGGCATATTCCAAAAGCTTCTAACAAGCTTATGGTGGACAGTGTTGATAGGATCCCTAATAGGGATAAGGTAGGTTTGAATAAAATAAGGATTAACCTTAAGAGTTTGAATCTATTAAGGATTTTATATGTAGCCTATAAATAGATTGTTGGGGGTTAAACCCTAGAAGCTTATTTTTCATAAACCCTAATCTAGGGTTAGTCCTTTTTTTGCTTTTGGTGTTTGTGGGTCTGACTACATTAGAGGGGTTCTACTTTGGATCCTTTATCTATTGCATGCACTAGCTCCTACAAGACCCCAATGGAACTATCAAGAGGTTAGTATGTTTATTTCTTGTTGATTGTTAAATTTTGTTGCTATAACTAGTAAAACCTATATCTAAGGGTGCATGCATACTTAGGTAAGTCTTTGAATGTTTCTTCTACGTTTAGATAGTGTACTGATGCTACTAAAACCCAACACTTCCATACATCTTTACATCCCTTCATGTGATTGTTTTAAATGTTGAGTCCCCTTGATAGGTTGTTCATCGTGAACTATCTATCTTCAAGCTTTTCATATCTCGCAAGTTTATTTCATGTTCTATGATCACTTTGTCTATATGACATGCTTGTAATCTTGGAAACACTGCTTTTTACTATTTGTGTCTTTTGTTTCATAAACTACATGCTCATATGAACTTATTAATTCTGATTTATGGACTTCCCATGTTACAAATTTAATATGTTACAAATATTATGTGGTATTTCTTGATGATTTTTTTATATTTTTTGTGGGGTTTTCCTCTTCATGCAAAATCGAGGCGAGGAAGAGAATTCCTAGTAGCAATATTGAAATCGAGGAATTAAGAGGTTTTAAAGCGCTGCATAGAAAAGATGGTGATGAGTAACGAATCGGATATTTGGAAATCAAAGCTCTCTCCTAATTGGAACTTTTCTATTCATGATTTGCATGTCATAATCGATTTTAAGCTTACTGTTCCTATGCCTAATCCGAATGTTTGGTTAAGGTTGGTCCCATTGAAAATTATTGTCTTTGTGTTGGAGGGCTTGTATTGATAGGCTTCCTTCGGCTGTAGCTCTCATTCGAGGGGGTATTTTTGTCTCGAACATCCCGTGTCAATTCTGCAATAGTGGAATCGATGATTCCAATCATTTTTTTCTAAGTTGTCCTCGGGTGGAAGATTCTCTAAGGTGGATCTTCAATTGGTGTAGTTTCCCGAGGTGGAATTTTAATTCAGTTGGGGGGGGGGGGGGGGGGGGCTTGTGCAATTTGCTACAACTTGGGGGAGTTTTCCAAAAAAAAAAAGATTTTGTTTACCATCCTCTATGGTTTCTTATGGTGTATTTGGAAAGCAAGAAATGGTAGCATTTTTATAATCTAAGTGCTTCTCTTTCTATGTTGGCGGATAGTGTGCTCGCTATGGTGTTTAGATGGATCAAATATAGGGGTAATTACGAGAATTGTAAATGGACGATTTGGGTTTGCTCTCCCTTTGATATCATGTAATCGTTTTTGTTTGTACTTTGTTTTTTGTTTGTCTTTGTCTGACCTTGTTTCTATATAGGTTGTGGTTTTAATAAAATTTCGTCGTTTCCAAAAAAGCATGCTGATAGGATGAATGCATCATACGTACACCTCAAGCACTTTTTGTAAATATGGCCAGTGGTGGAAGCATAAATTGTTAGGAGTTTGGGTTTCAATTGCATAGAAAAACTAAGAGTCGTGAGAATACTTTCATATCAAAGTATTTCGATGGTACTCTCGAAATCTTTCGATCGGATAAAACTCAATATGTGTTTCAAGAACATAGAATGAAGATGAAAATATGAGCGTGTATGTACCAATGTAAAAACAAGAATGGCCAAATAATATCAAAAATAACCTCTTATCTGAAAACTGCCAAATTGGTAGTTACAGGAAATATCCCTTGTGTGAAAACAGACATAAAAATGTAACTAAACTACCTTAAAATTGGATCTAGAACTAGGGTAAAAAAATTGGGTCTGCCCCTTGGACCCCAACCAAGGACCCTTCCTCTTGGACCTCGCCTAAGGGTTACCACTTCTTGGACCTTGCTACCAGGGGAACTGCCCCGAACCCCTATTGGTTCATGAGTTTCTCCCATAAATGACAATGTATTTTGAATCTTAAATGAACTCAAACAAGTGTGCGTTTCGCACCACCCTTACTTGTTCAATGTTTAGTAACATTACATCAGTCAACAAATTAATCCATTACACTTAAATAATATTAGTGATACAAACCACCAACATAAATTCAAGGTTGCAATAGACATCACATGACTAGTTAATGCATTAAACATTGTTAATTATATGTAACATGCCATTATTGTTTGAGACTTGCATCATTCAACATGCTACCTTTTTAACTATTATTGGGAAATTTTCATTTATATCCTTGTAAGCTTTTATAGTTATCGATATTTCCTTGTAAAACTTCAAATTGCATGTATGTTCTTATAAAACCCAAAATCTCACACATATAACCAAATATTTAATTTAATCATAATTAATATATTTAAAACTTATGAACATTATATTTTATTTGATTTTTATTATAAAAAAAATAATTAAGTTGTAATATTACAATATTAACATTCTCCCAAAAATTACAATCATATGGATACATTTGGATGTAGTCGAAGCAAGTTTCGTGTAACTGAAAAACCAAAAATCCAGGAGTTTAGTAAAATTGTTTATGGCTAAATAATTGTAAGTCTCCCAAATCGATTGTAAAAGATAAATATATTGTTTATAATTCATTAAGAATAAACTAGTTCACGAAGATTCACAAAGATATATAAACTAAATTATCCTTAAATTTTAAACATGTTAGCCGCTCGTGGCCTCATATTCTATTTGGCCTTCGTTTTAGCCGTCTTATTATTGTTTTCGAGTGTTACATAAATACTTAAGTAAACTTTAAACGACTTCATCAATCAACTTTTTTGGTCTATTCTTTTATTATTATTATTTTCTTTGAATAATCGTTATCAATAAAATATAAAATGATATATTCAACGGTCCAATTAAATAGATACAACCATTACTCGTATTTATGTCATTGTAGCAAAAAGAAAAATTAAAATTGTATATAAATTATCATTGGTTCAAGAAGATATTACTAGTCTTTGATTGGACAACCACTTTAGTGCCTCACCCTTTAAATGGAATAATGCATTAAAGGAATGGCCTTTGCTTTTCAGGGGTTTCACCTGAAAAGGAAAAAAACATAAATCATTGAAAGCAAAACTTCATACACATCAACTCGAATTTCCACTCATTTTGATGTCTTTTCTTTTTATGGTAGTCTTTACATCACGGTTAAACATTATGGTTGGATTCTTGATCATGTTACAAAGATAAGAAATCTTGAATTTGATTTCTATTAGATGCTATCATTTTTGTAAAACTTTTTTAAAATTGAATTTGTAAGTTTATCATGGGACTAACCCATAATGGAAGGCTAATGATTGGGATTTGGAACTCTATAATGGATTAAATGTTTATGAGTGAATTCGTTTGAAATAGTCTTTAAAAGTATGTGGAAACCACTTAAGTAGAAATTTACGGAAAATGTCTAAATGCATCAAAGTAATTTTAACAAGTATAAATAGGTTGTTAAAAAAATATATGATGGCATCACAATCAATACAAGAGATTGAGTATGATAACATCATAACAAAATCTAACTATTTCAAACATCAAAGATTTTCTAAAATGCCAAACAAGCTCCTCGATCTTCAAAATACACTAACGGATTTGTACTAACCTTAGCATATATAAAATTAGTGTAGAGGTTTGGGAAGCCTATTGAGTAACATTGGGGTTAGATATTATAAACAAGTAAATAAATGAACACAAGATTTATATTTAAATATAATAACCCTATATTTCATCAAAAACTTTTTTAAACCGACAAAAAACAATCATTTTTGGGAAAAAAAAAAACATTACAAAAAATATATACATTGTTATAATATCATGAACAATGCATGATATAGAACGCTTTGTCCCAAATCCCAATGTAATCTAAAATGGCATAATCAATATGGGATATGTGCTCATATTACTCTCCAACAAGTTTATGTAAGTTATGAAAAACTTAAAGAACAATTGCATATGTATAATAATTAAGCAAAGTACTATCACCAATCAACTTTCATTAAGCTAATTATTATTACTTAAACTTAACTAAGATCTTTCTCCATTTGAGGCATCCATATGATCACCAACTAATAATGGCCAAAAAAACATAGCTGTGTAAATTATTAAAAGAAAACACATGGCCCATTTAAATGGTATTTCATCACACTTACAAACAAAAGAGTGCAAAAAGATGCCCTAGTTTGGATTTCCTTATCATAAATCCTAACTCACAATGTAACCCTAATTTAAAATTATTATCATTTATGGTCCAATCTATTGGTATTGGTGTTAAGTAAAAGTCACAAAACTTGGCTCTGAAAGGATACAAAATTTTAACACTCGTGTCTTGTATCAGAGCCTTTCAAATTAGTATTTAATTAAATCATAATCAATTTAATTACACTCAAAGTATTTTCAACCCAAAATTCAGATGTTAAAATAAATAACTTTGGTTTAAAAACCATAAACGTTTTTTATTATTATTATTAGTGTTCAACTATTTACTTCTTATGTAATAGTATTAAGATAATGCACCATGAAATATTAGGGATGCATATTACCTTTCTTCTATCACCGTATGATTTATATTTTGATGTGCTTACTAATTAACTACATACTCTTCATAAGCAAATACACACATAAAAGTATTGCATTTGACCTGAAAACGAGAAAAAAAATCAAAATTTATGTTAATGTGTGTAACCAATGTTGTTAAGAATGAGATCTTGATTGTAAAATCATCAGATTCTGCCACCAAAAAAATGATATTCATACTGATATGATGGATTTTGGAGCAACGTCAAATCTAAGATCATACACCATATACCATCCTTTCTCTATAATTTAGTCTTTATTGTATGAAACTCTCAAAATTTTGTCCTT
This sequence comes from Lactuca saligna, assembly GCF_052625555.1. Taxonomy (NCBI): domain Eukaryota; kingdom Viridiplantae; phylum Streptophyta; class Magnoliopsida; order Asterales; family Asteraceae; genus Lactuca; species Lactuca saligna. Next base: position 54,260,105 of record NC_136424.1, read on the forward strand.
CAACTAAAAAATCGAGCCTCTTAAATTTTTTTTTTTTCTTTGACTCAAAATCAAGCATCACATATTGCAAGAGACCTCACGGCTTTGTCCATTCGTCTTGAAACGGCAGAGCATCCCACGAATCCAGACAAATCATCGTAGCTTCATTTATCCATTTGTAATGTTAGATTAGTTTAATTAGTTACATGTGAAGTTTATCAACAATAGTTTAAACCTTTTATATAACATGTGAACTTGTAGATGGAGATTTATTTTTAATGATGTGCACTTATAACTTTTTCCTATGGTAAGATATTTTGATCACAATCAAATTTTACGTACGCTCGCGAGCAAAATGAAACACAAACCTCGGTAAAAATATGTTTTGCATGTAACTAATATCAACTTTTTTCCTCAAAGCTTTTTTTTACTAATACAACTTATTTTAGGATCAAAATAAGCGGTTTAAAGTGTAAACGAGTCGAGTTCAAATACTGTCAAGCTTGAAGCTCGACTCAACTAAAATACTTGAGCTTGAAGCTCGACTTGAATTGGTCTCGAGCCTAAATTTGAAGCTCAGACTCAGCTTGACTCGACTAGATTCATGAAAAATAAATTAAAATCATTAAAACTTGAATTATAATTAAAAACATTTCATGTGTTTTTATATTGTCTAAACTAACAAAATATTCACAATAACCCATCTAATGTCTATATAACATTAACTATCTATGTCATTGTGTTACATGCATCCAAAATACCAAAAAAAACATTATTCAATGAAATATAGCATGAATAATTCTACCATCGCCACATAGTCCACACCCTCGAGCATTACAGATATTTGTTCAAAATTTCTATCGACTTAAGTCCTCAACAAATTCACACGTGAGTCAAAGCCCACCATGCATAGAGAAATAAATAGTCGACTCATTCTCATTGCTAGTGTGAGTTAATCTAAACGGCTAGTGTGCGAGTTAATCGAAACTTGAGAAAAATAAAACAAAAGTTTTGTTATATTATTTATAAAAAGCCAAATAAATAAATTCAATGTGTCTTATTGGTTATCAAGGGGTTATCAGAGTACAATATACTTCAAAGAATTTATGAAGTTAGTAACTTGTATATTTACATTTTTGGGACTTTCACTCTTTTGCTTTACGTTTATATTTTAATGAAATGTTTAAGTTACCATAATATAATATGTTGAGAGAGACATCTTTTATCCTAAAACTTCTAAATGTCTATGCAATGTTATAATTAGACAGTAAAATGAAATACGTTTTCGAAATATAACTTACCGAATAAATTAGTTTGCAACAATTATGAAAAACTTTAAAACTCAAAAAGACGTGAGTTCCATTTTGGATAAACACTGTATTTCATCTTAATTGTCTTCTTTAAGATTATTGATATATCATAAGTTTGAACCACATTAAAGTTGTTTACAAGGTTTTGTTTTGAGGTATTAGTATTGGCCCCGTAATCCTATTGTTCCAACCCCTGTCATATACTTGAAACACTTTATAAAAAAAAAAAAAAAAAAAAAAAAAAAAAAAAAAAAAAAAAAGATTTAGGTCATTTTTGATCACTTAACTTTTGGTTTTGTGCTCATTTGGTTACTTAACTATTTTTAAGTTTTAAAAGGTCATCAAACTTTTGATTTTGTGCTCATTTAGTCACTTAACTTTTGGTTTGATCACATTTAGTCACTTAACTTTTAGATTTGTGCTCATTTAGTCACCTAACTTTTAAAATTGTGCTGATTTAGTCACTAAACTTTTGAAAAAATTTAAAAGTTTAGTGACTAAATGAGCATAATTTTAAAAGTTAGGTGACTAAATATGATCAAACCAAAAGTTAAGTGATTAAATGAGCACAAAACCAAAAGTTTGATGATCTTTTAAAACTTAAAAAGAATTAAGTGATCAGATGAGCACCAAACCAAAAGTTAAGTGATCAAAAATAACCTAAACCCAAAAAAAATAAAGACAATATTATTAATGATATTATACATTTTATTTATTGTGTAGTATATCTCTCATTATAAATTCTTGGCTCCGCCCTTATAAATAAAGAGCATGATGTATTTAGCATTATTGATTTTAGTAATACTTTTAATAAGTAAACAAGAGTTGTGTGAGTCACTTACGCACTATGCTTCTCATCACCAACACTAATGCATAATACATTTCTCATCTCAAATATCTTGTAGTAAACAAAATCATAAACTAACAAAAGAACCCAACAACAATATCTTTGTACCCAACATTTGATCATGTAATATTCAAAAAAAAAAACCTCAATGTAATTGACATTCTAGTTTTCACTACACTCCAAGTAATTTTATTGTTAGGTATAAATCTTCATAATACATTTTGCTATTATATACTGGAAACCAACAAATATCTTTATGATTTTATAGATTTTGACTATTAATCCCCATCTAACTATTATTCTTATCATTTTATTCAACCATAAAGCGATCTCATCGAACCAAAAACCCAAAAAGATGTCTATCTTTTAGGCTTGAAACCGAACTTTTTTTTATTTTTAGTAAAAAACCAGACCGAAATAATCTAAAAGTTGTCACTTTTAAGCTTTATATCACTTATTGAAACAAAGATTATAGAAGCAGGATCTTAACAAGAAAAAGGAACGGTCCCCAACCCACTAAGGCACTAACCTTCCACCACAAGTTCACATTCTACAACTAACCGCATTGGACCATAAGACCAACTAGGCCTGGATTTGATCATTGATGTGAAATGAAATAATTCATGATTTATGTCGTAAACTTTACAAGCAATTCTATGACCAAACTACCCCTGACCCGATGTTCTTCAAATTCATCTTTTTTTCTTCAATTCATCAAATGCATAAGAACAAACTCAACACGGTATGGAAACTATACAAATTGAACACGGTATTGGTAGAGTAAAGTGAACATAGAATTGTTTATCAGTGTTCTAAAAGCAGTGGCGGATTTAGGGGCATTCCGGGGTGGCACCGGCAACCCCTAAATTTTCCGGTCACAGTGGAAAAAATTTCGAAATTTTTAAAATTTTTTATTTTTTTTACTATCGTGCAACCCCTAATCTTCCCGTGCAACCCCTACTATGAAATCCTGCGTCCGCCCCTGTCTAAAAGGCGCGTTATGGCGTGCGCCAAGGCGTACCATTGCGTAAGGCGTGGCTTCGCCGTTACGAAAAGTTTCATAACGTTCCTCTTATGCGTGGCGCGTGCCAAAGCGTAATATGGCGTGTCATTGCACGTTATGGCGTGTTATGGAGCGTGTTTTTTCATTTGAGACACGTTTTTTTTGCTTTTTATTATGTTTTTTCTAATCGGGGGATACACGTATTGTATTTTTTTTGTTAACTTTTTGTTATTAGTTGTTGATATAACACTTCTAAAAACTAGTTATATTTAATATAAATTTATATTTATGTGGTAATATAATTATAAATTAATACAAAATCACTGCCTTATATCACGCCTTCAAAAATGTCATTGCTCGTTAAGCTTGAGGTTTGGTCATGCCGTCACGCAGGGTCGGCCTTATGTTTGATTGTGTAAAGGTATGGCTTAGGGCCCCATTTAGTTTCAAGGCTTGCGATTCTTTCTACTACAATCACACCACGAACGATTAAACTTCCCTTCTTATCTACATAGTCATACTCGATTCTATGCCTTCTACCCTTCTTCTCCGATCGTTTCTTCCACAGTTCCACTGCTCCATAGTCAATTGAATCGTTGGCTCGCTGCTAACCTGTTGGCTGTTGTTCTCGGCTTCTAGTCTCTCGCGTTTCTCCAATAATCAAGCCTCAAATTCAAAAATCTATAGTCTAAAATCAAAATCAGGTTACATGTAATTAGGCAACCAACTATTGTGTTCATCTGTTGTAATTGAATTTGAAACTGTATCGTGCTTCAATGCTTGTATTTTCCCTTTTAAGTTTTAATTTTCCTATTGTCTGATTATGTAATTGGGAATTTGGGGTTAATAACCAATTAGCTGAAACCATTAACCATTCAAACCAGTGTCGTTGTGAGCCTGTGACTAAATAGATACATTGGTGTATAAATAGAGCAAATATTAACTAATAAAATGTTGAAATCATCCATAAAGTTAATAGTTCTACACCCTGTACATAAATGTAGCTTCCCATGCTTCTTGACTACAAAAATAAAAGTGAAGTTCTCATATTAAAAAGTTATAATAAATATTTATGAAAACTTATAACATCATACATTATTAAAAGGTATTTTGTGACATCCCCAATTTCACGGCCAGAAAAGACCAATTTTGTTTATGCTTTATAAAAATCAGAATACTTCTTTCAATAAATAAGTTACGGAATTTGTTCCCAGAAAAACATGATAAATACGTTATCAAAGCATTACCGAAGAAATGTATTTTTATTCATTCTAAAACATTTGGGGTGTCATCATCAATACAGAAACATAAGCATAAACAGAACTTACATTTATTATCACTAATGATTTATATCTCTCTCAGTGTAATGTAGCTTCATATCGGCACATGTGATACAGATAAGCTTGAGTGGGTCAGGTTGGGAAGCTTGGTGAGCACATAGGGTTTTCAACCAATAATAATATAATTATTATGTTTAAACATCAAACAATCAACCCAATTACCCATCCCCATTATCTTCTTTAATCTTAAGGATCTACCCTAAGAATCCGCTATTTCTCGTTCAATCATTCCTAAGGATTGACCAAAGGAATAGCCACGAAGTCCATCGTTGTCCAAGGTTTATACAACAAGCACTAAATCCATAGCTACCAAGGTTTATACAATAGGCACTAAGTCCATAGTCGCAGGGTTTGTACATTAGGCACGAAGTCCATCGTTGCCACGGTTTACACAACGAGCACTAAGTCTGCATAGTCACCAGGTTTTAGGAACCAAGTCTGCATGAGCACCAGGGTTTAGGCACTAAGTCTGCATAATCGCCATGGTTTAGGCACCAAGTCTACATGGTTGTCAGGGTTTAGGCACTAAGTCTCCATAGTCGCCAAGGTTCTTAAATTACATCTGGTGAACATATAGTTCAAAAATATCTAATCCATACTCCTGGATTTAGTATATATGATCCATACTCCCGGATCAATAAATAATAACTATGTTTATACTCTGCTAGATGACTAGATCATCTTAAACATCGAGACCTCTCATCAATTTTTTATTCATCACACATCATGTAATTCATCTACCCATGGTTTACCCAATATATTTGTAGATATAAAATACATATACAGTTTAAATCAATTAAAACATGTATAATATGGTTCATCCATCATAGATAGCAAGTATACAGATAATATGCACACATAGAACGTAATTTATATAAAATACTTCATATGTATGTGTAAGATGAAAATAATATGCACTTACTTGTAGCGTGCTTTGATAGAATCTAACTAGAAACGGTCAACAGTTCGTGATCGTCGGGCTCGGGATGCGGAACGGCTTCAGAAAACGAGAGAGAGAAAGAAGATTTGGTGTAAGAAGTGAATGAGGTCGAACTTGCTATTTATATGATGATTTCGGCCCATTCACGTTGTGAGAATTCATTGCTCACGTCGTGAGCCATGGCTGAATCACCTCGTAGCTTTGACATCTGCGTTCTAGGCTTGAATAGTGTCCGTTTGACTCCTCACGTAGTGAGAATTCATTGCTCACGTCGTGAGCTTTTGAGCTATCGTTTCCGTATACTTATAGCTTCGAAATGTGGCGTTTTGACTCCTATCTTCGTGAGAAAAGAGGCTCACGTCGTGAGTCCAGTCAAATTAGGGTTTCTGACACGTGTCATGCTCTCAGACTGCTACATCTTCGGAAGGCCATAACTTTTGCATACGAGCTCCGTTTTTTACGTTCTTTATATCCACGCGAAGGTGGAGACGTAATCTACAACTTTCATTTAGAACTCTAAGGCTAAAAAGTATTCTATCATAAACTCACTTTTATGATTCCTGGTGTCATGCCGGTTTTGTCGCGAAACTTCGACAAGTCGTAACTTCTTTGTTATAAATCAGATTTCAGCGTTCTTTATATGTACGGAAACCTTGTGACATATACTAAAACTTAGTTAAGATTATTTATTCTAAGTAATCATCTATAAAAAAGTCATTTTTGATGATTATCATCTCTAAATTGACTAGCCTGAATCTGCGGGCATTACAATTATCTCCTCCTTAGGATGATTACATCCCGGAATCATCAACAAAACAGGGCTTGTATAATGACTCCATGCGTTGTCTCTTCATCTTAGGTAATAACCGTAAGTTCTATGTTCATTTGAATGAGTTTTTTTAACTCGTGGACTTCTAGATTGCATGTGATGCTCAATCTTGCACCTGTTCTTTATCCTATATTGGAATTTCAATCGTAACCTTCGAGTTACAAACTTGATCCTTATTGGAGACTCCTTCTTCTTCTTAAACAGACTAATCTTAAGAAAAGTTCTTTACTTTGATTATCATAACAGACCGATGGGTCATCTTCTAATGACCTCTTATCGTATGATGCAACGCTTAGACTTAGGTCTCTTAGAGTCAAATTCCAGAATGGAATATACCTTCCTTCATGTTCTATGTGATATAATCACATTTTAGCATGTAGCATTTCTAGATATAGGCTTCTTACTTAAATAATGGCCGCGATACTTCTGTTGATTGCTTCGATTATCTTTCACTTCAATCTTATGGCTTAAGTCGGATGCTACATCATTCTTGGTTCTCTGAACCACGTAACATACTCCTCTGAGTCGGACTAGATTTGATATGACCACTAGGTTCAGAATAATAATCATTTTCTTAGTCATTACCGAAACAATGGTAACGATAGATTTGAACAAAACGAAATCAATTACTAGCTTCTTGGTAACCTTGTGACTTTCCCTGATCCAAGTATGAGTCTTGTGCTTCTAGTAGTATAGGCCTCTACTACCATTCACACCTACTCATACTCGTCCCACGTATTGTCTCGCAGTTTATCCAAGCCACCATACAAGAAAATCAGATAATCATTTAACACATCCAATACCAAAACGAAGGTTTATATTATTTCTTGAAACGATTACATAGGTGCTCAAGTTCATCCCTAGACTATGCCTCTAATAGGCTACATCTCAAGATGCTATTCTATTGGCTACTTCATAACTCGACCTTCGGGTATGACTTCCTCACCCTCGATTCCTTGCGTTGTTTTCTGCTTCGTTGAGGATCATGTGGAATGCCCTTGGCCTTGGTGGCGTTTCTGGCCTTGCAGCCTCGTTTTTCTTCGGATAGTCTTTAGAAACATGCCCTTCTTTGTTACATCTGTAGCACACCCTCTTGTTGGATGTGCACTTGTTGGCATAATGCCCTATCTTTCCACATTTATAGCAAGTCACCTCCTCGCTACATTTCCCGAAGTGTTTCTTTTTACACTTCTCACACCACTTAGCTTCGCCTCCTCCCCCTCCTTCATTCTTTGAGAATTTCCTTTCTTTGTTGGATTTTAAAGATCCTTCATACTTCTTTTTCTCGCCAACTTCAGCTCTTTCCAAACCATTTTCCTTAATCTGGGTCTCAACATTCCTAGCTCCCCATATGGCGGCTTTCAAAGTGGTTGCTTTCTTGACCATTGGACCAAAGTCCGTTGGTAATCCATGGGAAAACTTCCTGACCTTGGAGAGCTCAGTTGGAACTAGGTAAGGAACAAGCTTCATTTTCTCCATAAAACTTGCAGCATACTCTGTGACACTCATTCTTCCCTTATTCGGCATATAGAATTCATTGTTGATCTCCAGAAGATCCTGCTCAGAGTAGTTCTACATTTTTAGTTGCACCAGGAAATCTTCCCAAGACATCTTGCTTGCTTCTCACTTGGGCATCGTATTAGCTAATAGCTTCCACCAGCTCAGTACTCCAGACTTTAACAGAGGAACCACAAGAGAGGTCTTCTGTATGTTGCTACACTCACAACTCTCAAACATTGTCTCCATCTCGGAGATCAAGTCCATAACTTCCACGGGTGTTAGGCTTCCAGAAAGACACGATGGTTTGGATGCCATGAAATCCTTGTATTTGCATCCATGTTCATCATTTCCTCCATTCGGTTGGTTTCTCCTAACCACTGGCGGTTCAACTTGACTAACAGTCCTACTGTAATTCCCTTCTTCTGACTATCCATCATTCAGCTCAGGCTATTCAAAAAGCATCATAGATTCATCCCAATTCTGTTGAAGTAAACGCCTTGTCTCCTCCATCTGCCGATCCAACATCATCTGGATCTTTTCTTGTACCCCGGCCATAATCATTAGCTCAGGTGCAGCTACTATTACTGGTACTTGCTCAATCACTTAGGGTTGAGGATGTTGATTGTCATTTACATTGGCATTTCTGACTCCACTTCGGGTTCTTGCCATGTCGGTCTATACACTGAATCAAACGTTCAGTGCGTAGTGGCGAGAATTAAGATAGGAAAAATTTATTTACAATAAACATATAAATCTCCTTATCACGCCAATAAATTACGTAACAGTCCTTATCACCGGTCGCTAGTCCCAACACAACTCCTAGTCACTTCCAGGGACTTTCGCAGGCACTTCAACTACCTAAACCTGCTCCATCTATTATGTCATTCAGGCACTACATTCCTGGGATCCTCGATCCCCTTCTCGACACTACAGTCCTTACAGGGTCTCACCTGTGCTACTAAAACTCACGGGCCTCGCCCACGGGTCTCACCCGCCTCTATCCTTCTAGTCTCACTTGTCTAACCACTCTCACACGGGCCTTGCCCACGGGTCTCACCCAACCATACTACTGAGAAACCCTACTCTCAGGTCTCACCTATACTGGTAGTCTCATACGGGCCTCGCCCACGGGTCTCACCCAACTACGTCCTGGAGTGGCCTCTCCCAAGGTCTCATCTTTCTAGGGCGATACAGGAAACTCCCTACTATTCTCATCCACTACCCATTCCTGATCCCTATCTGATCACTAGGAGATAAGGGCCTCGCCCCAACTCTGCTAACGGAGCTACTATGGAATGCTACGGCTTACCCGCAGTCTTACATCACCTTCCATCTGAATGCTGGTGAATGCTACGGCTGCCCTATATTCTTACATTACCTTCCACCACTGATTGCTGCTGGAGGAAGTTGCGGCTCTCCCGCCGCTCTACCATGCTTTAGCTGGGATTCCCAACCACGTACTAACCATCAAAAGTTGTACTACTTCTTTTCCTTCTCAGAGATTGCGTACTCATTCTGGACCTGCGTGCTTTTACCCTTGAATACTCGGAGGATCCTCCCCCACTTCGATCCCACTTACACCTCGCTGCTCAACGCTCGAAAAGAAATCCCAATCCTTGCTACCATTCCATAATCAATCTACTGAGGAACCCCAAGCTTACCATAGCTAGGGATCTAACCAGTCCATTTTTGAAACTATACAGCTCTGAACTAGAGAGACATACCAAGTCCCTCCCAGTCATGCTACAGATACTGCATCCTAAGTAACCTTCTCCATTAGAGAACATCCCCTAACTACCATTCAAATATCCAAGGTATGCAGATAGCATATAACTCGATCACAAGCAAGCCACACAAAATAAAATACTCATGCCGATAATGATGCAGAACCATAACAATATAATCATGCACAAATAAAAGAACTGCAAACGGAATTTGCATACCTGCAACGTCTGGCGCTGCTCGCGTCTCCAGGGTAGTCATCTGAAAATCCCTGCCTCCTACCGCAGGCGCCTCCGCGCGGCCTTGACGACCGTCTGTGATCCTCAAAGTTGCAGGGGCAGGTGCCATCTCCCGTCCTGCCAAAAACAAACTAGGGCACTGGGCCTTCTTGTGGCCCCGCTAGTTGCAGTGAAAACATATCAAATCGGATCCCTGAGTGGTGGTAGCAGTACAATCCCTGCTAAAATGACCAGTCCGACCACACTTGAAGCAGCCAAACTCACCACCGCTACCACTCCTGCACGCTCCCCCGTGCACCCTGCCACACTTCCCGCACTGGCTACGGTCCTAATAATCCCTCGATCTCAAATCCGATCCTTTGGGCCTTTTGCCCGAACCCGAAACTATCTGAATCTCAACCGTCATCCTCTTCCGGATCTGCTCCAAATCAATCTCCCTTTCTCTAGCTCGCGCGATCATATCCTCCAATGTTTTGCAGCTGGACCTGCTCACAAACTGCCTGATGTCATCCCTCAACATCTCATGGTATCGGATCTTCTTCATCTCCTCATCTGCGACATACTGCGGAACAAGAAGGGCCCTCTCCCTAAACTTGGCGGTGATCTCCGCCACAGTCTCAGTGGTCTGCATCAAATCCTGAAACTCCCGTGCCAACTGCTGCACCTCAATAATTGGCGAAAACTCCGCCCTAAACCTGGCTGAAAAATCACCCCATGTTATCGTGTCCAATGCGGCATCATAAGCCAACGCATGACCAATCTCTTCCCACCAATCCCTCGCTCTGTCCTTCAGAAGACAGGAAGCGAGTTTGACCTTGTCCCCCCTCGGGACACTGGCTCGTACGGAATCCGTTGGCAACATCAGCCAACCATCTGCTACTAGCGATGGGGTCCCTAGCCCCATGATAATCTGGTGCCCTGCAAGCCCTGAACTCTCGAAATGTCAAAGTACACGCTCCCATCAATGCCATCATCTCGGTACGGAAGGCTCCCAACCTCTCATCCAAGGTCTCCAGTATACCCTCCTTGACTGTGCCAAAGATCACAGGAGCCTGGTCTAGTATGTTGCGCGTAACCTCAACTGATATCAACTCCCTCATTCGCTCCTCGAGCTGCTCGGCTCCTGAACCCGAGCCTGATCCCTCTCCGGTGCTAGATCTGCCCACTGGTCTCTCTCGCAACGTCACCATGTTGAAACATATAACACAACCTTTATCAGAGTACTTGTCACTACTGCGAGACCAAACACACGCACTACCAGGTCCCTGATCTTGTCTCGGCCTTTCCCGAATCGAGTACGGATCCTCTGCTTTCAGTAGTACGAGCCCATACTACCTTCCAAATCTATCCGTACTTTCCTCAAGAACTGCTTCGACTCCACCAGGTCCCTTTTCTACTACTACTGCTCCCAGAACTACCTCATCCTAGGCTTGCCCTAGGGAAACCTTTGACTCAAACCAAACCAGTCCTCAGCTGTTGAAGGACTCCTTGGGATGCCAATTATCCATTACCTGGATACCATCACATGTGAGAGGCTCAGATAATCCTTCGAGTAAAAGACTCGTCCCTACAACGGTTGGACTCAAACAAGAGCTGCGCAATAGGGCCAAATCCCACACTCTAAGATTATTCAACCCTGATCACATGTGACGTGACGTATCCACCTAATGACTAACCCCCATCACTCGGAATCCCACAATGCACAAAGCAAGCAGCATTCAGACAAGGGGAAAAAATATAACCATAACATACTCAAGCAATCATAATATCATACCAAGGATCTGTACTAGCATGCAACACAAACTCATAATCTCAGGCATAACCTACACAAGCTATCCTACTACTATCGAATCAGCACTATCATGCAGCTCCAGGCACATATAACATGCACATAAGTCATCCTCCCTAGATCCTTAGTCCTAATCTAGCATGCTGTTCTATTAACCGATATTCATAACATAAACTTGTATGGGTATTTTGGGGTACTTACTTGAGCTCGGCTGATTGCATGCACCATACCCTTCTCTTATCAAAATTCTTTTCTTTCTAAATTCTTTTTGCTTTTCTAAAACTGTTTTCTTTCTCAAAACTTTCTTTTTACAATCTGTCTTTTCATTTTGAAAACCTTTATACCAATTCCTCAGTTTGAGTTCAGACACACCGGAGAGCATGTCCGAATCCCTCAAACCAAGGCTCTGATACCAACTTGTAATGACCCAAAATTCGAGACTAAAAATTTCTTTTATAAAACATTACTTAAAACATAATTATCAATCCATATCATTGATGGGTTTTAGCTATAAGAACTTTCCTATGTGCGCATGCAAAACCCTAATGCTTGTATCTAGGCTTTCTAATCAAACATGCTTTGAATCCAAGACTTCTAATGACTATTTAGGTGTAATAACAATATTGAAACAGATCTAGAATCATACCTTTGAATTCCTTGTTGATCTTGTTGTCTTGGAGCTTCTAGAGTCACAATTGTCACTCCTCTAATGGCTTACAAACACCAACTAGCAAAGAGGATGATTTGGGAGAGAGGAGAGGGGAGGAATTCGGCCAGAGTCTCTCTACTTTAGATGGGGTGTCGAATTCTCTCAGCCATAGGGTCTATTTATACTTGTAGACTCCTTAAGGGTTACAGCTTAAACCCTAATTGGATAACTTAGACTTTAAGTTAATCCATATCCTTTCCTTGATAACCCTATGGACGATTTTGGCTTATCCTAGCCTTTGAAATCGTCTAATCCTTTATCAATAAGGATTTACAGTCTAAAGTGTAACTATCAAGCAATTGACAGTTTATACCCTCTTATTTAATTAATCTCTTTAAGTCACCAAATTAACTCCAATTAATTCTATGACTTATATTAATCAAATAACAATATATTATTCTTTATATTATTCTCATAATATACTAATAATATTTACTCTCTCTTAATAAATCATCCTATCAAGTTGCTATGGTGAAGGCAACCCAAAAGGACCATGCACAATCGGGTCAAATACTATCCTAATATAGTTGCAGCCTTAAACACTATTCCAACAGTCTCCCACTTGGATAAGTCTAGTAACTATGTGCGCAGGTACATTCCGATTTGCAATCGTAGCTCTCAAAAACGCTGTCAAACTCTAATCTAATCAATCTTGTCCTTTAGATAAGGGATCGTACAGTCCTCTGTTAGATATCATGTTGTCAAACTCTGTTAGTCCGGCATTTGGTTTCTCAATTTCCGATTTATTTGACATAGAACTTAATCGAACACATCAATTCAGTTCTGACCGGGCCCGGCACATAAGTCAAATCAAATCATCGAGCGGCCGAGATATCACTTTTTCCTTCTTAGGATAAAAGTTACAAATAAACTTCGACTTATATGCATTTACTTATTCATTAACCAACTACACACAACAATGCGTTTTATAACATCGAGTTACCAATGCGTTTTATAACATCGAGTTACCAATGTGTTTTCGCATTATCAATGTACAATCAATTAACCAATAACAAACCATATATCTAGGTTTTAAGACTATATGATATTATCGTCTTGCGATCACCCAATTACTATCACATTCCATAAGGTGATTCCAGCAAGCACGAGTTTGTTCCAATGCTCAAACCTAGTTCATAAGCACGCATGAACGTTGCAACAATCTTTTGTTATGTCTAACACCATTTAGACACTCTACACACCTATTCATGACAATCTTCATTCATATCTACTTCCGACATATGAACGATTGTGGACTATTTGAACAATTCGATTATTCTTAATAAACTCAATTATTCTGGAAGTCTAAACATGCAAAGTGAAACAATAGTTAAACAATTAACATAAGACAATAACATTACTTATAAATAAAACTCCTTTATTTAATCATCAAATGTTAATTACATTTATCTATTACACGTTTCTAATACTATCTAATCTATACTAATATCATACTTTAGCCCAATACTCCTAGCATGCTGCAAATGCTTAACCCTACTCAGTCCCTTCGTAAGCGGATCTGCTGGGTTATCTTCTGATGATATTCTATTTACTACGAGTTGTCCTTCTTCTACACGATGTCTAATGAAGTGATATTTTCTGTCGATATGTCGTGATCTACCATGTTCTCTCGGTTCCTTGGTCAAGGCAACCGCTCCTTCATTATCACAGAAAATCTCCATGGGCTCCTTTATAGCAGGTACAACTCCAAGATCACCAATGAAGTTCTTTAGCCATATTGCCTCCTTCGACGCTTCGCTTGCTGCGATGTACTCTGATTCGCACGTTGAATCAGATACGGTTTCCTGCTTGAAACTCTTCCAAGTCACTGCTCCTCCATTCAGGGTAAAGACCCAGCCCGACTGCGCACGATAGTTGTCCCTGTCGGTCTGAAAACTGGCGTCACTATACCCTCGCACCTTCAAGTCATCACTCCCTCCAAGGACTAAGAACCATTCCTTCGTCTTCCGAAGGTACTTAAGGATATTCTTCACCGCAACCCAATGGGCTCTGCCAGGATTCCCTTGATATCTACTAACCATGCTCAAAGCAAAGGCTACATCGGGGCGAGTACAAGTCATAGCGTACATGATTGAGCCTACTGCGGAAGCGTATGGAACTCGGCTCATTTCAGCTATCTCCTCTTCGGTACTTGGACTTTGAGTCTTACTCAACTTGGCATTGCTTTGTATCGGTAATTCTCCCTTCTTCAAGTTTTCCATACTAAAACGTTTTAGTACCTTCTCTAAGTAAGTGTTCTGACTAAGTCCTATTAGTCTCTTACTTCTTTCTCTTACTATCCTTATTCCCAAAATATAGGAAGCCTCTCCAAGGTCCTTCATAGCGAAGCACTTCCCGAGCCAGGACTTAACTTCCTGCAGAGTTGGTATGTCGTTTCCAATGAGTAATATTTCATCGACATATAGAAAGAGAAAGCTTACTACACTCCCACTGGCTTTGACATATACACACGACTCATCTTCGCTTCGTACAATTCCAAACTCTTTGACTTTCTCATCGAAGAAAAGATTCCATCTGCGAGACGCTTGCTTAAGTCCATAAATGGACTTCTCAAGCTTACACACTCTACTCGGATGCTTCGGATCCACAAACCCCTCTGGCTGAGCCATGTAAACATCCTCAGCCAACTTCCCGTTAAGGAAAGCGGTCTTGACATCCATTTGCCAAATCTCATAATCATGAAATGCGGAAATAGCTAGCATTACTCTAATAGATTTTATCTTCGCAACTGGTGAAAAGGTCTCTTCATAGTCAACTCCGGGAGTTTGAGTAAAGCCCTTCGCAACTAATCGCGCTTTATACGTGTGTACCTTTCCATCCACGTCGGTCTTCTTCTTGAAAATCCATTTGCACCCAACGGTCTTACGTCCGGGCACATTATCAACCAAATTCCAAACTTGGTTATCATACATGGATTGGATCTCGCTATCCATTGCCTCTTTCCATTTCGCAGACTCCGGGCCTGCCATGGCTTCCTTATAGCTATTAGGTTCATCAAGATTTATTAGTGTACTATCACTAATATACGTGTCCCCTTCGGTAGTAATATGAGAACCATATAACTGGGGTTGAAGCCTAACTCTTTCGGAACGTCTAAGAGGTAATGATATGTTAATTGGTTCAACCGGAGTTTCCTCCTCGGGTTGAGTGCCAGCGGTTGAGGTTCCTTCATCTATCGACTCTTGAATCTCTTCAAGATCGATTTGCCTCCCATTGTCTCCTTGGCCTATGAGTTGTCGCTCTCGGAAAACTCCTCTCCTCGCAACAAAGACAACATTTTCCTTCAGTCTGTAGAAGAGATATCCAAAGGATTTCTGCGGGTAGCTGATGAAAATACATCGCTCACTACGAGGTTCGAGCTTGTCGTGAGTATCTCGTCTTACGAAAGCCTTGCAACCCCAAACCTTGATATGTGCTAACGAAGGAGCTTTCCCCGTCCACATCTCGTGAGGTGTTTTGGTAACCTTCTTAGTAGGGACTCGGTTAAGGATATGGGCGGCAGTCTCTAAGGCATACCCCCAAAAAGAGATAGATAGCGAAGCATGACTCATCATAGAGCGAACCATGTCCAACAAGGTTCGATTACGCCTTTCTGCCACACCATTCAATTGTGGTGTCCTAGGTGGCGTCAATTGTGAAACTATTCCACACTCCTTGAGATAATCGTGGAATTGAAGACTTAGGTACTCTCCTCCTCGATCGGATCGAAGCATCTTGATCTTCCTGCCCAATTGATTCTCGACTTCATTCTTAAACTCTTTGAACTTTTCAAAAGTTTCTGACTTTTGCTTGATTAGGTAGATATACCCATATCTACTATAGTCATCGGTAAAAGTCACGTAGAAGTGGTTACCATCCTTCGTGGTAGATCTAAATGGTCCACACACATCGGTATGTATGAGGTCCAATAGACCCTCACCCCTTTCGCACGTACCAACGAAGGGTGACTTAGTCATCTTTCCAGGTAAACAAGACTCACATGTGTCATCTTCCCTAAGGTTGAATGACTCCAACACTACATCCTTTTAGAGTTGGGCTATGTGTTTCTTGTTGACATGTCCAAGACGACAATGCCATAAGGATTCCTTATCCATACTATTGGAAGAATCCAAGTACAAAACATTGTTTCCTAAGTTATCAACAATCATAACAGTTTCATAAATTCCATTACATGGTATAGCTTCAAAGTAAAAAACACCATTTAGATAAGCTAAAATAGAACCATTCTCATTATTAAAAGAAAATCTAAAACCTTGTCTAAACAAACCATGAAAAGAAATGATGTTTCTAGCCATTTTTGGCGAATAGCAACAATTGTTCAAATCTAAACATAAACTATTCCTAAGCACTAAAGAATACACTCCAATCTTGGTCACAGGCGACGATCTTCTGTTCCCCATGATTAGATTTATTCTTCCATGCTCCACGTCTCTACTTCTTCTTAGTCCCTGCACATTAGAACAAATGTGATAACCACAACCGGTATCAAGAACCCAAGAAGTATTGTGGGAATCATTAGATTTAATTGTATATATACCTACGAAAGATGTCTTGATCTTTCCTTCCTTGATGGCTTGCAGGTACTCCGGGCAGCTTCTCTTCCAATGTCCTATCTTGTGGCAGTGGTGGCACTCTGCCTCCTTCGGATTCTTGTGGCAGTGGTGGCACTCTGCCTCCTTCGGATTAGAGCAGGGCTTAGCGGGATCAACTTTGGTCCCACTAGAAGAGGCACCATCTCGGGCTTTCACCTTGCGATGGTTCTTTGAACAAGCCTTCCTATTCTTTCCTTTTCCTTGTCCAATTGCCAAGACAGAAGCAGCGGGCGGATTGGGAATTGGTGCAACAGACTTGTCCTTGAAGTTGCTCTCAGCGACCCTCAAGAGACCTTGGAGTTTGCTTAGGGTGACCTCTTCTTTGTTCATGTGATAGGTCATCCTAAATTCATTGTAGCTCGGAGGCAAAGAGTGAAGCACCATTTCGATCGCCAAGTCTTCCCCAAATTCAACATTTAACTTGCGAAGGCGGTCGACATACCTTTGCATCTTTTGCAAGTGCACGGTAAGAGATTCTCCATGACCCATCTTAGCGGAAATCATGTTCGTGAAAATCTCATAACGCTCTTGTCTCGCGTTTTGATGGTATCGCTCCAATAAGTCTTGATGCATTTCGTACGGATACATGTCCTCGTAGGACTTTTGGAATTCGGAGTTCATAGTCGCGATCATGATGCAATGCACTTTCGTTGCATCACGCTCGTGAGTTTCGAAAGCGGTGATTTCGGCGGGAGTAGCGATTTCGGGGTTGATTTTCTCGAGCTTCTCATTGAGGACATACTCCTTATCCTCATAGCGAGCAATCGTGCAAATGTATCTTATCCATTCGCTAAAGTTCATTCCATCAAAGGTGACCTTTTGACAAAGGCTCATCAAGGTGAAAGAACTCGCAGCAGCATTGTTGGCATTCGACATCTATAATTAGAAAGGACAAAGATAGATTAGAATATGAATCCCTAATATTCACCCAATAAGCAAATTAGGGCTAGGATCCAACAACCATATTTACACATTAGAAAAGGGATGTCGTAATCTAACATGCAAACATTTTGAAGGTAAGTGAATGACGATTCACTAATTCTCCACCACGAAAAACATAACTTTAAGTCCTAAATGTATTGAGAATTCCTAGGTTCGGATGAGATTCATTGAAACTTTTCAATGGCATGTTTAAATCTCGATATGCCCCTCTTGTTTGTGATTGGGATACCGAGGATCACAAAGCGGGTATGAATTACCATGCAAATTAACATGGTGCCTTCATTGTAACGATCACCTATTCGATGTGCCGGTAAACCACACACGCTCCATCGAACTATGATAAACAATGAATCACCCTTTGCCACCTTCGCTTAGAACCAATTAGTGTGCCGGTAAACCACACACGCTCCACTAACTTCCTAGCAAGGTACAAAGTGTAATTTCATGGGATTGCATCAATTCACTTTTCCTAAAGTACCTAAGATTGGGAAATTTTAAGAAAACA
The DNA here is from genome assembly GCF_052625555.1 of Lactuca saligna. Taxonomy (NCBI): domain Eukaryota; kingdom Viridiplantae; phylum Streptophyta; class Magnoliopsida; order Asterales; family Asteraceae; genus Lactuca; species Lactuca saligna. Next base: position 54,278,372 of record NC_136424.1, read on the forward strand.
TTTAGTTACTTTCTATTTCTTATTATACTTTTAATGAGAGGATGAGGTTGCCCTATCCTACCCGTTCGGCTAACGACCCTCCACCAATCAAGCGAGCGGTGGGTGTGAGTGTACACCCATTAAGCGCCATTTTATAGGCCGCAACCTTATACCCACCTTATAGACCGGCTTCGTTAATGAGGCCTACTAATGGTAAGACTAGCATTTAAGTTATACATATATATATATATATATATATATATATATATATATATATATATATATATATATATATATATATATTAATCTTGTAATATTATACTAGTATAGGGTTGTATTTTAAACTTGTAAAATTCTAGGGTTTGAAATTTAAATTGTCTAAATTAAACTTTTAATCACAAAACATAAATTTCAAAACTTGAGGACAAGTTTTAAACATTTAAAACATAAAGGATCAAATAACAAATAATCTAATCACATAATTATCCATATTTGATTAATAATTATCATATAAGGAAATCAAATATTTTATTAATTGATAATTATCTTTAATTAGATCAAAAATATAGTCATATATATCGCAAAATCGGATTAGGGTTGATCTAATATGATTAAGGTAAGTTTCCATAAGATAAATATGAAAAAATCCCGTTTTTGGCTAATCCTGACGCTCGGACTCGCCGAGTACACAAAGGGACTCGCCGAGTCAGGCCCACTCGCCGAGTCCACTTTGGAACTCGCCGAGTCCATGACTTAGAAACATGAAAATCAAATTTTTCAGTTTAGTTTCATACAATGAAGCAATAATTCAATGAAAACCAAGCTAGTCTCTGATACCACTGATGGGTTTTAGCCATAAGAACTTTCCTATGTGCGCATGCAAAACCCTAATGCTTGGATCTAGGCTTTCTAATCAAACGTGCTTTGAATCCAAGACTTCTAATGACTATTTAGGTGTAATAACAATATTGAAACAGATCTAGAATCATACCTTTGAATTCCTTGTTGATCTTGTTGTCTTGGAGCTTCTAGAGTCACAATTGTCACTCCTCTAATGGCTTACAAACACCAACTAGCAAAGAGGATGATTTGGGAGAGAGGAGAGGGGAGGAATTCAGCCAGAGTCTCTCTACTTTAGATGGGGTGTCGAATTCTCTCAGCCATAGGGTCTATTTATACTTGTAGACTCCTTAAGGGTTACAGCTTAAACCCTAATTGGATAACTTAGACTTTAAGTTAATCCATATCCTTTCCTTGATAACCCTATGGATGATTTCGGCTTATCCTAGCCTTAGAAATCATCCAATCCTTTATCAATAAGGATTTACAGTCTAAAGTGTAACTATCAAGCAATTGACAGTTTATACCCTCTTATTTAATTAATCTCTTTAAGTCACCAAATTAACTCCAATTAATTCTATGACTTATATTAATCAAATAACAATATATTATTCTTTATATTATTCTCATAATATACTAATAATATTTACTCTCTCTTAATAAATCATCCTATCAAGTTGCTATGGTGAAGGCAACCCAAAAGGACCATGCACAATCGGGTCAAATACTTGCCTAATACAGTTGCAGCCTTAGACACTATTCCAACAATCATAACCAGAGTATTAATTTCCAAAACACATATTCATTATCAGAGTAAAACATGCCCAGGCTGTCTAAACTATGGTGTGTGCCATGCGATCACCCCGAGCTCTTCCCTCCGTTACCGGAAGTACCTGAAACCAAAACTGAAAACCGTAAGCACGAAGCTTAGTGAGTTCCCCACCCTACCACATACCATGCATAACCACATACTGCACATATTGGGTCACGCCCGCTATTTTGAGCTTCGCCCACTACCTCGGGCCTCGCCCGCTGCAACGGCCCCGCCGTTCCAGGCCTCGCCTGGCTTCGAGCCCCGCTCGGATACAGATCTGTTTAACTTAGGCCTCGCCTGTCACTGGGCCCCGCCCGCTAACATATAATAGCACATAAGCATATAACAACACATAAGCTAACATATACTCACAAATCCTATCCTGAGGCTTCGCCTATCTTGGGCGTCTCCCTTGTCCTGCTACAGATGAGTCATGGAACCCCGTCCACGCCCTTACTGATAGTGAGATACAGGCCCAACCCACACTCACCCTTTCCCTAACTTGGGCCTCGCCCCTGTTCTACTACTAATGAGATGTGGAACACCATCCACACTCTGCTATTGGTGAGATACGAGACCTCGCCCACACTCACCTCCCTACTAGGCACATACATGTATCACAAAGACAACAAGTATAAACTATCATATAAACCATTCCTTGGGCACCCGCCCGCTATCATTGGACCTCGTCCTGAATATCATACTAGCATACTGTGCCTAGGGCTAACCCCCAGGTCTTCCTACTCGTATCTACATGGGCCGACATTGTGGCCTTAGACCCATTCACACAAAGGGAAACTCACCTGCACTTGATGAACTTGCTGATAACCCCTCTAGCTGCTGCCCGACAACTCGTTGAACTCCTGCTCCACTAGCTCCCCGAGCTGCCAATATCAATGCAACATTTAGTCTAATTGTCCCCTAAAAGTCAACTAAGTCAAATCTGGTGAACGACAAAGTCTTGGTCAAGGTCAACCTTACTCGCCGAGTCTGCCTACTGACTTGCCGAGTTCACCGATTTCCGAGTCCTGACCTGTCCAACTCACTGAGTCCCCACTCAACTCACTGATCTAAGTCTTAACTCAAAAGGGTTTGGGATTTCGCGACTTGACTCATCGAGTCCAAGAACAGACTCACCGATTCCAAGGCAATCTTCAACAAACTCGCCGAGTTGTTCTTCCAATTCGCCGAGTTCCTGCCCAACTTCATCCAACTCGCCTAGTCCACCCATGTGACTCGCCGAGTTGCACCAGTTCTTAATCCATACAGTGGCTTTTCGAGCCATGTAGGGGCTCCAACTCATAGATCCATACTCCTAAAGCTCAATCCTCATATAAAGTTGCAAATTTTACGTATAACTAAAGAGATCAAGGCTCAAAACACTCTAGGGCTAGGTTTAGGGACAAAAGGGCTTCACCAACTACTCATCTTCTGATGTTTTATGACATATTGGACCATCCCAACACTAGATCTGAAGTGGAAACAACATATCTAGGCCTTAAACTCGAATTGGGTCTCAAAACAACCATAAAACCCCCCAAATCTCATGACAAAAGTATATCTAGATGCAAAGGAGGGGAGATAGCAGCTTATTACCTCCAAGATGAACACAAACTGAAGTAGATCCTGGATTTTTACCTCCCCTTTGAAGCAACCTTCTTGATCTTCAAGTTCCTTTCCAAAGTTTCTTTCCTCCAAAGCTATTTCTTTCAAATGATGGAAGCTCACATGAAATCTAGGGTTTACAGGTTCTCTAAGATGATAAGGAGGCTGAGAGAGGGACATAACACCCATTATATAGGATACAATTCCCGGGATTAGGGTTTTCCTCGTTCAGACCAGACTCGCCGAGTCCCCTTAGCCGACTCGCCAAGTCGGTCACTAATTCCTGAACCTGGACCCCGCTCGGACTCACCGACTTTCGCACTGGACTCGGCGAGTTGACCCATTTGACTTAGGGTTTCCTTTCCTTTCTTGACCTTCCAGACTTTGGGTGTTACACCAAGGTTTATACAACAAGCACTAAATCCATATCTGCCAAGGTTTATACAATAGACACTAAGTCCATAGTCGCTAGGGTTTGTACATTAGGCATGAAGTCCATCGTCGCCACGGTTTACACTACGGGCACTAAGTCTGCATAGTCACCATGGTTTAGGCACCAAGTCTGCATGAGCACCAGGGTTTAGGCACTAAGTCTGCATAGTCACGAGGGTTTAGGCACCAAGTCTGCATGGTCGATAGGGTTTAGGCATTAAGTCTGCATAGTCGCCAAGGTTCTTAAATTACAACCGGTGAACACATAGTTCAAAATACCTAATACATACTCCCAGATCTTAAAATAACCTCTCTACCTGATCCATACTCCTGAATCTGGTATGTATGAACCATAGTCTCGGATCAATAACTAATAACTATGTCTATACTCTACTAGATGACTAGATCATATTAAACATCGACACCTCTCATCAATTTTTTTATTCATCACACATCATGTAATTCATCTACCCATGTTTTACCCAACATATTTGTAGATATAAAATACATATACAGTTTAAATCAATTAAAACATGTATAATATGCTTCATCCATCAAAGATAGCAAGTATATAGATAATATGCACACATAGCACGTAATTTATATAAAATATTCCATATCTATGTGTAAGATGAAAATAATATGCACTTACTTGTAATGTGCTTTGATAGAATCTAACTAGAAATAGTCAATAGTTCGTGATCGTCGGGCTCGGATGCGGAACGGCTTCAAAAACGAGAGAGAGAGAGAGAGAGAGAGAGAGAGAAAGAAGATTTGGTGTAAGAAGTGAATGAGGTTGAACTTGCTATTTATAGGATGATTTCGGCCCATTCACGTCGTGAGAATTCATTGCTCACGTTGTGAGCCATGGTTGAATCACCTCGTAGCTCCGACATCAGCGTTCTAGGCTTGAATAGTGTCTGTTTGACTCCTCACATAGTGAAAATTCATTGCTCACATCTTAGCTTTTGAGTTATCGTTACTGTATACTTCTAGCTTCAAATTTTGGTGTTTTGACTCCTCACATCGTGAGAAAAGAGCCTCACATCGTGAGTCCAGTCAAATTAGGGTTTCTGACACGTGTTATGCACTCAGACAGCTACATCTTCGAAAGGCCATAACTTTTGCATACAAGCTTCGTTTTTGACGTTCTTTATATCCATGCGAAGGTGGAGACGTACTCTACAACTTTCATTTAGAGATCTAAGGCTAAAAAGTATTCTATCATAAACTCACTTTTTATTATTCCCGGTGTCCTGCTGGTTTTGTCACGAAACTTTGACATGTCATAACTTCTTTGTTATTACTCGTATTTCAGCATTTTTTATATATACAAAAACCTTGTAACATATACTAAAAGTTAGTTAAGATTATTTATTCTAAGTAATCATCTATAAAAAGTCAGGTAGTGTTTGTTTTGTGTCTGTAGATCTGTGTGACCTCTTCTGTCTGCGCCGCGCAGACCACGCGCATACATTAGCCTTCGCCGACTGTTTGTTTTTTTTAGACTGTAGACCTAAAAATGTATGTGCGCCCTCTTCTTGGCGCAGATGTGGACCAGAGTCTTCTAACATCTTCAGACATCTTCTAGCCTAAAAAACATATATATTTTTATTTTTTTTAAAGTTTTTTCAATTTATAATTTTTCCAACTTTATTAATGATAAACAATTTGAAAAAAAAAGTTACAAAACTTTAGAAAAAACGGTCGGCGATACAAACATGATTTTTTTGACAAATAAAATAAATAAAGATATATTACAATAATAGTCATTGAAGTTGTTTATATAAATATGAAAAAAAAAAATCATAATATATTTTTATATTTTTTTGCCAAATTTTATAAAATATTATTTAATACAGTATCGTCAATTTCTCGAGAAAAAGTTTGTGGTACATTTTTAATGGATTTTATTGAAAAAATCGAAGTTTATTTCCATCCATTTATGTATCAAATTCTTTGATAACTAATTATAATGTTTAATTATAATTTTGCAACCAAAGTTGTTGGTTTTTATCAAATATATATCTTAATTCATACCATTTTTATTTTTATTTTTTATACAATAAACATAAAAGTTGATCTAGATTCGTTAATTATTTATAACAAAGTCATAAAAGTATTAAAAAATCACTTTGAAGTTTAAAAAAATCAGTTTATTTATATTTCAATTTATTTTAGTAGCTCATAGATATTAAAAAAACAAACAGTCTTTTTTATTCAGACTGCAAATGTTTGGTTCACCTCTTCTACTGTAGAGATCTACAGATGTGGTCCGCAGACTGCAGACATTTTGCCTCAGAAAAAACAAATAGCACCTTATTTTTTACGCTTATCGTCTCTAAATTGACTAGCCCGAATCTGCGGGTGTTACATAATTTTTAAAGATGTAAACATATTACTAATTAGTAGGAAACAATAGAACATAAAATATTCAAAGGAAGAAATAGCAATATACTTGGTACTTGATAGAAACAACTAAAAATACAAAAAAATGGTCATACCAATAGCCACAAAATAGTAATGTACTTTTTTTATAGTTTCTGTCAAAAAAAAAAAAAACCACTGTCACAATTCTTTGTAAAATATTAATATCTACCTTGTTGTATCTAAGATTAATGAACATGATTTCCAACAGAACTAAACTTGGACCTCATTTGCAAGTTGCAACCAAGTGGGGGATAGGAATAGAATTGAATTCTAGTTCCAACCAATCCTATAGAAGCCAACAAAAATTGTTGGCAAACGACTCTTAGTAATTGGTCTATCAAAAACACTAAAATTAATTCATGACTAAGATAATTCTTTATGTTTTTAACAGTAAGCATTTGGAATCTAGCCACAAGCAATCAGATACACACAAGTTATCCACCTCAAATAACCTTTGTCCCGATGCTTTAATTTAATTTGTTTGTTAGATCATTCCTCAAAAATGTTGATGCGTTTTGGCTCTTGGTATGGTTAATTCGCCCTAAACTCCCTGAAAACTAAATTATGATGTAATGTACCCAGAGTATGGTAAATGTCAAAGGGCCCCAAATTTTTGGTTCGCTTAGAGCCCCCGAACTCGTTGACCCGGCCCTGCCGTCACGCCACGCCTCATGTCATTTAGAACCTTGTTGTTTATCGACAAGTTTGTAGGCATATGGTTTTTGAATTTCATTTAATTAAGCCATTTTGTATCGTATGATTACAACATCTTAATAAAAATGATGTAGGGTTTCTTAGGATGTGTTTTTTTTGTATAAAATTGTTTTTAGTTTTCACTAAAAAATGGAGTTTTTATTTTCACTGGTTGTAACACCCGGTCTCAGGTGCGCATTTAAATTCAAGTCAAACTTTATATTTTACTCTTGGACATGGCAAGTTTGGGGCTCAACTCATCGAGTAGGATCGACTCCAGGTCGGGGGATTAAGTGACCTACTCGACGAGTCGGAAGACCGAATCGGCGAGTAGGAGCTATCTGAGTGAAACCCTAAATTGGAGGGTTTGCACCCTATTTAAACTTCTTATGAGGCTTCCACCCCAACCTCCATCACCTCTAGAGCATTACACCCAAAACCCTAATCCTCCATAAGTGAACTTGAGCCTTCTTGGTTGTTTTGAGTGTTATTTGGAGTATCTTGAACCTAGTGGAAGAAGTGGAAGATAGAAGACTCAAAGGAGAAGTAGTAGATCCAGAAGCTACACCTTATTTGCCATCTTTTCTGGTAATCAAGCTTACAACTTGGTATTCTTTCTCTTAGATCTATTTATCCCCATATTAAGAATTTTTTGGCTCAAAAACCTTGTTCCTCGATGTTGGGACGTCCCAAGTGGTTCCTATCTCAGATCTAGGTTCTAGGGAGTTGTACATGGCATAAAGATGGAAGCTTTATGGCCATGATAACCCCATGCATCTTGTAGACCTCACTTTTGGGTCTTTTAAGCTTAAAGTACCATGCATGGACGTAAAGTTCATGACTTTACTTGTTATATCGACTGTAGGAGCCCAGATCTACCTTTTGGATGAGATTTGCACACCAGAAATCGAGTTATAGACTTGGATATTAGTCGACTTAACGAGTCGTTCTTGGGACTCGGCGAGTCGGGGTCTTGGTTCCCCAACCTTTTATGATTCGAAGGAATCCAATTGATTTTAGAAGGGATTTAGATGAGTCCAGAAGAATGACTCAACGAAGTAGATGAAGTTATGGACCTGGAAACCATGGCACTCGGCGAGTGTATGAACACACTCGGCTAGTCTAAGGCAATCTCCCAACCCATGAAGACGGACTCGACGAGTTGTTCATACAATTCAGCGAGTCACGGGCTAGTAACACTTATGATGAAGATGAACTCGACGATTTCAAGGTTGAACTCGGCGAGTCAGTTGAAGATTGTCCCGATATCGATTGAAGGAGAACTCGTCGAGTTCTTGCTAGACTCGACGAGTAGACTCGGGTTGGGGGCAGATAAAAGAATAAGGACTCGTCAAGTTGGCGGACCAACTCGGCAAGTCGAGTCAACTGGATGTTGACTTTGACTAGGATGTTGACTTTAGCTAGGGGTAAAATGGTCGTTTTACCCTAAGGTTAGTTATCAGTTTTTGACTAAGTGTCTTTATGGAAATTATAGTCGGAGAGTCGCCGGAGCAGCAGGCAGAGATTTCTCACTCAGAGTTTCAGCAGTCAGACACATGAGGTGAGTTTCCCTTCAGTAGGAATGGTTCTAAGGCACCAATGTCGGCCCATTTAAGTAGTAGAGTATGTCGGGGTAAGCCCGATGTTGGGGTTAGCCTAATGCAGTTTATATGTTACCGGACATCGGTCCGATGTCGGGACGGTCCCGAGAAGTAGTTAAGTATGTGTGATGTATTTGTGATTCATGCATGTTATATGATATGTGCTATGTGTTCTGGACTTCGGTCCGATGTTGGTGCAAGCCCGATGTATGTTAGTTTACATTTTATGCGATATGTGTTCTGGGGTAAACCCGATGTATGTCAGATATTATGATATGTATTATGTGTTTTGAGGCAAGCCCGATGCAGACTATGTGATTATGCTATGTCTTTCTGATAGATGTTATGATGTGTATGTGTTGGGGTAAGCCCAATACCGGCGCAAGCCCGATGTCGGGGTGAGCCCGATAACCGATGCGGTCGGATGTCAAGGTGAGCGTTATGTCGGACAGGAGTTCGATGTCAGGTAAGCCGATGCCGGGACGCATCCAGATGCAGTTGGGAAGAGTCCTAGAGTTATGTTATTATTTATACGTGCTTGTATGGTATGTGGTAGTTTGGGGGAGATCACTAAGCTTCGTGCTTAGAGTTTCAGTTTTGGTTTCAGGTACTTCAGCTAGCAAGGGGAAGGGCTCAAATTGATGGCATGGCACACACCACAGTTTTTCTTAGCCTGAGAGTTTACTATGATATTTTATATGAGACTATGATATGTTGACAGATTTTATGAGATTTTGAGATACATGTTCTAGGATTTTATACTATGGTGATGATATTTATGTTTGTTAAATGATTTTGAAAACGAAATTTTTGGCTTGTATTTTTGGGATGTTTCAAGTTGGTATCAGAGCCTTGGTTTGAGGGATTCGGGCACACTTTGGGTGTGTTTGAATTCAAACTAAGGAAGTAGTATAAAGTTTTCAAAAGAAAAGAGTTTTGGAAAAGCAAAGAGGATTTTAGAAATAAAAGGACTTTGAAAAGAGAAAAGGGTGTGCTGCATGCAATCAGCCGAGCTCAAGTACGTACTCCCAAATTACCCATATAAGTTTATTCTGTGTTATGATTATCAGCTTATTTAGAACAACATGCTAGATTAGGACTAAGGATCTAGGAAGGATGCCTTATGTGCTTGCTATATGTGTTTCAACTTTATAATAACTGCATGCTAGTACAGATTAGTTAGGATGATAGCCTAAGTGGTATATGCTTGATTATGTGTACTCGATGTCCAAATGTTGCTTGTTTTGTGCTTTTAGGAGTTTTAGTTGTCTTTCACTAACTAGTAAACGAATATGTTATGTTACATATTACGAGGATTAAATAATTCCATAAGGTTAGGTCTAGCTCTATTTTGCAGCTCTCGTTTGAATCCAACCGTTGTAGGGTAGGATCTCTCTTTCAAATAATTATCTAGTCTAAGTAATATGTAATAGTATTCGCGAGCTAGTTAGGGGAAGAAATCCGGGACTTCTTATGCAACCGACAGCGGAGAGTGGGATGGTGATTACCCTAGGGCAAGCCTAGGATGAGAGTAGCAAAGAACAGTAGCAGTAGAAAGGACTTGGTGGATTCAAGAGAGTTCTTGAGGAAAGTACGGATATATGTGGAAGGTAGTATGGGCCCGTACTACTGAAAGCAGAGGATCCGTAATCGAATCGAGGAGGGCAGAGACAAGACCAGGGAACTTGTAATACATGTGATCCCTCGAGTTATGGTAGTATTCTGACGTTTGTCATTATGTGTTTTTAGAATGCTGGTTTTACCCGACCAACAGTCGGCAGTTTAGGTGTCAGGGAGGGATCAGGTTCAGGCTCTGGAGTTGAGCACTTAGATGCGCAGACTAGGGAGTTCATCTCCTCGGAGATCATGCGTAGCATACTTGATCAGACTCCTATGATCTTCGGTTCAATAAAGGAGGGTGTTCTGGAGCTTATGGATGAGAGATTGAGTACATTTCGCACTGAGGTGTCGTGTAACAGCCCGGAATTTCCAGGTATTTATTATTAGTGTATTTTTGGAAGATTGTGAGTGGAATCGACAAGTTGGAGCTCAAACTCGTCGAGTAGGATCGCGATGTTGGATGCGGGTTCGCGTCTGGACTCGGCGAGTCCATGCTGTGTAATAAAACCCTAATTCCCAGGGTTTGACACCTATTTAAAGGGGCTTATGGCCGTCATTTGCGGCCACCAACCCCTAGAGAGAAACCCTAAAGAGATTTGAGCGTTATGGGAGAGAAAAGAGGCCATTATTGACCTTTGAAGCTTGGTTTGGCAAGGCAAAGGAGTTTCTAGCTAAGATAAGGCAAGGGAAGTGGACATTCTTTGATTTTAGAGCTCAGAGCATCATCTTGGAGGTATATCTTGGCTTCCTTTCTCGGTTTTTATGATGAACTTGGGGCTTTAGGGTTTCTTGACCCCTTTGTTCGTTAGATTTGATGTCCATTTCATCCCTAATCATGATAAGGCTTGAGATGAGATCCATAGAGGTGCAGAAGAGTTGTATTCCTTAAGCTTTATGAGTGTTCATGAGAGTATTGGCCTAGAGTTATGAGATATGGGGCTAAAACATCATTTATGAGCAAATAGTTGTTGTTTGAGCTCCAAGGTTTGGACTTTACGTGATTATCATGCTTGGGGAGGCCAGATCTATGAATGTATGGAACAGATCTGACCTCAGGAGTGAGTTTGAGTTGTTGCATGGCATGGACTCGCCGAGTCCGAAGAATAGACTCGGCGAGTAGCTTGAAGATTGCCCAGCACCACTCAGTGAGTGGTCTTGCCGAATTAAGGGATTGACTCAGTGAAACAGGGAGAGTCCGAGTGGGTTGACAGGTGGACTGAGTCAAGTTGGGACTCACCGAGTTGTTCTTGAGACTCGGTGAGTTGAGTGGTGGAGGCCCCACAACTCATGCCAGGTGGAACTCGTCGAGCTTGGAGAATACTCGTCGTGTTAAGTGAGGATCCCAGGGAAATCAGTGTATGCACATAGACTCGCCGAGTCGCTATAATGCACTCGCCGAGTCCGGTCAAAATTGACCGTTGACCATTGACCAGTGTTGACCTATGTTGAGGGATTCGGCCATTCGGGTACACCTTCGGGAGTATTTGAAATCAAACTGAGGATTTGGAAAATATTTTGAAAAGAGAACCAAATTTTTTAAAAGTAAAAGATTTCTAGAGAAATTTGGAGAAGAAACGTGTGTACGATCAGTCAGCGCCCGAACGGTGATTTCCCAAAATACCCTTATATTATATGTTTATGAGATTGTTATGATGTATTCTCTTGCTAGAGTAGGCTAGGTATTTCTATTAGGACTAGAGTGCCCTAATTTGTGATGCCTTAGAAAGGAAGGGTGAGCTACTATGAGATACTTGAGAGTGAATAGGTAGCAGTGAGGAGCTTATGGGAGATCTGTTAGAAAATGATAGAGTACTTGGAATTGAGATTCGAAGAGGAGGATTTGGGGTGTATACTGAAACGGTGTGGATAGTAGTATTGGGCCCGTACTACTGAAAGCGTCGGGGCAGTGTACGGTCCGAGTAAGAATCTTCGGAATGCCAAGGATCAAGGAGGGATGAGTTGTCGAGTGTGAGTATACTCGAATGGATTCTAATTTATCGTATGTTGTATCTCAGAGGTTGATCATGGTGAGGACACGTCATATGCCAGAGGGTGTTGGGGCTAGTGATGAAGAGATTCGTCAGATCATTCACGAGGAGGTGGCTGCGGCCATCAGGGCAGAGATACCAGAGTTGTTCGGGTCTATTAAGACCATGTTGATTGAGACTTTCGACGAGCGTTATGCTGCTCTTTCTGAGGCTGCTGTTGTGGCGGCCACCGCAGTTGTTGCTGCTGCGAGGCCGCAGGGTGGTGATGCGTTGCTGTTCCGGGAGTTCAGCAACACGAAACCACCAGAGTTTGATGGGACCCAAGACCCGGTGGCGGCTATGAGATGGATTTCTGACATGGAGGGGTGTTTCTTCACTTGCTCATCTCCTGAGCATTTGAGAGTACGGTTCGCGCTGAACCAGCTTCACTTAGGAGCGAAGGACTGGTGGAAGTTTGTGACAGCGCACTTTTCACCTGCTAAGCTTGCGGCGGTGACCTGGGAGAGGTTCACTTCCATGTTCCGAGATGAGTACGTTCCTCAGGTGGAGAGGGAGCGTTTGGCCCAGGAGTTTCTGACCCTCAAGCAGGGCACTGAGTCTGTTACGGTGATTACCAGGATGTTCCACGAGAGGGCGATGTTCTGCCCTGAGCACGTGTCCACTGAGCAGGCACGTATGAGTCGGTATTTGAGTATCTTGAGGCGAGACATTCGGGAGTTCGTAGCGAACTCCTCGTACCAGACATTTTCTGAGCTTCAGGCAAATGCCCGGAAGAGGGAAATCGAGCAGGAGACTCAAGCTAGGGAGGAGGCTGAGTCTCAGGGGAGGGATCGGTGACTGGCACAATTCCAACCGGCAGCCAAGCGGGCCATGCCCGCTGATCCCAAATCAGGGAGCCAGAAGGGCCGCACTTGTGGAAAGTGCGGCAAGGGTCATGATGGAGTATGTAGAGCTGGATCTTGCTACAAATGTGGCAAGGAGTGGCATATGGCCAGGGACTGCCCCAAGGGGTTTGCAGTATGTTTTCACTGCAACCAGACCGGACACCAGAAGGTGGAATGTCCGCAATTGCGGGGATCAGCTCAGGGAGCACCTCAGGGATCTGCCCCTGCCGCCATCAAAGCTACCGAGAGTCGGCCAGTGAAGGCCGAGGCGCCGAGGGCATGTAGGAGAGCCTTTCAGTTGACCGTGGAGGAGGTCCGTGCAGCGCCCGATGTCGTGGCCGGTCTGTATTCTTTCATGTATTTATTGTAATGTTGAGATATTATGCTTATATGATGTTATGCGTAGGTACTTTTCTTGTGAATTCTGTACCTGCCTTGGTATTATTTGACTCGGGCGCGAGTCGGTCTTTTGTATCTTTGGCTTTTAGTCAGCACATCAGTGTTAGTCGCGAGGTGCTGAGTCGGCCTATGAGAGTTTCCATAGCTGACGAGAAGGTGATATATGCCACGGAGGTGATCCGTGGGTGCGAACTCAAGATTTTCGGTGTGGATTTCCCGATTGATTTGGTTCCTATTGCCATGGGGGATGTTTGTGTCATTGTGGGCATGGACTGGTTGAGCAGGTTCGGTGCAGTTATCGACTGCGAGCGACAGCTGGTGCCCATACGAGACCCTAGTGGGGGAGTTCTTACATTGTACGGCGAGGGTACCCGTTCTGGATCAGCGTTTTGTTCGGCCGCTAGGGTGAGGCAGTGTCTACAGCAGGGCTGTAAGGGTTTTGTGGTGTACGTGACGGATACGCGGGATGATTCCAAGAGGCCGAGGTCGGTGGAGGAGGTTCCTATAGTGTGTGAGTTCCCGGATGTATTTCCATAGGAGTTGCCGGGTGCGCCTCCCGTGAGGCAAGTAGAGTTCGGTATCGATTTGGTCCCGGGGGCCGCGCCTATCGCTAAGGTGCCTTATCGTCTTGCACCTCCAGAGATGCAAGAGTTATCCTCGCATCTTCAGGAGCTGCTGGGGAAAGGGTTTATTCGGCCGAGCAGCTCGCCGTGGGGAGCGCCTATTCTGTTTGTCAAGAAGAAGGATGGTTCACACCAGATGTGCATTGATTACCGGGAGTTGAACAAGCTGACGGTCAAGAACCGTTACCCGTTGCCGAGGATCGACGATTTGTTCGACCAGTTGCAGGGAGCATCTTGGTTCTCCAAGATCGTTTTGAGGTCTGGCTACCATCAGGTGAGGGTGCGAGATGAGGACATCCAGAAGACAGCGTTTAGGACGCGTTATGGGCATTATGAGTTTGTGGTGATGCCTTTCAGACACACCAATGCCCCGGCAGTGTTCATGGATCTCATGAACCGGGTGTGCAGGCCAATGTTGGATCGGTCGGTGATTGTATTCATTGATGACATTTTGGTATATTCGAGATATAGAGAGCATCATGAGGAGCATTTAAGGGAGATCCTTGGAGTTCTGAGATCGGAGAGGCTTTATGCCAAATTCTCCAAGTGTGATTTCTGGTTGCGAGAGGTCGAGTTCCTAGGACATCTTGTTAACCAGGAAGGGATATTGGTCGACCCGGCCAAAGTGGAGGCGGTGATGAGTTGGGAGGTGCCGAGGTCACCCTCCGAGATCAGGAGTTTTCTAGAGTTGGCCGGTTATTATCGGAGATTTATCAGGGATTTCTCTAAGATCGCAGTGCCACTCACTAGGTTGACCCGGAAGGGTGTCGCTTTTTCATGGGGCCCCGAGCAGCAGGCCTCCTTTGAGACGCTTCGCCAAAGGTTATGCGAGGCCCCGGTATTAGCCCTCCCGGAGGGAATGGAGGACTTTCTTGTACACTGTGATGCATCGATCTGGGGGTTGGGAGCAGTGCTGATGCAGAGAGGGCATGTGATAGGATATGCATCGAGGCAGTTGAAGCCTCATGAGACGAGGTATCCCACCCATGACCTAGATTTGGGGGTAGTGGTGTTCGCCCTCAAGATTTGGCACCACTATTTGTATGGGGTTCGATGTACGATATACACGGACCATAAGAGTCTGAAGTATTTAATGGATCAGCCCAACCTAAATATGCGGCAGAGGAGGTGGTTGGATGTGGTTAAGGATTATGATTGTGAGATCCTTCACCATCCGGGCAAGGCTAATGTGGTAGCAGATGCCCTGAGTCGCAGGGCGGAGAGCGCCCCGTTGCGAGATGTATGTTTGCGATTGACCGTGATGGCTCCGGTGTTGGACACCATTCAGGGAGCACATGCTGAGGCAGTGAGTTGGAGAACCTAGAGAGAGAGCGAGTTGTTAGGTTGGTATCGGAGTTCGTCACCGATGGTCGGGGGCTTATGACATTTCAGGGGGGTATTTGGGTACCATTTGTGGGGGGGACGCGTACCATTTTGATGGAAGAGGTCATCGGTCGAAATTCTCGATCCATCCTAGGGCCACTAAGATGTATTTGGATTTGAGGAGAGAGTATTGGTGGCCCTGTATGAAGAGGGATGTTGCGTGGTTTGTTGAGAGGTGCTTAACTTGCCGTAGGGTTCAGGCCGAACACCAGAGACCGCATGGTAAGTTGCAGCCGTTGGAGGTTCCTGAATGGAAGTGGGAACAGATCACCATGGATTTCATCACCAAATTGCCAAGGACTGCTAGGGGAGTAGATGCAATTTGGGTGATTGTGGACAGGTTGACAAAGAGCGCTCACTTCCTTGCTATCAGCGAGAGTTCTTCCGCAGAGAAGTTAGCAGAGATGTACGTGAGGGAAGTGGTATCTCGGCATGGGGTGCCGATCTCGATTGTCTCAGACTGGGATGTACGTTTCACTTCCAGATTCTGGAAGAAGTTTCAAGAGGAGTTGGGTACTAGGCTGCATTTTAGTACCGCATATCACCCCCAGACAGACGGACAGAGTGCACGGACAATTCAGACACTCAAGGACATGCTCCGAGCATGTGTATTGGATTTCGGGGGAAGTTGGGATACGTATTTGCCTTTGGCCGAGTTTTCCTACAACAACAGCCATCATTCGAGCATCGGTATGCCACCCTTTGAGCTGTAGTTCCAGGTCGGCGACTTTGTGCTCCTGAAGGTCTCTCCTTGGAAAGGAGTGATTCGATTCAGGAAGAGGGGCAAGTTGGGGCCCCGATACATTGGACCATTTTGGGTAGTCGCGAGGGTAGGCAGGGTAGCCTATCGTTTGGATTTTCCAGCAGAGTTGGGGCAGATTCACGACACTTTCCATGTGTCGCAATTGCGGAAGTGTATAGCCGATGAGTCGGTAGTGGTTCCATTAGAGGATATTTAGGTGGATGCAAGCCTGAATTATGCTGAGAGACCAGTGGCAATCACAGATCGGAAAATCAAAGTTCTGATGAACAAGGAGGTACCTTTGGTTTTGGTTGAGTGGCAGCATCGGAAGGGGTCCGAGATGACCTGGGAACCGGAGTGTGAGATGCGCGAGCAGCATTCGGAGTTATTTGCAGAGCGAGATTTTGAGGGCGAAGTCTAGTTCTAGTGGGGGAGAATTGTAACAGCCCGGAATTTCCAGGTATTTATTATTAGTGTATTTTTGGAAGATTGTGGGTGGACTCGGTGAGTTGGAGCTCAAACTCGCCGAGTAGGATCGCGATTTTGGACGCGGGTTTGCGTCTGGACTCTGCGAGTCCAAGAGTGGACTCGGCGAGTCCACGCTGTGTAATGAAACCCTAATTCCCAGGGTTTGAGACCTATTTAAAGGGGCTTATGGCCGTCATTTGCGGCCACCAACCCCTAGAGAGAAACCCTAAAGAGATTTGAGCGTTTTGGGAGAGAAAAGAGGCCATTATTGACCTTTGAAGCTTGGTTTGGCAAGGAAAAGTAGTTTCTAGCTAATAGAAGGCAAGGGAAGTGGACATTCTTTGATTTTGGAGCTCATATCATCATCATGGAGGTATATCTTGGCTTCCTTTCTCGGTTTTTATGATGAACTTGGGGGTTTAGGGTTTCTTGACCCTTTTGTTCGTTAGATTTGATGTCCATTTCGTCCCTAATCATGATAAGGCTTGAGATGAGATCCATAGAGGTCCAAAAGAGTTGTATTCCTTAAGCTTTATGAGTGTTCATGAGAGTATTGGCCTAGAGTTATGAGATATGGGGCTGAAACATCATTTATGAGCAAATAGTTGTTGTTTGAGCCCCAAGGTTTGGACTTTACGTGATTATCATGCTTGGGGAGGCCAGATCTATGAATGTATGGAACAGATCTGACCTCAGGAGTGAGTTTGAGTTGTTGCATGGAATGGACTCGCCGAGTCCGAAGAACAGACTCGGCGAGTAGCTTAAAGATTGCCCAGCACCACTCAGCGAGTGGTCTTGCCGAATTAAGGGATTGACTCAGTGAGTCAGGGAGAGTCAGAGTGGGTTGACAGGTGGACTGAGTCGAGCTGGGACTCGCTGAGTTGTTATTGAGACTCGGCGACTTGAGTGGTGGAGGCCCCACAACTCATGCCAGGTGGAACTCGTCGAGCTAGGAGAATACTCGTCGTGTCAAGTGAGGATCCCAGGGAAATCAGTGTATGCACATAGACTCACCGAGTCGCTATAGTGCACTCGCCGAGTCCGGTTAAAGTTGACCGTTGACCATTGACTAGTGTTGACCTATGTTGACTTGTTAAGGGATAGTCAACCTTAGTTGTGAAGTGTTATTTAGAGATGTATTGTGTTATAGGAGGACTGTAGATCGGGAGATCAAGCACGAGTGATTTCAGGGACTTGCGAGTTACCGAGATACGCGAGGTGAGTCTTCTCACTATACTTTACCTTGGGTAGGTAACTAGAGTTATGTGGTACATTGTTTGTATGCTATATATGTGTGTATGTGTTAAGCTGCATTATTCTTTGTGATTTATGTTGTGCATGTTGACCGAGTTAGAACATGAAGGTTCATAGAGTTTGGGTGCACGGACCCACAGAGTTATAGCCTCGAGTGGCTAATATGTGTGTATGTGGTATTTTGGGGAACTCACTAAGCTTTGTGCTTACAGTGTTTGGTGTTATTTATTTCAGGTACTAGTGACGACCGTGGGAAGGCGCCGGCTTGATCAGTACACACGCATGGGATTTATGATTTTGAGATCTTGGGATTTTTGTATTACTTGGATTGAGTTTCAAACATGGTTGTTTTATAAATATTAAGTGAATTATCTTTTTATAAAATTTGAAAATTTTGTTTTGAAATTTACGGTGTTACATGTCGGCCATGTGGGGTCGCACACGCTCACGTTCTTTGAATTTGGGGCATGTGGAGCTCCTGGTTACCAGGGGGCCGAGACCTCATTGCTAGTACTAAATGGTTGGCAGACGTAGCCAACACATTCTTCACCAGCAGGTGTCCCGAGGGGGACAAGGTTAGACTCGCGTCCTGTCTTCTAAAGGGCAGGTCACGTGACTGGTGGGAGGAGGTCGGGAGAGCCATTGGAGATGACATTGTGTTGGATGCTATGACCTGGAGTGATTTTACAACCAGGTTCAGAGCCGAGTTCACACCTGTTATTAAGGTGCAGCAGCTTGCTAGGGAGTTTCATGACCTCCAGCAGACGTGAGAGATTGTGGCGGAGATTACCGCCAAGTATAGGGAGAGGGCACGCCTTGTGTTGCAGTATGCGGTGGACGAGGAGATGAAAAATGCCCGATATCATGAGATGCTGCGGAGTGACATCCGCCAGTTTGTGAGTCGATCCAGTTGCAAGACGCTGGAAGATATGATAGTGAGGGCTCGAGAGAGGGAGTTTGATTTAGAGATGGAGAGGAAGAGGAAGCCAGAGGGAGTTCAGAAAGGGAGTTCGAGTAAGAAGCCCAAGGTATCAAATCACAAATCTCAGAGCCAGCAGAGCCACGGTCGTTGTTGCAAGTGTGGCAGGATGCACGAGGGAGCATGAAAGGCAGGGAGTTTGGGCTACGATAAGTGTGGCCGAACTGGTCACATGAGCCGAGATTATACAGCTACTACCATTACCACACCAGCATCAGATCTGATTTGCTTCCAATGTAATCAGGAGGGAAACAAGCGGTCCCAGTTCCCGAGCTTAGCAGCAGCAGGGAAGGTGGTAGCACATTCTCCTGCCACTTTGAGGATTACAGAAGGCCATCAGGGTCGGGCTGCTGTGCCAATGGCGCCGAGCAGGGGTTTTCAACTTACTGCAGAGGAGGCACGAGCAGCTCCTGATGTGGTGATGGGTATGTATTTTCCTCTTATCTCTATTTGATATTGTTTATTTCTCATGTTTATATGTTTGTGTATAGGGTCGTTCTTAGTGAACGGCATTTCAGCTATGTTATTATATGATTCGGGGGCTACCCGATCATTTGTATCGCTCACACTTACCAAGCGATTTAGCAGAGCTCCGGGGGAGCTGGATTGCCCACTTGACGTCGAGATAGCTGATGACAGGACCGTTAGGGCCACGAGAGTTCATAGAGGTTGTACACTTCGATTATTTAATGAGCAGTTCCTAGTGGATTTGGTTCTTATTCCCCTGCGAGGGAATAAGGTCATAGTATGTATGAATTGGTTGAGCCCAATGGTGCTTTGATAGATTGTGAATAGCAGTTGGTTAGAGTTCGCACTCCTAGTGGGGGAGAGTTAGTGATTCAGGGCGAGAGGTCATAACGTGGACCAATTTTCTGCTCTGCAGCGAGAGTAAGACGTCACATTCAGTAGGGTTGTGCGGGATATGTCGTGTATGTCATGGATACCTGAGATAAGGGTAAGGCGACATTCGATGATGTACCGGTGGTACGAGAGTTTCCAGATGTATTCCCAGAGGATTTTCTTGGGATACCTATGGAGAGAAAGGTTGAGTTTCAGATTGACCTGATCCCTGGTGCGGCGCCGATAGCCAAGGCACCATATCGGTTGGCTCCTCCCGAGATGCAGGAGTTGTCTACGCAGCTGCAAGAGCTTTTAGACAAGGGTTTTTATCAGGCTGAGCAGTTTGCCATGGGGAGCCCCGATCCTGTTTGTGAAGAAGAAGGACGAGTCGCACCGTATGTGCATAGATTATCGGGAGCTGAATAAGGTAACGGTGAAGAACCGTTACCTACTCCCGAGGATAGATGATTTGTTCGACCAGCTTCAGGGAGCATCTTGGTTTTCCAAGATTGATTTACGGTCCGAATATCACCATATGTGGGTTAGAGATGATGATGTGCAGAATACCGCTTTTAGGACCCTCTATGGTCATTATGAGTTTGTAGTGATGTCATTTGGTCTCACCAATGCTCCAGCCGCGTTCATAGATCTCATGAATCGCGTGTGCAGACCGATGCTGGATCGTTCTGTAATACTATTCACTGATGACATCTTAGTTTATTCCATGACTAAGGAGTAGCACGAGGATCACCTTAGGGAGGTGCGAGAGACCTTGAGGAGGGAGAGACTTTTCGCAAAGTTCTCCAAGTGCAAGTTCTGGTTGCGTGAGGTGCAGTTTCTAGGGCACCTTGTCAACTAGAAGGGTATATTAGTCGATCCGGTCAAGATAGAGGCCGTGATGCAGTGGGAGGTCCCGAGGTCTCCATCTGAGATTCAAAGCTTCCTGGGTTTGGCAGGGTACTATAGAAGATTCATCCAGGATTTCTCCAAGATAGCAGTTCCACTGACCCGACTGACCAAGAAGTCGGTGGTGTTTCGTTAAGGTCCTGAGCAGCAGACAACCTTTGAGACGCTCAGGCAGCGATTGTGCGAGGCACTGGTTCTCACCCTTCCAAAGGGAATAGATGACTTTGTAGTCTGTTGTGACGCTTCGATCACATGTATGGGAGCAGTGTTGATGCAACAGAGGCATGTGATAGCTTATGCCTCGAGACAATTGAAGCCTCACGAGGCTAACTACCACACGCATGATTTAGAGTTGGGGGTGGTGGTGTTCACCCTCAAGATTTGGTGGCATTACCTTTATGGGGTTTGGTGTACTATCTACACGGACCACAAGAGTTTAAGGTACCTCATGGATCATCCAAATCTAAACATGAGGCAATGTTGGTGGTTAGATGTGGTTAAGGATTATGACTGTGAGATCCTTTACCACCCGGGCAAGGTCAATGTAGTGGCCGACCCCCTGAGCCGTAAGGCGGGAGCGACTCCGATCTGGGATATATGTATGAGGATGACAGTGATTACTCCACTGCTGGAGTAGATTAGTGAGGCGCAGGTTGAGAGCCTGAAGGAGGAGCGCCAAAAGTGCAAAAGGATAATGGGCTGAGTAGCTTTGTTTGATTATAATAGCTGACGATTATTGACCCTGCATGGGAGGGTATGGGTACCGTACTGGGGCGGAGTACGGCAGGTGCTGATGGATGAGGCCCATAAGTCTCGGTTCTCCATCCACCCAGGGGCGCGAAGATGTACAGAGATCTTCGGTCTGATTATTGGTGGCCCTGCATGAAGCAGGACATAGCTTGGTATGTGGAGAGATGCTTGGCCTGCAGGAAGGTCAAGGCAGAGCACCAGAGGCCTCACGGCAAGATGCAGCCGTTAGACATTCCCATGTGGAAATGGGAGGATATCGCTATGGATTTCATTACTAAGCTTCCCAGGATCGCGCGTGGGGTTGATTCAATATGGGTTATCGTGGATCGGTTGACCAAGAGCACTCATTTTATACAGATCTAGGAAAGCATCTCGGCCAAGAAGTTGGCCGAGAATTATGTACGGGAGGTAGTGGCACGTCATGGTGTGCCTGTCTCGGTGGTTTCAGACTGAGATGTCCGGTTTACTTCTAGGTTTTGGAAGCGGTTTTACAACGAGATGGGTACTCGTCTTCATTTTAGCACTGCCTTCCACCCTCAGACGGATGGGAAGAGCGAGAGGACAATTTAGACTCTCGAGGATATGCTTCGGGCATGTGTGTTAGATTTCGGTGGAAATTGGGATACATATCTTCCGTTAGCGGATTTTTCGTATAACAACAGCTACCACTCCAGGATAGACTGGCCTCCCTTCGAGATTCTCTATGGGAGGAAGTGTAGGACCCTAATTTGTTAGGGTGAGGTCGTTCAGAGAGTCATGGGGAGTACGGAGGTAGTACTTAAGACCACAGAGCGGATTCAGCAAGTCCGGAGCAGGCTCCAGACTGCTCAGAGCCAGCAGAAAAGTTACGCCGACAAGCGACATTTAGACTTGGAGTTTTAGGTGGGTGATATGGTCCTCCTGAAAGTGTCACCCTGGAAGGGTGTTATCAGGTTTCGGAAGCGATGGAAGCTAGGCCCCAGGTTCATTGGTCAATTTAGGGTTTTGGCCTGGGTGGGTTGGGTTGCGTATCAGTTAGATCATCCAGTAGAGCTCAACCAGATCCACAGCACGTTCCATGTTTCTTAGTTATGGAAGTGCTTAGTGGATGATTCAGCAGTGATACCTCTTGATGACATTCAAGTTTACGATATCCTGAACTACATCGAGAGACTCGTGGTAATTTTAGATCGCAAGACGAAGGAGTTGAGCAACAAGAGGGTGGAGTTAGTAAAGGTGCAGTGGCGTCACAGTAAGGATTCGGAGTGGACGTGGGAACCCGACGAGGAAATGAGGGAACACTACCCAGAGTTGTTTCCCAAGACAACAGACTTCAAGGATGAATTCTAAGACAAGTGGGGGAGAATTGTAATGGGTACGCATTTAAATTCAAGTCAAACATCATATTTTACTCTTAGACTCAGCGAATTGGGGGCTCAACTCGTCGAGTAGGATCGACTTCGGGTAAAGGGATTAAGTGACCTACTCGACGAGTCGGAAGACCGACTTGGCGAGTAGGAGCTGTCTAAGTGAAACCCTAAATTTGAGGGTTTGCACCCTATTTAAACATCATACGAGGCTTCCACCCCAGCCTCCATCACCTCCAGAGCATTAGACCCGAAACCCTAATCCTCCATAATTGAACTTTAGCCTTCTTGGTTGTTTTGAGTGTTATTTGGTGTATCTTGAAGCTAGTGGAAGAAGTAGAAGATAGAAGACTCAAGGTAGAAGGAGTAGATCCAGGAGCTACACCCCATTTGCCATATTTTCTGGTAATCAAGCTTACAACTTGGTTTTTGTTCTCTTAGATCTATTTGTCCCCATATTAAGAAGGTTTTGGCTCAAAAAACCTTGGTCCTTGATGTTGAGACGTCCCAAGTGGTTCATATCTGTAACACCCTGTTTATTTCTTTAGTAAATAAATAAATTAATGAAGGTATGGTAACCCTAAAATCAATAATTATATAGTAAGGTGTTGGTTTCGAGGAGTTACTTGGCATAATTTAGAAGTTGAGGGTTAAAAGTGTAAGTTCCGGACTCAATTTATAATTATTTATGAAGTCAGGGGCTCCGTGGTAATTATTTTGATTTAATTTAAAAGGAAATGAGGTGGAAGGGTTGATTATGTCATAATTAAGATATCAGGGTGTGTTTGGTAACTAATGGACTTAAATTGAAAAGATTTGAAGGCTTAGGGGTTAATTGGTATTTTTGGGACTTATTATGAAAAGAATTATGGAAGAAAGGGTTAAAAGATAACTTTCCTATTAGTTTTGCAAATAATTCACAAAGTGGAGGGTTGTATGGTAACTTTTGGACTTCAATTGAAAAAGAAATGATGGGGAGGGACCATAATGGGATTATAGCACACATGTTTGAAATGGATACGGGATGAACCCATCACTTCGTTCCTCCCGTTATTTTGGAGACATGAAACCCTAAACCAACAAAAAAATCTTCCAGCCGTCATGTGAGATCTTCAGTTGCCACTCCCGCTTCCCTCTCGTTTTCCGGCCGACAAAGTGTCAATCGACCACCGGCTGTTGAGTCGTCACCGCAACATCACCGTGCTACCTTCCTGTCGGATGTTGTGGATCACCGGAAGAGTCGCCAAGACTAGTGGTAGTAGCCGTTTTCGCCACTGAGAAGGCCATGCGTGACCTAAGGGTTCTCGGTAAGGATCATCACCGCCACTTTTTCTTCCTCTCATATGTTTGTCGTCGGGTGTGTTGTAGTTGCCACCGGTGGCTGTTGGCCACTAATCTCGTTGTTCCGACAGGGTCAGCTACTTAGGAGGTGGCTGGATGTTTATTGGTTTGATTATATATGTTCCGTATTGTGTTTTTGGGGTTGTTATGCATTATAGGGCCAGAAAACCCACCACCACCTCAAAGTGGTGGCTGCCGCCACAGCCATCATTTTCTGCCGCTACCAGCCACCGTGAAGGGTGGTTGTGTTTGTGTTTTTTTGTGTTTGCACGTGTATTTCATGGATGCGAAGTGGTG
This sequence comes from Lactuca saligna, assembly GCF_052625555.1. NCBI lineage: Eukaryota > Viridiplantae > Streptophyta > Magnoliopsida > Asterales > Asteraceae > Lactuca > Lactuca saligna. The sequence continues at coordinate 54,302,586 of NC_136424.1, forward strand.
CCCCACTAGCAAAACCCTAAATGACCTAATGAAACCCTAATGGACTTAAAGATTAGTTTTTGGCCTATTAGGTCATGTTTGGGTGGAAAACCCTAATTGTGATTATTTGGGCCTTGGATTTATTGGGACCCACCTTTGGATCATTAAGATTGGATTGTGTATTAAGCCCAAATTATTCCATATTATTTATCTAGTAAAGTAAAGGACTTAATGGATTAAGTCCTTAATGGGTTAAGTAAGAAACACTTAACCCTAATTGACATTTATTGTGAAACCCTAATTTCACTTGGACTTTGAGTTGGGCCTTCCTATTGGGCCTTGGTGATTGGGATGATAATGGACCATCCAAGAGCAAGCAAATGGAATGGAACATTTAGATGGGCTATATGGTAAGGCCTATATGTGAGGGTTTGGGCCCAAATTGGAAAATTAGGCCATAGTGTGGACCTTAATCATTATATAATATTGGGTCATTAGAATGTCAAATGTTGGACTAGACTAAATGATTGGGCCTTTGATCAAGACCATGTAAAGGTTTGGGCCCAATTTGGAAAATTAGGCCATAGATAGACCTTGGTTCATTATTAGATTTTTGGGCCTTTGGATTGGGCCTTGAGTTGAATCAAGCTAAGATTGGGGTAAAGTAGTCTTTTACCCCAATCATGGACTTATGAGTATATGTGATGGAACCCAATTATTAATTGGGTGTTATTTTGATGTTGACAGATTCGGGAATCTATCATCCAGCAGCTAGGGTTTTGTCAACATGACTTCAATAGTGTGAGGTGAGTTTTCCTCCAGTAGGAACGGGTCTAAGGCACCAATGACAGCTCGTTTATGTAGTTACAGTATGTCGGGGCAAGCCCGGTGTTGGGGTTAGCCCGATGCAGTTTATATGTTCAGTTTATATATTCAGTTTATTCCGGACTTCGGTCCGATGTCAGGGTGGCCCCGAGAAGTAGTTTGTATGCTTGATGTCTTTGTGATTCATGCATGTTTATGTTATGTGTTATGTGTTCTGAACTCCAGTCCAATGTCAGGCAATCCTGATGCATTTTATGTGAGTATGCTATATGTTTGAGTTTATGTTATGATTCAGTTTATTCCGGACTTCGGTCCGATGCCGGGCGGGGCCCGATGCAGTAGGCGGGGCCCAAGCTATTCTGGACTTCAGTCCGATGTCGGGCGGGGCCCAAGTTATTTCGGACTTCGATCCGATGTCGGGCGGAGCCCAAGTTATTCTGGACTTCGGTCCGATTCTGGGCGGGGCCCAAGCTAGTTCGGACTTCAGTCTGATGTCGGGCGGGTCCCGATGCAGTGGGCAAGGCCTCTTATGTGCTATATGAGTTATTGTATGGTATGTGGTAGTTTGGGGAGACTCACTAAGCTTCGTGCTTATAGTTTTCAGTTTTGGTTTTAGGTACTTCAGGTTTCAAAACAGGAGCTCGGGAAGGTTGCAGTACACACACCATTTGTTCAGCGTGGGATGTTTATACTCTGATAAACATGACAGTTGTTATAGCATTCTGAGATACATTGTTTATGATTTTTCTATGACGTCTGATGACTATGGTTTTGTTATTAAATTAAAACGAAATTTTTAGACCTTGTTTTTAGGATGTTTCAATATCTTAGATCTAGGTTCTAAGTAGGAGTATATGGCATAAAGATGCAAGCTTTATGGCCATGATAGCCCCATGCATCTTGTAGACCTCATTTTTGGGTCTTTTGAGCTTAAAGTCCCATGGATGGATGTAAATTTCATGACTTTACGTGTTATATTGACTGTAGGAGCCCAGATCTACCTTTTGGATGAGATTTTCACACCAAAAATTGAGTTATAGACTTGGACATTAGTCGACTCGACGAGTTGTTCTTGGGACTCAGCGAGTCGGGGGCTTGGTTCCCCAACCTTTTACGATTCGGAGGAATCCAGTTGAGTTTAGAAGGGGTTTAGATGAGTCCAAAAGAAGGAATCAAAGAAGTAGACAAAGTTATGGACCTGGAAACCATGGCACTCGGCGAGTGTATGAACACAATCGGCTAGTCCAAGGCAATCTCCCAACCTATGAAGACGAACTCGACGAGTTGTTCATACAACTCGGCGACTCACGGACTAGCAGCACTTATGATGAAGATGAACTCGACGAGTTCAAGGTTGAACTCGGCGAGTCAGTTGAAGATTGTCCCGATATCGATTGAAGGAGAACTCATTGAGTTCTTGCTAAACTCGACGAGTAGACTCGGGTTGGGGGCAGATAAAAGAATAGGGACTCGTCGAGTTAGCGGACCAACTCGGTGAGTCGAGTCAACTGGATGTTGACTTTGACTAGGATGTTGACTTCAGCTAGGGGTAGAATGGTCGCTTCACCCTAAGGTTAGTTATCAGTTTTTGACTAAGTGTCTTTATGGAAATTATAGTCGGAGAGTCGTCGGAGCAGCAAACAGAGATTTCTCACTCAGAGTTTTAGCAGTCAGACACAAGAGGTGAGTTTCCCTTTAGTAGGAACAGTTCTAAGGCACCAATGTTGGCCCATTTAAGTAGTAGAGTATGTCGGGGTAAGCCCGATGTCAGGGTTAGCCTGATGTAGTTTATATGTTACCGGACATCAGTCCGATGCCGGGGAGGTTCCGAGAAGTAGTTAAGTATGTGTGATGTCTTTGTGATTCATGCATGTTATATGATATGAGCTATGTGTTCTGGACTTCGGTCCGATGTCGGGGCAAGCCCGATGTATGTTAGTTTACATGTTATGCGATATGTGTTCCGGGGTAAGCCTGTTGTCGGGGTAAACCCGATGTATGTTAGATATTATGATATGTATTATGTGTTACGGGGAAAGCCCGATGCAGACTATATGATTATGCTATGTGTTTATGATAGATGTTATGATGTGTATGCGTTGGGGTAAACCCGATGTCGGGGTGAGCCCGATGCCCGATGCGGTCGGATGTCGAGGTGAGCCAGATGTCGGACACGAGTCCGATGTCCGGTAAGCCGATGTCGGGACTCGTCCCGATGCAGTTGGGAAGAGTCCTAGAGTTATGTTATTCGTTATATGTGCTTGTATGGTATGTGGTAGTTTGGGGGAGCTCACTAAGCTTCGTGCTTACGGTTTCAGTTTTTGTTTTAGGTACTTCAGCTAGCAAGGCGAAGGGCTCGGGTTGATGGCATGGCACACACCACAGTTTTTCTTAGCCTGAGAGTTTACTCTGATATTTTATATCAGAGTATGATATGTTGACAGATTTTATAAGATTTTGAGATACATGTTCTATGATTTTATACTATAGTTATGATATTTATGTTTGTTAAATGATTTTGAAAACGAAATTGTTGGCTTATATTTTTGGGATGTTTCACTGGTATTTAGAAATTGTATTTGGTAGAAACTTATTGAGTTTTTATTTTTTATTTTTAAAAAATTTAAAAACGTGTTTCAATGGGTATTTTCTATATAGTATTTAACATATTACATGTATAACAGTTAGGATAGTTCTTAAGCACATCAAACTATAGTTATCTAATGTTTGTATGAATTACATAAATATTTCTTATGTTAGCAGAAATTGTACATATGTCAATAGTCAAAACTATATTAATGATCTTATCCAATAAAACAAAATATACATTTGAGAAAATTACTAAATTATCTTATCTAATAAAAGAAAATATACATTTGAGAAAATTACTAAATTAGCCTAAAAACACTAATTATTTACTATTTTTAGCTAAAAATTAGCAATTGTTCCAAAATAGTCACAAAAAGAGTAGACGATTCGGGACGGCTACTCTTTCGCCGTAAAACCTACTATCTTAGTTTAAGTATTAAAAAAAATCATTTTTGAAATCAAAAGCATAGGTTTTTAGAAACCTACAGTATGCTTCTGATGGCTTACGGTTTCTCAAACCGTAGGTATATATAAATAAAAAAAACACGGTTCCATATGAAGCTTACGGTTTCATTTTTTTTTCGGTTCTTCTAAAAATAATAAACTCTATGTATAAAATCTAATGATAATCAACAATACAATAAACTCACGGCAAAAATCATACATACCTAGGTGTTCTTTTGTTACAATGTATGAGAATGAGCTTGCAAAAATCGACTCAACTCACTAACCCAATCCAAAAATTAACAGGTTAAGTTGAGATTTTCAACCCATTTAGGTTAAATGGGTCAACCCTTCTGACTCATTTAATTAAACGGGTCAACCAGCCTAACCCCTTTTAATTTCTCAGAAATTTTATAAAACGGACTTTCTAGAGATCCCCAATGACCAATCCTAGCAGGAATTGCTAAGGATCCAATAAGTCCAACATTGATTCCTTTAAATGTGTCAATTGGATAAATATGCTCATTTTTCAACCCACCAATATTGTACTATTATTATTTACGTTCTAAAAAATACAATCATAATTCCTATCTTTTTTTGCACCCACGACACTACACTATACACTCTTTAAAATTACATATTTTTAATGTTATTTGAATACTTTCTTTGTATTTGTGAGTTAAGATTATACTTTTATTATACTTTGAAAGTTTATTTAAGTTTGGAACTAATTTAAGTAGTGGAATCTTTAGTTAGTTTATTTATTTTTTTATTCTAAAAGGGTTACCTAAGTTGAACCCCTTTATTCAATAAGTTGGATTGGTAATTACATAAATAGGTTATGATAACTCATTTATCTGAAAGTTTGGATTTGACTGAAAATATGCACATATTTAAATAAAAATGTTGGGTTGAGCTTAAATTTTCAACCCAATTAATAAATGGATTGAACTAGAACCCAATCCATGTCGACCCATTATTAGCTTTAGAAAAAACTAAGAAAAAAAAATAGGAGAAATGACATAATCTGAAAATTTTACGTTTATATATTATGCATCGATGGACATTGAAAAAGTGGTCATTGTCCCGAAAGAGTAGTCAATTTACTTTTTTTTCATTGATCATAGTCAAATGGGTTGTTACCCATAGACGATCATAATCATCTACGGTTTCGGTGACTAATTTAGGATAAATGATATTTTTTTTGGCTAAAAATAGATAAATAATTAGCATCTTTGGCTAGTTTAGTAATTTTCTTGGTATATTTTGTACAACATTATTACGTAGAATATATAACATATTGTATTATTTGAATAGTTTAGTAATTTTCTTCATACATTTTGAATAAAACATGTTTTCTAATTTTTCAATCTTTCTAAAAACAAATTAGAACAGAATAAACTTTTCCACATCTAAACACACTTTAGGGCGTGTTTGGTACGGAGCTTTTAGTTTTTGATAAAACGCTCTAGTTTAAACAAAATGTTTCGTTTGGCGGTACGAGCGCTTAGCTTTTAGTTTTAAAATAACGTTCCGATTCTAAAAGCTACTTCATGTAGGGTTTAACAAAACGTTCCTAAACTTTTGAAATCAATTTCCATAATTACCCTTAAAAATATATTTATTTATTTATTTATTTTTAATCAATTATCTTTTTATGTAATTTTATATATTTCAAAAGCTCCTAGCTACTTTTGTCAAACATTTATATAACAAATAAAAGTTACAGCTTCCCGCTACCAGCTACCTGCTACATGCTACCAGCTAACCGCTACCCGCTTCTAGCTAACAGCTACTTTCGCCAAACACGCTCTTAACAGTTTAAATGTAAGAGATTGCTAACAAAGTCAACAGTGAACTATGAATAGTTCCACTTAGAGGTTATCAAAGATTCCGCTCAATGAGATTTCATTGCTAATTGGCTTCACAATTGAGGCCCATAGTATTGTAACGAAACAAAATTCACCATTTTTTCATCCCATTTTAGATAAACAAACCATTTCATCTATCGTTCATGTAAGAAAACATGAATATACTCTTCATCCCACATCAATAAAATACGCATAAAAAGTTTGTTAAGATTACTCTCATCCAACATGGTACAAAGAGTAAGAGAATTAGGGGTGGCAAATCTCAACCCAACCTGTAACACGAAACTGATCCAACCCAAAAATAGATGAGTTTGTGTTGAGATTTTTGATCCGTTAACCCATCAACCTGTCAACCCACCAATATGTCTATTTTATGGGTTAGGTTGAGTTACCTGTTTGAGTTTCGGGGTCAACCCTCAACCCGTGTATATATATATATATATATATATATATATATATATATATATATATATATATATATATATATATATATATGAAAAAATAGATATATTTAATTATTAATGAAATCTAATTTTCTTCCATATTTCGTAATATTTTATATCACTGTATTCTTTCTGTATTTATATGTGGCTAGTCTACATTTGTAGTGCCTATATGTGGCTAGTCTGCGTTAGCAGTGCCATGATCAAAAAATAAAAGACATATGTCGTCATTTTTAGATACTCACGAGTCACGAACGAAAAACACATCCATTTTATATGAATGTTTTCATTTTTATAATTTTATTTGGATGTTAAGGTTTAAAAGAATCAAAGTTGAAAACCTCTTTTTTTTTTAATTACTTGAATCACTTTATGATTTTATTTTGAAAAAACTTCATTTTTTAAAAGGTGTTGCTTATTTATTAAATATGTTATATGGGTTAGGTTCAACCCACTAACTTGTAAACTCGTTAACCCATATATTTAAACGGATTATATGGGTTGGATTGGGTTGAGATTTCCAACCCACTAACCCGTGACCAGCCAACTCATATATTATATATGTTGTATTGAATTTATGTTTTCTTACACGCCAACCCATTAACGCGTTATCCGTCAACCCGAACCCAACCCGATTGTCAAGCCTAAAGAGAATCTCTCGGGGACTGATGTAAATGAAATGAAAATTGTATTTTTAATTTTATTTTGTCTCATTTAAAAAGACAAAGGGCGTGTTCAGCACACAGCGTTTGGGAACTTCTAGTTTTTAATAAAATGCTACTAAAAAAGAAAAAGTTTTGGTCGGCAACAAGAGCGTTTAGCTTGTAGCCTAAACAACATGCTCCAAAATCAAATGCTACCCGCTAACCGCTACCAACTAGTTTTGTCGAACATGTCCAAGGAATCGCTCTCAATTTCTTGCTTATAAAAAAAAGACATGAATATCATTTCCATCCCTATCAACGAAAAAATTATAAGAAAACTTGATACATCAAACATTAATAAGACGAAAAATACAACTTTTGTCAATTAAAAAGATGGGAATTTTCAATTCATTCCATTTGAATTTGTATTTTCTGTGTTACAATTATTATGAAGAAACATCTACATAGATGAACGCTTTCGATTTCTTGTTTGTAAAAAAGACATGAATAATCTCTTCATCTCATCAACAAAATAGCATTAGAAAGCTTGTTCATTCTCACACATTGTAACAAAAGGTGAAAATGAAGAAACAAATTTGTTCATTTGGTTCTAACGACAAAAGATGAGGGAAAGAAATTTTTCTAAAGGAAAATGTGTAAGAAACTTGGGAGGTAGAAAATGAAGAAACGAAATCCACAAGGGCTAAATGTGCACTTTCTAAAAATGTCGCATAATATTATCATTCGTCTATTAACGAATGTAAGGTGTTGTTTGTTTTTTCTAAAAAACCACTTCTGACCACTTAATTGATGCACGGTGCAGCATTTGGCCCTTCACAGTTGTTTGTTTTTCAAAAGACTTTTAACTTAAAAACTGTTGCGCGTGTGCTGCATGACGCAGCACTTGACCCTCTACTTCAAACCTCTTCACACCTTACTTTAACTTATTGCAGCAATCTGCATATGTTAAAAAACAAACAAACTTTTTATTACATGTTGCAACTGTTTTGTCATCCTCTTCTGCTACAAATGGTTGCAGAGATGATCCGCAGACTTCAGACATTTCGCCTCGAAAAAAAACAGCACCTAACTGTTGTCGAAAAGTTGGGACGCTGATTGCTTTAACGGCCATCACTAAACCCATCAATCGATACTCTTTCAGCTACAAATGAACATATTACACAATCACTAGTGTTTCAATTGTATATGTGTGTAACACCCAAAGTTTCGAAGGCCAAGAAAGGAAAGAAAAACCCTAATTTAAGGTAGACTCGACGAGTCCAAGGAGGGACTCGGCGAGTCCGAGCGGGATCCGGGTCGAGGAGTAAGCGACCGACTCGGCGAGTCTGGTCTGAACGAGAAAAACCCTAATCCCGGGAGTTGTATCCTATTTAAAGGGTGTTATGTCCCTCCCTCAGCCCCCATATCACCCTAGAGAGCCAGTGCACCCTTGATTTCGTGAGAGCTTCCATCATTTTGAGAGTTAAAGCTTGGAGGAAGGAACTTTGGGGAAAGGAACTTGAAGGGCAAGTAGGTTGCTTCAAGGAGGAGGTGTAGATCCGAGATCTACTTCAGTGGTGTTCATCTTGGAGGTAACAAGTTGCTATCTCCCCTCATTTGCACCTAGATCTTTGTGTGTGTTTTGGGCATTCTTGGCTTAAGAGTAACCTTTGAGCTAAAGGTTCATATCTGAGGTTGCTACCTCAAATCCATGCTTATTTTGGTCTAGAATTCCGTAAAGTATCAGCCCTTGAGTGGATCATGGAGCCTTTTTGCCTTAAGCCCTAGTTTATAGCATATTTTGCCTAGATCTCCTTCTCTACACGTAAAGTTTGCAACTTTACGTGGGGAAAAGGCTTGGGAAAGGTGGATCTACAGTTTGGAGTTCATGCATGACTCAAATGTCCTCTGCATGTAAGGAGATCTGAAGGGACTCGGCGAGTCCTTTGAGTGGACTCGGCGAGTAGCATGAAGTTATGGAGAAACTCGACGAGTGGGATGAACAACTCGTCGAGTCGTATGAAGATTGCCTTGTACTCGGCGAGTCTGTTCTTGGACTCGGCGATTCAGGTCGCAAAACCCCAAACCCTTCGAGTTGAGACTCAAATCAGTGAGTCGGGTGGAGACTCAGTGAGTTGGACATGTCTGGACTCAGAAATCGGTAGACTCGGCGAGTCATGGACTGACTCGGCGAGTCGAGTCGCGAATGGAAGGAATCTGAACATTATGAACTCGGCGAGTCAGTAGGGTGACTCGGCGAGTAGGGTTGACCTGGAAGGTTGACCTTGACCAGGACTTTGACTTGGAACAAGGTTGACTTGGTTGTCTTTCGGGGGTCAGTTAGACTCAGTGTAGCATTGATATTGATAGTTCGAGGAGCAAGGAGGAGCAGGAGTTCCGGGAGTTGTCGGGCAGCAGCTAGTGAGATCATCAGCAAGTTCAGCCAGTGCAGGTGAGTTTCCCTTTGTGTGAATGGGTCTAAGGCCACAATGTCGTCCCATGTAGTTATGAGTAGAAGACCCGGGGTTAGCCCTAGGCACAGTATGCTAGTAGTATTTTCAGGACGAGGTCCAGTAATAGCGGGCGGGTGCCCAAGGAATTGTTTATATGATAGTTTATACTTGTTGTCTGTGTGATACATGTATGTGCCTGGTAGGGAGGTGAGTGTAGGCGAGGTCCCGTATCTCACCAATAGCAGAGTGTGGATGAGGTTCCATATCTCATTAGTAGCAGAATAGGGGCGAGGCCCAAACTAGAATAGGAGTGAGAGTGGGCTAGGCCCGTACCTCACTACCATTAGGAGCGTGGACGGGGTCCCATGACTTAATAGTAGCAGGACATGGGCGAGGCCCAGGATAGGCGAGGCCTTAGGACAGAACCAGTTGCATGTGTTAGTTATGTGTTGTGAAATGTTTATGTGTTATTATTTGTTGGCGGGCGAGGCCCTGTGACAGGCGAGGCCTAAGTAAAACAGATATGTATCCGAGCGGGGTTCGAAGCCAGGCGGGGCCTGGAGCGGCGGGGCCGTTGAAGCGGGCGAGGCCCAAGGTAGGGGGCGAGGCCCAAGATAGAGGGCGTGGCCCAGTATGTGCAGTATGTGGTTATGCATGGTATGTGGTAGGGTGGGGAACTCACTAAGCTTCGTGCTTACGGTTTTCAATTTTGGTTTTAGGTACTTCCGGTAGCGGAGGGAAGAGCTCGGGGTGATCGCATGGCACACACCATAGATTAGACAGCCTGGGAATGTTTACTCTGATAATAAACATGTGTTTTGAAAACTTATACTCATATTATGTTTTGGAATGATGACTTTACTTTAAGTAATGATTTATTAAAAGAATTTTTTGGTCTTAAATTTTGGATCGTTACAATGTGTATTTACTTTTAAAATTATTTTAATATCTAAAGAATTTCTATTTCTATTTTTTACTTTTTTAAACTTCAAATTATGTCGCTTTAACTCAACACTCTTTATAACCATCGCTCGTCATGAAGGGTTTTAATCAAACCAAAAAAAACTTTAAGCTTTAAATTAAAAAAATATATTTATATATTTAGGGGTGTTTGGGAGTGTTTTTTGAACTCTAAAAGTGCTTTTAGATAGAATTGTTTATTTGCTTATAGTGGTGATAAAAAGAGTTTTTTAAAAAATATTTGGATAAACTTTTATAATGAAAAATTCAATAAGTTAAAAAATGTTTGGCTTAAATTATTTTGGTTGAAAAGTCATAAGCAAGTCACGTTTTACATGCTTATTAAAAAGTGATTTTTGAAGCTTATGAAAAAAAAAAACTATTTTAAAAAGTGTTTTTGAGTTTGCTAAACACTTTTTTTAATTTATTAGCTTTTAAAAAATCAATAAGCAAATAAGCATTTTTCAAACGCAATCCCAAACACCCCTTAAATAACTTGATTTTTAATAAAATAAAACTTACATCATTGGTGGTGACCATTTGAGTGCGCAAGGGAGAGCAGAAGGACCATTCATTGAGCTGATGAATTTATAATAATAATAATAATATTCAAAATTCCTCAAGCTAAAAAATAAAATTAAATAAATAATTAGAAAAAAAAAAAAAAAAAAAAAAAAAAGAGTTACATTGTGAAATATTTCATCTTCCGGCTTCTAGTAAACTATAGCTTCTTCACTTGAGCTGCTTTCCTTTTTTTCTTGTCAACATTCTTAAGCTAAAAGTCAACAATAAAATAATAAATAAATAAATAAAACAAATAAATAAAACGTTGATTATAATTTAAATATAAGCCAAAAGAACACCCATGTATATACAATGCCTCATAAATTTTGCTGATCTATAAATAATACTTGAAGCAGAATGACTTCCTAAGCACCTTTGTTGGCTATAAAAATAAATAAATAAACAAATTGATATTTCATAATCAAAAAATAAGAATGTATTAAATTAGAAATAATTCTAGTTATTCATATGAGTAAAAGACTATTTTGCCCTTTTGTTTATAGTGATGTTGAGGTGAGTAAATGATGCATGTCTAAAGTATGTGTTGTATATAGAAATGTTTGTTTCCTTTTTGGACCGAATAAACTATCTGAATGTGAGTAAATGATCACTTTACCCTTCTATTTAGAGTGATGTCAGTAACTGATGTGCATGTATAGAGTATGTGTTGTATATACAAATTTTGTTTGTTTCTTTTTTGGACTGAATAAGTTGTCTAAATGTGAGTAAATGACAATTCTACCCTTCTACTTAGAGTAATGTTGAGGTGGGTAAATGTAACGCCCGTAGATCCGGGCTAGTCAAATTAGAGACGATAAGCATCAAAAATGACTTTTTGATGGAAGATTATTTAAAAGGATTAATCTTAACCAAGTTTTAGTATATGTCACAAGGTTTTCGTGCATATAAAGAACGCCGCAATCCGAGTTATAACGAAGAAGTTATGACCTGTCGAAGTTTCGCGACAGAACCGGCACGACCCAGCGCGACGTAAATAGTGAATTTAAGGTAGATAGATATCTATCCTTAGTGATCTAAATGAGAATTGAATATGTCATCGATATTAGTGCAACGACGGAAAGACGGACGAAAACGGAGTTCAGATGAAGGAGTTATGAATTTCGAACGAAGTTTTCCTGTCCCGGCCTACTAAAGATAATATATAAGTAATATATTTATAATATATTAAAACTAAAGTCAAAATTAGCCAATGTAGTCTAAACGATAGTTGTAGAGCATAATCTCACCTTCGCGTCGATATAAAGAACGTCGAAAACGGAGTTCGTATGCGAAAGTTATGAATTTCTAAAGTTCGGGGCGCGAAACCCCAAAACTGTCAGAGACCACGACGTGGCAAGCCTTCTGACACCTCCGGGAGTCCCCCAGATGCAACTTGAGATGACGCATGCAGTGACGACCAAGCCCACGACGTGGCAAAAGGTTCCACGACGTGGAAAGAGCCAGTTTTGCTCTATAAATAGGTTTGAAGGGCCAGCCGAATTTGGTTGCTCATTCTCTCATCTCTCTCCCATATTACATCGATTTACATGAAAAGAAGTACCCCCGAAGCCCCGGTATCATCCCGAGACCCGAAGCGAGTCCCGAAGCCCGAAGATCCCGAGAAGAAAAGAGTTTCCGAGCCGAAGCTCTGCCCGCGAGGAGTCTGGTTTTTGTGAAGATCTTCCAGATCTACCGAAGAATACTACTTCTACAAGCCGTAGTGCTGTCTGATCATCTTCTAATCAAGTGAGTGTATAGTCACTTTCATCTTACACATAGATATGAAGTATTTTATAAAATACATGCTATGTGTATATATATTGTTGTTTATACGTGTGAGTGTATAGCTACTTTCTTTGAACACATAAATATAAAGTATTAGCTATGAAATACGTGCTATGTGTTATATATTATTTGTCTATTTGAAATGGGCATGGAATTGATGTTTTATACAAGTGTTAAATGATTTAAAATGTGTAAGTATTTATATCTACAAAAATATTTGGTAGAACAAGGGTAGATGGGATAGTTGGTGACTATGGAGTTAGCGCCTACCGTTAGATAAACCTTGGTGACTATGGACTTAGTGTCTATCGAGTAAACCTTGGTGACGATGTGACTTCGTGCCTATTAAGTAAACCCTGGCGACTATGCGACTTAGTGCCTATCGAGTAAACCTTGGTGACGATGTGACTTCGTGCCTATTAAGTAAACCCTAGCGACTATGCGACTTAGTGCCTATCGAGTAAACCTTGGTGACGATGTGACTTCGTGCCTATTAAGTAAACCCTGGCGACTATGCGACTTAGTGCCTATCGAGTAAACCTTGGTGACGATGCGACTTCGTGCCTATTAAGTAAACCCTGGCGACTATGCAACTTAGTGCCTATCGAGTAAACCTTGGTGACGATGTGACTTCGTGCCTATTGTATAAACCTTGGTGACTATGGATTTAGCGCCTACTGTTAAGTGAACCTTGGTGACTATGGAGTTAGCGCCTGATAACTATGGACTTAGTCCATGATAGATAAACTTTGGCAGCAATGGACTTCATGCCGATTCCTTAGGTAAATCCTTAGGAACGAATGAATAAAGGATAGTTGATTCTTAGGGTAAAACCTTAAGAAATAAAGAAGATAATGGGGATGGGTAATTGGGTTGATTGTTTGATAATTGAATATAATAAATGTATTATTGTGGGTTGAAAACCCTATATGCTCACCAGGCTCCCAAGCCTGGCCCACTCAGTTTTCTTTGCATTACAGGTAATGGCACAAGAGTATAAGTTGGTGGACTTGACGTGAGGTTTTGGATTATAGATCAGTAGTTATAAATAACTGTTGTAAGATCTATTTTATATTGTTTATGCTTTTGGTCTGTATCGGAACATGACATCCCGAGGTTTTATTATTTAATGAAAATACATTCTCTTTGAGAAATGTTTTGATAAATGGTTATCATATTTTAATTTGGGAACAAATTCCGCAACGTTTTCTTTAAACGATCACTCTGATTTTATAAAACAAAGTATAAACAAATCGGTCTTTTCTAGCCGTGAAATTGGGGATGTCACAGTAAATGACGTCTGTCTAAACTCAAGAGTATCTGTTGTACACACAAAGTCTTTCTTTTTTAGGAACTGTCTTAATGTGAGTAAATGACCATTTTACCCTTATGTTTCGAGTTATGTTGATATGAGATCTGTCTAGAATGTGTTGTATACAGAATATCCAAAGTAAGTGTTGTATAAACGAAATTTATTTCTTTTTTGACAGAATGAAATGTCTAAATGTAAGTAAATGACCATTTTACCCTTATGTTTACAGTGATGTTAAGATGAGATAAATCTAGAATATGTGTTTGTATCAAGACCTTTACTCCATGGAAATCATTAGGATTTGGGTCAAAGAAGACAAAAACTTCTTGAACAACTCCCTTAATAAAAAAACATAACTTTAATAACAAGTAGAAATAAAAACTTCAACTTGTTAGAAGGGTGAAATGTGAATAAATAAATACCTCAAAGTCATCTTCTGAAGAAGAATCTTCATTTTCAGAAGAACATGAGATTTCTCTCTTTAATTCTATGGTATCATGTTTCTCCTTTTTTTCTACCTATAAACACAAATAAAAATTTAGTTTTCACAATCCATGAACAAAAATGACCATTTTGCCCTTGGGGAGAGAGATCATGCATGTGGAGTTGGAAGGGCCTTATATGTCATTTTGCTGCTTGGCCTTTCGTGTAGAGGAAAGTAAGGCCATCGAACGACCTAAGCGAGAGAAAGTGTGTTGAGGACTTTGTAAATGGGTTTTCGTGTTGGCTTACGTGGCATTAAAATTATATGGAAACCTAGAAAAGTTCATAAATATAAAGATTGTAATACTATTGGCCCCCTGTTCTTCAACTTATATATATATATATATATATATATATATATATATATATATATATATATATATATATATATATATATATATATATATAACTTCCCCCCCCCCCCCAACTCATTGTTCAAGCTCCGTGAATAATCAAATTACTTTATCAAAATTGAACGGAATTGTACCTGCTAGAATCAATTGTGTATCAAGGGATGAAGGATTTTCCCCTGAAAGCTCGAGGGAAGACGAAAGACGGCAAAGACGTCGGTGACTCCCGGTATGGAGGAAGAAGGTGTCGTTGATTCAGATTACCTGGAGGAGTGAATCAAGAAGGGAGGAGTATATCTCTGGCAGCGCTGCACGGGTCGACAGAGGGAAGAGCACTTCCCTGGTGGCCGACGGATGGGAAAATGAGACTTGAATCCTAGAATCGTAGATAGGACATTGATGGGCTATGGGCTAGCTTTAGGGGTGTTTGGATAAATAGTTTTTAGCTTATTAGCTTACTGTTTATTTGCTTATTGCGATGGAAATAAGCACTTTTTTAAAAAGTGGTTGGATTAGCTTATTGCGGTGAGAATAAGCAATAAGCAATAAAAATTATAAGTGTTTGGTAAACAATACAGCTTATATGAGTAAAATGACCAATAAGCAATAAGCAATAAACAATAAGCATTCCCCCTTTGCTTATTAAAATCAGTTTATTTGTCTTATTCCTACCGCAATAAGTTGATTTTTAAAAACTCCTATCTAAACACTTAAATTTGCTTATTGCGGTGGGATTAAGCAATAAGTAATAAGTAGCCTATTTTTTCCCTATCCAAACATTCCCTTAATAAAACCTACATGATCTTCATGCTTTTAACCTTTTTTTATGAACGGCAAATACAATATATTCCTAAACTACTCCTAAATCCACATATGTCTCAGACGAGACTTGAACCATCAGCCTCAAGGATGGAGGGAAACATCTGATATTGTGCTTTTAACTACTAGTATATTGGATGATACTTTTTTTTGTCTTCTTACCATCAGGTATATGCTTAATCGATTTATAAAAAACGAGTTCTTCTTATTTTTTTCATTTTTTAACATGAAATTTGAACCCTAAAATATTATTAAAGTATCTCCTCTATGATATCATCGTTTTGGTATATCATACATTCAAAACGGATTTAAATGAATGAGAAATTAATCCATGAAGTGATGTGATGGGTGTCGAATCCATCAAACAAATAAATCCTATTGGTACTTGTATGCTCTAAAAATAATAGTAATAATGGCAAACAGGGTCGATCATCAGGAACTCGCTTTTAATCCATAAATACACCAAAATAATCATGTTTTTATTCATATGCATAAAAAGTAAATGCAGGGGATGATTTTTGCAAATGAGTAAACTAAAATGAAATACAATAAAAGAAATACTAGAAACAAAAATAAAAACAATCTGGTTTCGAGTTATATTCACCTAACAATGCAAGTTGATGCTAAACTAATGTCAAATTAAATCTAAGTTGGTGCTTGAATGCATTAACAACCTCTAACATTTCTCATTCCCCAAGTTGTTTAACCAAAACAAACTCTTTAAATTAAACCTAGCCTTACTAACATACTATAAACAAGCTCTTAGAAATTGATGGAAAATCGCATTAAGTTTTGTACGAATGTTCTCAACAACATCCAATACTCCTTAAAAGCCCGGGAGCATAAGAATGTGTGATTTTGGTATACATTAATATCATTCAGTGGAAATCAATTTAATGTTTGTTACTAGTTTTAATTTACAAAACAATTATGGATTTTGAAAATCAAATAACTTGAATGATCTAATCCTAATTCAAGTGGTCAGCATGAATCAAAATTAAGATCAAACTTTTTAATTAACACAAAATCAAATTCAACAAATAGAATACAAATTCAACATCAAATCGTATGATCAACTACATAAAAATGAAGTTCAAACAACAAAATCGGGTGTGTTAACTAAAATACGATAAATAAATACTACAAAGTACTAACTAGTTGATGACTGAATTAACATCAAAAGAGTGATTTAGACGTGTGATCATGGATTGTTGTGTGTAATGATTTTTATACAATTCTTAGTTTGGCTGCGGTTGTCAACAAGCTCTGACAATCCGTTTCGCCAGACACTCAATTAAAACAAGTTCTTTAACCCAGCTGCGAACTTATCTAACTAAAACGAATATTTCAATTAGAACTGACTCACTACAAAATTATTAAATGGTCAATTTGTAATTAGGTGAAAGTCGCATTAAAGCACAAACGAAACAACAAACACAATGAGCCCTCATTTAAGCTCGTAGATTTTACATTGTACCAATATGATTCCATTATATGTGTATTATTTGCTACTTATACCAATTAAAAGAACAGTTACGGATTCAATTAATTGATTAGCAATTCATTATTAAAACCCTAACCGGGTTCCTCAAGCCCAACTAAAATTGTAACAACGAAATGAAAATCAAAAATCATATGGATAGAGGTGTATTAAATCTAAATAACAATCTCACACAACTATCTAAAAACAAAATCAAATAGATTAAACTAATCCAAACATCAGGTGGTTTACCCTATTAATACGGCTAAAATTTACTACAATAAATTGAAAATTGTTTTGATGCTAAATAAATCTTCAAGTCACCGTTCTCGTTCGTCTCTCCTGTATTTTTTTCGTCGTGTGGAGTTGTTCCCAAAAAATTGTTGCGTGTGTAAATGTACATCCTCCAAAGAAATTGATCCCTCCTCTTTTGGTCACGTGACTCTTTTTTTTTTTTTTTTTTTTTTCTGAATGTAATCTTGTGACTTTTACCATGACATTGGGAGTTGGTTTATAAATTAAATCATGTGGGCCGTCAAAATGGCTCAAAACTCATATTATTGTCATCACTTTCGGCCTATATAGGTGCAATAAATCACAAAACGGGCTTCACTTCTCGGTTAGAATTTTAGATTAAAAATCATGCTAATGGACTTGGGTAGTGGCTACTGAAGTTCAAGTTGTGGGCTAATTTTAATTGCATTTTTGGGCTGTCAAAAAAGAATCTGAACAGATTATGTTGCTGCTATTCACGAGGGTTAGGAAGACACTGGTAAAATTTCAGCTCAATCGAACCACATTTACCCCTCGATCCAATCACTTTACGAAGACCGTGCATTGCTGTCAAATTTCTAAAAAAATATTTAAATCACTTCATTTTATTGCTTTATTGTGGATGTTATTACGAGACTTCAAATGTGGTTGCAAGTTCTTCCTTGTGACTTCTATTGTTACTCGGAGATGTTATTACCCGCTTACATAAATATGCACAAATTAAACTTAAACTAGTAAAATGGTACCAAACAACAATGTAATAAAACGTATGAAATGCATGCCAAATATACACAACATGTTGCGAAAATGATTAATAAAATATGATAAAATGATGTGGAAAACTGAACCTAACATGATGGTGTCCGAATAAGTAATTAAAAGAGATTATTCAGTGAGAGAAAAAAAAAGAAAAGTTAATGGGAATTTCTGCAAATATTCTTTCTTTTTGTAAGTGAAAATACACAGTAATTACTAACTTAATCTTGTTATTAATATCTGCATTTAGTCTTGTCGGTTACAAGTTTGGCCTATAATCTATATGTATAAATAGAGGTTTTGGGTGACTAACTGGAACACCCAAATGAAAACAAAATTCTCTTCTTCTCGGGTTCATCTTCTTCATTTTTTTGCTACATCGAAGGTATAATCCATGTATATATAGTGTTCAGGTGGTCTAGAAGAACCATTACAACTTGTTGTATCTTGGGAAACAAACACCCGGTAGCGGACAAATTTGTTTTTAAGGACATTATATTAAAAAGGCCTCAGCCTTTTCTATTTTTTGTTTGATTTCATACATATTCATAATATTATTCCTACAAATTGAAAACAAATTCGTTTGTACGAAACGAACAAAAGAAGAAAAAATGTTTTATGCTTTTGTAGTGCTCATTTTTCACAGCAAAACAAAAGAAAAAAAAACAATTTTGATAAATCAGAATTTCAGTATTTTAGAATTTAGTATTAGTTTTATGATTCATATTTTTCTAGATCAGGTTTTCAACATCAAATATTGTATATAAAATGCATTAGATTTCTGAATCAGATTTTATATCAGAAATTGCATCGGTTTTATTCATCAGAATTTGTGATTTCAAAAGTTTTACATCATCTTTGTGCATCAAAAAAATTTGTATCAAATTTTGTTTCAAGTTTTGAATCTATTTTATACATTAGTTTTTTTATCATGTAACACCCGGTTCCAGGTATGCATTTAATTAAGTCAATTTTGTAATTTTACCCTTGAACTCGACGAGTTGAAGGCCCAACTCGTCGAATAAGATCAAATTCGGGTCGGGAACTAAGTAGTCTACTCGACGAGTCGGGAGACCAACTCGGCAAGTAGGTGTTATCTGATGAAAACCCTAATTTCAAGGGTTTGTCTCTCTATTTAAAGAACATAACGCCCCTATGACCTCCCTTATCACTCCCTTAACGTCCAGAAAACCCTAAACTGCCACCTTTGAGCCTTGTGAGTATTTGTGTGCCATTTCTTGAGCTACCTTGTGTGTTTGAAGTTTGGGTGAAGAAGAGGAAGAAGGAGGAATTTAAGAGGAGATTTCAGATCCAGAATCATCACCATTTTCTCATCATTTTCTGGTAATAAAGCTTTACACTTGACTTATGATTTCTTAGAGCTTCTTGTGGTCATTTTGGTCTTTGAAGCTTGATTCTTAGGATTTGGATGTCCCAAGTTGATACACCTTCATATCTGGACCTTGAAGGGTCCTCATGGCATAAAGGTGTCATCTTTATGGCCATGAGAACCCCCATGCATGCTATTAACCCCATTTTGACCCCCTATAAGCTCAAATGTTCCATGCAAGAACGTAAAGTTTATGACTTTACGTGATATATCGTCCTTAGGAGGCCAGATCTACCTTTTGGTTAAGTTTTGCACATCAGAAGTCGACATATGGGCTTGGTCATTCGTAGACTCGACAAGTCAGTTTTGGGACTCGACGAGTCGTGTGTTGATTCCCTAAATCAGTTCGGGGTTCAAGGGAACCCAGTTGAGTCTAGAAGAGATTAGATGAGTCTAGAGGAGTGACTCAACGTATTAGGACATAGCCATGGCCTGGAAACCATGGGACTCGGCGAGTGGAGGAACACACTCGGCGAGTCCAAGGCAATATCCCAACCCATGAAGATAGAGTCGACGAGTTGTTCATACAACTCGGCGAGTCACAGACTGGACGTGTTCATATGAAGAGGATAGACTTGAAGAGTTGTTCATACAACTCGACGATTCGATTAAAGATTGTCCCAATATCATGAATAAAGGAGAACTTGTCGAGTTCTTGCTAAACTCGGCAAATAGAATCAGATTGAGAACAAAGGAAGGACTAAGGGACTTGACGAGTTGACAGGCTAACTCGACGAGTCTGGTCAACTGGAAGTTGACTTTGACCAGGATGTTGACTCTAGCCAGGGATAGAATGGTCATTTTACCCTGAAAATAGTTATCTGTGTTTTGACTAAGTGTCATTGTGGAAGTTATAGCCAGGGAGTTGCTGGAGCAGCAATCATACATTTCCCGCTATGTATTTCAGCAGTTAGCTACGTAAGGTGAGTTTTCCTCCAGTAAGAACGGGTCTAAGGCACCAATGTCGGCCCGTTAAAGTAGTAGAGTATGTCGGGGCAAGCCTGATGTCGGGGTTAGCCCGATGCAGTTTATATGTTTCCAGACTTCGTTCCGATGTCGGTGCGGTCCCGAGAAGTAGTTATGTATGCTTGATGTCTTTGTGATTCATGCATGTTTATGTATTATGTGTTCTGGGGTAAGCCTGATGCTGGGGCAAGCCCAATGATTATGCCATGTATTAGATATTTTGGAGCAAACACGATGTATGCTAGTTTATGTATTATATGTTGTTGTTCTTGACTATGGTTCGATGTCGGGGTAAGCCCGATGCAGATTATGTGATTATGTTATGTGTTATGATATATGTTATGTTATGTATGTACCGGGGTAAGCCCGATGCTGGGGTAAGCCCGATACCCGATGTGGTCGGATTCCAATGTGAGCCCGATGTCGAACAGGAGTCCGATGTCGGGTAAGCCAATGTCGGGATTCGTCCCAATGCAGTCGGAGTAGTCCTAGAGTTATGTTGTTTGTTATATGTGTCTTGTATGGTATGTGGTAGTTTGGGGGAGCTCACTAAGCTTCGTGCTTACAGTTTCAGTTTTTGGTTTCAGGTACTTCAGCTAGTAAAGGGAAGGGCTTGAGCTGATGGCATTGCATACACCACTGTTGATCAGTCTGGGAGTTTACTCTAATTTTATTATGAGACTGTTATTTGTTATCAAATATTAAGAGTTTTGAGATACTTGTTTTACGGTTTTATTCTATGGAAATGAGATTTATGTTTGATAAATGATTTTGAAAACGAAATTTTTGGCTTGTATTTTCGGGATGTTTAATATCAGAATTTCTAATTTAAGATGCTTTGAATCAGTTTTCCGTCCAGAAATATAAAAGCATCAAAATAATTTCAGATTTCAAGAACTTCACATAATTTCTAAATTTGATATCAATTTTAAGGATCAAAATTCAGATTCCAGATCTTTGGATCGGTTTCCAAAATTTAGTATCGATTTGTGTTGTTTTATAATCTATTTATTATTTTGATTTTTATCCAAGTAAGAGGTGGGGATAACTCCTGAAAGTTGTAATTCTAAACAATTACATTTGGTGTCAAATTTTAGAAATGTCATCATCTAGAGTGGAGTGATTTTTGAAGTAAACTATATTTGTAACATCCAAAAATTTTCAACCAATTTTAACTTTTAAAAAACAACCCGTATTCGTTAATTCATTACAAAAAGGTTTACAATTCATTTATTATCAAAGTATTTCCCAGAACCACATCATAAATACATAAAACATGAGGAGCGGTAAGATCACGCCTTCACCTTGCCACGATCTCCTGAAGTACCTGAAACAATACACTGAAAACTCTAAGCCCGAAAGCTTAGTGAGTTACCCCCAAAATACCAACCACATATACCATACTCATAACATATCATATCATAAACAAAACAGCCATGCACTTCGGGTCTACTGTGTGACTGGTTCGTCGCACCGGGCCTTCAGTCCGCCTGGTCCACCCTTCGAGTCTAGCAACATACATCGAGTCTGCAGTGTGGTTGGTACGCCCGCACCGGGCTTTCAACCCACCTGGTCCATTCTTCGAGTCTACAGTATAACTGGTTCGCCCGCACCGGGCCTTCAGTCGGCCTGGTCCACTCTCCGAGCCTCGGTACGTCTGGTCCTCCCTCGTGGGGTCTACAGCCTATCCGGACCGCTCGCTGGGCCTTCGGGATATCCGGTCCGCCCTGAGTATGTTGGCCTACAGCACAAAGTAAGACCCGCCTCAACCCAACCCCAGTCAATCAACCATGTGTACATAACATATAATCATATAGCAATTCATCACTAATCAACCGATCTAGCAGATCACATACATAGCACACTCTAACCAGGATACTGACCTAACTGGTCACTAACATAGCATCATCCTATATACCATGATTCCGACCTTAACCGGGTCTCTAACATATACCATCCTAACTCCCAGGATGCAAAGATATAGCAAAGCAATAACATAACAACTGCCTGGATTTCCATCCGATAAAGGGCCAGTCTTGGTGCCTTAGACCTTGTCGATATATTGAGGATAACTCACCTCGCAAAGCCAATCTGAAGAAATAAGATCACAATGCTCCAACCTCTGACACAAACTCCACCACTGATCAATACCAAAAGACTGAACTCAATAAATACCAATAGTTACCAAAATACCCTTGGAAGTCAACTAGTCAACTCTTGATCAAAGTAAAAGTCCTCAGTCAAAGTCCACCTTCCTGTGTGACCCTACTTGCCGAGTCGCCCCGTCGACTCGCCGAGTCCCACAATTCTGAGTCCCTTCTCGCTCAACTCACCGAGTCATCCCTCGACTCACCGATTCACCGTTCAACCAGAAAAAGGTTAGGACTCTACGACCAGACTCGCCGAGTCCAAGGCAATCTTCAACAAACTCACTGAGTTGTTCTTCCAACTCGTCGAGTTCCTACCTATCTTCATGCAACTCGTCGGGTACACCCATGTGACTCGTCGAGTTACTACGCGACTCATACCTAATCTCTAGTCTGACTCGCCGAGTCCCAACATGAAGTTCCATAATCTCGAGTCACAGAGTCACTCCCTTACCCCAAACACTAAATTAGGGTCCCTATGGTTCATTAGCAACATAAAGTTGCTACCCTTACGTGCTTCCACAACCCATTCATCAAAAACCAAGTTAAAATGGAACTTAACTCATTAGGGCTGGCTTTTGCATGGCCAATCAAAGGGTTTTCTTCACATAGTATCCATATGGAACTTAGATCTAGAGTTTCAACTCTAAATCTAACTCATGCATCAAGATCTCAACATAAATTCTTCCCAACAAACCCTAAAGCTCCAAAAAGGTGGATCTAGAAGGAAATAAGCCAAGATGATGAATCCTTACCTCAAAACCACCTCCAACTGAAGAGTAAACCAAATCTCCTCAAGCCTCCTTGATCCAAGCTCCTTAGTCTTGAAGATTTCCTTCTTAAATCACTTATCCAAGCTCCAAAATGCTCCCAAGGCTCTTCTCTTATGATTTTAGGGATTCTAATCCTCAGAGGGGTGATAAGGGGCCGAAATGGGGGCTTAAGCTTCCTTAAATGGGGTGCAAACCCTAGGAATTAGGGTTTCTCATTCCAGCACGGACTCGCCGAGTTGGTCACTAAACACGTGACGAAAATCACGACTCGACTCGCCGAGTCCATCCATTGACTCGCCGAGTCGATCCTCCTTAATTACACCAAGCACCCTAAACTTGCACGTTTGAACTCGGGGTGTTACAATTCTCCCCCAGTTAAATTAGGCTTCGTCCTCGAAGCCTACAGCAACACATCCCAGATGACACTCCTTCAATACAGCTCCTGGTCTCAACCGACCCAAGTTCCTCCGAATACTGCTATCGGACCTCTATAAAGTCCAAATCTTCCCTCCCAAAGTTACGGCAACTGATTAAAGTCGGCCACCGGCTTCTTTCTCTGATAACAACCCTTATTAACCAATGATCACCCGATGATACTTTCATTACTCCAATTCACAACAATCACTTGACCCTTACCAAGATAGGTATCACCCTGAACCACTAGGTCCTAACCCGGTACCAAGCTGCTACCCCTTTCCTTAACTGGCACGTCCTTTATCGAATTCACTTCTGGGACTCATCCCACTTTCCTTTCTGAAACCAACTCGTTTCTTTCCGAGCTGATAGGATGGCACATCCTTCAGCTCTTGAGCAACTCCCATGAGCTCTCCCCTGCAGTCACATACGCATGTTGAGCCTGCTCTAACATCCTCGGGCTGGAAAACCCGACATACTGACGATACCTTCAAACATCCCCAGGATGAATTACCGCTACATACATAACTTCCTAATCACAACCATACTGGAAAATCCAAGGCTCCCTCCTTGCATCCCCTCCGAACTCCTCTGGTTCTACACTACTGGAAATCCTTCCGCAACCACAACAGACACCCAACCCGGATGTGTATCCATACCACTGGTACAATCCCAGTACTTACTAATCATAGTTGAAGCATTGTCGATAATCCACTTACTCCACTTCCTCCTCTTTTTTAGTACCCATGCTCCTTACGGAGCTACATGCCTTTCCTTTCCAGGAAATCCACTCAACAACCCTTACTGCACCTATACGTGCCAATGAGCTACACTTCACTCTACATCATCCATGTAGAGCAACTACTATTCTCGAACTTCCATATACCCTGAATTTGCTCGCAAGGACTCTCGGGTTCATACACCGCTTTCCACTAAAATGATCAATACTTGGGGCCAGACCATATCAATTATCATTCCCTGGTGACGCTTTTTCTCATTTTCCTCGTACCGACCCCCTAACACATACAGAGTCTTTAGCATGAGTGGACCGCCTTACCAGGACTTCAGCCTATCTGGACCACTCTCGGAACCTTCAACATATCTGGACAGCCCTCCTGGGCCTTCAGCCTATCTGGACCATTCCCCGAGCCTTCGGTCTGACTGGTACGCCTTCCAGCCTTCATTCTGTTCGGTCCACTCAAGACTGTCTTATGTCACCCTGAACCATTCTTTCCGGGAATCTCTCCCGTACATACTGTTCTAGCCCTCTTGGGGTTCTGAACTCTAACTTCATTCTATATACTCAAATCCCGGCCTAACCCTAGGCCCAACCTTGGTCTGTATCCCGCCCCACTCATCTGACCTACTCATACCAGCCTACGTTCTTGGCTGACTGAAATACTGCTGAAACCCAAACAACTAATTGACCTCTCATGCTATCGATCCTCCTGATATTTTCCAATTCTCCCCACTTAGAGCACTGACTACCAACCACTGGTGACCCAACCGACATCACTTATACAATCCAACTCAATAGATTCTCTTATACTTGATATGATCCTGAAACGAACAACCTCCACAAAATCACTTTCCGACATCGCACATCTCAAACTCTAAGGGGGTTCGACCCCTAGCTGAGTATTCCTCAAATTGAAAATGCTAAACACAACATTCAGAACCAAAAAATCCTAACTCCCCACCATCAATCCCCAAGGATGATAACCAACTAAGACTCCCAGTCCCAAAACCCTCGATCATACGATACACCCGATGAAAAGATGAACGAATACCATACCATGAATCATGCAAACGAGACTAGCATATATGAAATACTCCATAACAATCATAAGATAACAAGATATCAAGAAGGAAACATACCCGCAACTGTATCCAGCTCTACCCTGACCTCCTCTGTTGTAATCTGAAAAGCACGTCCCTGAGCCCTTGGGGGCTCTACTCTACCCTGGCCTCCACCCGTAATCCTCAAAGTGGCTGGTGCTGGAGCCTGCACCGGTTCTGCAGTAAGCTATGGGCAATTGGCCCTCATGTGACCAACCTGATGACACTGATCACAAATCATCATATCCTGAACTGGGGCTGACTGACGGCAATCCCTCGCATAATGCCCCTCTCTCCCGCACTTACGGCACACACCACCGGACCTACAAACTCCGGTATGACTCTTCCCGCACTTCCCACAAGTGCGGCTGCCCTGATTTCCCAACCTAGAATCAACGGTCTTGGACCGTTTCGGCACCGGCTGCGACTGCGTCGGGGCCTGCCTCTGCTCTCTCAACTGCAACTCAATCTCCAACTCACGCCACCTGGCGGCCTCCTGCAACTCTAACAAGGTATCACATCTCTGCGTGGACACAAACTGTCTGATATCCCTCTTGAGCATACTCAGGTATCGGGACATCTGAGCATGCTCTGAAGCAAACTCCAGGAAAAACATCGCCCTCTCAGTGAACATCCTGGTGATCTCCGTCACTGACTCTGTATCCTGCTTCAACTCCAGGAACTCCTGAGCCAACCTCTCTCTCTCTCTCTCAACTCGTGGAATATAACGAGTGTTGAACATCTCCTGGAACTGATCCCATGTAACCGCAGCCCGTTGCGCATCAGAATAAGATCCCGTAGTCAACCTCCACCAATCCTTCGCCCCGAGCCTCAAAAGGTTCAGAGCATACCTCACCCTCTGATCAACAGGGCGTGAACATGTGAAGAAACATCCCTCCACGTCCGACAACCATCGCATCGCAACGATCAGATCCTGAACTCCATCGAAAGTAGGGGGCTTCATATTCTCGAAGTCCCAATACTGAAAACCTCTACCGACTCCTCCTCCGGCCACTACTACAGCCGTTGTAGCCGCCGTGGCAGCCGTCTCCGTAAGAGCTGCATAACGCTCATCAAAATACTCAACCATGGCGGTCTTGATCGATCCAAATAGTTCCGACAATTCATCCCGGAACATAGCAGCAACCTCATCATGCAGGATCTCACGAATCCTGGTATCCAACTCGTCCGTACTCATCTGGCCAACGACCTCGGGTGGTGCTGACCTCTCCTGACCACCCTCTCCTGCTCCTGATCCCGAACCGGATCCTTCCTCGAAACGTCTCGTAATCTCCATTCTATAATACACCAAGAGATCCTTAAAAACCTCGCATAACCACCCATAATGGCTCTCTAATCAACCACCCAGGGATTGTGACTTCCTTGATACGCGTATGGGTCCTGTGCTTTCAGTAGTACAGGCCCATACTACCTTCCACGCCTACCCATATTTGTCTCAAGTATCATCACAACGCCCCAAGCACTAGCGACCATATCAAGCACTCTATCCTCACTCCTAGAGGAACACTGAAACTCTCATAAAAGGAGACCTAGCAGGCATCACAATCAGGCAACTCTATCGTGCACTTCCTGAAGGTCCCTGGCCTAACACTAGCATGTTGTTCTAACATATCACATAAACAAATAACTTGTATGGTAATTTTGGGGTAACTTACTGGCTCCGGCTGATCGTACCCTCTTTGTCCCCTTTTACTTCTTTTTGAAAACCATTTTTAATTTCGCTTTGAAAACTCTCCTTGATTTTAGACTGGATTCACACGAATGTTCGTCCAATTCACTCAAACCAAGGCTCTGATACCAACTTGTAACATCCAAAACTTTTCAACCACTTTAAACTTTTCAAAAACAACCTGTATTTGTTAATTCATTACAAAAAGGTTTTCAATTCATTTATTATCAGAGTATTTCCCAGAACCACATCATAAATACATAAAACATGAGGAGCGGTACGATCACGCCTTCGCCTTGCCACAATCTCCTGAAGTACCTAAAACAATACACTGAAAACTGTAAGCCCAAAATCTTAGTGAGTTACCCCTAAAATACCAACCACATATACCATACTCATAACATATCATATCATAAACAAAACAACCATGCACTTCGGGTCTACTGTGTGACTGGTTTGCCGCACCGGGCCTTCAGTCCACCTGGTCCACCCTCTGAGTCTAGCAACATACATTGAGTCTGCAGTGTGGTTGGTCCGCCCGCATCGGGCCTTCATTCGGCCTGGTCCACTCTCCGAGCCTCGGCACGTCTAGTCCGCCCTCGTGGGGCCTACAGCCTATCCGGACCGCTCGCTGGGCCTTTGGGAAATCCGGTCCGCCCTGGGTATGTTGGCCTACAGCACAAAGTAAGACCCACCTCAACCCAACCCCATTCAATCAACCATGTGCACATAACATATAATCATATAGAAATTCATCACTAATCAACCGGTCTAGCAGATCTCATACATAGCACACTCTAACCAGGATACCGATCTAAGTCGTCACTAACATAACATCATCCTATATACCAGGATTCCGACCTTAACCAGGTCTTTAACATATACCATCCTAACTACCAGGATGCAAAGATATAGCAATGCAATAACATAACAACTATCTAGATTTCCATCCGATAAAGGGCCCGTCTTGGTGCCTTAGACCCTGTCGATATAGTGAGGATAACTCACCTCGCAAAGCCGATCTGAAGAAATAAGATCACACTGCTCCAACCTTTGACATGAACTCCACCACTGATCAATACCAAAAGACTGAACTCAATAAATACCAATAATTACCAAAATACCCTTGGAAGTCAACTAGTCAACTCTTGGTCAAAGTAAAAGTCCTCAGTCAAAGTCCACCTTCCTGTGTGACCCTACTTGCCGAGTCGCCCCGTCGACTCGTCGAGTCCCACAATTCTGAGTCCCTTCTCGCTCAACTCATCGAGTCATCCCTCGACTCACCGATTCACCGTTCAACCAGAAAAAGGTTAGGACTCCACGACCATACTCGCCGAGTCCAAGAACAGACTCGCCGAGTCCAAGGCAATCTTCAATAGACTCACCTAGTTGTTCTTCCAACTCGTCGAGTTCCTGCCTATCCTCATGCAACTCGTCGGGTACACCCATGTGACTCGCCGAGTTACTACGCGACTCATGCCTAATCTCTAGTCTGACTCGCCGAGTCATCTCCCAGACTCGCCGAGTCCAAATGTGAAGTTCCATAATCTCGAGTTACGGAGTCACTCCCTTACTCCAAACACTAGATCAGGGTCCCTATGGTTCATTAGTAACATAAAGTTGCTACCTTTACGTGCTTCGATGACCCATTCATAAAAAACCAAGTTAAAATGGAACTTAACTCATTAGGGTTGGCTTTTGCATGGCTAATCAAAGGGCTTTCTTCACATAGAATCCATATGGAACTCAGATCTGGAGTTTCAACTCCAGATCTAACTCATGCATCAAGATCTCAACATAAATTCTTCCCAACAAACCCTAAAGCTCCAAAAAGGTGGATCTAGATGGAAATAAGCCAAGATGACGAATCCTTACCTCAAAACCACCTCCAACTGAAGAGTAAACCAAATCTCCTCAAGCCTCCTTGATCCAAGCTCCTTAGTCTTGAAGATTTCCTTCTTAAATCACTTATCCAAGCTCCAAAATGCTCCCAAGGCTCTTCTCTTATGATTTTAGGGCCTTTGATCCTCAGAGGGGTGATAAGGCGCCGAAATGGAGGCTTAAGGCTCCTTAAATAGGGTGCAAACCCTAGGAAATAGGGTTTCTCATTTCAGCACGGACTCGCCAAGTCCAACCTGCCGATTCGCCGAGTTGGTCACTAAACATGTCACCAAAATCACAACTCGACTCGCCGAGTCTGTCCATTGACTCGCCGAGTCGATCCTCCTCAATTACACCAAGGACCCTGAACTTTCACTTCTGAACTCGGAGTGTTACAATATTAGATGCTAACTCTTATGAATGGTGAATTGATACAGGTGCTACTAGGTGTGCTAGAAAAGAGAGTGGTTCAATAACTTTAAAGTTAAGCATATATTCTAATTTTGTGCATCTTGAGGCATAAAATTATTTGAAAATTGTGATTTTAAATACTTAAATTTGATGTGTAACATTCATCATCCAGGTAATTTACATATTTGACCCCTTAGTATGATTTTTTTTTTGCAAAGTTGGTCCTTTGGCTTTTAAATGAGAAACGTGGAGTTGTGTGCATACGTTGGGCATACCTAAGTGTGCGTTAGGCGTATGTGGTTGATGTTAAAACCCTAATTTTTAGGGTTTGAGCCATATTTAAGCACATTAACTCCCAATAACTTCTCCCTCATCAGCCTCCATTACCTACTTCGTCCCTTATAAACCCTAATATCTATTTATGGTGTTTTGAGCTCATTTTTGGTGGTTTGGTGTCCACTTTTTAAGGAAGGAATCCATTAGAAAGCAAGGAAAGAACTCCAAGCTTTGTATATCTAAGTCTTACATTCCTTGAGCAACCTAAAGAAGGTATAAAGTTCTAAACTTGTTAGTTATCTCATTAGATCTTGCTAGATGTAGAGTTTTGTCTTATTAGTCCTATAAGCTTGGTCTATCTCGGGAGGAACTGCTCTAGATCAAATGATTTGTCCTTTTGGACGTTTTAGAGTGTCTTGAGTTATAAAAATGGGATCTTGATTGTTCACATCCATCCATACATCCATTTTGGTGGCTTAGAACCTTAGGATAAGTTAGGGTTTTGGCGTTCAGCATTTAATAACAACACAATATCATAAAGTTGGAAACTTTATGATTTAATATGTTATTTGGGACTAGATCTGGGTTGTGGACGAAAGGACTTAATGGATCAAGCCCTTGATAGAGGAGAAAAGGTGGCAGCCGATTAAGCTGTGCATACTAGAAGGTACGTTGTGCGTACTTGGTCAAGATCCTATAAGCTGGCCAAATGAATACTCTATGTGGGGCGTAATGGCTAAGTACACAGGGCGTACTCATCGTGAGCTGACTCGATTAAATTTTTGACCTTTTACCTTGAGCAAATTTGACCCAGGGGTATTTTGGGTACTTTCAGCTGTGAAGTGAGTCTATGTCACTATTTTCTATATAGGTGACCTATATAGTTGATAATTGGAGCAACATCCTTTTTCTGCTATCTTTTCAGATTGTGAGGTGAGTTTCCTTACTGTAGTTGCAGGTCAAAAGCACCAATGTCGGCCCAGTAGATTATGTATCTTGATTTCAGATGTTGTTATGTTGTAGTGATCTGATAGATCTATATGATTATTTGTTTGTTAGTTATATGTTAACTATTGTGTATATCGACATAGTGTTGTTGGGTTGAGGCGACACTGGTTTGTACATAGCCAACAAACCCTGGAGCTTTCTAAATATAAGTTGCAGGCTGAAAAGAAAGCCAGACTTATATCGTGGGCTGGGAAGCAAGCCATACAAAAGTTGAGTGTCAGTAGGGCAAGCCAAACTTATGCTATAGGCTCAGGAGCAACCCAAACATAAGCGGTGGGCCAGAAAGTTAAACCAGACTCATGATGTGGGCTTAGGTGTAGTCCAGCCCGATTGTTGTGGACCCGAGGGTATTCCAGTCCGATGACTGATTAGACCCAACATGTATATTATATATGTTATACGTTGTGTAGTGGTACTTTGGGGGAACTCACTAAGCCTTGGCTTATAGTTTATGTTTATTATTTTAGGTACTTTAGATGACCGGGGAAAAATAAAGGCGTGATCGTACACATCCTTTGGTGGTATGTTTGGGAGATTTTGTTACACTATGATTCTGGGATATTTGTATATGATACTTGTTTTTGTCTTGGGCGTTGTTTGAAAACAATGATTTTTCCTTAATTAAAAATGAAAAAATTTATCCTTATTTTAAGGATTTTACAAGTTGGTATCATAGCCCTGGTTTGAAAGAATTGGATGAGCATTCATGTTAATCCAGACTCAAACTATAGATCTGTAAAAGTTTTCAAAACAAATTTCAACAGTATTTTCAAAATTGTTTTTAAATTGGTTTTTCAAAATTATTTCAGGGATAACAAGAAGGATAAGATATGTATGATTAGTCGGAGAAAGAAAGTATACCCCAAGATACCCATTGTTATATGTTATGATGTCCATGATAGAACTGCACGCTAGTGATGGGCTAGGGATCTTCAGCAATTGCATGACAGAATTGTCTGATGTATGATGCTTGATAGCCTTGGAAGACATCAGATATGTTAGATGAAATTGACATCATTACTATAGTTGCTTAGTGTGTGCATCATAGTTGTACATAACTAAGATTTTATAGCTTGAGAATGTTTGGTTTAGCCTTATTTCATGTTCCTTGGTTGGTTGTTGGCTTAGGGTAGAATCAAGTATTTAATTGTTTATGGGATCCAACGTTATGTATGATTAGCATGCATGAGTGGCTATAGGGTTGGTGGAAGTTTCATGAGTGAGTATGTGAGTAGTTGGTCAGATGAAGAATGATTAACTAGTCTCGATAGAGTGGGTATAGGATGTATGTGTATCCTAGTTATGGGTTTATATATGAGTAGTTTGTGATGATCCATTGAGACAAATACGGGTGGGTGTGGAAGGTAGTATGGGCTCGTACAACTGAAAGCACAAGACCTGTACATGTAACAAGGAAGTCACAACCCCGAGGAATTAGCTTCTTTGTCATGATTGTAATAGTATGAGCTGTGACATTTTTTAGTATATATTTTGGTTCATTTTCAGTATGGTGTTCACGAGAGGATATGGTTTTGGAGCTGGTGGCCAGGATAGGTCAGGATTGACAGATGATGACATCCGTGAATTGATCGCTAATGAGGTAGATTCTGTTGTCCGGGGTTCCATCCCCGATGTTTTTGGTTATATCAAGACCATTATGATGGAGTTGTTTGATGAGTGGTACATCGTTGTGGGTGACGTTGTTGCTACTACAGCCACCGCAATTGTCATTGTTGCGGGAGGGAAAGGAGGAATTTCATTGCAATATCGAGACTTCAGAAATACGAAGCCCTCAGATTTTGACGGGGTCAAGGACGTGATTATGGCTATGAGGTGGATTTTTGATGTGGAGAGATTCTTCTTCACATGTTCCTATCTGCGGGGAATGGAAGGTCAGATGTGCCTTGAACTCCTTCGATTAGGCGCGAAGGGCTGGTGGAACCTGGTGACCGGCTCCTATAGTCCTGATTAGAGGATTGTTATTACCTAAGAGAAATTATCTGAAATGTTTTGAATGAGGTATGTTCCCCTATAGAGAGGGACAGATTGGACTAGGAGTATTTAGATCTGAGGCAGACGACTGAGACAGTAACGAAGATCACTAAGATGTGTATGGAGAGTTCTCTTTTTTGTCCTGAGTTTATGTTGGATTAGGTGTCTAAGCCCATAACTATATTTCTTATATACTTTATTTGATTATGAGCAAAGTCCTTTTGGGTTGCCTTCAACTTGACAGGATGACCAATGGTGAGTGAGTTGAATTTATTTTTTAAAATAATAAATTGGTGGTTAAAATTATTTTATTAATATATTACAACCTTAATGTATTATTTGGAAATCATATTACTAATAAGTAATTAATCAGAAATTAATTTGGAATTAATTTTGGGATTGAAGGAACTAATTAATAAAGCAAGGGATAGTTTTGCAAATCATTGATAGTTGTGAAACTGGGCTCTTGGACACATTGGATAGGAGTGGATGGAATTCTATAGGGAGACCCTATAAATTTCGTCCAAGGGCTTCTAATGGGGTGTCCATGAGTTGCTTTGGCTCTAAGCAAGAAAATTAGGGTTTCCACTTGAAAACCCTAATACCACAAGTATATAAGGAGGCTTCTCCTTAGATTTTCGGCCAACCCTACTTTTTGGAAGAACCCTAGCCAATTTTCCACCTCTCTCCAACTAATCATTTGCATTGGGTGTTTCTGACTCCATTAGAGGTGCAACATTTGGGGCATTAAGCTTTCAAGAGTCAAGGTGTTCTTGTTATTTCTACTTAACAAATGAGGTAATCTTCTAACCCTAGTTTCATACATGATTTCGAAAATTGTATGCTAGTCTATAGGGTTATTGCTTTGGTGTTCAATTTGTATGTTCGATAGATAAAAACGTAGATCCAGAGCAATTAGGGTTGCATGATCACATAGGAATGTAGATATGCTCAAAACCCATCAATTTACTGCTACGGAGCAGGCCCAGATGACTCGATGCTTGAGCATGCTCAAGACGGATATGCGACAGTTTGTGTCTATCCAAATTTATAGTACCCTTGCCAAGATTTAGGATGTCATGAGGATACTGGAGATTGAGATGGAGACCCAGACGAGGGAGCAGCGACAGGCTCCGGTTCAGTCCTAACCTACAGCAAAGCAGTTCAAGCCTACTGATTTACGATTTTGAGATCATAGGGGCCGCACTTATGGAAAGTGCGGAAAGGTTCATGAGGGTTTTTTCTGGTTTTCTTCGGGGTGCCACAAATATGGAAGGGAGAGCCATATTGCTAGGGATTGTCGTCAGCAGGCCCGAGTACCGAGCACCATAATTTGTTATCAATGTGATCAGGTTGGCCATGTGAAGGCCAAATGTCCCTTGATCGTTATGAGACCAGTGCAGGCTCCATCTGCAACTACTTTGAGGATCACAGATGGACACCAGGGCAGGTCGTAGCCCCTGAAGGCTTAAGGTTATTCTTTTCAGCTCACGGTAAAGGAGGCCAGGGCGGCGACGGACGTCATTACTGTTGTGTTTCCATTTATTTTCTGTTGAGATATTTATTTAAATGCTTATGATTTTGTTCTTGTTAGGCACCTTATTAGTGAATTCCTTGCCTTCTCTTGTGCTTTTTGACTGGGTGTGAGTCGGTCTTTTGTGTCTCATTCTTTCAGTAAGAGTTTTGATATGTTCCTTCGAGACTTGGAGTGCCCGTTGCAAGTTTACATCGCCAACGAGCACGGTGTTTCTACATCGAGCGTTTATTAGGATCGTGTTCTGGATATTTTGGGGTGTCTTACCCGATTGATCTGATCTCTATCCCTATGGGGAATGTGTATGTGATAGTACGGATGGACTGATTGAGCTGATTTAGTGCGACGGTTGATTGTGTGGGCTAGAGGGTGGTGTTTCAAACCCCAAGTGGGGGAGAACTAACTATTTATTGAGAAGGTACCAGGGTTGGATCAACCTTTTGTTCAGATGCTAGGGCTCGGTAGTATCTGCAGCATGGGTGTATAGGTTACCTCGTGTATGTGGTTAATACTCGGGTTAGAAAGGAGGTTTCGGTTTCAGATGTGCCCATAGTCAGGGAGTTTCCAAATGTGTTTCTAGAGGAATTACTCGGTGTGCCTCCTAAGAGGCAGTTTGAGTTCACGATTGATTTAGTAACTGGTCCGGCCCCGATTGCTAAGGTGTCGTACCGATTAGCACCCACTACAAGAAAAAGTCGAAATAACTACGGAAATTTGCTACGATAGTAAAATTCATAGTTATTCTGCTACAGATTATGCTACGGAATGGCTTCTCGTAGCTATTTTGCAATGGAAATTGCTACAGAATTACATTCCATAGGTAATATTTGAATAACTACGGAATGTTGCTACATAATTGAAAACCGTAGTTATTCTACTATAGAATATACTACGAACTAGTTAGACGTAGGTATATTTGCTACGACATTAGCTACGGAATTGCATTCTATAGCTAGTATTTTAATAACTACAGAATTTTGCTACGCAATCGGAGTCCGTAGTTATCATGCTACAAAATTTGCTACATAATTAAAAGGCGTAGGTATTTTGCTACAACTGTTGCTACAGATTAAAGTTTGTATTTATTTTGCTACAGAAATTGTTACGAAATCAAAATCTGTAGTATTTTGCTATAAAATTTGCTACCATATCGAAGTTTGTAGCTAGCTTGCTACGACATTTGTTACGAAGTCAAAATCCATAGCGATGTCGCTACAGAACTTGCTACAAGATCATAGGTCGTAGCTATTATACTATAATATAAAAACCATAAATATTATACAATAAAAGTTTCCAATATGCAATTTTAAGTGTTTGGAGGTTTCTCACATAAATTTTAAACCCTTAAAACCGAAACTCGAATTGCAATTACTAATTACTTAATTAAAAATTGCAATTTTAAGGTAGGGGCTGGTCACATCCTGGGAAGTAATCCTAGTATTGTTGTATATTTTTATAGTCCAAAATCAATTAATAATTATTGGAATATGAGTTTCGAAGGTTAAAGAATAATATTGAACTTATATTGAAAGGATTTTATGGAGTAGGGGCTAAAGTGTAAGTTCGGGCCTGATTTAAAAAAATTTATAGAGAGAAGGGTTAGAAAGGTAAATTATGAGTCAGTTTTGAAAGAATTTCGGGAATGAGCGGTTAATCTTGTCAATATGGGATAGATGGTATGGGACTCGGGATATAAAACCCATTGATATGGGCATATTTAGTTATAAAATTCATGCATTATCTTAATACTTTATGTTGATTTTATCTCATTTAATGAACAAAAGGTGCTTAATTAGTTTAGAATTTCATGTTTCAGCAATAATGACATGCTCGGAAGGAAAAGGAAGCAGAACTAGCGATTGGAGGCTTGGATCTTGGATTTTGAAGAAAGAAGGACGTTGCTAGACAGCTTGACCCCTCGTCAGTGTTTTGGCCATATCTCATGAACCGTAACTCCGATTGACAACATTCAAAATGTTCTGAAAACTAGACACAATTTCGGACGACCTTCATGTTTTGAGAAAATGCTGATTCCAAACGTACTCGGCGAGTAGGCCATCAACTCGCCGAGTTGGTCAGAAGTTTCGCGATTCTGGACGCGCTGACTTGCCGTACACGGGTTTTAAGTGATGGACTCACCGAGTAGGTCACTGGACTCACCGAGTAGCCCCTGTTTTGTGAAAATCTATATAAATGGACTTTCAGATCGATACCCTAGCATATAGATGAACCCTTGGAGGCCAATTGTCGACTAAAGGTGCTGTTGGAGCGTAGGAAGCTAAGGAATCAACCCTACATTCAATTTTAAGGAGCATCAAGTCAAAATCAAGTTTACTCTTACCTAATCTCTTGTTTGAACTATGTTTTTACCAATTGATTTTGTTTTCGTGCTTATTTCTGCTGTAATCATGAGCTAAAAACTCATAACTTCTGTTTAGGTAGATGAATTTGTGAACATGGATTGATTATTTGATTAGGATTAATTTTAATTGGTGATTATGTTTTATTAAGCTTGTTAAAGAACCTTATGTGTTAACAATAACTATTCTTCTGTTAATAAATCAGTAATTAAGTTGTATGAACATCTCTTAGTTGCTAATTTCATATGATTTACGTGACCACATAGTTGTATGTCTAGGAATAACGAATGTGAAACTAGAATTAACTAGAAGATAGGTAAGTTAATGTGTGAGATTGTTTGATGAACATCAACAAGATGTTAATTGAAGGGCTAATTTAATTAACCATTACAAGTCTTATTTAACCCGAATCAATAACTAGGAAATTCGTTAATTTAGACAACTGGCCACTGCTTGAGTTAATTTGTTTCCTAAGGATTAGTAATAGCAAACGTGAAACTAATCATCTTAGTCGGTAGCCAATGAAGAATTAATCCGATACATTGAAATCATCCATGGGAACAAATGAGTCGAACCTAAACAAAAGTCCTCTTTATTATTGAATTTAGTTGATTTTTATTTGCTTAGCTCTTAGTTTCTTAGTTTAAGTTTTAGTTAATTGTTTAAGTTTCTAGTCTTGCAAAACTAGAGAAAACCCCCTTTCTATTACTTGTTTTATTTAGATAATATTAGCATCTATTTTAATTGTTTACCGTTCCCTGTGTTCGATACCCTACTTACCTAAACTAAACTGCTAATCGATAGGTACACTGCCTTTCGTGTGTTTGTCTTTGTGTTTAAGTTAGTAGGATTAAAACTAGTTAGTTTTACACACATCACCCATCATCCCGTGAACCCTAACCCTAGCTATGAACAGCCGCCAACCTTGCCTTCACCCTCCTTCACCTTCAGCGCTGCTACCCCCTCCCCTTCTCTGTCGAGTTACCTTGCACCGCTATTGCTGGAGTCGTCAAGCATCACCACCACAACCCATGTCGGTTCTGTTATCGTGTTTGGTCGAAGGATATTCCCGAGAGAGAAGCTATCGATGTCGTGTTCTTCTTATTCTTTTCTATCTTTTCCGCTCCTTGTCGACGTTGCTGTTGATTCGAAGTTGCCATCGATCCTCCTGCCGCCAATGAAGTCGTGAGCAGCGAGGGTTTCTCTTGGCTCGCCGGAAGTAGGGAGGCGAGACCCGTACCATTGCTGCTGTCAACAGGGAATCAGCCCCAACCGTGTCATTCCTCTCTATCTCTGTTCTCGTTCCGGTGTAGCGTCGTTGCTACCGTTTCTTGAGCTGCTGTCGTCGCCACCCACCTGTGGTGGTGATGGGTTATTTTCCAAGAAAGAAGTCGAGGTCTCTGTGAGTATTTTGTGTGTTTCTGCTTCAAGGTTCTGGTTATATATATATATATATATATATATATATATGTGTGTGTGTGTGTGTGTGTGTGTATGTGCTCAGCCGTGACTCACTAGTTTCTAGGAGTCTCGGATTTACTGCTGCCGGAGAAAAGCCAAGGAAGAACCACCATGGCCGCCAGCCATGGTGGCTGCCGCCTCAAGGACCGCCATGGAGGGTGTTTTTGATGTTGTGTGTGTATTATTTTGTGTATGTGTTAATTTGATGCTATTGTAAATTGTAACAAAAATGTGAATAATGGAATAAAAGCTTGAAACCACCACCGTGAAGTAGATCGTAGTAAATCTACTAACAAATTTTAGACATAGTATTGGTTATCTATTGAAGGTATCTAGATAAACATTTGTTGATGATTAGTAACACCAGTCATATCTAGTTAGTTGATTGTGTAAATTTTTTAGCAATACTCCATAATTAGATATTTATCTGAAAGTTATGTTGGTTGCTATTTTCCGAATTCTAGCATGCTACAGTGAACCCACTTGCATTTTTATGTGAGAGTGGACTTTCACATACTGGTTTCCATAAAAACGGAAACACCATGAGAAAAAAATATGGCTTTAAAAAGAAAGGGGGGATTCCGAGAATTGAACTCGGGACCTCTCTAAATCTACTACCAACTATCTGCTACATAATTAGATCGTATTAGATTCACTATGAATATTTGCTACGACATTACCCGTAGTGGATTTGCTATGGAAATTAGCTACAGGGATGGTTTGTAGTTAATTTGTGACAGATTAACTATGGATCAGGTCGTAAGTAATTTGCTACGGATGTGCTACAGAAAACAATTGTAGTTAATTTGTGACAGATTAACTATAGATCGGGTTGTAGGTAATTTGATATGGACATGCTACGGACAACAATTGTAGTTAATTTGCTACGTTACTGCTACAGATATAGTTTATAGTTATTTTGCTACGGAATAAGTGTGTTGCAAAATCCGTCGCGAAGGTCCTACGGATTCCGTAACAATAGTTTAGTAACGAAGATTTTTGCAACAAATGGGTTCTATAGCAAATTCCGTCTCTAATCACATTTAACTACGGAATCTCATGTTTTAGCTACGGAATTTTTCCGTAGTTATTTCG
Source organism: Lactuca saligna (assembly GCF_052625555.1). NCBI lineage: Eukaryota > Viridiplantae > Streptophyta > Magnoliopsida > Asterales > Asteraceae > Lactuca > Lactuca saligna. The sequence continues at coordinate 54,341,853 of NC_136424.1, forward strand.
ATTTTTTCTTGTAGTGACCACCGGAGTTGCAAGAGTTGTCCTCACAACTTCAGGAGCTGTTGGGCAAGCAGATTATTAGACGTAGCATCTTGGCTTCAGGAGCGTCGATTTTGTTTGGGAAGAAGAAGGATGGTTCTCATCACATGTGCATCGATTACTAGAAATTATATGTATGGGTTTTGGTATACCATCTACACGGATCAAAAGAGTTTGAGATATCTTATGGATCAGCTGAATCTGAGCATGAGACGGCGTAGGTGGCTTAGCATGGTCAAGGATTATGATTGCGAGATTTTGTACCACCCGAGAAAAGCGAATGTGGTCGCTGATGCTTTGAGCCGTAAGTCGGCTAGTTCTTCGGTTAGGATCTTATGTATGAGAATTTCGATCGATTCTCCATTTTTGGATTTGATCAGGGGGCCTCAGGACAAGGAATTCAAGAAGGAAAACTGGAAATAGGAAAAGGATCACGGCGAGATTGATAGGTTTTTGTTCCCACAGTCATGGATTCTTGACCCAGTATGGTTGGGTTTAGGTGCCATATTTTGGCCGAATCAAAAAGACTGTGTTGGAGGAGGCACATAAGTACTGATTTTTGATACGCCCTGGAGCCACTGAGATGTATCGGGATTTGAGACTTAGCTATTCTTGGTCGTGCATGAAGAGGGAGATAGCCCGGTATGCTAAGAGGTGCTTGACATGTCGGATGGTCAAGGCCGAGCACCAAAGGCCACATGACAAGCATCAGCTAATGGAGGTTCCCATGTGGAAATGGGAGCAAATCACCATGGATTTCATCACCAAGTTACCTTGGACGGCTAAGGGGTTTGATGTGATTTGGGTGATAGTGGACCATCTAACCAAGAGTGCCAACTTCTTAGCTATTTAAGAGAGCTCCTCGGGTGAGAAATGGTCGATGTTTATGTACGTGATATCGTCAACTAGCATGGTGTTCCCGTTTCTATTGTATCATATCGAGATGTTTGGTTCACTTCTCGATTTTGATAGAGGTTCCATGAATAACTAGGCATGAGGTTACATTTTAGCACTGCTTATCATCCGCAGACTGCTTATCATCCGCAGACTGGCGGCCAGAGCAAGTGGGCCATTCAGAAACTTGAGGATATGTTGAGAGATTATGTCATATTTTTGGTGGGATTTAGGACTCCTACCTTCCCCAAGTTCAGTTTGCTTATAACAACATATATCAATCCAGTATCGGTGTGTCGCCATTTGAGCTTCTCTATGAGAGGAATTATCGTACCCCGATCTGTTGGGGAGAGGTTGGTCACAGGGTCATAGGAAAGAACGAAGTAGTTCTCCAAACGATAGAGCTTATTCAGCAGATCAGACAGAGATCGCAGACAGCTCAGAATCGGCAGAAAAGTTATGCAGACAGACGTCAATTTGAGCTGGAATTCCAGGTCAGCGATGTAATTTTACTGAAAGTATCACCCTGAAAGGGTGTAATACGCTTTAAGAAGAAGGGTAAGTTAGGGGCCCAATATATCGGTCCATTTCGAGTGATTTCCAGGTTTGATAGGGTAGTTTATCGACTAGAACTGCATGAGGAGCACAATCAGATTCACAACACCTTTTACGTCTCTCAGCTACAGAAGTGTATAGCTAATGATTCAACAATGGTTCCCTTAGATAATATTCATATTGATGATCGTCTGAACTATACTGAGAGACCAGTGGCGATCTTGGATAGGAAGACAAAGGCCTTGCGCAACAAGGCGATATCTTTGATCAAGGTCTAGTGGCAACAACGGAAGGGATCCGAATGCACTTGGGAACCCAAGGCAGAGATGCGAGAGTAATACCTTGAGTTATTTGTGGCATCAAAGTTCGAGGAAAAAGATGGATTCTAGTGGGGAAGAACTGTAGCATTCATCATTTAGTTAATTTACATCTTTGACCCCTTAGTATGAAAATTGTTTGCAAAGTTGGTCCCTTGGCACTTAAATGAGAAACGTGGAGCTGTGTGCATACGTTGCGCATACGTGGTTGATGTTTAAACCATAATTTTTAGGGTTTTATGCAAAGATAGCATAAATTAGTCAAATTTTATATGCTTCAGTTGTTGGATCGATCATGTATGCTATGTCATGTACTCGCCATGATGTGACTTTTGCTTTAAGCATGGTTAGTCGATATCAGGGAAATCTAAGTATAACTCATTGGATAACAATTAAGAATATTATCAAGTACCTGTGAAGAACTAAGGATTGGGTCATTGTGCTTGGTGGTAGTGATAACTTGAAAGTAACTCAGTATAGTGACGCCAACTTTCAAACAAACAGAGACAACTTACATTCTCAATCTGGCTGGATGTTTATCTTAAATGGTGGAGCGGTAACTTGGCAAAGTTCCAAACAGGATACGATGGCTAATTTTACCTATGAATCAGAGTACATAGCAATAAGCAAAGCATCGAAGGAGGCTATATGGTTGAAGAACTTTATCAGAGACCTTGGAGTTGTGCCAAACATAATGGAACCAGTGGAGATCTTTGTGATAATGAAGGAGCGGTTACTTTGACAAAGGAACCAAGAGATCATGGCAGATCATGGCACATCGACAAAAAATATCATTTCATCAGATATAGGGTAGAAGAATTTCATCTCGTCATGAAGAGGTTATCGTCAGAAGAGAATCCTGCAGATCCCATTGCAAAGGGTCTGAGTTGGGTTAAGCACGTTCAACATGCTAGGAGCATTAGTCCGAAGGATGATATTAGTTTTAGTAGATCGATAGTTATTTTTGAAACTTGTAACTGTTGGTTTTGGTCATAAGAACATCCTATGTGCTCATACAAACCCTAATGCTTAGATCTAGGTTTCTCTATTGTACATGCAAGTTATCCAAGACTATAAACCCTAATTATAGCATTCAAGTAATCATATTAACATGAGAATAGGTTTAAGATAATACCTTGATTGTTATGTAGCAATAACAATCCCAAATCTTCTTGTATTGACTTTAGAACGCTTAGAGTCACAAATGTCACTCCTTTAATGGTTCACAAACACCATAAGCAAGAGGATGAAGAGGAGAGAGGATGGAGGTTGCCCAAAAACATGTGAAACCCTAGAACAAAGCTTAGCCACGTTTTTGGTCCTTAAGGGGTCTATATATAGTGAGGCTATTAGGGTTATCTAACAAGGAAACCCTAATTTGGATGCTTAAGCCCTAAGCAACCCATGGACTCCTTTCCTTAAGGCCTTGGACGATTTCCCCATGGGTTTCCCCATAGAATTCGTCCACTCCTCAATACAAGACAATCCATGGCCCAAATTGCAATTATCTTATAATTACAATTTTAGTCCCTTAAGTTTAATTAATCTCTTTCAGTCACAAAACTAATTACCAATTAATTATTGACTAATATTAATTAAACAACATGATTTTTCCTTTAATATATTATTCTCATAATATATTAATAAATCATATTTAATCCTTTCTCTCCATAATTCATCCTATCAAGTTGCTTTGGTGAAGGCAACCCAAAAGGACCATGCACCATCGGGTCAAGTACATACCAAAATAGTTATGGACTTATACACTAATCCAACAGTCTCCCACTTGGATAAGTCTAATAACTATTCTGCGTATGACTTCAGATCCTAATCTACAATCGTAGCTTTCCAAAGCCGTTGTCAACTCTGATCCTATTAGATACGCGTGTCCTTCAGATAAGGGATCATATATTCCTCCATTCTAGATATCATATAAGACATGATTTCAAATCATTTTTTCTGTACTATTTCTCGATTTCCGATTTATGAAGACTGACTAATTGAACAAATCAAATTAGCCCTAGCACGGCCGAGCATTTACGTTTGTCATCACTAAATCATCGAGGGGCCCAAAGATATCGCTTTTATCCTACTTTGGATAAAAGGAACGGATAAACTTTGATACAATGCTTGCTTGCACTCACTCACCGAATCACACACAATAATATGTTTTATAACATCAAGTTACTAGTGTGTTTACATATTATCAATGTGCAACCGATTTGCAAGATACAACTCACACATCTCGGTTTCAAGAATATAAGATGTTATCGTCTCACCAATCACTGGTGATACAATCCATGGAGTGATCCAAGTGAGCGTGGGTTTGATCCAATGCTCAAATTCATATTCATAAGCACTCATGAACGTTGCAGCAAACATTTGCTTGTGTCTAATACTCTTTTAGACAATCCACACACCAATTCACGACAGTCTTCATTCATACCTACTTCCAACATATGAACGATTGTGGCCCGTTCGAATAACTTGACTGTTCTTAATCAATTAAGTTATTCAGGAAGTCAAAACATGCAAAGTGAAACACAAGAATAATACTAATCCCATATGGCCTCAAACCTTTGAGCATAAATAAAAACACCTTTTATTTATCACCATATCGAGTACTCATTATTTGTCGTTTCGGGTAATCAACTTCTTACTTGAATTATTAAAATTGTCCCATGCTCTTCGTATGCACACAATGTTTACCTATGGTTCTTACTTTGTGAAATAGATCAAATTAAACACATTTCCAATCATTCTCATTTCACAACTCCTAATCCATTTTATAAATGTAAGAATATCAATTCTTGCCACTTATAGAATATGCTAGATTCTAACATTTTATGCAACGATCCTTTTGTAATATCACTACACCAAAGTCACAAAGACTATTGCCAATGAAATTACAAAGTCCTCTATCGGAGATTGTTACAAGACAATTCCATAGATGTGATGTCTCTCACTCAAAGTACATTCCTTTGAACATCCTTTTGCATAAAAAAGTTTCTAATCTAGACATAGATTTTCAATATTCAATTCCCAATATGGATAACTTTCCATACTTACCATATGATAACTCATAATATTCTCTCCCTAAGCCTTTAGATTTGAAATGAAGCATAATATTCTCTCCCTTAATTATAGCAAAACAACTTTACAACCCTTACCACTTTGCAAGGTATAACTCTTGTTTTCTATAAATAATATTGCCAACTTGCAATACGTGCCTTAATAATCATACAATCATAACATTTATGCTCCCACTATCATGATGATTATTATAAAATATAACACTTATGCTCCCACTAGCTTCGACATGTATTCATAAACATCTTAACTTTTAGAAAAAAAAAAACAATACCTATTGAATTTCTTAAGTCCATGTTTCTAATACTTAATACTTTGATAATCTTTTATCAAGGCCTCTTAAAATTATACACCTTTTCCTTAGATAGCTCATATGTGTGTCTAAACAATTAAGACTAGTTGTCAAACCTCACAATTCAAATCATGGAAAGGGATACCATAACCATAATCGAATTCGAGAATGCAATTTTACAATCACTATCTTCTTAAAATCTTTCTTAGTGAAAGCATTTCCTCACAATCATTTTCATGAAGGATGAAATCTTATGACACTTAGATTTAAACGGTGTATGTGTTCCTATCCATGTGAATTTGTTAAAACCAAAGTTTACGACAAATTCAAACTCATATGGACCGAACTTTCTTAATCTTGATTTCTTGCCTTATGGTAGCACAACTACCCACCATGTCTTCCAAGTAGTTAAGCAACTCACCTTTTCCTATCAATGTACCTTTCATTGATCAAGGTGCCTTGCCTTTTATGCGTTCAAAATGAGAACTCATAGAACTCACATGCATAATTAACTCAATTGGAAACAGCATAGAAACAAAATAATGTCAACACGATAGGTTGTAAACCTCAACTCGTGTGCTAGTGATGATCGATAAGGTTTATTTGATTTGTTCTTGAAACCTTTCAAGACCATTAAGACTCCCACTGACTCCTTGACATATAAGATTCTCTTGTCAATAACCATTTCTTGACAAAACAAATATTCAAGAGTTAGTGTAGCTTTTATCAAAACACTTCATAAATTGGTCCTACTTGGCCTTTGTCTTATCCAAGACATCACAACTTTCCACATTTGATGAATGTTATAAACCTTCTTAATACTTTTCACTCATTGTCAAATGCTTAACTTTAAGACTTGTTATTGGAACGAAGTATGATTGACCTTTTGATTTAGCCATTTCTTCAATTCTTGATTCTTCTTCTTAAACATACAATTGTACTAAGACTCACTTATAGGATCAATTGAGATATGGTTCTTAATCATTAAGACCTATCATAAAGCATAAAAAGTACTCTCCCTTCTTCTTAGAATGGAGAAACTTTTATCTTTCTGCCTACTCGATTCTTCTTATTTGTTCTGCTATTGATTTAAACTTTTTCAATCAATTCATAATTACACTTAATCTTATAAGTATAATCATATTTACTAAACCTTTAGTAAATCATGACGAATATCTTTGTTATTCTTGTGGTGGACTTTGATCAACACACAACTTTGTGTGCTCGATCTCCTAGTCCTTTCACTTGACACTTTGTCAACGAATTAGTCTAATTTCCAAATATGAAATTTCTCATTCATCATGCAACCAAGTTGCGTGATTCCAAATTTCTGTCCAATTGAAATTTGGGCGATGAGAAACTCTCCCTATTTGGTAAATTCTTGACATTTCCATAAATAACATAAACAAGAATCATATCCATTCGTTGTAGAAATATGCAAACATCAATTTTCATAACGATTTCATTGCAAGGAAATAAACAAATAAATAAATAAGTCAAACCAAAATTTATTTTATTTATAAAAACAGCGGAGAACATTTGTCCTTACAATGCAAAATCCATTGAAAACTATGTATTTCAAAAAGAAAATTTCTAACAACTCTATCATAACTATCTAAGCTCAAAATCTAATCTTCAAGTTCATGCGATCGAGATCCATTTCTTTGTGATTAGACTCATCTTGCTCTTTCATCAAGCTTCCTTTCTTTTCACCGATCCTACAAAACATTCAAATGCCTGAAGTGGATAATGGATTTTGCCTGAAGCACAGCCATACTCTTTGACTCTCCCATCTTTGGAATCTTCAAGCTCTTGGGGCAGATTTCTATCCAACGCCCTTTCTTTTGGCAGCAAACGCAGGTTGGTTCTCCTAGAACGTCCTTGGAAGCATGGTCGGTTGACTTTCCCAACAAATACGCTCCATTGCTTCGCCAAATCATTTCTGATTCAGCAGCAATGAGCATGTAAGTTAAGTCAATGAGGTTGTCGTCATGATCCATCATATAATACTTTCTTTTGAACTCATTATATGATTTAGGAAGTGACTGCAAAACCCAATTCACAGCCAACTCATCCGGGAATGACACACCCACCATTATGAACCTATCAATGTGTGATTTCATTCCTAGAACGTGGGCACACACGGGTTTACCATCTTCATGTTTCATTTCCAATAGGGCTTTAGTGATATTGAACCTTTCAATTCTTCGATCTTGTGGGTTAGGGAGAACAATTGGAGGAGGAGGAAGAAGTGAAGCATGATTTCTTATTCCTTGATCGAATCGTGGAATATCATCTTCATGTGGAATGCTTGTTCCACGGGATTTGGGAAGACCATAGTTGTTGAACTTTGACATCTACAAAACGGGAGAAACAAATTCAAGTTAGTTGATTAATTGAGTCCTTGGTAAATCACCCAAATGAAATTCCAAGGCTAGGACCCAACACAATACACTACAACCTAGAAAAGGGATGCTGTAATCTAGTTGCAGAATATTTGAAGGTAAGTGAATAACGATTCACTAATTTCCACCATGAAAAATGAATCAGTAACTTGTGCATTGATAATATGTAAACACATCAGTAACTTGATGTTAGAAAATGTATTGTTGTGTGTGATTTGATGGGTAAATAGTAAGCATATAAGTCAAAGTTTATTTGTTTTTTCCTTAATGGGGAAAAGTGATATCTTTGGGCCCCTCGATGATTTGGTGTTGACTTATAGTATCGGGCCCGGCCAAGACTTGATCGGTGTGTTCGATTTGAATTTTTATGTCATTAAAAATCAGAAATCAGGAAACAAAGTTTTGGACAGTGAGATTGATTTTTTCCATGTTATTTTTCCACATGATATCTTGCAGAATGGAGGATTATATGATCACTTATCTAACGACACGTAACCGACTAGATCAGAGTTCGACAACATCATTTGAGAGCTACAATTTGTTAGCCAGTTTAGAAGTTATACTAACAAATATAGATATTGGAATTATCTAAGTGGGAAACTGTTGGGTTAGGTGACTAAGCTCATAACTATGATTGGTATGTACTTGAATTGATGGTAGCACAATCCTTTTGGGTTGCCCTCAAAATTAGCAACTAGATATGATGACTTTTGGAGAGAGAGATTGAATTTATTACTTAATAAATAGAAATAAATAATTTATTAATATATTATGAGAATAATATATTAATAGGAAATATTAATATTTAATCAGAAATTAATTATGGGATAAAAAAAATTAATTAAAAGAGCAGGGTCAAAAGTGTAATTGTTCAATAGATGAACAAGAGACTCCAAAACCTTCCTAGGGAAGGCGCGGAGGGTTCTATATGTATATTCTAGGGTTTCTATGATATCCGATGTGGATAAATAAGGAGGTGGATAATTACCACTTTGAAATATTATTATTATTATTTATCCAGGGCATCCTTGTTGGACTATAAATAGACCCTTACCCTTAAGGAATTTCGGCCACTCATAACCCTAGAAAGATAGTTAAAATTCTTAGCTTCCTTATCCTCTCTCCTCTCTCATTCTTTTGCTAGTGTTGGGTGTAAACCACTAATGACATGACATTTGTGGTGCTTGCTCTCAAGGCTACAACAACACAAGGTTTTTGTTGTTTGTCAATAACAATCAAGGTATGTTTTCCTAATCCTAAATAGTATTTTTGAAAATAAACTACATGCACTAGGGTTTCCCATTTGATGTTTAAAGTTGTATGTTCAATTAGAGAAAACATAGATCAAGAATTAAGCTTGCATGCACACATAGGAGTTTTATTTGTTATGCTCAAAACCCATCACTTATATGTTATGGATCTGAAGTTTGCATGATGTTTGAGTTCATTCTTGAGATTTGATCTCCTTTTTCTTCATGAATGCTCATTGGACATACAAAACCTTAAAACATCGATTTTTATGATCCTTGGAGTGCGACATCCCCAAATTTCTCGGCCAGAAAAGACCGATTTAGTTTATGCTTTTAAAATAAAATCAGAGTAATTTTTCGAAAAGATGTTGTGGAATTTGTTCCCAAAACAAAATATAATAAAAATTTATCAAAACATTTCTTAAAGAAATATATTTTCATTATATAACAAAAACCTCGGGATATCATGTTCCGATACAGACCAAAAACATAAACAGTAAATTATAAGTCTTACAACAGATTTTTACAACTACTGGCTTATAATTCAAAAATCTCTCTTCAACCTTCAAATTATGTTCAGGGTCTACTACCTGTAATATAGAAAACTGAGTGGGTCAGGCTTGGGAGCCTGGTGAGCATATAGGGTTTTCAACCCACAAATAATAAATTTATTAATCTTCATCAACCCAAAATAAATTTATTAATTTCATCACCTAACAATAAATTTTATCAATCCAAAATAAATTTATTAATTTTATCAACCAACAATAACCCTGATTACTCATTCTCGTTATCTTCACTTTACGTCCCTAAATACCTATCACAAAGGACCTAATATAAGGATTTTTATCGGGGTAACAACACTGCTTCGGGGGTTCCTCAACAATTTATGCCAAATAGGGCAACCATCGGAGTGACAAAAAAGCCTTGGAAATTCCACAACAATTTATGTCAAATAAGGTAACCAATGGGGTGACAACACTGCTTTCCTCAACAATTTATGTCAGATTAGGCAAACACCGAGGTGACAACGCTGCTTCTCCTCAGCAATTTATGCCAAATAGAGGCTGAAAGCTCAAACTCCATTTTTGACGTTCTTTATATCCATGTGTAGGTGAAATAATGCTCTACAACTTTTGTTTAAACCCCGTCGACTAATTTAGATTTTAATTTTAAAGTTATATTTTTAACAGCCCGGGACAGAAAATATCCGTTAAAAATTCATAACTTCTTCATCTGACGTCCGTTTTCGTCTGTCTTTTTACCGTTTAACTACAATCAACAATATCTTCGATTCTCGTTAAGATTGTTTCGGCTAAAAATCACTCGATCTAAAATTCGAGTTTCGGGTTGCATACTATTATGCCAAATCATAGAAAATTCATAACTTCCTCATACGAAGTCAGATTTAGACATTCTTTTTAAGCACGCTCTTGGTTTAACGAATATTACGACTTTCGTTTAGATCGTTATTGCTAAAAAAACATTTTATCATAAATTTACTTTTTTCGTCACACAGCGTCGTGTCGGTTCTGTCGCGGAACTTCGACAAGTCATAACTTTTGGTATTATTTATATCTCTGGAATCCTTGTTTCAACCACTACAACTCGGTTAAAATTATTTATTCTAAATAATATTCTTTCAAAAAGTCATTTTCGATGTTAATTATCTCTAAATTGACTAGCTTAGATCTACGGGCGTTACAATTATCTCACCCTTAGGATGATTACGTCTCGGAATCATCAACGAAATACGACTTGTATAATGATTCCATACATTTTCTCTTCATCCTAGGTAATAACCGTGACTTCTTTGTTCCTTCAAACGAGTATCTAACTTTTGGACTTCTCAACCACAGGCAGTGCTCAATCTTGCACATGCTCCGCATATTATGTTGGGCAAGATTTTTTATGACCTTTAGGGTCGGAATATCATTCATCTTCTTAGTCATTACCGAAACAATGGTAACGACATACTTGTACAAAAACGAAATCAATTACTAGTTTCTTGGTAACCTTGTGACTTTCCCTGATCCAACTGTGAGTCATGTGCTTCCAGTAGTATAGGCCTCTACTACTATTCGCACCTACTCATACTCGTCCCTAGTATTGCCCCGCAATTTTCCAAGTCAAAATATCACAAAGCAACTATCAAAAATGAATGTTTTCAAACAAGCATATACAACAATTTCCCCTAGACTCAACTAAGAACTTTGCATCTCTATCAAGCACATCTTGGCTTTCCTAGACTCGCCTTATAGGATCCTTCTCACGCATATGCTCGATCTAGCATATTTTTCATACTTCTCATAGTTCTCTAGGAATTTCACTTCCAAAATTTTCGCAAAAATTCTTTCTTAGGTAGTGCCAATCTACAAGGCACACTAAACCATAATATACTTTAGCAATATGGAGACAAATGATCTCCAACTACTTGCATCATTTTTTAAACTCATGCAAGTTTCCATGCATATAAAGAACACCGAAATCCGAGTTATAACGAAGAAGTTATCTATACATGAAGTGGTAGTGGTCGTGACAAGGATTCCAGACATATAAAGAATGCCGAAATCCGAGTTATAACGCAGAAGTTATGGCATGTCGAAGTTTCGCGACAAAACCGGCATGACACTACGTGAAGTAAATAATGAATTTACGATAGAGTGATTTTTAGCCTTAGTAATCTAAACAAAAGTCGTAGTGTTCATTAAACCGAGAGCATACATAAAAAGAACGCCTAAATCTGACTTCGTATGAGGAAGTTATGGTTTTTCTAAGTTTCGGGTCAGTAGTACACAACCCGAAGTTTGAATATTAGATCGGTAGATTTTTGGCCGACACAACCTAAACGAGAATCAAAGATCTCGTTAATAGTAGCGCAACAGTAAAAAGACAGATGAAAACGGACGTCGGATGAAGAAGTTATGAATTTTTAACGGACTATTCCTGTCCCGGACTGTTAAAAATATAACTTTAAAAATAAAGTCAATAGTAGCCGACGGAGTCTAGACGAAAGTTGTAGAGTACGATCCCACCTACGTGTGGATATAAATAACGTTGAAAACGGAGCCCATATGTGAAAGTTACAGAATTTAGAAGTAGGAGGGGGATGTTATGAGATTTGATGATGTGGCCGAATCAAGAGTGTTGCTTGCTGTCCACGGTCTCGCTTCGGATTGTGACACCTGGCCTCGCATACGCCCAACGTTCACATCCGACGCCCAGCGTATGAGTACGCCTCGCGTACGAAGAGCCATACGATGCGAGATCTAGATCTCCACGGTCCACAAGCCTCCATATCGCCCCCATCAGCTTGCCGACGCGTGTGGTACGATCTCGTCGTACGCCCCGCGTCCGAAGATTTACACCCCGTGTACCTGCGAGGCTCCGCCTATAAAAGGGTTGCCAGGGCAGCCTCTTCTCTTCACCAATTTACTTTCTACTTTCTCTCTCTACACACTCTGTCTAGCCCATAAACCCCCTAAAGTCTAGGAAAACCCCCTAGCACCCGAAGGAAGCCCTGAGGCTCCCGAAGGCTCCGAGAAAAAAAGTTTTTCCGCTCGAAAACGCTGCTCCAGCGAAGCCCGGTTTTTTTATAAAAACCCGTTGTAAGTGAGATACGCCTACCATACTTTAAATATAGCTTATATAAATATAATATCGTTATAGATAAGATTTATCAGTGATTCAAAGTCGTTATATTGATTGATCTACTTACGGTATTGACATCTAGGTTGTGATTTAGTGAGGTGTTTAAAGTGGAATTTCCAAACAGTATACTTCGTATATCAAACGGACCCTACCTCCGATATGATCTTACCTAATTGTTCATTACTTGATAGATAATGAAGTAGACTTTGAATAAATGATGAATCTAGACTAATAATCAATCGCAATGAATATTAGACTAAAATCTAGTGCTAATGATACTAGGTCTTTTGATAAATTCGATAAAAAACAATAAACGAACAACAATCAACAAAATCAATGATTCAATGAACGGGTGAAAAAACAAAGCATTGCCAAGATGAAAATTGAGTATCGGTTAGAAAAATATAATGTCGTATTATGAAATTTATAGAAATATAAAATTTAACGTATAGCAACAAACTTTAAGTTTTTTGCTTTCTATAACAATGTAATTTTTGTTTCTTATGTCATATCAATGTAATTTCACTTTTTTGACATTTTGTTATTTTATAGCAACATACTTTGGAAAGTCCACAAATTAGGCAGGTTGTTATTGACTTCCTGTTTCAAAATCTCAAAAAGGGCAATATACTAATAGGTTTTTTTTTATCGTATGTATAAAACCATTTTACAAAGTACCATGTTGCATCATGCTAGTTGCAAAACCTAGTTGTAGAACATTAACGAGTAACAAAACAAAAAGTTAGCATTTCGAACATCTACTACCGAATTCATCATAAATTGATATTTTTAAAATAATTTATATGTCACAAAAGTCAAAATGCAAAAGATGATAGGTTTCCAACATGTCTTGTTTTCATAACATATCTCCTGATATGTTAGCCAAATTATTATATGTTTTCTTCAAAATATGAGAACAAAGTCCATCCCTCTATAAAGTATTTTGTTGTTTCTCGTTATAAGTTTCAAGCACTTTAATTATTGTTTCTAGATCAACTTCTTTTTACAAAAATATATAAAAATGTGTTGAGCCATTTTGCTAGATGCTTGATGGAATTGAATTAGTAAAGAAAGCCAAAAAGTTGAAATAAAATTATGTGCTTTGCGAAGAAAACCAAATTAATGATATAAAATCTAACAACCAAAAAATCACAACAAATGGACAACACCAAAATTTTAGCGATTAAACATTTCTACAAGAATTATAGATATCTAGATGGAGCAAAACTGAAACTTAATTGTTATTTAATAAATCTGTTTTTTATATTTGTCACTTGACAAATAAATAAACATGTTATACTTTACATGATTGCACATAAATAAAACAAAATCTCTCTATCTCTTATTTGTATTCTAATAAAAAATATTTTTATTATTTTTTTGTTATGTATCACATTATTAAATCTCCTAATTAACATCATGCTACTTGTCAATTTATTGATTTTCCATTTCAAATTTTAAATTTTCCACTTTAATTACATTAAATTAATCACATAACATTAGAATAAAAATTAAAATAAAGTTAATACAAATTATAAGATGATATAATTTCATGTATTTATTTAAATCAACGATTATTATTATATATAATTAAAATTTATATATTAATTAATAATTTATTTAAATATTTTATTTAAAATAATTGATTAACAATTTTGAGTTTTTACTATGAAAATTTAATTAATCTTGTAACCATAGTTCTCATGGATTATAAACTAGTAAGTTATATATCATTGGCCCATGTATTAGCAAAAAAAAAGTTGCTAAATAAGTTAAACAAATCTCTTTGATTTAGATAAAAGCCATTTAATAGCATGGACAATATTTTCCTCACTTGGATTATTATTATTATTATTATTATTATTATTATTATTATTATTATTATATCTATCCCCATACTTTTATTATTATGATTATTATGATTATTATTATTATTATATCCAACCCCAAACTTTCACCTTATTTTGGTAGTGTTGGTTTATAAATATTTAGTAGGAGATTATAACAACACATTTGTATATTTATGCAAGGAGGGTGAATAAAATTCAAATTTTAAATAAAAATTTCTTAATAATAAATTTTACATATTAAGTACAAGACCTGTTAAAAAAACATTAATGTTTGAACAAGTCACCCCACTTATACAATTTTTCACATTTACGCATGCATCAACACATAATGAAGTATTGAAATTGAAGAATATACAAAGCAAAGTTGTGTTCTTTGTCTTGGTTGAATGGTTGGAATTAAGGTCTCAAGTGGGGTTTTGACGACTTGTTCTTGTGGTAGAGTTTAGGTTGTCCAGGTGGAACTTCGTATGGTTTGGATACCAACCATCAAATGTCCAAGGTGTTCAGCCTTAGTCTTCTGTTGTTTCCTATTGATTGATTATTCTTGTTTTATGTACATGTCTACTTGCTCGATAAACTCTTGTCTAATTTTGGCTTTTTTTTTTCTTATGAGTTTCCAACATAAGGGTTTAGGTCGATAACCATGCATGAAACTTATGAGTACAAAGGCATCATTCCTCCTATATCATTAGAGAGTCACTTTGAGAAAATATAGGGGAAGTACACGAAAATTAAAAAAATTAAATCTTCTTCCTACTATCGAAATATTAGGATAACCTAAACATCCAACATGTATTTTCTTTGTTGGACAAAGTGAGTGGTGAACTCGGAATTCAGTTGGTCCCAACTCCAAATGTTATTAAGGATTATTATTTTTTAGCCAAAAGTGAATTGACACCGCTAATATGGTTTTACAATACATACATTAGAATCATTGAACCAACATGAGGGATTCCATGATCACTAATGTTATTGGTGTGGTGCCTTATATGTTGAGAGATGAGGTTATTCACAAATAGAGTGTGAGTTGAGGCTGTTGCTTTCTTTGTTGGTTTCCGACATACTTTTCAACCGTAATATGACTTAATAATAGTCGCTTATCCCACCAATGACCCTTATTAATGAAGAAATGGGGTCATAAGAGGTAATGATGTAACATCTTGGTTATTAAATATATAAATAAATAAAAATTTATGAACGAATAGTCGCCCTAAATCCATATTATTTAGCGGAATGTTGGTTTTGGGGAGCCAAATGTTATAATTTGGATTATCCGGGGGTTAAAGTGTAAATTCAAGACTTATTTTGCAAAGATTTTAGAAGACAGTGGGTGTTTGGTATCATTTGGACCTAAGTTGAAAAGGTTTTATAGATGAGGGACTGTTAGGTAAATTTTGGATTGGATTTGAAAGGAATTTCCGAGGTCAGTGTAGAAAGGGTAAATTTAGGCATTGGTTTGAAAGAAAGAGAGAAAGGGAGGACTGCAATTAGCATATGGCACACGAGTTTAATAAGAATATGAGACTTGGACCCGATGGCACCTTCCTTCCCGTTTAAAGGCATCGCTACAAAACCTTAATTGTACTTATCTCTCCAGCCGCCACCCTCCCTTACGACACCGCCAACTCCTCCGTTAATGCCATCGTTGATTGTCACAGCTGCCCTCCGGCAAAGGCAAGTCGACTACGCGATAATCGTGGGTGTCAGTTGCCACCATAATTCTACTCTCCTTCTTTCTCCCTGTCGCTACTGTTGTTCTCAAGTCGTAGTTGTGACTTCTTTTCTTCCTTGTCCTTCAGCGCTACGTCTCAGCCGACCACCGCCGCTTTAGAGCTCAACCCACACCATCTGCCTGCTGCCACCCATACGGTTGTTGTTAGCCGCTCTGGTCAACACTCACCACTATGAGGGAGGCTATGGTGTGCATCTCGACGTGTGAATCACATGTATGTGTGATCTAATGCATTGTTGTTCATGTGTGCATGTTTGTTTGGCTTGGAAAATGAGAACAATCACCATGACAGCCGACCATGGTGGCTGCCGCCGTATACAACCATTCTGCTACCACTAGCCGCCATGTGGTGGTGGATGTGTGTGTATTTAGTGATTGTGTGCCTGTGTTTTAATGAGTAAGGGGTTGTTTGGCCGAAATTCATGAGAAAAGCCACCGCCACCACCATGAGGTGCTGGCTGCCACCATCTACCACCACCGACCACCACAAGGTTGTGTGTGTGTGTGTGTGTTTAACTTAATGCGTGTTTATTTTGGAATTAAATCTTTGTAAAATGTAATTAGAAAGTAGAATAATGGAAAGAAACTCATAACCACCACTGTGAGGTGGTGGCTGTCGTCGTCGTGTTGGGTGGCGGTGTGCTTAGTTAGTGTTTGGATTGGTTTTGGGATGCTTGGACTCGATTGGACTAGAACCCTAACCAGCGCCACGAGGTGGTGGCCGCCACCGTTGAGCGCCACTACCCAAGGTGGTAATGGGTGGTGCCAGCCTTATGAAACCCTAATGGGCCTTATGAGACTCTAGTGGGCCTAATGAAGCCCTAATTGATCTAAGGACTTAGTTTTGGGCCTATTAGGCTATGATTGGGTTGAAAACCATGATTAGGGTTTAGAAACCCCTAATTTTGGAATTATTGGTTTGGACGTATCGGGACCAGCATTTTAGACCATTGGAGTGAAGATATGACTCAAGCCCGATTTCATTGTATATTTGGACTTAATGGATTAAGTCCTTAATGGGTTAAGTAAGAACACTTAACCCTAACCATCATTCTATGTGAAAAAAACCCTAATTGGGTTTTGGGTTCTTATTGGGCCATTTATTGGACTGAGCCACTATGGGCCTTCGCGGGCCAAATGGGAACATATTTATGGACTAAGGAAATTATTGGGCTTTAGGATAAGGCCCGTTGAAAAGGCTTGGGCCTAATTTGGAAAATTTAGCCATAATTAGCCCTTGAGGATTAGTAGCTATTGGGCCATCAGAATGCCAATTGTTTGGACTAGAATAAACAGTTGGGCCTTAAGATAAGCCCATGTAGAGTTTTGGGCCTAATTTGGAAATTTAGGCCATATGTTGGGCTTTGGTCCATGGTTTGACTTTTGGGCCTTGGACTGAATAAAGCTAAGTTAGGGTAAAGTAGTCTTTTACCCCAAGTATGGAGTTGTGGTTATGTATTGGAACCCAATTATTAATTGGGTATTGTTTGATGTTGGCAGTTCGGGAATCTATCAACCAACAGTTAGAGTTCATCCGTAGGACTTCAGCAGTGCCAGGTGAGTCTCCTCACCATACCAATGGGTCGAATGCACCACGGCCAGCCCATTATGTATCACGTGATATGCTAGTTGGTAGTGTGTTATGTGGTATGCTAATTGATTATGTGGTATGTGATTTGCTAGTTGTCTTTATGATACTTGCATGGAAGACCTCGGGGGATTCCCGGGGCACTTAGGTGTAAAACCTTGGAGGGTTTCCACGACATCCTAGGTAAAGATCTCGAGGGGTTCCTGAGGCACTGAGGTGTAAGACCTTGGAGGGTTTCCATGGCATCCTTAGTTAAGACCATGTGGGGGTTCCCATGACATTGAGCTAAGACCATGTGGGGGCTCCCATGGCACCAGATGTAAGACCCTGGAGGGTTTCTAGGGCATCCTTATATGTTTGTGTGTTTAGCTTATATGTTTGTATATATGGTTTGATTGGTAGTTAGTGAAGACCATATGGGGGTTCCCATGGCAGTGGGCTAAGACCCTGGAGGGTTTCCAGGGCATCCCTATATGTTTATATGCGTGACTTGTGTAGTTGATATGATTTATGTGAGTATGTGAATATGACCTTGGAAGGTTTCCATGGCATCTTTATATGTGCATATGCATGCTTATGCGATTGTTATGGTTTATGTAGCTGTTATAGCTGATATGGATTACGTGGGGTATGCTCTGGGGAACTCACTAAACTTCATGCTTACAATTTTGTTTATGGTTTCAGGTATCATGGTTTTGGAAAGGAAGGATCCAGCTTGATCGCAGTGCACATACCTATGTTTTCCGCAACAAATGATTTTTGGATGAACTCTGATAAATATTTTTAATTAACAATGTTTTGAAATGTTTGGAATAAATGGTATCAATGTTTGAGTTATATTAAAAATAAAATTTTTACCCCTGATTTTTGTGTCGTTACAAATGCGGGTTCAAGTAATGATAATCTTAACATATAAAACCTAGAATCACCAGAAAAAACCCTACTATCAATCTCATTCCAAGTTAAGTATGAAATTATGCTCTCATGCTCAAATTACATGAGTGAAGTTTGGATAAAAGAATATAGAAACAAAGGGTGAGTGTGAGCAACTTACTAAGATCTTGTTAGTAAGTGATATTCATATCATTGCCACAACAAAACAATGTTTTGTCTTATAACCTGATTCATAATACTACGTATGAGGTATATTTATAAGTTGTAACAGGTTGATCATTGTGCTCTACCCACTTAGCGAGGTTGATTAGATTTGATGGTTATTGTGGAATTTATGTAAAGATCATTTGTAATTTGATGTATTTATGTTATAAAATTTTCAATTCTCACAATGTGTGAAACCTACATTATTTTATGTTGCTCACATCTATTGTAATAAGCCGATAAAGTGTTTGGTTGATAAGTCGATGTTAATACCATAATTTTGGAAGACAATTGCCTTAAGAAAGATAACATATTTGGACCGTTTTGTGTTGTAACATCTACATAATTAGACATGTATCTCAACTCCTTAGTTGGTGTAATCATATATCATGTTTTGTTAGGTCGGTATGTGTCTAAATATTGAACATGTTAGACACTCTTTGGTACTAATTCATTTTTTAAGCATAGACCATGTCAATTTTTTATGAAATCATTATCTTTTAAGATCAAAAGTGTTACAATAAATTTGATACATAGTTTTTCAAAATATACATATACGACTTATAAAAATGACAATGTGAACAAAAAAATATACATATATGACTTATAAAAATGACAATTTTTGTTCACATGATGACTTTTAGAACTCATATCCTCCATAACGGCTGTAGAGATGTAATTACTAAATTACCCTCATAGTACAAAATAGTGATCCACAAAGTACAATTATTTCTAGCAAGAGGGCATAAAAGTCCAGAACACATTTAGGCATTGTCAACTCTCCATTTGCTAGTAAAAAGTCTCCAATTCGACCACGAAACTGAACCCTTCGCATCTCCATTGTTTTTCCCGTCAAAATTCTCGATCTCCCCTCCATCAAATCTCTCTTCAATCCAAGTCAGAAAATGGAGTTCGAATCCAACAACAACATTGTTGAAGAAAGCAACAACAATCACGGATGGCAGAAGGTTACTTACCCTAAGAAGCAGAGGAAGAATCCGGCGAAGCAGCAACAACAGCAGTCGACGAAGGTGTTTTCTAACGGATCTTCCATCCCCGCCGTTGATAATGTATTCACGTCAATTGAGAAGAAATCGGAGGAGCGTAGGAAGGTTATTGAAGCTGAGAGGTTAGCGAATTTGGCGATGTATGATCCCGCTCCTCCGACTAGATCGTCGAAGAAGAATAACTACTCTGATTATGACGATAGCGATGAAGAGGCTGTTGAAAATGGTGCGGCTGGGAATGGTGTTACCGAGGAGAAGAAGACGAAGCCAAAGAAGGTGAAGAAACCTAAGGTTACAGTTCCAGAAGCGGCGGCGAAGATCGATGCCGCCGATTTGGCTAGTTTTTTGTCCGATGTGACGGTGAGTGACTTATTTAGGTTTAATTTCGTAATTCAGTTGATTTGAAATGATTTTTTTATATATAATTTGCTGAAAGCTCTTGAATTTTCCGAAAATCATTGTATAATTAATAGAGTTAGCTTTGGTTTTGGTAATCTATTCTAACAGATTTGATAATTTGTTCTAATTTTGAAATGTAGCTGTTCAATATATGTAGGTGTTTGTGTTTCTTCATGACACGATTGCATGTATAATTGAACGAAAAAAGAAGAGATTTTTCAGCTCCAGTTTATGGATTCTATTTAGATCGATACTTGATGTGAACTTTTGGGAATAAATACTAAACACGTGAATTTCCTTATGCATATAGGCTTCATTCGAGACGCAACAGGATATACAGTTGATGAGGTTTGCTGATTACTTTGGAAGAGCATTTGCTAGCGTTAGTGCTTCTCAGTTTCCATGGGTAAAGTTATTGAGAGAATCTGCTGTTGCAAAGGTTGCAGATGTAAGTTCTTTTGAAACTCGTCATGTGGTCAACACTCAACTGGAATAAACTTTATACTGTATGATTTTGATGCCCATTAGGCTATTACTTTTTCTAAAAAGTTTGAACCTTTTTATGATCATCTGTTTTTTCTGTATTAAAGCTCACAAACCTAATATCTCTAATATAATTTCAATTATTTATGGTTCTTGGCTGTAGTTAAACTTTTTCATTTCTCCTCCTCTCATAATATTCATTTTCTTTTTGCAGAATCCAGTGTCACATATCCCTGAATCTGTTTACAAGACATCAGTTGACTGGATCAATAACCGATCTTTGGAAGCTCTTGGATCTTTTGTCCTGTGGTCTTTAGACAGCATTCTTGCTGACTTTGCAAGCCAACAAGGCAATGCAAAGGGATCCAAGAAAGTTGCCCAAAAACCATCCTCAAAATCTCAGGTAAGATAACAGATCCCCCAACATTTTCTTCACGATATATTAATTCTTTTCATTCATTCATTTCTCACACCATCAAATGATTTTGGAAATACATAAGTGTGTCTAATTATTAGTATACGATTTCTCACAACATCAAACTACACATATGCAAGAAGCAGAATAAAATGGTGCTTTTTGCAGGTTGGGATTTTTGTAGCATTAGCAATGGTATTGAGAAGGAAACCTGATGCTTTAATTACCGCATTGCCCTCTCTAAGGGAAACTTCAAAGTATCAAGGACAAGACAAGCTTCCAATTATTGTGTGGATGGTAGCACAGGTTAGTCTATACTCAATGATGAGAATGAGTAGGAGGGTATTTCTATCTTTTTTTCACAAACCTTGGTTCCTATATGTAGGCATCACATGGAGATGTGGCTGTTGGTTTGTACTCTTGGTCCCATTTAATATTACCAATAGTTGGGGGCAAATCAGGCTCAAATCCTCAAACAAGGGATCTAATTTTGCAATTAGTGGAAAGGTTTAAACTCAACCTTTCATTTAAACTTTTCTCTTTGTTGCTTCATTCCATAATTCCATTCCAGTGTAATGAAGAAAACCTCTCTTTGTTTTCCCAATGGAATGGAATCCACCATTCCTAAAGTAATATTTTTTCTTTATTTATAAATCAACTTATAATTTTTCTTTTTTCTTTTTTTAATTTTTAGAATTCTCTCTGCCCCAAAGGCGCGTACTATTTTAGTAAATGCTGCTGTTCGAAAGGGAGAGCGGTTGATGCCACCATTTGCACTTGAACTGCTACTCAGAGTCACCTTCCCTTCATCTTCAGCTCGTGTTAAGGTCTGATTTGTCTTTTTTTCTTTTTTTTTTAAAAGAAAATACAATTATATATTTAAATTATTTAAACGTGTAGGCAACTGAAAGATTTGAAGCAGTGTATCCTACACTCAAAGAGGTGGCACTTGCAGGCTCACCCGGAAGCAAAGCCATGAAACAAGTTTCTCAACAAATCATGACAGTTTCCTTAAAAGCTGCTGGAGAAGGTAATATTTATGTTACAAGGGTATTTTTGTCATTTCCAGACAAAACACTAAATTTCTTTAATGTTGCTTTTTGGTAGGAATCTCAGAGTTATCTAATGAAGCATCTGGTATTTTCATCTGGTGTTTAACTCAAAATCCTGATTCTTATAAACTATGGGTGAGTTTTGTATATAAACTGTTTTTACTATTTAGTTCACACAAAAAAAAAAAAGTTTATAAATTTAATGTTTTGGTACCGATTTTATAAAAAGTTTATATATTTTTTGCAGGAAAAGGTTTACAATGATAATTTAGAAGCAAGTGTTGTGATTCTGAAAAAGATTGCTGAGAAGTGGAAGGACCTTTCTGTAAAACAATCTTCTCTTGACACTCTAACTGAAACCCTCAGAAGTTTCAAGAACATGGTATTTCTATTACTATTAAATCTCCTCCCATTTTTCATTTATTACATCTTTAGTCCCTCCATCTAAATAATATTTCAACTTTCGTCCCTCCATCTCTACTCACATAATATTTTTTTCACCCTTTCAGACCCCAGCCAAAGAGTCGTATAGCTTGGTCAAAATGACCATTTTACCCTCGAATTTTAATGTGTTTTTACCTTGTGCGTACAGAATGAGAAGGCCTTGACAGGTGGCGAAATATCTGAAGGCCAACAAGGACTCTACAAAGAAGCAGACAAATACTGTAGAGTCATACTGGGAAGACTATCACGTGGCTGGGGATGTGTTAAAGGAATGGCTCTGATTGTCATTGCCATTGGTGTCGCGGTTGCTTTCACCCCTCCAACCACCCTCGAATCTTTGGATTTGACCAAAATACCCTCCATGCTCAACATCCACTACTCTACTTAACAAGACACACCCTCCCGGAATCCCTAACGTGAGGTTAAAAAAAGACGAAAATACCCTTGGTTTAGAACAAAAAAAAAGAGAGAGAGAACGAGTTGCTTTTTATTTAAGTTTTCCCTTTTCCTAGAAATAGATGAAGATCAAACATGTTTTTAATCAATTTTTTTTTTCTTTTTTCGGTTGAGGTGGATGTTGACTTTAACTTTAAGGTTTATTAAAGTTGTTCGGCTTTGATATCTTGAATGATGGGTGGGGTTATTTACGTCTTTTGCACGTTCAGACCAAATTCAATGCGGAATAATTACAATATGAGTTGGTTGTGTGCATTATATACTTGAAAACATAAAAAAATAAAAAAGTGGAGTAAAATGTGTGTTGTTATTATGATACATAACAAATGAAGGGGAACAATTTAGACTTCATAATCATCAATGGTAGCCCAAGGGAATTTTTTATAGTTATTACGGATTTTAGAAGGATCTTCGGGGACAGACCAAGGGTACTTCATGTCCGGATCTCTCGGGAATTTCCTAAAGTTCAAAAATGGAGCCCACAACAACACCCTGCATCATTTTATCGATTTAGTCACTTAACTATATTTTTACATTAACTTTTTTCACCATTTAAAAGAAAAGGTAAGTGTCATAAATGACCAAATGGGTAACAAACTATTTGTTTTTTCACAAGTATTAAAAAAAAAAAGTAATATCAAAATTCAAGTAGTGAAACGAGACGTTCACAAAACTTTCTAGTTTAAAATAAATCGTGTTTTGTAAAAAAAAAATTAAATAGTTTGATACCCATTTATGATATTAAAATGTTTTTTCTTGATTATTTAATTTTATAAAAAAGTACAAAAGGGAGAATGAGAACTAACCCCGGGAAGAACAGGAAGACAAACATAAATTGCACATACATCTCCAAAAGATTTCTCTTGAACCATCTTGTCCTTAACCAATTCATGATAAATGGCTACAAATAAATTCCAACCACTCAAATCACTTATCCACAAAATTGATAAAAAATAAAATAAACAAAAATCTTTTTTTTTTTCACTTACTGGTGCAACTAGAAAATAGAAGAATGCAGATATGGCTAATTGTATCAACACCCACACAATATCCTCTTCATCGTTTACTCCGGTTATCGCAAAAGCCGGTTCACTGACAATCTGTTGTTCTCACATCAATCAGATCAACAATAGTAAAACATGTTGACTTTACGGTGAATGATAAGGAGAACTTACGGTTGTTAAAAGTGCTCCAACTTGGATTGCCAAATGGGATTTGTTCAAAGCAAATCCATTGTCACTTTTTTTCTGATTCACAATTGTGAGTTTCTGTAACGAGTTAGAAGATACAGTCAGAATACTTACAGTATAATTGGGATAACTGTATAAGTTACGATAGTTGAACTTACATACGACTTGTGTGGCGTGAAGATACGGGGTTGTTTTTTATTTAATGGAGTGGAAAGAGGGTGAAATTTGCATTGAGGAAGAGAAGGCAAAGCCTTTGGGATATTGAAGCTCAAGGATGAGCTCATTTTGTTTATGACCATGTGTTTGTGTTTATATCAATATATATATGTACTCTCTTGTTATCCTTATTATTTGGACGTGTCTCTTTTTTATTGTAGAATATTTTATGCTGTGCAATTTGGGGCCTCACCTGTTTGTTTAAGGGTGTGGAAAGTTGAAACATTTTTATAATAATTTAAGAGGAAAAAAAACAAATACTACCATTTTTTAAGTTACTTTAAAAAAATAGACAAAAATAAAGAAAATTCCCCCAATAAACAAAATAACACCATCTAAGTTTTTTTTTTTTTTTTCCTTCTAATTTTTTACCGGATTTTTTTTATATAAAATCTTCGTTTTAGCGACATACATATTTTCTTTTGTTTGTAAAAATGATTTTTGAAGACCCCTAAATAAAACTTGGAGAAAACATATTTTTTTAATAAGAAATCATAAAAAATAAAAAATAAACAGTTTTATTGCATCACAATTTTTTTTTTCTATTCTAAATAGTATTTCGTAACACTTTTTTTTTTCTAGTTTTTCTTTTCTTTTTCGGTACATCTTTTAGGCATTCATAGAGGATGTCTCATTAATTTAGGGGCCATGTGTGAAAAATAAAATTAGGCCCTTATACATTATTTCTTTTTATCTATAAACATAATTCATTAATACTATGATGAGTCGATAATTATTAGAAAAACAATAATATAGAATCAAATCTTACATAGTTACATGAATCTCAATGCTCTCATAATATTTTTAGAAGCAAACCAACTCTTTATAATAAATATTTCCCAATATAATGTTCTTAATAGCTATAATTTCTAAGTCGTTAAGTTTTTCTTATAACATTGTGGACCGTGTGTAGAACATTAAAGACTTCAATGTTGAGAAACATGTTTCCACAGACGCAACGGTTACTAGAATAATCATAAAGACTCTATACACATCAATTACATTAGGAAAACAACTAACTTTTTCAAATATTTTAATACATCTAAGGTGTTAGTAGTTTCACTCGGTAAAATTCATTAACCATATTTAACTTCATATAAAGTTCATTGAATATCTGATCGTTCACCATATTTAAATGTGGCTTCAACACGACTACAACACAACTTAAAATATTTTTCATCAAATTCCTTTAATTTTTTTGAAAGCAAAACCAAAATTCTTTTCATACTTATTGTTTTGTTCAAATCTTGCTTGAAAATGAAACAAATAGACACACAATCCACAACATAATCAGTCAATTCTAAAATTGAGACACAAGAGATAAGCATCGGATTTCTTAGAAAATTAGTTTTGATTTTTGAAATTGAAACAACCAGTTAATCAAATAATATGAAATTGAAGGCCTAATAACTATATGAAAGATTTTCTTTATTTTATGTTATGTTAATTTAGAAAAGCTTTAAACATTTTGGCTATTATTTTCTTCTTTTTTCATAGTCGTGAGTTGAATAACAATCTCCAAAGGGCGTACTCGATACTCAATATGCATTATCTCGAAGCTTCAATTCCCAAATAGGCTTGTACCATTTAAACCCACAGAACACCATGAAATTCTAAAACCCTTTGATAATCTTGTCCGGAGTTTGAACCTCACTGCTTTCTCATCAAGATGATGTCCTTAACAACTCATCCCCATTTCAAATTCGGTTTCTCCATATCTCAAATTCAATCCCATGTCGAAACATCCTCTTCGATGATCTTTAAAACCTCTAGAACCAGAAGAAAATTCCAAATTTTACACCCTTCATCTTCGTTCAATTCATCAAACCTGAAACTACACTCCCTACGCCCAGTCGTCACAAGGGTCAGCAGCAGTAGTGACAGCGGTGGCACATTTCACGACGACACCCCACAAAAAGTTTCCGATGATATTCCTGTAAGTCGTCTAATTTGCTTCGAAGTTCATATCAATCTTCGTTTCATCTTATTCTATGTCAATTATCTAGAATGAATGAACGCTTGTGTGATTATACAGTTTGAAATTAATCTACTTTCCTTTCTTGGTGAAAAATTGCACACAACGTGTTTGTGAAAATGCCACTGTTGTTACATCGACAGGATTATAACGCGAGCAGCTCACCTAACTCCGGTGATGGTTATGTGGGGTTGTTTATTCGTATGCTAGGGTTAGATAACGATCTTTCAGATAGAGAGCAAGCTGTTGATGCATTATGGAAATACTCTCTGGGTGGAAAACAGTGTGTTGACACAATCATGAAATCCAGTGGTTCTGTTTTCCTCACTGTAAATCTTTTAAACTCAGAGTCAGATATTGCATGTGAAGCAGCTGCAGGACTTTTGAGAATGATATCATCAATTAACATCTATAGAGATTTTGTAGCAGAAAGTGGAGCTATACAAGAGATTACTAGTCTTTTGAGAAGACCTTCATTGACTTCTGAGGTATGATATCATTTTAATCTCTTTAAAATTATGTTATTGAAGTGTAATATGAATTTAATCCCCAAAAAAACCTTTAAAAACTTGAAATTGGCAGATAAAGGAGCAAAGTTTATGTGTGTTAGCAAACCTCTCAGTTGATGAAAAACTTAGACTCCAAATTGCAAACTCTGATCTTCTTCCTTTACTTATTAAATTCTTGGATGATGAAGACATGAAAGTTATCGAAGCATCTGGTGGTGTTTTGGCTAATTTAGTATTAAGTGTTGCTAATCACAAAGTTATGGTCGAGACAGGTGTCATTCCCCCATTGGTGAGACTATTTTTACAATACATTACTTATATATATAGGAAGAAATGAAAGCTTCAGTTTTTTGAATTTATTTTCCCAATCAAAATACAGGCCAAATTTCTAAGAACAGACATTGAAGCATCCAAGATCATTAGAAAAGAAGCACAAAGTGCATTATTGGAGCTTGGAAAAGATGACTATTACAAAATCCTTTTAATAGAAGAAGGTCTTGTTCTAGTTCCTTTAGTTGGTCCAGGGGCATATAAGTCATTTCGCCCATCTTTACATTCTTGGCCTTCTCTACCCGATGGAAGCGAGCTAAACGTGAAACAAACTCCAAAAACTCCATCAAGATTCGGTGCATCAGAATTGCTTTTAGGGTTACATGTTGAAGAAGATGAACAAAATTCAAGATTAGAAGAAGCAAAAAAGAATGCAATAGTTGGGAGAACACAACAACAGTTTCTTGCACGAATTGGAGCTATAGAAACAGAGACAGAAAATGGAAATAGTAAATTTACGATTTTGCCCTGGGTTGATGGTGTGGCGCGTATGGTTTTGATTCTTGAACTGGAAGACGAATCGGCTGTTGTGAAAGCTGCTGACGCGATTGCTGACGTGGCGATTAGTGAGCATATGAGGAGCTCTTTTATGGAAGCGGGAGCTGTGAAGAATTTAATTCGGATTATTGATCATGAAAGTGAATCTGTTAGATCAAGTGTTGTTCATGCTTTGGAGAGGCTTTCAATCAGGTGAAATATTCTATTTCTTCATTTCTTTCTTAAAAGTTACAAGAATTGAAAGGTTGTATTGATATTTATATCTTTATTTAATGCAGCAATGATGTTTGCAAGAGAATTGAATCGGAGGGCGTTTTGGAACATTTGATAACATTATTGAAAAATTCAGATGCCAATGGGGATTTAACTTACATGGTATAAAAACTAATATATTTTGTGTATATTTAATTCTATGAGATATGATGTGGGTTTGAGATTAATGCAGATCTTGAATATTCTTGCTCGGATTTTAGATCCTAGCAAACAAATGAAATCAAAGGTTAGCATTTTTTTATTTATTAATAAAAAATATAAAATGCAAGAAATAAAAGTATGTTGCTATTTCTACAAACAGTTTTATGATGCACCTGTTAATGGATCTAAGAAAGGATGGAATGAAGCAAGATTGTCAACCAGGTTTGTTATGTTTTTCTTTTGCATGTTAGGGTTCTTTTTTTTTTTTTTTTTTTTAATAATAGAATTGTTTTTTTGTATTGAATATGACAGCTGGCAAACGATCCAAGTGGAGGATCTTTCAGATTCCACTTTCCTTTCGCGATTAGTTGAAATCTTGAAGAGTTCTTCGTTTGTTTTGCAAACAAAAGCAGCTTCAATTCTTGAATTCTTGACAACATTCGAGAGTTGTAGGGACAAAATCGTCTTATTTGATATCGAATCTGCTTTGAATTCCATTTTCCAACACAAGTTCTTTAATGGTATGGAACTATGGATTCATTTGGTAATACAGATAAATGAATAACAAACTATTTGTTTTTTATTTAAATACAAAATTATCTTCTTTTTAAAAGTTCCATCAAGTGGTAAGAAACTGGAATGATTTGTTCATAAAATAAAAATATCATTAAAGATAATAAAAATAAGGGTATTTTGTGAACAAACGATTCCAGTTTCTTACCTTCATTTTTTTAGTGTTTTTGTGTAAAAAAACTGTTTGTTGCTTATTTATGACATTTTTTTAATAGTTTTTTATTTAAATAAAAGTTCAAATTAGATTAAGTTACAACTTTCTACCTTGTGGTATGTCAAAAGTTATGGATTCAGTCCCTAGAGCGTAATTTTATTGCACTTATGTCTGTAGCTTGATGTGTTGAGTCTAACTAAAATGACTATTTTGCTCTCATATTCTTCATCTTGTTTATGTAATTAACTCCAATTTCTCAAAACTTCAACAACACCCAATGCTTTACAGTTCAATTTTTCCTTGAAGAAGATGAATATGAGGGCAACATAGTCATTTTACTTGGTTTAACATATCCCTTTACAAACACCCATACAAAAAAAGATTGAATCCGTAACTTTTGACATAGCACACAAACGAAAACCATAACGCAATCTTTTAATTAAAAGAAGTTGTTAATCATATCAACCCATTTTTTTTAATTAAGGGTTAATCTCATAAAAGACCTTACGTTGTGTTTTTTTCCGGATTAAACCTCGACTTTATTTTTTTCCCTGAAAAAACATATAAAATGTGAGGGGTTTTTTCGGAAAAAAAAAAGAGACAAAGTTGAGATTTTTTTTTCGGAAAACTTGAAAAAATTAAAGGCCTTTTTCGGACCATTTTATTAAATTTATTTAATAAATTTTCAGAAACAGAATCCGAAATTGAATTCGAGGAACCCGAACTACAAACCCTAGAAACCGAAGAAGCTGGGGTGGCAGTATCCTGCGCATCACGCCTACTCACCCGCCTTCTCGATTCCCAACATTTCAAAAAAACCGCAAACATTTCCGAATTTACAAAATCCCTCCGCAAAATCCTCACCTCCAAAATCCCTCTTCAAAACAAAGATTGGGTAGCCGCATGCCTCATCAAACTCTCTTCACAGAATAATTTACAAACTCCAAATCCAATCGATACTGACATCATAATCCATGAAACAATCCCTAGACTCATTCAACAAATCAAGGATTCCGATTCCGCTCGTATCCAAGAAGATGCGGTTTTGGAGTTGAATAGGATTGTTTCGGAAGGGGTTGTGGAGTATAATCGAGCGGTTGCTAATAAAGGCGGGATTTTTGCAATTGTGAAGGCGGTGGAAGAGGGGAACGATAGGGTGGTGGAAGGTGGGTTGGCGGTGCTTTATAGTTTGGGTATGGAGGCGGAGAACCACCCCGCCATGGTGGCGGCCGGGGTGGTTCCCGTGTTGAGGAGGATTGTGATTTGTGAGAGGGTGGAATGGGTCAAGGCTCTTCATTTGCTTAGAATGTTGCCTACTTGAAATGTAGATTTTTTTTTATTTTTATTTTTTTAAATGTTTTTGTATGTAAAACTAAATTTTGAAATAATATATTGATTAGCTACATACTTCTTGGAGTTCTTTGAGATGATTGGTGTTTGGTTTTTGATCAATTTCTTTTATTAATTTCGTCCTTTTTTTTCGTTTCCATCGTGGAATATGATGAAAGATTGTAATATGATCCATTTTTAGTTATACGGTTTTTTTAAATATAAAAAATATTAATTGGATCGTGTTAGGAGTTGATAAACTTTAGTATAATTGGTTTTTTTACTGTTATTATTTTTATTTTCGGCAAAACTATGGGTTTTAGGGATATGTTGGTGATTGAAAAATAAACCAGTCATTTAATTTAAATATAAATCAACCAAACATCGAAATATAATAATAAATTTGGTTATTCTGGTTGAATAAATGAGTTGTTAGTGCATATTTGTTTGATAGCTAGAAAAAACGAAAATGAAATAAAATTAAATGACGAAGACAAAAATACCCTCTTTTGAAAAACCAAGTAGAATACAAGGACTAATTGGTTATTAATTTAAAGAATTGGACTTGGTTGTACTTTTCTAAAGATGATGGAATTAACGATAACAAAATTCTGTTATGCGTGTTCATCTGGTCGTTGGAGAGCAAAAGAGGAAAGATGATAGGCTTAACTTCCATCGCCATTAACAGACCACTCATTCTCTCCTCTCTATCAGATAAAACCAATCCAGATACTAAACCCCAAGTTCGCCGGATCAACTCCGCGACACCACTACCACCGCCGTCAATCCCGGCAGGAAAACAAGAGAAGAAACCCTCAGTTGCAGAAATAGAACGAGCTATTGGAGCAGGAATTTTCAGAGATCGTGACATCAACAGGTTGTGTTTCTTCATCTAATTAAGTGAAATTCAGTAGTTAATTTTGTCTATTCGATGGGAATTATGAATTTTTTAGGTTTCCGATTTTGAAATTTGTGTTTCATGTTGTGAAATCGAACCACCAGTGAATCTGAGCAAGAGAAAACGTTTTTTGATTCAATTTTGTCGAATTCGATTGGGAGAACGGAAGGGGATGTGGAGAAGAAGCTTCGAGAGACTGGTGAATGGATAATTGATAAAACCGAAGGCCCATCTCGCTCTACTGGTAAGTCGATCATCATTTTATCTGCTATGTATAAACTTCGATGTGGTGGATCTTCCTGATTCAAGTCGTTTAACGCATTTCAGGGAAGAATATTCTAAAGGTGGTGTTCTTATGGATTCTTCCATTGTGGATCATATCGTTTCTTGTGGCTTCTGGGGTTGTAAAGCTCCCAATCATCTCCCCATTTCTTGATGATCTGCTCATGTGAAGTGAAACTCTTCAATTTATCAGGTTTCTTTTCTCCAGAATCTCTTCGATCTTGTAGCATAAGCATTTGATTCTGATGCTTTTGCACTTCAATAGAACAGAAAGGAAATTGTAGAACACATCTAAAGGAACTCTTTAATTTAATTGAAGTGAGAGTTCAGAAAGAAGCTAGAGAATTACTTTTTATCTTTTTAAGTTAATAAAGTTCAACGATAGAAGCCAACAACCTGATAAAGTAACACACAAATCTTTACTTGTAAATGTAATATTAATTCCTTTTGCTTTGCTTATGGTTGACAAAGTAGTTCTTAATTGATTAAAAATTAAAATTGAGTTTTTGATTGAGTTGAATTCGATAACTTGTATATGGTTTATTCGTTTAAAAGCTTGATATATTTCTTTGCACATGGCAATAGCTTAAATATTTTATTAAATATTGCAATCTATATTATATCCACACATACATTAGGGGTAAATTGGTCTTTTTATCATGCTATGCTAGAGACAATTCAATACTTTTATATCATGTCCAAAAAATATTCGTAAAAAACTAATTTGTAAAAACTTTTCAAAAAAAAATGTAAAAATTATTTTTATAAAAAAACAAGTTTAAAAATATAGAAAACAAAGTTGTAAAAAGAATTTAAAAGAAATTTGAACTGAAATCTAAAAATGAGAGACCAAATTCTTGATAGATATTAAAAACCAGACCAAAAACTTTAGACAAAATTGCAAAAATTGTCCCTGAGGTTGGCAAAAATTCTATAGTTTTTGTCCAAAAATGTTTGATGGTGTATCAGTGGTTCAATTTCGGATATATTTAGTGATTTTGATCCCTCTACACCTAAAAAGACGAATATGTCTTTATAATTTATATTTTTCATTTTTATAAATTGCTTAAATGTATAAACTAATTTAATTTATTGTTTTTAACTTTAAAAAAAAAAAAAAACCATCATCCCTCTTAACTTTATAGGATGAGAGAAACCCCTTCATCACCAATCCCACCCTCCATCACCAGTGACTGGAACCACCTTTGGCGGCTGCAATTCTCACCGGAAAACATAAACCATTCATCTCCCTCACATGACAGCGCTATTCAACTCTACAACATGACGGACAACCACTACAATCCAGTTTCATCGGAAAACATGTCTATAAAACTTGACGTCTATCTACCTCATCTTTTTCTTTCTCTGATGAACTGGCTCTTCGATCTGGGAACCGGGGGGGGGGGGGGGGGGTGACAACAAAGAAAGAAGACAGGGGTGGCAACTAAGAAGGAAGATGGAGAAAGACAATGTAGGCTGTGACAAAAAGGCAGGTGGTAGCAACGTTGGACCGTTGATCTAAGACAACAACAGACGAAGGTTCGTCCGACGGTGGCAGGCGACGTAGGTTGTGACGAAGGAGAAATTTTGCGACGTCCTTTGTACCTTCACCGAAACCAACAAATTGTCGCCATCATCGACCTCCTTATGCCCCGATCCGAAACTACTGGGCCTTTTTCGTGGTCGGAGCTAGGGTAGCAGAGCCGTTGTATGTGTATTTTTACTATGGGTCTTGCATTGGAAGCCACCACCGGAGCTAGGGTAAGAAAGTTGTAGCATGAGTGGTGGTGGTGGTCTCCTTTTAGCGTGTGTTGGGTTGTGACTTAAGACGAATGGGTGGTTTGGCAGATAGTGGTAGTGGTCGTCCGATAGGTGGATGTCTGACTGGTGGTTTTCCGGTAGGTGGAGTTCTAACGGGTTGTGGTCCGACACGTGTGTGTGTGTGTGAGAGAGAGTACTTTATTTTTTTTCTTGTAATAAAAATAATAACATATTATATATATATATATATATATATATATATATATATATATATATATATATATAAGGCCATATTTGTCATTTCATATTGGTTATGGACCAAATTCGCACAAAGTATTTGAAATTGGACCACCAATGCATCACCAAATTTTTTTGGATCAAAACCATATAATTTTAACAAACACAAGGACCATTTTTACAATTTTGTAAAAAAAAAAAAAAACCAATGGACCATAATGGAAAAGTGAGTGACCAAATTCCAAACAAAAAGTTAAATAAATAAATAAATAATCAACTAAAACTATATAAAATATAGACTAAACTGCATAAATGGTCTCTGTGGTATGTCGAAAATTGCCATTTTGGTCCAAAAAAGTTTAGACTTGCACCAGAAGTCCAAAGTTTTCATTTTGTTGCTTGTTTGGTCCAACCTGTTCTGATTTTTTTCAAAATGACATATTTACCCCTGTTGATATAATTTCTCTTTTTTTTCTTATTAGTTTTTTCTGAATTTCAGGTTTAAAAAAACAAGAAAATAAAATTAAAAATAAATCTCTCTCTCTCTCTCTCTCTCTCTCTCTCTCTCTCTCTCCTATTTATAATATTACAATAACTAAAAAAGAAAATCAACCCTACCTGCACTTCCCCTTCTCATACCTCTCTCTCCCTCCTTTCTAAACTTTCACAAAAAGAAACTAACACCGCCTCCATCACCAACTTCAGCGATTCGAGGTTTCGACCACCACAAATTTATTTTCAGTCGGAGCAACACCACCTATCTATTTTTTTATCTCTCTCAGCAGAATCGTAACTCAATGAAGATAGTAATCCAAAGAATATATGGCGTGGCCGAAAAAAGAATGGAGATACAGAAGGAGGAGGCGATGTATTAAAGAAGACGAAGGGCGTAGAAGATGTGAAAACTTATATCAATGTCGAAGGTGGCTTCAACCTTCAGTAGGCCCGATTTGAAAACCTAGATAAATGTCGTCATCTTCACACCTCGACGAAGGCTTTGTCTGGAAACTCGAGCCACAAGCGTCGCCTCCGTTTCTGTCTTCTTCTCCGGCGAGAATTGTCTATCTCAGATCCTTTTTCTTCGAAGAAACCCTCTGTCGCCGTCGTTCGTCTTCGCCGAAAACCCTAATCCATATGAGATAAGGTGGCGGCGCTAGGGTTTCGGAAGTTGGTGATGGTTTTTGTCGAAAATGGGGGGTAAGGAGATGGTTTTCAATGGAGAAGACGAACCATGAAAGTGAGAAGATGGTCTCCAGTTGTGGGAATCGGTTATGGTTTTTTGTGGGTAATGTTGGCTTTCAGATCTATCGAAGGTTGGTGGTGGCGGAGACGATAGGGGATGAAGGCAGCGGTGGCTAACGGCGACGACGGTGGTGGAGTCGACGATCAAGGTACTTGACGACCACGAAGAACAAACAAAGAGGGAAGGAGAAATAATGGGGAGAGAGAGAGAGAGAGAGAGATTTATTTTTATTTTCTTGTTTTTTTAAATCTGAAATTCAAAAAAAAAAAAAAACAAATAAGAAAAAAGAGAAATCAAATTAACAGGGGTAAATATGTCATTTTGAAAAAAATTAGAATAGGTTGGACCAAACAAGCAACAAAATGAAAACTTTGGACTTATGGTGCAAGTCCAAACTTTTTTGGACCAAAGTGGCAATTTTCGACATACCACAGGGACCATTTGTGCAGTTTAGTCTAAAATATAAGGCAACCAAAATGGTAGTAATTTTTTTAAAAAAAAGGGTTAAACCGTAAAAATGAAAAGTGGGAGATTAAAGTTATAAATCTATCCTAATAAATAAAGATCTTTTTTTCCACATGTTATATTCTTATTTATTTTGACACGTGTAATTTTATGGTTATTTTAAATTATTTTTTATTCTACATGTCATTTTATGATTTTTTTTTATATTTTATTAAATTTCACATATTATTTAAATCTAATAATAAATACATATCAATTTCATTAATTGACTTTTCTTCCAATATCAAAATTACTAAATTAAAGTTTCATTAACTTCCTTTATTTATTTATCTAAATTAGTTGTTTAAATTGAAAAGAGAAAAAAAAAAACACTTTAATTTTTATAATTAAATATTTTTCTTAAAAATTCAAACTTCTCAAATATTTTGAATTTTATATTAAAATTTTCTTTTAAATGAATCAATATAATACATGGATCTCACACATAATAGTATAATTTAATAGTATTATAACTGAGGACCACAAGTGTAAGTGTATTAATTTGCATTGTCCATCCTACTGTCGCCTTGGATGATTTTGCACAATGGAGAAAGCCACGTCAGAATCGTGTTACACTTAAAGATTAAACAAACAAATATAAAACAAAGCAATGCAAAATGTTCTTGTGATTAAAAAGCATAGCGATCCATAAATAATGTTTATATGAAGTAATTAAGAAAAACAAGAATAATTGCAAAAATACATAAAATATCAAGTATGATTATATATACGAATCAAGAAAACAATATCACTTCCTGTTTAGTTATCAATCAATTAGATGTAGAAATAATTATAATAGCTTTGCAGTGTATGTTAGTATATTATTCGCATTAACTCCTAAATTAATTGAGCTCTGAACGATTAACGATTTGGCAATATAATGTCTTAAGATTAAAACAACCAACTTTTAAACAAACACAAAGAAGTCTATTATTATAAACATGTTTTTCAATGTTCAAATCATCACAGCAAGACATTATTTGTTCATAATGAAAGTAATAATTATGAAAAGTAATCTAATATCATGATAATATCATGAGAAGGAGTCTTGTTTAGATTAGCCTTCCACATCTTCAGAATAGCGCATCTTAATTTGGGTTAAATTCTTCATGATAATAGAGTTGTTGCATCTGCTAGAAGAAGTGTTGCATATGGTGGAGTCAAGACAACAATGTTGTTGGATATTTGGATATGAAAAAAGTGATGTTGAAAGTGTCACAATGAATTGCATCAAAATGTTGAGAATAATACTTCAAGTAGATATTTGGGAAATATTTAAATAGAGATTTCTATAAAATAATTTTTTGTAAAGTAAAATATATCTAAGCATTAAAAATAATTGTATTTATAAAAAAAAATGTAAGGTTGAAAATTTTTATTCTCAAAATAAAAACGTTATGAGTTTTTTCTTTACTTTATATTATAACTTTTCATAAAAGATTTTTTCATAAAAACTTTGGTTGACCTTGTGCTCTTTCATTTTAAAGAAATACAAATTTCAAAAAAACAAATTGTGACTATTTTTTTTTATGAAATGGGAAGCAACAAGTCAACAAAAAATGTGACTATCGTGATGTTGACAGTTAAATGGTTAGGCTAGCTGACGCTAAGTTGATCAGATCAACAGTCATGATAAGGTCATCATAAGTCTCTATCAAATAACATAATCTTGAACATTGACATTGACTTATGATCCATGTCTCACGTTTATAAAGATAGTTTATAAAGATATCATGAAGATCAAAGGAATTTGAAATAACTAGTCTAAAGGTTGTGTATTGTAGAATGATAATAAATGTAGTAGTTACAATAGGATTGCACACTCGTTGTCTATTGATAATGGGAGCACTAGTCAATATTGGACCAGACTGTTGTTGGTGCATAGTGCAAGTGAGAGCTGTTGAAGAATAGTGCCCAAAGCCACAACAAGTCGGTACTATTACTATAAATAGCAGTGTTTTTTTAAATTACATGTAATAACAAATATGAACATAACTGAAAAAAGAATAAATCATAGGGACTAGTTTGTTAATTAATTTATGCTTTATTTAATTAAATAAATCTAGAGATTCTGGAATGTTCTTGATAAATGATTTAAATATCATGATAATTACCGAAGTTAGAGATAAGTATTTTGAGCCTTGATATCTATCTGTTAGGGTTTGAATTTTTCCCCTTATAAATAGAGTCCTAAAGCTGGAATTAAGAGTTGGAAAATCAGTCAAGTCCCTACGAAATTTAGAGGAGCTCTCAAAGCTCGTAAAAACCCTAGAAGTTGATTAATGCGTCGCGAAGGAGTCTCTGCGTCTCGAATAGTTGATTCTAGATTTAGATTGATTTGATTCGTGGTGTGTTTTCAGTTGGATGATTCCAGTTTGCAGTTTGTTTCTTGGGTGTGATCGCAAGAAAGATTCTACGTTGGATCCTTCAAGTCTAATCAACCGACGAAATCAAAGAAACCAAAGAACATAAGTATATGTATTCTATCTCTCTATATTTCGTTTTTATGTACTAGTTGCCTAGATCTGATGAACATTGGTTCTTAAATAGTTATGTTTTTATGTTGTTTTCTGTTATCTCTTTCATTGTCTAAGGACTCTCATAACCTAACAATTCCTTTTTCATGATGACCTAACTGAAATGCACATCCTATGAAAATTCTTAGATGTTTTAACTTATATTAGTCATGTTTTTTATTGTTAAAAAATTTAAATATAAAATATATCAAGCATATTATGCAAAAATCCCAAATTTCATGTAAACTATTAGTGCTTAACACAAAATAATACCAAAAATAAGTAATGGCTCATACACAAGTACTGATACAACAGGTTAAGATCGATACTAACGAGTCAAACTTAATGGTGTAGAAATCAAAGAATTTCAAAAAAAAAAAAACACAATCATAAGGTCTGACAAGTACACGATGGATTCATCCGTACAGACCTTAATCCATTGCCCCTTAAGGCACAAGATTGGCATAATGGTTCTAAATTTGCAAAAGAAATCCATACCGACCCAACTCTTGGATAAAACATGTCGACATACACATTTATACCATATGGCTATCACGTTGCGACCTTTACCATATCCACATATAACGTCCCGACTAAAGAGACTATCTAAAGATAAATAAGACCAAATATAGTTGAGAATTATAGACGAATAAGACCAATGAATGACAAAACGTGCATCACATGTCATGTCATGATCAATGCCACAATCATATGAAATAAACTACTACTAATACAAATCTATCAAACATGTTTCACCGAAACGATGATACTTTTGAAAATGTTAGAAATGAATAACCACATTTGATGACTTTTTGCAAATAACCACCCCCTCCCTTTCTCGTCTTCATTCCGGATTTTAGTTTTTTTAATAAAAAAAGCTTGATTTTTTTTTGGTCTTTTCTCTCGTCTCAATTAAAGATATATTTGTCATATTAGTTAAAAAGTTAGTTGTTAGCTTATAAGTTAGGCGATAAAAATGATGATTGATAAATATTACTCGATATGCTATATTGCTAGGTCGAAGATATAAAATGATATTTAGAAGAGTATATTTTCCATATATAATCGGAAGTATATTTGGAAAATTCTAAAAACTCCTTAAAAATTAATCTAAGTAGTTCTGTTATTAAAAGCTAGTTTATACACTATTTTTATCTTGCCAAACATAAAAAAATAAAAATAAAAATAAAAAAGCTCAAAAAATAAACTAGTTTATCAGCTAATCGTTGCATACCTAACACAACCTAAAGGATTTCAATGTATATCTAACACAAATAACGAATTTGGAACTTATTAACAAGTTTAAAAATCATAATAAAACAAGTTGAAAATTTCTGAACAATTTCAAAATTTTCAAATTAGATATGTATTCTTGAACCTTCTGAAAAAAGGAAAAAAATTAGTTCAAATGTAACAGCCCAATTTTCACATCCAAAAATTAAATTTTTATAAATTACTTTAATTAAAACATTCGTAGGAAAAACATTGACAAATCATAACATCTCATAAAACTATGTATAATGTCTGAAAATCCAAATCATAAAATAGTGATAATGTCAGAGTACAATCTCAAGGAAACTCATAGTGCGGAATCTGGGGTGTGTGTATGATGTGCAGTTACCGCGTCGGTTCTTTCCCCTTCGCTGAAGAGATACATGAAACAAAAACTGAAACCTGTAAGCACAAAGCTTAGTGAGCTCCCCCATCGTACCACATACCATAAAATCACATATCATACATATATTGTCAAGCATATTTGGGTGTCCGACCTACCCCTTCGGCCCTGTCGACCGGATATTGCATAGAATATATGGGTGTTGGCCTCCCCTTCGGTCCTGTCGACCGGATACTGCCTAGCATATCTGGGTGCTGGCCTCCCCTTCGGTCCTGTCGACCGGATACTGTCTAGCATATCTGGGTGTTGGCCTCCCCTTCGGTCATGTCGATCGGATACTGCCTAGTATATATGGGTGCTGGCCTCCCCTTCGGTCATGTCGACCGGATACCGGGGACTATTTCACCCCTCTACTACTACCACATAACATGTATCATATAATCATATTCTATCTAGTATGACTGGGTATGACTACCTCTCTTTGGCCCTATCACCCGGAAATCTTAGGGACTATCTCCCCTACTGCTACTGGCATATAACATCATATCATACTAGCACATAACATATCAGGTAGTAGCAAACCTAGATGAATATCACAAAGACAGTCATCTAATATACAACTCCTACTGGTGGGCTGACATTGTGGCCGTAGACCCACCGCTACTGGAAGGTAACTCACCTCGTAAGGCTGACTGTTGGAAAACTGCTTGGCAACTGTCTGACTGCTGCTCTGGTAACCCTTCGACTATAATCCGACAAAACATTTAGTTAGAACCTGATATCTACTCTTAGGGTAAAATGGCTATTTTACCCCTCACCAAGTCTAAGTCAAAGTCAACTTCCAGTTGACCCAATTCGCCAAGTTGGGCCGCCAACTCATCGAGTCCTTAAATCATTACCCGTCCTTATCCACGACTCTACTCGTCGAGTTCAGTAACGACTCGACGAGTTCCCCTTTCTTTATAAACATCGAATGAATCTTCATTCGACTCGCCGAGTCGGATGAACAACTCGTCGAGTTCATCTTCTTCTGATAAACAAGTCATGTCCTTGACTCGCCGAGTTGTATGAACAACTCGTCGAGTTCATCTTCAACTGTAAGGAGATTGCCTTGGACTCGTCGAGTCCTATGAACTCCAGGTTTAAGGCTAAGTCCAATACGTTGGATTACTCCCTTGTACCCTCTAAAAACCCTTCTAGCACCCAACTGGGTTCCTTCACCCTAACAACAAAGGGGAGTTTTGCCTCGGACTCGCCGAATCCAAAGAATGACTCGTCGAGTCGAGCATGTCCAAGTCTCATTTCTCGATTTCTAGCGTACAACTCTTAACCAAAAGATAGATCTAAGCTCCTTCAATCATTCTAGCACGTAAAGTTACAAACTTTACGTGCATGCATGGGACTTTGAGCTCAAAAGGACATAAAATAAGCTCTTATGATGCATAGGACCTTAGATGGGTGCAAAAGCAACCCCTAACTACCTTGTGACTCCCTTAAAGACTTGATTCTGAAGCCTCAACCCCCAACCATGCTTGCAATCATGGTTGGTTACCAAAAATGGCTTATAAAAGCCCTAAATATCCCCAAAAAGGGATCTATCAAATGAAAGAGCAATGTTACAGATTTATACCTCCAATGAACCGTGAAAGATGCATAAACTCAGTTTTCCCTGGTCTTCACTTGTTTCCTCAAGCCTTTCCCTTCCTCCTTATGGTCACAACTAGCAAGATCCACAAAAAATGCTTTAGTTCTTCTCAAAAATGGCTAGGGTTTGCTTATGGGGAGTTATGGAAGCATTGGGGACGAAAGGGAGGCTGAATAAGTGGTTTAAATAGGGTGTAAACCCTCATCTAGGGTTTTTGTCCGGACAACGCCTACTCGCTGAGTCTGGATGCGAGCTCGTCGAGTAGGTCATTAAACTTTTGTGTACAATACGCTCCGACTCGACGAGTTGGGCCTCAACTCGCCGAGTCCAATGCCAAAATGCAAGATACTAGAATAAAATACATATCGGTAACTAGGTGCTACATCAAAATTACAAACTGTTTTTGAAGGAAAAAAACAATCTCCAAAAAACGTAGTTTGATGATGAAAATTTTTATAACTGGTGGTCAATTTATGGTCATTTATCGAGACTTTAGACTTAGTTATCGGTAGCCATGCATGAAGCGAGAGATAGCATGGTGTGTTGAGAGATGTTTAACCTGCAGGATGGTCAAGACAAAGCACCAGAGGTTCCATGGCAAGCTTCTACCTTTTGAGGTGCCCATGTGGAAGGAGTTCACGGCCAAGAACAAGAGACGTTTACGGCTACGAAGGCTCGTTTGCGGTCCGAGAGTTTACTGCCCATCGAAGGCTTGCGGCTCATGCGAAGATTCTCGGTTCCAAATGATTCCCTCCAAAACACACAACACCAAAGAATACTAGGTTTATACCCCTATAACTCATTAATTTAACTCTAATTAAGAAAAATAAAGAAATAGTTTGACCTTTATTGGATAAGTTTGACTTTAGTTGATAAAGTTTGACTTTTACAAGATAGAAATTACAGGTTGTCACATTTTGGTACCAACATAATTATGTAGCGCATAGCTCCATAATTGCCCTTTTTGCTGGCTCTTTGCAGGCTGTTACGCATGGCGTAACATGGATGGATGTTGACTTTTGACTTTTTGACCGTTGACTTTGACCAAGTTTGACCTTAGGTAATTTGAGGTATGTTGGGTATTAGATTGAAGCTTGGTCCATGTTTGTTGTATAGGTGACCTGTAGAGCCAGTATGTAAAGCAGTGATCAGTTCAGCTATCTTTGAGACTTTTAAGTGAGTTTTCAACACAGTATTTGTGGGTTGAAGGAACCAATGTTGGCCCACTAGGGTATGTTATGTATCCTGGTATATAGGATGTTATTATGCTATAGTAACCTATTAGATTGGTAGATTTGTTTGATTACTTGTATTTACTGATTATTGTTTATCAGTTACTACAACGCCCGCAGATTCAGGCTAGTCTATTTAGTGACAGTAAGCATTAAAAATAACTTTCTGATAGAAGAATATTTAGGATAAATAATATTAACCAAAGTTATATTGTATGTCACAAGGATTTCGTGCATATAAAGAACGTTGAAATCTGACTTATAACGAAGAAGTTATGATCGATCTAAAGTTTGCGATTAAACCGGTACCACTCCACGTATCGTAAAATGTAAATTTTTGATAAGATACTTTTTAGCCTTAGTGATCTAAATGAAAGTATTAGTAGACGTTAAACCGAGAGCGTGCATATAGAGAACGTCCAAATCTGACTTCACTAAAATAAGTGATGAATTTTCTAAGATTCAGCGTAGCGGTATACAAGTCGAAAATTGAATTTTAGATCGAT
The DNA here is from genome assembly GCF_052625555.1 of Lactuca saligna. Classification (NCBI taxonomy): domain Eukaryota; kingdom Viridiplantae; phylum Streptophyta; class Magnoliopsida; order Asterales; family Asteraceae; genus Lactuca; species Lactuca saligna. The sequence continues at coordinate 54,384,494 of NC_136424.1, forward strand.
CGATTTTTAGCCGACACAATCTAAATGAGAATTGAAGATCTCGTCAATAGGAACTCAACGATATAAATACAATTAAAAACGGACGTCGGATGACAACATTTATGAATTTTTAACGGTCTTTAACTGTCTAAGGCCCCGTTTGTTTACCTCTTAATTGAAAATTTAAAAGGGAACCTCTTAAAAATTCAGATATAGCTCGTTTGATAACCTCTTAAAAATTACATCTGAATTGGATAAAATGCTCTAAATTTTTTCAGACTTGTATACGCGTTTGAAAAAAAATGACAGAACTACCCTACTTCACGTCTTTCATTTCTTTTTACCAGTGCGCCTCCACCTTTTTCTTTCTCATCGATGTACACTGCCAAATCCTACATCAGCATCTGTTGAAGCTTCGTTCTTCCCTGCCATCTCATCGCCGTTGTCGTCTTCGTTCCTCCCTGCAATCGCCGTCGTCATCGGCTTTGGCTGCTGCTCCACCCCTGCATCTCCGATACAACACTTCGTACAGCCGCAACACACCTAATCTTCTGAATTTGGTATTCTTCTTTATAGTCTCATGTTTTCTTTTGATTTTCTTGCTGAAACCAATGAAATTGCCTTGAAATCGTTTGTAAAACTTGCTGAAATGCTTGTAGTGGGTTTGATTTTGATGAAATGTTGCTGATTTTGGTTTGATTTTGATGAAATGTTGTTGATTTTGGTTTGACTTTGATGAGATATTGTTGATTTTCCCATGTTTATTTTACATGCATATGAACCATTTGATGAAATGCTTGAATGAAATTGTTTCAACTTATGATTTATTTAAATTTCTTTATCTTGAATCTTTTTGCAGAAAAGAAACCTGGGATGATAAAAACTATTTGTATGTATTCACTCTTAAAATGTTTAATGTAGATGATAAAATCTGATGTATCCTTTGTTTGGTTGATATAGGTGATTGATAATGACCAATATGCTATCAAGATGAGGGTGATAATGAATGTAGTTTCCATTGTGATTTTTCTGATGTCTATTGCTGCTTTTTTTAAGTTTATTTGGATTGTTGCATTTGTATGTAGTTAACATAAATTTTTGTAATATCATCAATATTAGCATATAATTTAAAACAAAGCGATTTTGATTGTTATAATTTGATAGATTTGTCAAATATTTATCTTTGATTGTTTAATTTGGATTTTGTATGGTGCTTTTATGATTTTGCAAAAAAACAACACAGAAGGGTAAAATGGTCATTTTTATATTTAAGCACAAAACTTCAGAGGGTTTAAACAAACAACATGTTTAAAATTCAGATCTTAAAAATTCAGACCCTCTTAGAAATTCAGACATCTTAAAAATTCAGATCTTACCAAATAGCCCCTAAATCTGTTAAAATATAACTTTAAAATTAAATTTAAAATTAGCCAATAGAATCTAAACAAAAGTTGTAAATCACGTCGATACCTACGCATAGATATGAAGAACTTCAAAATGGAGCTCGTATGTAAAACTTATGGATTTTACAAGATAATTAACTTTCGGATTAACTAGAGGGCGACACATGTCGCTATCTGGAACCACAACTTCTTTCCCACGGCTTGCGACTTGATTGAGACATGTGGTACCAGTACGCCCAATGTAATTTGAGTATGCCCAGTGTACTGAGTATGCCCCGCGTACTCGGCTCATGGAAGCCTATAAATAGAGGCCGAATTTCAATATTTTCCTCACCAATTTCCATCCAACTCTCTCCCACACCACCCCCCCCCCACACACCCTAAAGCCTCAAGGATTTTCTCTAGCACTTCCTAGGTGTTATTAGCGACCCACAGAGCACCGGAAAGCCCTAAGAAGTAAAGCTTTCGGCTTAGAAGTTCTGACAACGTAGAGCCCGGTTTCTCGCTTACCATACTTTAAGTATAACTTATATTTAAGTTCATTATTGTTATTATGAACCTATAAACAATACTTATCAGTGATTCAAATTCATTATAATGATTGATCTACTTATAGGAGAGGTGTCTAGAACGATCACATTGGCTTGGGTGTTGGATGTCAGAAAGACTATACGCCGAAATGGTCCTGCTTCCTAACTGTCCTACTTGGATGATCCTTACTTGATAGATCATGAAGTAGACTTTGAATTAATGATGAATCTAGACTAATAATTAGTCGAAATAAATATTAGACTAAAACTTAGTGATAATGATACTAGGTTTCGTCGAAGGAAAAGACAATTTTTAGAAACGAAGCATTGTCCGAATTTCGAGTCATCACTCTAAAAAGTGAGTGCATAGTCTCATTCATGAACATGATTTTAATACAAGTATTAATAAAAGTATTAAATATATATTGAAACTTTATATGTGAGTTCTATACGCTATGCGAACCAGACATGGTTCTATATGGGTTAAGATGTATTTACATGATAATAGTAATAAAAGTATTATAAATGAAAAGATAAATGTATGTTAATACTTAATACTATGTATAAAATATTACACTAAATTAGGATAGTGTTGCCGAAATAGAGTTGGTATTGAAAGTTGACTATAAGCATTGTCGAGTTGCCTAATGATGAAATAAGACTTAAAAGAAATGCTTAGTTCAATTAAGTTTGAATATTGGGTATCATCTTATTAAGGGTACGTGTGTGATTGGAATAGAGAGTAGAAACTCTGTTCAAGGAGATTGATGATCGATGGAATATGTCCTACGTATAAAAGTACTTTCTATGTACCAAGGCTTTTTCAAAACTCTGTATCTCTGGTGCTGCTTATGCCGGGGTATTATTATGTTCTGGGATACGAGTCCTACTCAAACTAGGGTACTATAATATGCCAGAAGTACTATCATGTACAAAGGAGATTGATGATCGATGAAATATGTCCTATGTACAAAAGTACTTTCTATGTACCAAGTCTTTTTCAAAACTCTATATCTTTGGTGCTACTTTCCCCGTACTTTTCTTTTGATGAGCTTTGTGTGTCAACGCTTCCTTTCACAAAGTAATTAAGGGAACTTCATAGACTGCCTAATAGAGTGTGTCAGTAATAGACCATTACTAGGTATATCTGATGTTATACTGTTGGATATGGTGAGTCTCGGGGAATAATATCTCACAATGTCAGACTACTGCTAGGCACAATTATCTAGATAATCACCCCTGACTTAATTGTCTTGTTGTTTTTACAAAAAGAGGTTCGTGGTGAAACTTATTCCATTTCCCTCATTTGATGTATTTCTTGATCCTAGTTTGCTGCTAGGGAATTTCCAAATCAGCATTATCAGTTTGTTGTTCATATTGATCCTTTAGGTTAGATCTTGTAAGATTGGTGTATAGGATCAGTACTTGGGAATTGACGGGATGTGATAAATTGTTTTAGAGATATGATATATCTTTGTTAATGATAATAGTTGGTTTTTGCAGGTTTGAGATATATATTATTACCACATTGTGGGATTGAAATCCCTATGTACTTACTAGGTTTCCCAACCTGACGCACTCAGTTAATTGTATTACAGGTAGCAATGTTAAAGATACATTCTACTGAGAGATTCGATGAGTATTAGGCCATTAGTTTAATTACTGTAAGGCTTGTAATATTTCATTATACTTATGTTTTTTGTATTGAAGAAGACATCCCAATGTTTTAATATAAATAAAATACATTTATTCGAAAAAGTTTTGATAATATCATTATCGTGTTTTCTGGGGGAACAAATTTCGCAATATTATTCTTTAAAAAATATATCCTGATTTTACAAATAAGCATAAACAAATTAGTCTTTTCTGACCGTGAAAATGGGTATGTCACAATTGCATATGTTGACATATTGACAGTTGGGTTGAGGCGGGTGGCCAAAAAACCCTGGATGGTTGGGTGAAGTGGTACTGCTTTGTGTGGTAGACCAAAAAACTCTAGATGGTTAGGTTGAGGCGATATGCCAACAAACCCTTGATGGTTGAGTTGAGGCGATATTGCAACAAACCCTGGATGGTTGGGTTGAGGCCATGGCCAACAAACACTATATGCATGTATTGTAATTGTTATTGCATTATTGTGTAGGGTATTTAGGAGGAAACTCACTAATATTTGGTTTACAATTTGATTTCATGGTTTCAGGTACATCAGATGATTGAAGGCAAGACGAATGCGTGATTATGCACATCATCCTTGGACATTTTACTGATAGATGATTTTGGGATACTCTGATTTATGATTTGGCTTTTTTTGAAACAGTGTTTCGCATGATTTACAGAATATTAAATGGTTTTGAAAATGAAAACATTTACTATGATTTTTGGGATGTTACATGCAAAATGTTTAATCCAAAATTGTAAGCATAAAACTTAGTGAGTTCCCCAGTGTACTATACATTTCATCATACATACAATGCATCCACACAAGATCTCGACTCTAGTGTCGGGCAACCAAATCTCCTAGCTACATACATATATCTTACGTAACAGGCCCAACCCAAGAGTTCACGAGCCCAACACAACTGGCTCTGCCCCAACCATACATAATAGACCCCACCTAACTATACATAACGGGCCCTACCCAAGGAGTAAATAGTCCCAACCCAACCTCCACCGCCAAGAGTCACCCCCATGTTTTCCATACAAGATATAAAGTCATAGATAGTCATGTATTAGACTACATATGATACACCCAAGAGCGAACAATTAGACAAGAACATCACAATCAACCATTAGACCAAGAGTTCTCAGGCTATCCAACTTAGACTACATACGGTCCAAGCTATCACTACCACATAATCATATAGCATAAACACACACCTACACTAATATAACACATTCCTTTGGCAACTATCCTTCCCCAGTTACCCTACGATTGACCACTTCTCAATTAAGTTCTTTGCTGGTCATTCCTACATGATCTTGATAACTAGCCCACCCTTATAATCCTAACCAACATAACTTCTAACATAATCATACAATCAACAGTCAAGACCATACCAGTCTAACATACTAAAACATTAAGTGTTCAAACTGCAAGACATAATAAGAACTTGCGTTAGGCTAATAACATGATTTTACTCTAACAATACCTTTATCTTACCATGCAAAGGATATAAAAATGGGATACGTGGCATAGTGAGAAACTTACCTGAATCGCAGAACCGTAGAAGCACAACAACACTCTAACCCTTGCACTGATCAATCCCTCAAACCAACTAACACCGGGACAAATAAATCCTCAATCATCAACCCAAATCCTATTAGTTTGACTCCAAGTCAAACTGGTCAAAAGTCCAAAAAGTCAACAGTTAACCTAATCAAAGCCAACTTCATGACGTGACAAACATGCGCCACGTTATGAGAAAACAAGGACAAAACAGTCCCGATTTTGAGCACTACCACGCCGTAGCTTCTGGCAGAATGCTAAAATATTCATTAAGTGCTTAATTCCTTTAGATCAAGGCCTATAACCTCATATCTAGTTCTTTTTACTGACTCAATGGATAAAGTTTCCGACTTTATCCATTAGGAATCCATCCTAAAGCTAGATCGACAACCTTAAGTCCATTAAGTCCTTAATATGACCCTAACTTGCTTATGGACCCAAAATAGCTTCAAACATGACTATTTTCTCATTCTCAGAAACCTATGGACCAATTGAGTGTCCCAACAAGGTATGGAGTCCCTCAAACTCCAAGAGCATTCATGGAAGAAACCAAAATCATCTAAACAAGCTTAAACTTGAAATAAGAAGAACAAAGGTCAAGATGTGAACTTTATACCTCCAATAACACCAAAATCTGAAAGGAATAAAGGATCCAAGTTAGTTCCTTGCTTCCTTGCACCACATTGAACTTCCTTCTTCTTCAAGTTTCACCAAAAGCTAAGAACAAGGCCTCCAATAAATCAAACAAGCTCACAAACATGAAAGGGGAAGGGGGGGGGGGGTAGGGTTTTGTTAAAGGAAGTTTGATGAAAAAAAGATGCCCTAGATAATAAGTTGATGGCTTTAAATATGGAAGAAACCCTAAAAAATCATGGACTTGGTTGTAACGTTTACAATGTCGTGACACTCTTCAAGTCACGTTGTGGCACCCATCAGAAGCAGGTGATCTTCAATTGTCATGCCACGTCATGACATCCTTCATGTCACATCGTGACATATGGTTTTCCTTAAAAACCATGCTTTTGACTCCTTTATATCATCAACTGGTCCATTCAAGGAAACACTTGTTACAATCAAACTTTCACTCTCAATGAGAATTGCATCTATGGTGCACTCTTGCTATTCTATTTGTTTTTTAAAGTTTGTAATGTTGAGAATTAATGATCATGTAGAGAATTAATGGCCACATTGATCGATTTCTCAACCAATTCAACACAATTTCATAGTGATAAAATGATGATCAAGAGAAGAACTTACCCGGTGGAGAATGATGTTAATCCCTCCGTCTTCATTGCCTTATGATCAGTGATTCACCAAGACGATGTACTCTTTTGATGAAGAGGATTAGACGATCAATTAAGATTGTTAGGGTGTTGTTATGGAGAGAAAAATCAAGAAGAACGTTATGTCAAAATTAATCGCATATTTATAAAGTGCATCCTTTTGAAAATCCACATTAGTCCCCTCACGTCTTTTGTTATTACAATTAATCTTATCAATTAATGTAAGACATAAATATGAGACTTAATTAGTCATTTAGGCAAACCTTAAGGTAATAATAATTATACCTTGTAAACTTAACTAATTACATAAATAGTCCAATGATATATGTAATTGGATTATCTTCCGAACGTTAGAAATTATATTCTAACATGTTAATTTTAATAAAATAATCATTTAATCCGTATTTATATTACATAACATCAAACATTATCTTAGAATTCATCATCCAAGCTTCAAAAAGATTTTCAAAATCTATCCCAAAGTATCAAAGATCAAATAAAGTTAATTTCTTACCACGATACGCACATGTAAGAAGAATCATCTTAATAAACAAAACACATGCTATGATATCAGTAAAATAAATAAACACATTCTTAAAAAAAAAATAAACACAAAAATCCCAATATTATATAAAAATTGTCAAAATTATATAACAAATATATTATCTAAATAAAAGAATAAAAAGAAGACCCGATCATGATGACGGTGGCCGCCATAGCCAACCAAGTTGACCACATTCGCCACAATCACAAATAAAGTATTCGAATATACAGAAAAAGGGAGAGAGAGAGAGAGAGAATAGTAACAGCCTAATTTTGCTGTTCGATGTGCAGTTGTCTTCTTTGGATTCCTTGTCACAAGAGAGAAGAAAGGTCTATTCAAAGTCTGTAATTCTTTGTCCGAAAATCGATCGAAATACTTGGCGATCTATCTGTAACACCCTTCGATCAATCGAGATAAGATGGGTACTATGCAAACATGGCGGAAAGCCTATGGTGCTCTCAAAGATCAAACCAAAGTCGGATTAGCCCACGTCAATAGCGATTTCAAGGTCTTCCCCCCTATATTTCTTCACAATCGTTCAAACAAATTTCGTGTATCTATCGTTCTATGATTCTATCTATAAATAGGGTTTGGATTTTATGTGTGATTTAGGATGTGGATGTTGCGATCGTTAAAGCCACCAATCATGTTGAGTGCCCACCCAAAGAGAGACACATCAGAAGTGAGTGATTTCATCTCCTGTTTCCCCAATCAACGATTCGTATCATTTCCATGGCAAAATGTTGAACATGTCGGTTTTATTTTTCCAGAAATTTTGGCGTATACTTCTGCTGTTCGTCCTCGAGCCGATGTACAATACTGTTTACATGCCCTAGCAAGGAGATTGGCTAAAACTCGTAATTGGACGGTAATGTTTTCAAGTTTTCTTCTTTGTTATCGTCGATTGCGGAATTAGGGTTTTGTAAAAATCTTCCTGTAATGATTTCGTTTTCATTTACATAACTTGAATCACGGTTCTAGATTCCATTGAGAGGGTTTACTCTCACTACGCTTCAACTATGACATCGATAGGAAACTTCCATAACGATTAAACCATATGTAATAACTGATTTTAGTTACAACATCCAATCATCCATGCAATTCTCTTCTTCCACCTGATGAATCAAGTTAATCATGTCATCATAAAGACATAAACAAATCAATGAAAGTACTTCACATTTCACAATTTTCTGCATCTAAAACTTTTTGTTTCTTATCAGGTGGCTTTAAAAACACTGATAGTTATCCATAGAACACTAAGGGAAGGTGATCCAACTTTCAGGGAAGAACTTGTAAACTTTCAACAAAGAGGGCGTGTTCTTCAACTTGCTAATTTCAAAGATGATTCAAGCCCCATTGGTATCTTTTTTGATTCATTTTCAACTCATAATTCCAAACTTCAAATTGTTTTATAAATTTTTTATTATTTTTATAAAATTTTACAGCTTGGGATTGTTCTGCTTGGGTACGAACATATGGACTTTTCCTAGAAGAAAGACTTGAATGTTTTAGAGTTTTGAAATATGATATTGAAGCTGAAAAAATCCCAAGACTTGCTCAAGGTCAAGAAAATAAGGTATATATTTTTTGTTACATTTTATTATTATCTTATATAATATCATTAATAATAATAATTTAAATAATAATAAGTGCAGGGTTATAGCAGAACAAGGGATTTAGAAAGTGAAGAATTATTGGAACAACTTCCTGCTTTACAGCAATTACTCTATCGACTTATGGGATGCAGGGTATTTTTTTATTATATTTTTTTAATATATTTGTATAAATAATAAGTTGTAATTTGAAATTATAAAAAGTACATTGCTATTTTGTGTGATTGACAGCCTGAAGGAGCAGCTGTTGGGAATTATTTGATACAATATGCTTTGGCATTGGTGCTAAAAGAAAGTTTTAAAATCTATTGTGCTGTTAATGATGGAATTATCAATCTTATTGATAAGGTGATTAAATAAATAAGTAAATATATATATTTTTTTAATGAAATAATAATAAAATATCACCATGATGTTTATTTTTTTTGTCTATAATTTGTCTAGTTTTTTGAGATGCCAAGACATGAAGCCATCAAAGCCCTTGATATATATAAAAGAGCAGGTCAACAGGTAACTTTAAATAAAAATTTACATTTTTTTAATTGCAAAAGTTTTTAATTTTTGATTAAATTTATTCAGGCTGGAAGCCTTTCTGATTTTTATGATGTCTGCAAAAGATTGGAGCTTGCTAGAAATTTCCAGTTTCCTGTTCTCAGAGAGGTATAGTTTTTTGCTCTAATGCCTCTTGTTTCTTTTTTGTCGAAAAAGGGTATTTTGGTAATTTGACAAAACTCTAATGCCCCCTGTTTCTCATGGCTACAAAAGTTTTGAGAGGGGTATTTTGGTGTTTTTTTAAACGTAACTTTATTATTCCCCCTGGTTTATTATGGTGATGAAACTTTCAAGAGGGGTATTTTGGTAATTTTAACTAGGGTATTTTTGGTAATTTGACCAAAACTCTAATGACCCCTGTTTCTCGTGGCAACAAAAGTTGCGAGAGGGGTATTTTGGTAATTTTTTTTAAACAAAACTTTATTATTCCCCCTGGTTGATTATGGTGACAAAAGTTTCAAGAAGGGTATATTGGTAATTTGAACAGAAATACTCTGTATCTTGTTTTGCAGCCTCCACAATCCTTTCTGGCAACAATGGAAGAGTACATAAGAGAGGCACCAAGGTTGGTCTCTGGGCCAACTCAGACATTAGTGAGTGTCAAAATTTAAATAGCTTTTTAATAAAAACATTTTTTTATTTTGGTAATTAAAAATATATTGTCATTTATATATATATATATATATTCAGGAATACCCAGAAAGACTTATGTTGACATATAAACCAGAAGCAGAAGAAGAAGAAGAAGAAGAAAATAAACATGAAGAAGAAACATATTCAACAATTGATGAAATTAAAGCAGTGCCAATAAATGACTTTTTAGCTTCAAATCATGTTCATGAGCCACCTCCCCCCCAGCCTACTTTTAACAGCCGGGACCCGGATGATTTACTGGTAAGTTATTTTTTTTTATTAATTCTGAAATTTTAAATGGTTTTTACTTTTTTAATAATGGAATAATAACAATGATATTTGTTTAGGGATTGAATTTTGATGATCCATTGCCTAATGGATCGGCTATTCAGGAAACCAATGCATTGGCTCTTGCCATTGTTCCATCTGGTAAATTTGACCAAATTTCTTATTTTTTAATAAAAAGAAAATTACTATTCCCTTTTTTAATAAATTTCATTTTGTTTTTCTCCATGTAGATACTACTACTAATACTACAACATCTGGTTTTCAATCAAAAGATTTTGATCCAACTGGTTGGGAACTTGCTTTAGTCACCACTCCTTCCACAAACATCTCTTCAATTCAAGACAGACAATTGGTAACTCTTCAACTCAACGGAATGGAATCTCTAATTCCGATTCCACCGGAATCCTCAAATACTTACTTGATTGTTTCCTTGTAATTTTTTCATCAGGCTGGTGGATTGGACTCGCTTACACTCAACAGCTTATACGATGAAGGAGCATACAGAGCCTCCCAACAACCCGTTTACGGATCACCCGCTCCAAACCCGTTTGACACACCCGACCCGTTTGGGAGCCAACTCACACCATACCACCCGCCTAACCTTAACCCGAACCCAAACCCATTCGGTCCGTACCAACCGAACCACATGATGGGCCCGGGCCCCGCCCCACCCAACCCTTTTTTCGATTCTGGGTTTGGTCAATTCCCGGTCAATAACGGGGCCCATCCTCATGCCAATAATCCTTTTGGAACGACCTTATTATGATGAGACGATTGTTAGGATTTAAATTTGGAAAAATGAAAAAAGAAAAAAATTGAGTTTTTTTTTTTTTTTTAGTATATATTTTGAAAGGATTTGGGTCTTTGTTTTGTGGGTTTGGATTTGATGGATGGATATTGAATAGATATGATATTCTTGTTGTTAGATGTAAGGAAGTAGTTGTAATAACTAATAAGTGACTCATTGGTTGATAATATGGTCGATGTCATTTGTCTTTGTATGAACGGTTTTTTTATTTTTTATTTTTTTGTATTGGGTATTTAGACAAAAACATTGAAAATGACAAGAGAGAAAACATGTTTCTTCTTTATTCAGACTGGTTTCGTAAGTTGAATCATAGGATGCTAGGATTGTTGGTGAACTTTTCATGAAAGTTGAGGAATCTTGTAACAACCAAGATAATTTATTTGTTTGTTTGTTTGTTAGTGATTTAGCTGTGTTTGATAAAACTAACAGTAAGTTGGAAAAAAATAGTAAATTTTATTTGTGAGGAAATGTTTGATAAAATTAACCGGAATCATTTAAAAGTGAAATTACATAAAATCCAAAACTTAATTGAAGCGGTTTTTGTGTACTTTTTGTTTAAAATAAAAATTTAGAAGTTTGTATAATTGAATAAAGTTTTCGTTAATTTGAGTTTTTTCTTAAAAAAAATAAGCATTGAAAACTACAATCTATAGAAGCTCGTTGTAGAACATATGTTTAATAATGTAATCAGTTTAAAACTTAGAAATTATAAGAGTATCGATCAAGAATTTAAGTTGGCGGGAGTCAAGATGAAGCATATATATTAAGGAATTGATAAGTTGGAATGATTTTCTAAGTTCTTAACACAAAACATTCTCTTAAATCGTTCAAGAATTGAAATTCCTCTCATCACTTTAACTAACAACATTAACCAAATACAGGATTGAAATGAATTTTATTCCAAAATTAATGGAATCCTTTGATCCAAATGCCACTTTTTAAAGTTTATACTAGGACACTCATATAATACTCTGTCTATCCATACTTTATTAATATTGATTTTAAGAAAAGTATTAAGAGAATACTTTAAGGAATTATTTTATATTAGTACTTTACGGAATTATAATATTAGTGGAAGGTATCTTTACAGTTTACACCCACACCAGTACGATAAAAAGATCACAATAAGAAAAGCTCATTCAAGTTATATAGCAATAACAAAATAGCATTAGAAATGTATTTTTATAACTTAAATTTTGTCGGGATTAGCAAAAGAGGATATAAAACATGTTTACTTGTTTATAATATTATTATTATATTGCTAATACGATTTTTTTTTTTTTTTTTAATTTCTTCATGATCCAAATAAACAACGAAGTTCATAGTTTTAAAAATCAACTTATTTAAGTCATAAATTTTAAGCCAATAAGACCACATAGCGACGATATATCCATTTAAGATTATTATTTTTTAACTTTAGTGGGTGGTAAGGCGTCATTGTTGAAAATTGTCTATTCAAAAGGTAACAAAATGTGGGATCGGTTTGCATTGGAAATACATAGAACCAAAACATTCCAAAATTATATATATATATATATATATATATATATATATATATATATATATATATATATATATATATATATATATATATATATATATATATATATATATATATATATATATATATATATATATATATATATATGGGAGGGTTCAATTGAGAAAAAAAAAAGGTTGAGAATGGGGGAATCATTCTCAGCCATTCTCAGTCAATCATTTATTTTTGCAGCAAAATCGTCCAAGGTACCTGCGGAAATGAGAAAGGAATGAACATGTGTTTTCCAACAAAACACATTTCCTTAAACTATGCTAATCATTACCTTAATATATACAAAAATATAGTTTTTTTCCGTTTTTTATAAATTTTTAGAAGATATTTTTATCAAAAAATGATTTTAAATATACCAAAACTCATGATTTTTTATTCTCTACAAATAGACATCTATATTGATATAGTTTTAAGATAATATATATATATATATATATATATATATATATATATATATATATATATATATATATATATATATATATATATTTAGCTATCGTTATTCATAAGTGAATAAAAATGCATCATGTTTTATTACAATACATTCATTATTCACTTACGAATAAAAAGTATGATTTTTTTTTTTTTTTTTTTTTTTTTTTTTTTTTTTTTTTTTTTACAATTTAAGTATCATTCATATATGAATATAGCATATAATAAACATAGTATCTTCATATTTTAATATTGAACGATGCATTCACTTGTGAATATTAACATAGTATAGGGGTGTCAATTTATGACACGACACGATGTTGAGCGTGTCAAACCCAACAAATAAAGGGGTAAAATAACTCCTTAAACACTACTACTTTGTACTAGAAATGTAATACAAGGTAAATAGGGTCGATCCACAGAGACACAGAACAAATGTTTATACCTTTTTGCGGAAGGTACAATAATGGTCACATAAATGGGGGGTTGGTATGCAATGATTTAAACAAAAGAATAAAGCAATAAGGAAATGATCAATTAAATGAAACAAATTTAGGATTTGTGAGAACTCCAACTCTATGCAAGACAAATTAGCAATGTGATTCCATGGATGAAAAGATATTTGTTTAATTCTATCTAAGTTGGTACTTGAAAGTGTTAACAAGCTCTAACACTTCCCATTCACCACAATAATTAACCAAAACAAGCTCTTTGATTAATCCTAACCTTACCAATCTAATCTAAACAAGCTCTTAGAATTAGGTTGAAAGATTGCATTAAACTTTATGTGAATGTTCCCAATAATAATCAATACTCCTCATAAGCTCGGGAGCATAAGAATGTGTGAATAGATTTACACTAATTTCATTCAATAGAAATCAGATTAGTGCTTGTTACCTAGTCCAATTTACAAAACAATTACGGATTTTGCAATTAGATAACTTGAATGATCTAACCCTAATCCAAATGGCCAATAAGAATCACAATTAGAATCAAACATTCAATTGAGACAAAATCAAATTCACTAGATAGAAAATTGAAAGCAAACATCAAGTCATATGATTGAAATCACATCCAAATGTCAAGACATAAAGTTGGAGAATTTAGGGTTCTAGCCACTCATGGCTAGAACAAGATCACAAATCTAGAAAATGAAATTAAAGTTCTTACAAAATGAAATCAAATGTTCCCAAGTGTTAATCAACTTCAAAATCCTCAAGAAATTCGCCTTCTCTACTCCAAAAGTCGACTCCCTCAGTAAAAAATCGGTCCCCCCTTTAAGAATGGTGAAAAACTGCTTTAAAACCCACGTTTACGTTTGCACGACCCGCGTAAATTAACACTGTCATTTACACGGCCCGCGTAAACGCAAAAATATACTGCGCAGAAATCTACGTTTACACGGCCCGCGTAAACGCCAGGCTTCCATTTACACGGCCGTGTAAACGTCTGTAAAGCCAAAATCCTCATTTCTTTGATATCTTGCTCCTCGGTGCTCCGCAAGTCCTGAAATTTTGTCCGCAACTTTTATTTACCTCCTCCAACAATATCCTTCCTCCAAAAGTCCCTAAAATATCACAAAAGTATTTGAATGAAATTGCCTCATGAAAAATCCCGAAAAACATGCAAAATGCATGAGTTTAAGCCTATATGCAATGTACTTTTATGAAATAAAGCTACAAAATGGGTACATGAAATGCACCTAACAAATCTCCCCAAGCTTAAACCTTTCTTGTCCTCAAGAAAGAACAAGAAAATTTGAACCGGAGAAAGTAAAATAAAAGAGAAGAAAAGAAAATCAAAGTTAAACTTTTTTTTTTTTTTTTTTTTTTTTTTTTTTTTTTTTTTTTTTTTTTTGAAACTTGATGCAAGAAATCAAAACAAACATGAAAAAATATATCCAACCCAATTAACCCTGTTTTGTACCATAGTTGAGAATATACCTGTCATGCCTTGAGTTAACTTGGCTTTAATCTCGAAATATTATATGATAATAGAGACAAGATTTTAGCTACTCCCTAGTACAACTCAATAGAATCAAAGATCACAACACTTATTCCTTTTCGATATCATCAAGTCAATTCTTGGAACAAATTATGGTCTTACTCTCGTGAAATTATATGTGACAAAACATGCTCAACCATCTTTGTTTCATAAAATATAACAATGTCCGATTCCAGCTATTTGTTAGTCAACAACAATCTTTTTTTCGAAAAATCTTTTCTAAAAATTCCCTAATATTTACCCAAATTGGTTAC
This sequence comes from Lactuca saligna, assembly GCF_052625555.1. Taxonomy (NCBI): domain Eukaryota; kingdom Viridiplantae; phylum Streptophyta; class Magnoliopsida; order Asterales; family Asteraceae; genus Lactuca; species Lactuca saligna. The sequence continues at coordinate 54,399,595 of NC_136424.1, forward strand.
AAGATTCAAACCACTTACTCCAGTCAAAGTAATTAACATTCAGTCCCACTGTCATAAGTTCAAATCCAAGTCCAAGGGAATCTTTTGGCAGCCAAATATTTTTTCCTAAACATAATATTAGTTAAACTATAAACACAACTATATACAAACTTTCTAATTACATTTTTTTTTATAAATAAAGCTCATGGCTTTCTTTGAAATTCGTGTAGCAGGCTTTCAACCAACACATCCAAATCAAATGACCTTAGTGTGCTAGATTTAAAGAGATCCCTCGGGTTTACTTGCCCGAACCTCAAAGGCCACAGATTAGCTTTATTTGCTATTATTAAGTTCATGACTTTCTATGGAACCCATATAACGAACTTTCAACCCAATCAATCCCAAACAATTTAGCTTTAGGTGATTAGGTGTAGAACACCCCTCAGAGTTTACTTGTTCGAATCCCAAAGGTCACAGATTAACTTAATAATAGTTTTTTTTTTTTTTTTTTTTTTTTTTTTTTTTTTTTAATACATATATAAATAAGATCCATTATTATTATTATTATTTAAATACAAATAACTAAATTAACACATAACACTTAATTTATGTATTTATTTGGCCGATTTCTTTATATTTTCGTCCTTGACTTTTCTGTTATGGGACATCTCACGGTCTATTACTGTGAGGACTTCTAAGACATTTTTCAGGGGACTAAAGGTTAACATGCAAAGACCCGTAAGTATAGTTGAACGTTGTGTCCCCAAGCAGGGTATATAAAAGGGAATGAGTAGAAAGGACTTTTAAGAGCGCTGGAAGGCGGGACATTGAGATTTTGCATTCTTTTTATAAACTTTTGAATTTGGTATTTTAAGTTCAATTGAGCATTACTACTCATAAGACCGGTCATATGTCCCAAAGAATCGACTCATACCTGCTGTTATGCTCCAATGTTGACAATCTTCTCATTTTCTGTTTTGCACAAGTAGCTTCGGGAGGTGTGTTCGTGTGTGATTAACTTGATTTTAGATTTTTCAATAAAAAGAGCAAGCCAATTTCAAGGCACACAACTCACTTACCATCTCAACTGTTTTGAGAAGATTTGGTTGCTTTGGATTGGATCGTTTTTTTTTTTTTTTTTTTAATTATGCTATGAATGCAATGCAAAAATTTAGATGCAAAGAAAATATTAAAAATTAGAATAGAAAGAAATCTTTTTGGTTTTTGAAAAATTTTCCATGCAGAAAAAAAAAATGAAAAAGAAAATGAAATGAAAATTAATGCAATATGTACAAAACTACATGCAACCTACATGCAACGGGATTTATGCATGGATGGATGCCCCTCCCCAAACTTAAAATAAGCATCGTCCTCAATGCTTGGAGAGAGACATAGCCGACCTATTGAGAGTCGGATGGTGGAGGATGATAGCTGGGTTGGGAATAGGTCCAAAACAGCCACAAATGCAAACCAATTGAATTTTTAAGCAAAATATGAACGACTAAAGATATGGAAAGAATTTACCAAATCGTTCTTGGAGCCTTGCAATTGTGGTGAGAACCTCCTCTTCATCCTCCCCAAGCTATCCGTGAAGTACTTTTGGAGCCGGAGATTCATTTTCTAGGCATAAAAAAATAAGTTAAAACCATTTGGGACATAAAAAAAAATTAAAACTTACTAAAGACTAAAAAGTTTTAAAAGAAAGGACAAAAATAACCCCGGGTTGCCTCCCGGTTAGCTGCCCTTGTTTTAAGTCGTTGGCTCGACTTGGCCCCTAAATGTGCTTTGTTCTAAGTAGGTGGGCCTTTACAAAACATTAACCTTCTCACCACTTCCTTCAATTGAAAACTTATCTTCTACCTGACTTTTTTTTTTTTTTTTGAAAGCACCTGCTCACAAAATGCTTGGCATAAACAATTAGTAACACCGTGTCCCCGGCAACGGCGCCAATTTGTTGAGCGTGTCAAACCCAACAAATAAAGGGGTAAAATAACTCCTTAAACACTACTACTTTGTACTAGAAATGTAATACAAGGTAAATAGGGTCGATCCACAGAGACACAGAACAAATGTTTATACCTTTTTGCGGAAGGTACAATAATGGTCACATAAATGGGGGGTTGGTATGCAATGATTTAAACAAAAGAATAAAGCAATAAGGAAATGATCAATTAAATGAAACAAATTTAGGATTTGTGAGAACTCCAACTCTATGCAAGACAAATTAGCAATGTGATTCCATGGATGAAAAGATATTTGTTTAATTCTATCTAAGTTGGTACTTGAAAGTGTTAACAAGCTCTAACACTTCCCATTCACCACAATAATTAACCAAAACAAGCTCTTTGATTAATCCTAACCTTACCAATCTAATCTAAACAAGCTCTTAGAATTAGGTTGAAAGATTGCATTAAACTTTATGTGAATGTTCCCAATAATAATCAATACTCCTCATAAGCTCGGGAGCATAAGAATGTGTGAATAGATTTACACTAATTTCATTCAATAGAAATCAGATTAGTGCTTGTTACCTAGTCCAATTTACAAAACAATTACGGATTTTGCAATTAGATAACTTGAATGATCTAACCCTAATCCAAATGGCCAATAAGAATCACAATTAGAATCAAACATTCAATTGAGACAAAATCAAATTCACTAGATAGAAAATTGAAAGCAAACATCAAGTCATATGATTGAAATCACATCCAAATGTCAAGACATAAAGTTGGAGAATTTAGGGTTCTAGCCACTCATGGCTAGAACAAGATCACAAATCTAGAAAATGAAATTAAAGTTCTTACAAAATGAAATCAAATGTTCCCAAGTGTTAATCAACTTCAAAATCCTCAAGAAATTCGCCTTCTCTACTCCAAAAGTCGACTCCCTCAGTAAAAAATCGGTCCCCCCTTTAAGAATGGTGAAAAACTGCTTTAAAACCCACGTTTACGTTTGCACGGCCCGCGTAAATTAACACTGTCATTTACACGGCCCGCGTAAACGCAAAAATATAATGCGCAGAAATCTACGTTTACACGGCCCGCGTAAACGCCAGGCTTCCATTTACACGGCCGTGTAAACGTCTGTAAAGCCAAAATCCTCATTTCTTTGATATCTTGCTCCTCGGTGCTCCGCAAGTCCTGAAATTTTGTCCGCAACTTTTATTTACCTCCTCCAACAATATCCTTCCTCCAAAAGTCCCTAAAATATCACAAAAGTATTTGAATGAAATTGCCTCATGAAAAATCCCGAAAAACATGCAAAATGCATGAGTTTAAGCCTATATGCAATGTACTTTTATGAAATAAAGCTACAAAATGGGTACATGAAATGCACCTAACACACGACAAAAATACACGGAACGAAACGAAATCGGGACGAAATCAAAATTCGAATTTGTGTTCGTGTTGTTTTCGTGTCAAGGTTAAAAAACACGATGTCGTGTCGTGTTCATAAATCAATACGGAATTGACACGATTAAGCATGTGGTTGTCGTGTTTTTCGTGTTTGTCGTTTTTGTCGTGTTATATATCTGTAAGTATGAACGAAATACACTAATCGTTATGTAATATTATCTTTGTCGTGTCGTGTCGTGTTGTCGTGTTTTAATTGGTTCGTTTTCGTGTTAATGAAAAAAAAAACACGACATCGTATCGTGTCGTGTTCGTGTTATACAAAACCTTGTCGTGTCGTGTCAGACAAAAACACGACACGACTGCCCGATTTGACAGCCCTAACATACTATATTCACTTGTGAATATTAGATGATATATTCACTTATGAGTATTAAAGAATATTTTATATGTGAATATTACATGGTATTACATGGTATATCAAATGTGAATATTACATACTATATTCACATGTGAATATTACATACTATATTCACTTGTGAATATTACATACTATATTCACTTGTGAATATTAGATGATATATTCACTTATGAATATTACACAGTATATTCAAATATGAATATTACAAGGTATATTCACTTGTGAATATATTCATTTATGAATATTCAAAGGTATTTTGACAAATATATATAATTTTTATATGTTATTCACATATGAATAACATACAGACTTGCATATTTGTTTTGTGTTTTTAATAATCATATACTCATTTAGCTGAGAAAACATATTCATATGTGAATATAACGTGGTAATTTAGTTTATGCATTTCATCAAACAGTTGGAGTGCATACAAGTTAACTATTTTAAAAATCTTAAAAACATTGAGTTATCAATTCCAAATCATCATATATGTCCGATCTCGACTTTAGATGCGACATCCTATGTCTAATCGATTTCTCATTTTGATTTTGATTTCCGAAAATCCGATTGGGAACCTGTGAGTACCGATTCTGAATCCTTCAATGTCGACGGTGACTGCGAGTCCAGAACTCCGATTCCAATTTCATGAACAATGAAGAAATTCCGGTTTAGTTGAAGAAATCTGGATGATTATTGAAGGTTGGAGGAAAATTTTTGATAATGAACGAACTGTTATCGATACGTATTTGAGATTGAAGGTTATTAACATATTTACAAGTTTACCACCGTGTCTTTTTATGCTTAAATCAAATGAGTGGCTGAGAATGATTCCTCCATTTTCAACCTTTTTTATTTTCTCAATTGAACCCACCTCTTTCTCTCTCTCTCTCTCTCTATATATATATATATATATATATATATATATATATATATATATATAGGGTTAGATTCAAATGTGAACCACAAATATTGTGTGAATGTGTAACCAAATTTTAGGAATTAGATTAAAAAAAATAAAGGGATGTGATATTTGGGTATATGTTGCTAACATGGATTAACATATACTATATAACTACAATTAATTAATTAATTATAAGAGCAATTATGACATTTTAATATGAAAGAAAAAAAAAACTAAATTTTAGTCACTTAAATAAAATAATTAAAAAAAATCAAATCAAATCTCAAATTTTATCCATTACATTTAAATCAAATCATATTCACGACTTCATTTAACCAGTATGAACATTACTTCCATTATTTCATTTTTTATTCTTACAGAATACGATTTCAATCAATGGGTTTTTTTTATTCTTTCATTCTTAAGGAATACAACTTGTTGAGAAGTAACATTTTTTATACACTTCATAAATTAGGCAATAACATATCAATCTTTAAAAAACACTTCAATATAATCAACAATCTTAAATATTACTAAAAGAGAAACTTTATGACATCATCTTAAATAATGTGGACCATTGATTGTATTTCAATCTTATTTTTTCCACCCTTAGATCAAATTGCTGACATCATCTTCCCCATATGGAATGTATTTAATTCCAATAAATGATTTCCAATCATCAATCAATAACTTAAATTCGTTGAAATGGAATGTATTTAATTCCAATAAAAGCTTTCCATATTTTACATCTTGAATTTTCAGTTATGAAGATTTTAATATGATCAATTTTAAAAATATATTACTAACAAATCATTTCAATCAAGGCCTTAATATCAACTATTAATATAAATCCGCTTATATTAGTAAACCAGTAATATAAAATCTTTTTTTATTAGGAAATCATTAATACCGAAAAATCATATTCGAATTATTACATACATATATGATTCATCATTGAATCCGCGACTCACATTTATTTTCAATCGTTTCTTTTCTTCAAGCCTTCTCCTACAACATCGTTAATATTGCTTATAACTTCCATCATTATTCTCTGTTATCAACATTCGCTCTTGTGCGCTAGAAGGTCAGTACCTTCTTTCGCTTTTTATATTTTTTTCGATCATTTTTTGTTCCTATATCAAATGTATGTATTCATATATTTCGATTTTCTTTGTCACAAATTACATGAAATCAGTTAACTACTTTTTTGAAACTTTTCAAATAAACATGAAAAGGTATTAGGTACCTTTAACAAAACAAAAATTAACTATCTTGGGAATCGACATTAATTACGAAAATGTTATTTTTATATATTAGAGATGATTATGATTTTTTTTTTATATCATAAGAATCCGGTTAATTTTGGCATGGTTTTAAAATATCATTGAAATTATTATGTTTTTGTATATCATATCAACCTACTTTTTTTATCTTCGTATAGTAACAATAAAATTTATTAATTTGCACAACAAATATAGATATTTCAAATTTTGTAATATTATTATACCTTACAAAATATAACTCCTTCCAAAATAAATTTTCGCCAGTAATTTCATCAATAATTTCAACAAATTTAAATTTGTATTTTCTTTATATAATTTTTTTTAATGATCCTGATTTTTTTTTCTCCAAAAGTATATCAAACATTTACGTTTTAGATAATGCTGTCCTATTATAATTATTATTTTCCAAAAATATATCCGTTTAATGAGGAATTTGATATAATAAAGGAAGTGAATGTTAATTAAAATGAGATATATATTCCATAATTATTACATGAGTTTATTAAAAAAATTAATATCAAGGTGTAAACATTAAACATTTTTAAAGTGAAATTTCAGAATACATACAAACGATGATGTTGTACAATGAAATATAAAATTGAATAGATTGAAAAAAAAACACTATTAAAGCAGTCAATCTTGAAAATAACATAGTTATGAAAAATTATAAAGTAAGATTAAAATTATAAGATATTAGGAGATTTGTAAAAAATACATTTAGTAAAAGCGTTACGGTTATTAGAAAAAATAAGACCGTTAAGATTAGTGAAAATACAATATATAAATTAAATTATCACAATAGTAATGAAATTTTATTATTTGATATTGATGGGTTTTGAGCATTCTAACACTTCCTAAGTGTACATGCAACCCTAATAACCTTGGATCTATGTTTGTCTAATTTGTCATGCAAAGTTGATTTCAAAGGTTATATTCCTATCTAGCATACATGGGGAACAATTTTAACATAAAGTATAGATAGAATAACTTACCTTGTTGTTGCTTGTGTTCCTTGAAACCTTGTGAGCCTAGCACCTCAAGTGGTGATGCCTCAAATGCTTCACACAACACCAAATGCTCTTGGAAGAACTTATGAGAGAATACACACTTCTTCAAATCGGCCAAGCCCTCTTTTTCTTAGTGTGTAACCGATTTGGGAGGAGATCATATTCCTTATATAGTGTTGACACATCTAGGGTTAAACCCTAATGTGTCATGACTCTTCATTTCCATGACCCATGGGTTTGTAACTCCCATGGAGCATCCATGGAGCATCCTATGGGTGGAACCCAACTTGATGATCCATGGAGCCTTTTAGCCCACTATACAAGATATGGATGATTTACTTAATCAACCCATATATTTAATTAGTTATCTTTTGATCACTTAATTAATTCTAAATTAATTCTTGATCAAACTAATCAAATAATATTATTAATATATTAGAACTTATAATATATTAATAATCTCCAAGCGTTATTTCTCTCATTTAGTTTATCCAATTGCATGGTGCCATGCAACCCAAATGGACCATGCCGGGTCGGGTCAAGTACATACCAGAAATAGTTATGGACTTAGACACCTTATCCAACAGTCTCCCACTTGGATAAGTCTAGTAACTATTACTGCAAGTATGACTTCAGGAACCGATCGACAATCGTAGCTCTTTACAAGGTTTCTCGAAACTTGAGAAGATGATGGTACGCCATTTAAGATAAGTGATCATATAATCCTCTGTTCTAGATATCAGTCGGACAAATACATGGAACAATGTCTTACTTATTGTCCAACATTTGTTTCCCGATTTCCGATTTGTTTGACAAAGAACTTTATTGAACACATCAATCTAGTTCTGACCGGGCCCGGTACATAGGTCAAAACAAAATCATCGAGGGGCCCAGATATCAGCTTCTAATCCAAGAAGGAACAGATAAACTTCGACTCATATGTTTGTTCTACTACTTATTGAATTACACATAAGAGCACGATTTTATAACATCGAGTTACCAATGCGTTTTTCGTACAATCAATGCATAACCAACTCGTAAGTAACAAATCATATCTCTAGGTTTAAAGACTTATATGATATTACCGTCTCACGATCACTCGAGATAGAATTCCATGAAGTGATTCCAGTGAGCGTGGGTTGAGTCCAATGCTCAGAACTTATGAGCACTCATGATTGTTGTAGCCTTGTCCCAGACCTCTACAATCAAACATGACAGTCTTGATTCATACCTACTTCCGACATATGACCGACTGTGGAGGTTTGAATAATATGTTATACCAAACAAAATTATTCTGGAAGTCAAAACATGCAAAAGAAATATAGTAAACGATCGACAAGAGATAGCAACACTTTACTCATAAATAAAACACTTTTATTCATCATCAAATGTCAATTACACTTTACAAATTTCGAGATTATCTAACTACTAAATCTAATATCATCCTTCAGCCCTATGCTCCGAGCATGCTGGAGATGCTTAACCCGAGTCAGTCCCTTCGTGAGGGGATCTGCTGGGTTCTCATCCGATGATACCCTCTTTGCCACGAGGAGTCCTTCTTCGATCCGATGTCTGATGAAATGGTATTTTCTGTCGATGTGTCTGGATCTCCCGTGATCCCTTGGTTCCTTGGCTAATGCAACTGCACTTTCACTATCACAGAAAATTTCCATCGGCTCTTTAATAGCTGGTACAACTCCAAGGTCTCCAATGAAGTTTCTCAGCCATAACGCCTCCTTTGCCGCTTCGCTAGCTGCAATATACTCTGATTCACAAGTAGAATCTGCCACTGTCTCTTGCTTGGAACTCTTCCAAGAAATTGCTCCTCCATTTAGGGTAAAGACCCAGCCCGACTGAGAGCGGAAGTTATCCCTATCAGTCTGGAAGCTAGCATCACTATACCCTACAACTCTCAAGTCATCACTCCCACCGAGGGTAAGGACCCAGTCCTTAGTCCTTCGTAGGTACTTGAGAATATTCTTTACCGCAATCCAGTGTGCCTTGCCAGGGTTCCCCTGAAACCTGCTAACCATGCTCAAGGCAAAGGCTACATCAGGTCGAGTACACGTCATAGCATACATGATCGAACCTACAGCCGAAGCATAAGGTATTCGACTCATTTCTGCTATCTCAGCCTCAGTGCTAGGGCTTTGTGTCTTACTCAGCTTGGCGCTACTCTGGATGGGCAACTCTCCTTTCTTGGAGTTTTGCATTCTGAATCTCTTCAGAATCTTCTCCAAGTAGGTACTTTGACTAAGTCCAATTAGTCTTTTACTCCGATCTCTCAAGATTCTTATCCCTAAAATATAGGCAGCTTCACCAAGGTCCTTCATAGCGAAACACTTTCCAAGCCAGGACTTTACTTCCTGCAAGGTTGGAATGTCGTTTCCTATGAGTAGTATGTCATCCACATACAATACCAAAAAGCTAACTATACTCCCACTAGCCTTGACATATACACAAGATTCATCTTCACTCCTAGAAAAGCCAAATTCCTTGACCTTTTCATCAAAGCAAAGATTCCATCTGCGAGGTGCTTGCTTTAATCCATAAATGGATTTCTCAAGCTTACACACTCTATTAGGGTACTCGTTACTGACAAAACCCTCTGGCTGACTCATGTAAACATCTTCAGCCAACTTTCCATTAAGGAAAGCGGTTTTGACATCCATTTGCCAAATTTCATAGTCATGAAATGCGGCTATGGCTAACAGAACCCGAATAGACTTAATCTTGGCTACCGGAGAAAAGGTCTCATCATAGTCCACTCCAGGAATTTGAGAGAAGCCCTTTGCAACCAGTCTAGCCTTATAAGTGTGTACTTTACCATCCATGTCGGTCTTCTTCTTGAAGACCCATTTGCACCCTACAGTCTTTCGACCTGGTACATTCTCAACCAAGTTCCAAACTTGATTGTCATACATGGATTGTATCTCGCTATCCATAGCCTCTTTCCATTTGGCAGACTCGGGGCCCGCCATGGCTTCCTCGTAACTGTTAGGGTCATCTTGACTTACTAGTGTCTCATCACTAATAAGTGTCTCACCTTCTGCAGTAATATGGAATCCATAGTAATGCTCAGGTGCACTCCTAACTCTCGTGGAACGCCTCAGAGGTACAGATTCGTCAATTGGCTCAACAGGAGTTTCCTCCTCAAGTTGAGGGCTAGAGTTTGAAGTTCCTTCACCACTTGACTCTTGAATTTCTTCAAGATCAACTTGCCTCCCACTGTCTCCTTGGCTTATAAACTCTCTTTCTCGAAAGACTCCTCTTCTTGCTACAAAGACCACGTTGTCACTAGGTCTGTAGAAGAGGTAACCAAAGGAATGCTGTGGGTAGCCGATGAAAATACACCTCTCGCTTCGGGGTTCGAGCTTATCATGAGTCTCGCGTCTCACGAAAACCTCGCAGCCCCAAATCTTGATGTGGTCTAGTTTAGGTACTTTACCAGTCCACATCTCGTGAGGAGTTTTGGCAACTTTCTTTGTAGGGACTAGATTAAGGATATGGGCGGCAGTCTCTAAGGCATACCCCCAGAATGAGATTGGTAGCGAAGCTCGACTCATCATGGAACGAACCATGTCCAACAAGGTTCGATTACGCCTCTCAGCCACACCATTCAACTGCGGTGTCCTAGGAGGTGTCAATTGTGAGACAATCCCACATTCCTTTAGATAGTCAAGGAACTCTGAACTAAGATACTCACCACCTCGATCGGATCGAAGCATCTTAATGTTCCTGCCCAATTGATTCTCGACTTCCTGTTTAAATTCCTTAAACTTCTCGAAAGTCTCTGACTTATGCTTGATTAAGTAGACATATCCATATCTACTGTAATCATCGGTAAAAGTCAAATAATAACGATTAGCATCTCTTGTGGCATGTTTGAATGGTCCACACACATCCGTGTGTATAAGGTCCAACAAACCTTCACCCCTTTTACACGAGCCTGTGAAGGGTGACTTTGTCATTTTTCCAAGTAAGCATGATTCGCAACTATCATTTGACTTTAGGTCAAACGACTCCAAGACTCCATCTTTTTGGAGTTGGCCTATGCGTTTCTTGCTTATATGTCCAAGACGACAATGCCATAATGATGCTTTATCCAAGTTATTATTATTAGTAGAATCAATACACAAAACATTATTTCCTAAGTTATCTACAATAGATACAGCTTCATACACACCATCACAAGGTAATGCTTTAAAATAAAGTACATTATTAAAGAAAACATTAATCGAACCAACTTCATTATCAAACGAAAAGGTGAAACCTTGTTTGTACAATGCATGAAAGGAAATAATATTTCTTGCCATTTCTGGCGAATAACAACACTTATTCAAATCTAAATTTAACCCACTACTTAGCGATAAAGTATAAACTCCAATCTTGGTGACAGGTGTAACTTTCCTATTCCCCATGATTAAGTTTATTCTTCCTTGCTCCACATTCTCACTTCTTCCCAGTCCCTACAAGTCACAGCAAATATGAATTCCGCAACCTGTATCAAGGACCCAAGATTTCGAATGGGGTGAGTTATTAGAAATGATAGTGTAAATACCTGCATGGTTGGGTTTGACTTTCCCATCCTTTACATCTTGCTGGTACTTTGGGCAGTTCCGCTTCCAATGAGCTTTTTCGTGGCAATAGAAGCATTCAGCCTCTTTTGGGTCAGAAGAAGGAGTAATGAAACCTTTCTTGGTTCCACTTGAAGAAGAGCCATCAAGGGTCCGAGCCTTGGTACCCTTTGAAGATCTCTTTCTCTTCCTCCCTCGACTCTGCCCGATTGCCAAGACCGGAGTTGTTTCTGGAGTAGGAGTGATAGCAACCGACTTCCCCTTAAGACCTGTTTCTGCGGTCTTGAGAAGTCTCTGAAGTTTGCTGAGGGTGACCTCTTCCTTGTTCATGTGATATGTCATGCGGAATTGATCATAGCACGATGGTAAAGAGTGCAAAATGATATCTATTGCAAGCTCCTCAGGGAAGTTCACATTGAGCTTCAGCAACCGATCCACATACCTTTTCATTTTCTGCATGTGGCTCGTGACGGACTCTCCGTCCTTCATCATGGTTGTTATCATGGAGCAGATGACTTCGTACCTCTCTTGTCGTGCACTTTGATGGTATCTTTCCATCAAATCTTGGTGCATTTCATAAGGGTAGAAGTCTTCGTAAGACTTTTGGAGTTCAGCTGTCATGGTGGCTAACATGATGCAAGCCACCTTGGTTGCATCTCTTTCATGAGTATGAAAGTCAGCGATCTCCTGGGGAGTTGCAGTGGACTCGTCAATTTCCTTAAGCTCCTTGTCAAGGACATATTCTTTGTCCTCGTAACGGGTAATCATCCTGATGTTTCTGATCCACTTATTGAAGTTGGATCCATCAAAGGTGACTTTCCCACATAGACTCATAAGAGTAAAGGAGCCATTAGGATTCGAGCCAGAAGCATTATTTGAAGACATCTGAAAGAGAAGAACAAGTTTAGTTTAGATTTGAGAGAGTCCTTAATAAAACACCCAAATGTAATATTAAGGCTAGGATCCAATCACAATATAGTATAACTTAGAAGAGGTATGCCGTAATCTAAGCTATACCATATTTGAAAGGTAGGTGAATGACGATTCACCAATTTCCACCACGAAAACCGAAATATTAAATATTTAGTTTTTATTGGTTTTAGAAATTCCTAGATTCTTTGAGATCCAATGAACTTTTCAAAGGCATGTTTCGATCTCGGGAGTGCCCTCCAGGTTTTGTGACTGGGATGCCGAGGATCACAAAACGAGGTGTGAAGTAACCATGCAAATCACTTGGTACCCTTAAAGTTTATCACTCAATCGATGTGCCGGTAAACCACACACGCTCCACCGATACTATAATAAACCTTAAGTCACCCTTTACCTACCTTGTTAAGTCCAAGTTAGTTTGCCGGTTAACCACACACGCTCCACCAACGACTCAGACAAAGTGTAAAGTGTAATTTCATGGATTAGCACCTTATTCACATTTTTCCTAAAGTAACTAAGATTGGGAATTTAATAAACATTTAGTTACTTTATATATTCATCATACTTTGAATGAGAATTTATAAGTCCTTGTCTTACCCGTTCGGCTAACGACCCTCCACCAGTCAAGCAAGCGGTGGGTGAGAATATTCACCCATTAAGTCACCATTTTATAGGCAACAACCTTATACCCACCTTATAGACCGGCTTCGTGAATGAGGCGTACTAGCGGTAAGACGACTTTATTCTTATACATATATATATAATTATTAAATTATCATAATATAAGTATAAGGGTTGAATTTTAACTTTTAAAATTCTAGGGGTTGGAACTAAAGTTTTAACTTAACTTTACTTGTTCCAAAACTTGAGGGCAAGTTTTGTAACTTTCAAAACTTTTCATTTCTTGTAACTTATGAGTTTAATAGAGTCATAAAATGAAGACTCTTCATTTTTATAACTCTTGTGTTTTCTTAATGGTTTTAACTCAAGTGTGACTCTTGGTTTTCCATAACTTAAGGATAAGTTATGGACTCCATTAAAACACATTATGATCAAGAATTAAACTACCAAATAGGTTACAAATAATTCCTATGATCATCTAAAACATCATAAGAACAAGAACATGAATATGAACATAATCAAAAATTACATAAAACTTTGTAATTTTGATAACTAGTTGTTGTAAATGAATTATCAAAACATTACACCACCAAAAACAAGTTTATATTTACTAAAACAGTTTAGGGTAATGTTTCTAATTCATTTTCCAGCAACTTAATCGAAATTCTGCACTCATTCGACCCTACTCGCCGAGTGCATGAACACTACTCGCCGAGTTGGTTGAAGATACACATGGACTCGGCGAGTCCCCCCTATGGACTCGGCGAGTCCGATCGCAGACAGCAAATTTTTCGATTCTGTTTTCAACTTTTAAGAACAAATAAGAACAAACAAGCCTAGGCTCTGATACCACTGATGGGTTTTGAGCATTCTAACACTTCCTAAGTGTACATGCAACCCTAATAACCTTGGATCTATGTTTGTCTAATTTGTCATGCAAAGTTGATTTCCAAGGTTATATTCCTATCTAGCATACATGGGGAACAATTTTAACATAAAGTATAGATAGAATAACTTACCTTGTTGTTGCTTGTGTTCCTTGAAACCTTGTGAGCCTAGCACCTCAAGTGGTGATGCCTCAAATGCTTCACACAACACCAAATGCTCTTGGAAGAACTTATGAGAGAATACACACTTCTTCAAATCGGCCAAGCCCTCTTTTTCTTAGTGTGTAACCGATTTGGGAGGAGATCATATTCCTTATATAGTGTTGACACATCTAGGGTTAAACCCTAATGTGTCATGACTCTTCATTTCCATGACCCATGGGTTTGTAACTCCCATGGAGCATCCATGGAGCATCCTATGGGTGGAACCCAACTTGATGATCCATGGAGCCTTTTAGCCCACTATACAAGATATGGATGATTTACTTAATCAACCCATATATTTAATTAGTTATCTTTTGATCACTTAATTAATTCTAAATTAATTCTTGATCAAACTAATCAAATAATATTATTAATATATTAGAACTTATAATATATTAATAATCTCCAAGCGTTATTTCTCTCATTTAGTTTATCCAATTGCATGGTGCCATGCAACCCAAATGGACCATGCCGGGTCGGGTCAAGTACATACCAGAAATAGTTATGGACTTAGACACCTTATCCAACAGATATTTTATATAATTGACAGATATATCAAATTAAATTGATGATATACTAAAATTATTCAACGTTGCGCCAAAACTAATGCAAAGTTTTTGCGAACACTAAATAAATAAGAACAAACATAAAAGCTAGCATTTATATTTATAATCAATTTAAAATAAACCAATCATGATTTAGAAAAGAATCTTCATTGATGATATACTAAAATTAAATCTATATAATATTTAACATTTTATAAATTATATTACATAACTTTATTTGAATAAATGAAATAGTTGTTAATATTTAATGCAATAGAAAAAACGGTATATTGATTGTCAATATATGTTGAAATTAGGTCACATTATTATGCAAGGAACGTCTAATTAAAATGCTTATAAATATATAAATTTCATAACTATATAAGACGAGTAAAGTCGTTCAACTAATAAAACAAAAAATGATGTCTACAAAGAGATCTTTCAATGATTATATATATATATATATATATATATATATATATATATATATATATATATATTATCGTTTTCAATGTATTTTCTACACATTTCAATAATACCAATAACCATATATATTTTTTATAATCATTATACAATATCTACAAACGATTATATGTTTTTTTATGCGTTTCCCGCGTTTAACGCGGGCTATAATCTAGTTCATACTATGATAATAAGAACCATTCTTATAATATAAAACTACAATTTTAAAAACATAAAATAAGAATATATACAATATTAAAAAAAAAATATACACAACTTTCTTTACCACATTCTTTAAGAGTATGACATCATTCTTGAAGAACATACAAAAGTTTTATAATATATACTACATTCTTTAAGAATATGGCAACATTATTCAAGAATATGTCTTTGTTGTTTGATGGTTTTCCCATGCATCTATCTTTACCTCTTCATGTTTGAACCTAACACACAAATCATTCAATTAAAACACACAAAAAATACATGAGAAATCATCTTATAAAAAATAGATCAAGAACATTCATTAGATAGAACCAAAAGCTATAGGAAAATTGATAGGTCAAAGCTTCAATTTTATGTTCTAGAGCATAGGAAACAAACATGTTAACTAACCATGCTACCAAAAACCTAAACTTAATGATTATGTTAAAAAACAGAAGTTAAAAAGAAAAGTTGAGATCCATGTTGACTTTGGGTAAAAACTAAGTTATGAGTGAGAATGAAATTCTTTTATAGAATTTCATTATATTAGAATGATATTCTGGTAGAATGATATTCTGCAAGAATAACAACCATAAAATTAAATTATAAGGCTTCTGATCTACATTCTTGAAAGAATGGAATGATAAAAAGAATACACAAAAAACCTCTATTAAATAGACAAATTAATCATAATACATTAAAACATATTAAGAAATATTGTCCATTAAAACTCAAGTTTTCTAGAATGTTGGTAACATAATTTGTTATAAGCAACACACATGACATAAGATATCATCCACCATTAATTAAGTTGAATCTACAAAATTTAGCACTAGCATAAAAGAGAATATATGTATGAACATGAAAAAGATTTGTGAATACTCACTAAATATGAACACTAAAAATATAAAAATAATATGTAAATCATGTTTATATACTAGATACTAATTATAAGTATGTTCTAGGTTTTGACGAGTGGCCTCTCAAAAGTCAGACAACTATTATCAAGTGAGTATCAGAGCTCTCTTCTCTTCTGAGACTAATGGCTACAAAAAAGGTGATAGACTAAAGAAAAACTGGGGGTTGAAATTTGTATGGAACCACGTAAAGTGATTCAGGTTTATATACTAGTTACTGATTATGATAGTTAAATTAAAACCCAATACCTGCATCATTAGCCCAATCACTATAATTTTGACTATAAATCTATTTGAGAAAAAACCCTACTTTGTATCCAAGTTAAGTTCAAAAAATATGGATTGATGACTTAACAAATTGCATCCCAAATTAGAACACATAGAACATGAATTGTTATTATAATCAATTAGTCAACGAACTTTAATGATTCAATTTCAGTTTATATCTAAAGCAATTTTATGAAAATCAAGATTTTGAGAAGCGAATACAGGTAACCTGAAAGGGTATTCTTGAACCAACAGTGAAGAGGAAGGTGTCGATTGTCTTCGGAAACATAAGGCCAAAGGTGCTAGAGGTTTACCTCCGGAGGATCTCCATCAACAATCTACTTTGACTATACATGGGAGGTGTCTGATGTACTGAAGAAGAGGATGATACTATTTTAATGTGGTGATTCCATACAATGTTGTTGGTGATGGTGTTTGATTGCGATTTGTGGCCTGACAGTGGTGAGGGATGCATTAGATATGTAGATCCCCTCTCCATCTCTTCGATTAACAAGTGGGTAAGAAAAGAAAGAAAAATAAGGAAAGAGATGATAGTATAAGTTTTGGTGCATACTAAAGGTGGTGTATGGTGGAAGCAGGTAATGGTTGGTGATAATGCTGGGCGGCAATGGCTTAATTCCATCCGGTAACAACTGACAGACGGTGGGTATGGAGGATGGACAAAAGATTGTGAAAAAGAACCAGGGGTGCTTAAAAGCCAAAGGAGAGAAGATACAAATACAACATGATAAGGAAATATTAAAGATTAACTATTTACCCATAATTAAATATAGAGAAAGTTACCATTTATGTTTTTGGATGATTAAATTTGATCAATGGTTGATATTAGGTCATACAATCACAGAATATTTACCATTTATACATGAACCTAACTCTCTCTCTCTCTATATATATATATGGAGTCCGTATATGGACTTATTTTTATAAGCATACCAAAATATCGTAAGGATAATTGATAACCAAGGTTCTAAAAAGCTCGTCTTGGTTCCGCCATGGCGCGCCACAACTCCAAGGTTTGCATCTGCCATCAAGCTTTACCAAAATGACGCCTTAACTGATATATGTGTATAAAAATGAATAATAGTTGAAAATACATATAAAAATATTAATTATATAGAAAATTATCGTCTTAAGTCACGCCTTACAAACGTCATGACTCGCCAAGGCTTGAAAAAGTTTGAGGCTTGATATTGCCGCAAAATCACGTATTACGGTATTTAGAACCTTGTTGATAACCGACATATAATGAAACTCGAAAGGGGAGAAAGAGTTTGTATCGTATAAAAAATTACGAGTTGTAGCCTAGACTGTTGGGATCCTCTTTACCTATGAATATCGTATTCCTTCCTTTGTGGTCCTTTTCCAAATAAATTAAAGTTGATGGATAAATAAATCATAAATAAAGAAAAAGCAAAAATAAAGGGGATCTAATAAGCTGTAATTACCCTTTTGAATAGTTTGAAGAGGCTCTTGGATCTTACAATCTTTTTCGATTCGTAATTTCTTTTTTGAACCGGATTCATAATTTCTTAGTTTCAAGAAAAGTAATACATAAAACGCAATAAAAAATGTTTCTAAATGATTTATAAGTCCTCAGCAAAATATATCAACGATTTAGATTAAGAAAGTGAAGTGGTAGTTCATATCTTTTTTATCCATTAATGATTATGATTTAAAAATTTATATTACAATCCACATGAATTGTTGTATATAAAAAAATATTAAATAAGAATAAACTCTTTTTACATTAATCCAGTCATGTTAGAAGTAACTAATTAACCGAATGTTTAAATTATGATAACTAATGCTTAAATAAAAGAACCATGTGTTAATTGGCACGAATGATCTAAAAAACTTATTATTATTTTTTTTGAAAAAGTAAAATTTGTGGTTTTCATAAAACATGATAAAATAGAAAAAAAGTTAAAAAATATAACAATATTATATCCCCTAAATTTATGAATATATTTTTCACAAAAATTGACTTTATCATATAAAGATGTTTAGCTGTAAAACTTGTTATCCGTTTTTATTTTCGTTTATTGTATGATGCTAACTACATTTTACTACATTTTATTGATATAACTTATAGTGAAAATGAATAACAATATTCATTTTATAGCATGTGTTTTATACTATCGCCCTCAAACTTTGCAAGTTTACAAATCTTACTTTTTAAGTTTCAAACCGACCATAAAAATAAGAGATACACCATAATACGATTCATAATACGATTGTACTTTATGTGTTCCTTTTCCGTTATCTATTCTTAAAAAACCAATAAACTATTGATATCTTCTTAAACTAAAAAAAAAACCCTTAGTTTACTATTGTTATGTAAATCTACTTATATCTTCTTGTTATTTATATATGTTCAGTAAAATTAGTTGAAAGTTAGTAGCTAGTAGTTGGTGGTTGGTAGATAAAAACTGAAAAATACATTTTTTATTTGTATATGAATGTTCGAAAAAATAATTATAAACTTTTAAAACATATAAAATTACATAAAAGATATATTTATAAAATAAAATATGAACAAAATTCTTAAAAAAGATAATTAAGTCAATTTGTAAAAATATAAAATAGTTTTTAGGTAAATGCAACTTGAAGTTGTTTTTAAATTTAGAGTTTTTGTTTGGATGCTACTATATGTATTCTCTCTCACTCACATAAATTGTGACATAATAGGAATAATAGGAGATATACAAATATTATTACACTTACATAGGAGGTATACAAAACAATTGAGGTGGTACGTATATAATCTCCCTTTTGTTTAAAGCTAAGAAGCTCCTAACAACAAAACTTCTTTTTTCGTGTTTTTTTTTAACTCTAAAAACTACATGCCAAACTCACTCTAAATTACAACTTTATTTTATTGTTTTG
This sequence comes from Lactuca saligna, assembly GCF_052625555.1. NCBI lineage: Eukaryota > Viridiplantae > Streptophyta > Magnoliopsida > Asterales > Asteraceae > Lactuca > Lactuca saligna. The sequence continues at coordinate 54,419,057 of NC_136424.1, forward strand.
CAATATATTTTATAAAATAAAATAGTTTAAGTAAAAATAATCCGGTATGATGATTAGAAATTGTTGAGGATATTGTTTTCTTAGATTTAAGAATGATAATATTTAAATATTTATAATATTCTCATTCATGTGTGAGTGTATTGAGTAATAACAACTCATTGTATATGATAATCATGTCACGAGAACATGTTCAAAACTTTGAATCTAGATATCATAATTATGGGCATGTAGTTTTCACTTAAACTTTAAACATCAGTTGGGCAAACTATTAAATCAACATAGTTATGGAAGAAGAAATTGACTGATTATTGAATCAAACATAAAGATGATATAAATAATAGCAAAAACAGATATACAAATTAATAAGGATGATCGTTGTATTTTATTTTCATATAAAATATTCATAATATATGAGCTTTTTTCTTTTAAAAAATAAAAGCAACGTTAAGACTTCACCCGTGATGGAGTTTGTTATGACTTCACCTGTGATGGAGTTTTTCCAATTAGTATGATACAATCAATTGTTAATAACCAACTTATAAAAAAAAATAAGATACTACATATCAAAATTTATGGAGTCCAAGTTAGAGGGAACAATCATTCTATTCTAGAGTCTTTATATATAATAATAATAATAATTTTTACCATTGTGTAAAATACTTAGGGATATATACACTAAAGCCTCAATATTTTTAATGAATTGATAAGAAAATCCTAAACTTTATTTTATTTTTTTTACAGTAAAATCCTAACTACTGATAGATTTTGACAAGATTACCCTTTTTTACCAGTTAGCAAGTAATTAGGATTTTACTATAAAAAAATAAAATTAAAGACTTTCTTATCAAATCATTGAAAATATTGACACTTTAATGTATAGTTTTGGTTTTCCTATAACAAATAATTTATTAGCCTTGTGAGACCTAATTCGTAGCCAAAAAACTTTTAATTGTGATTTTCGTCCCAACACCACTAGTTTTCTTACCGTCATCATCTTTACACTGCTACAATCAGGATAAGAGGAAACAGATGCAAAAGTGAGAAAGTGTGAGAAGACTTGTAAAATTTATTCTTGGTCCGCCGCCAAATCTTAAACTGAAAAGAGGGAACAAATTATACAAAAACAAATAATACACGCCTAGTCAAAATGGTGTGAATGTTAGGAATGGGTAAGAAGAAAAGCTTCATCTTTTCCGACTTCTTAGTTCTCCATTTTTAGGACTACAAAAAGCTCACACAACTTTGGTTCTTTCTTTCTTTCTTGATTCCATTTTTTTCAATGTCGGTTTGTTAAGAATAAAAAAAAATTATTTAACAAGAAACAAACGCTAAGGATTTCAATAGGATCTAGTTGACCGGTTCCAATAACTCTTATGCTTAAAAACTATCATATCATTAAATTTCTAACAAAACAAAGAGAGATATACACTAAAATCCCAATGTTTTCAATGATTTGACAAGAACGTGCTAAACTTTATTTTTTTTGACAGTAAAATCCTAATTACCAGATAACCGACAAAAAATGGTAATGTGTCAAAAACTGTCGGTAGTTAGGATTCAACTGTCAAAAAATAAAGTTTAGGACTTTTCTGTCAAATAATTGAAAATGTTGAGACTAGACTGTATATATCCTAAATACTTATTGAAAAAGCTATCATATTATAGATAATGTATAAATATTAGTTAGCTATTATAACGTCTGTGTTTCTGGGCTAGTCATTAATATCGATGTAATAGTCTAGGTTAACCTTTGTAACCCGTCTTGAAATAATAAAGATGTATTATTTGAGTATTAGGTGTTTTGTGCTTAATTGTGTGACTTAAATGAATTAAGGATAAAAATAAGCGTCAAAATGAAATATTAGATAAAGCCGATATCTATGAAGGATGTGGTAGTGGTCGTGACGAGGTTTCCGAATATATAAAAAACGCTGAAATCCGAGTTATAGTGAAGAAGTTATGACCTATTGAAGTTTCGCGACAAAACCAGCACGACGCTATATGACGTATTTAACGCCCGCAGATCCGGGCTAGTCAATTTAGTGACAATAAGCATCAAAATTGAGTTTTTGATGGAAGATTATTTAGAAGGATTAATCAAAACCAAGTTGTAGTATATGTTACAAGGGTTTGCTACATATAAAGAACACTAAAATCCGAGTTATAACGAAGAAATTATGACCCATCAAAGTTTTCGGCAAAAACGGCACGACACCGAGAGACGTATCTAACGCCCGTAGATTAGGGCTAGTCAATTTAATGTCAATAAGCATCAAAATGACTTTTGATGGAAGATTATTTTGAATACAATCTTAACTAAGTTGTAGTATATGTTACAAGAGTTCCGTACATATAAAAAACGCTGAAATTTGAGTTATAACAAAGAAGTTATGACATGTCGAAGTTTCGCGATAGAACCGGCACGACGTTGAATGACGTAAAAAATGAATTTACGTTAGAGCGATATTTAGCCTTAGCGATCTAAACAAAAGTCGTAGAGTTCATTAAACCATGAGCGTGCATAAAAAGAACGTCAAAATCTGACTTCGTATAAGAAAGTTATGATTTTTCTAAGTTTCGACTTAGCGGTATGCAACCCGAATACTCGATTTAAGATCGAGCGGGTTTTAGCCGAAACAATCTAAACGAGAATCGAAGATCTTGTTGATAGTAGTGCAACGGTAAAAAGACAGACGAAAACGGACGTCAGATGAAGAAGTTATGAATTTATAACGAAGTTTTCTTGTCTCGACCTACTAAAAATAAATAATAAAAATAAAAACAAAATTAGCCAACGGAGTCTAAACGAAAGTCATAGAGCGTAGTCTCACATACGCGTGGATATAAAGAACATCGAAAATGGATTTCGTATGAGTAAGATATGAATGTTTGAAGTTTATTAGATAATTAAAATATTAAACTTAATTATAAATTTCGATATTATCCGAAGGGGGGGGGGGATTCAGTGACCTTATCCAGGTTACACCCAGTGTAACTAGAGGATTACGCCCAACGTAATCGAAGGTTCCAGTCCCTATAAAAGGAAGTCGAAGCTTTCGAGTTTCTTTGCTCATTTTCTTTCCTTCTCTCGCATTTTTACATCGTTTTGCGTGCAAGAAATATCCCAAATCCCCGATATTAATCCCGAGCCCTGAAGCAAGTTCCGAAGCCCCGAAGATCCCGAGAAGTGAAATTCCCGAGCAGAAGCTCCACTCGCGAGAAGCCCGGTTTTTGTGAAGATCTTCCAGATCTACCGAAGAATACTACTTTTACAAGCCGTAGTGCTGTCAGAGCATCGTCTAATCAAGTGAGTGTGTAATTACTTTCTTCTAACACATAAATACAAAGTATTTGCTATGGAATACGTGCTATGTGTTTATATACTGTTTGTTTGTTTGAGATGGGTGGAATGAATGTTTTATATGGGTTTTAAATGAGTTAACATGTGTATATATATATATATATATATATATATATATATATATATATATATATATATATATATATATATTTATATCGACAAATATGTTGGGTAGAACATGGGTATATGGAATAGTTGGTGTGTGATGAAAGATCAATGTCGAGTAAACCTTGGCGACTATGGAGTTAGTACTTGTTGAGTAAACCTTGGCGACTATGGAGTTAGCGCATGTTGAGTAAACCCTAGCGACTATGGAGTTAGCGCTTATTGATTAACCTTGGCGACTATGGAGTTAGCACTTGTTGAGTAAACCTTGGTGACTATGGAGTTAGCACTTGATAGCTATGGATTTCATACCTGATAGATAAACTTTGACAGCAATGGACTTCGTGCCAATTCCTTAGGTTAATCCTTAGGAGTGAGTGAATGAAGGATAGTTGGTTCTTAGGGTAAAACCTTGTCGACTTTGGAGTTAGCGCTTGTTGAGTAAACCTTGGTGACTATGAAGTTAGCGCATGTTGAGTAAACTCTGGCGACTATGGAGTTAGCGCTTCTTGATTAACCTTGGCAACTATGGAGTTAGCGCTTGTTGAGTAAACCTTGGCGACTATGGAGTTAACACCTGATAACTATGGATTTCGTACATGATAGATAAACTTTGACAACAATGGGCTTCGTGCCAATTCCTTAGGTCAATCCTTAGGAATGAGTGAATGAAGGACAGTTGGTTCTTAGGGTAAAACCTTAAGAGTAAAGAAGATAATAGAGATGGGTAGTTGGGTAAATTGTTTGATAATTGAATATAATAATTATATTATTGTGGGTTGAAAACCCTATATGCTCACTAGGCTCCCAAGGCTGACCCACTCAGTTTTCTTTGCATTAAAGGTAATGGCACAAGGTTATAAGTTGGTGGAATTGACGAGAGATTTGTGATTATAGATCAGTAGTTATAAATAACTGTTGTAAGGTCTATTTTATATTGTTTATGCTTTTGGTCTGTATCGGAACGTGACATCCTGAGATTTTTTTTGTTTAATGAAAATACATTTCTTTAAAGAAATGCTTTGATAAATTCCTATCACATTTTGTTTTGGGAACAAATTCCGCAACTGTTTTCTGTAAACAATTTCTCTGATTTTAAAACAAAGCATAAACAAGTCGATCTTTTATGGCCGTGAAAATGAAGATGTCACAGTTGGTATCAGAGCATTAGTTTAAGCGGACTAGGAATTTGTAGGAAATTTCTAGACTTAAACTTAGAATGTTAAGCAATGATTGTGAGATGAGTGTCTACCATATTTTAGACACGAGCGCTAATATGTTTTAGGAAAGTTTCCTAAAATGCTTTTATGTGCTAAATGTTATATATTTTCCATATATGATATTATTTGTTCGGATCTACGGTCTGTTGCCGACCGGGTCTGAAAACCTTATGTGTTTAGGATTCTAAGCGTACGACTACAATATTAGAACTAGCATGTAAACGTTTCAGAATGATAATGATGATTTGAATATCTACCATGAATGTGGATCTAAATTCACCTTATTCGGTGTATAGATCAACAATGGTGAGAACGAGAAGTGGAGTTGGAAACGCTGACGAACACAGGAATGAAGCACTTGTGATTGAACCAGTAGTTGTGGCAGCAGTAGCACTTGAGCCAATGACAATGGCCGGAGTTCAAGTGATGATCCAGACAATGTTGGATCATCAGATGGAAGAAACCAGACGTCTAATTAGGCAGAATCGCGAAGAATTGTCAATTCAAGTAGAAGAGCCCGAAGTAAATGGAGGGCAGTCTGAAGGAGGAAACTACAGTGGGACCGTTGGTCAATCCAACCCACCAATAGTTCGCCAAAACAACCAGGATGGAGGAAATGACAGACGTGGATGCAAGTACAAGGATTTCATGGCATCCAAACCACCATTTCTTTTTAGGAGCCCGACACCGGTGCAATTCATGGACTGGATATCCGAGATGGAGACAATGCTTGAAAGTTGCGAGTGTAGCAACAGACAGAAGACCGAGCTCGCAATTACTCTGTTAAAATCTGGAGTACTGAGCTGGTGGAAGTTACTGGCTGGTTCGATGCCCAAGGGGGAAGCTAGCAAGATGTCTTGCGAAGAGTTCGTGGTGCAACTGGAAATGCAATACTACTCTGAGCAGGATCTTCTGGAAATCAAAATGAGTTCCAGAATCTGAAGAAGGGAAAATTTAGCGTCACTGAATACGCTACAAGCTTTACGGAGAAAATGAAGCTTATTCCATACCTAATTCCAACTGAACTTTCCAAGGTCAACAAATAGCCTAATGGATTACCAGCAGACTTTGGTCCGATAGTCAAGCAAGCAACCACCTGAAAGCCGCCATCTGCACAGCCAAGAATGTTGAGACCCAAACAAAAGAAAAGGGTCTGGGGAGAGCTGAAGTTGGAGAGAAAAGGAAACATGAAGGATCTTCAACGATCAACAAAGAAAACAAATTCTTGAAGTCTGGGGGAAGAGATGAAGCCAAATGGTGTGAGAAGTGTAAAAAGAAACACTTCGGGAAATGTGGCGAGGAGATGACTTGCTACAAATGTGGGAAGACAGGGCATTACGCCAACAAGTGTGCACCCATCAAGAAGGTGTGCTACAGATGTAACAAAGAATGGCATATTTCTAAAGACTGCCCACAAAAAAACACACCGCCACAGCCAAGGGCATTCCACATGATCCTTGACGAAGTGAATCAAGGATGAGGATTTTATATCCAAGGATCAACTTATGATGTAGCCTATTGGAGGCATAGTATAAGGTGAACTTGAATTTTTGTGTAAGTTCAAGTTATAATATAAACCCTAGTTTTGATATTTGTGTGATATTTATGGTTTTAATACATGTTGTGTTAAATGATTGTGTGATTTTTGTATAATGACTTGGTTAAACTAAGAGACAATACTTGGGAGTATGAGTAGGTGTGAATGGTAGTGGAGATCTATGCTACCGGAAGCACAGGGCTCACACTTGTATCAGGGAAAGTCACATGGTTACCAAGAAGCTAGTAATTGATTATGTTTTATTCAAGTATGTCATTACCATTGTTTCGGTAATGACTAGTAAGATGGTTGTTATTCCGACCCTAGTGGTTATATTAAATTGAGTTCGAATACGATGAAAGGTCATCGGCACACGATCCATTGGTCTATTACAATATATAAAGGAATGTATTTATCCTAAGAAGAAGAAGGAGTCCACAATAAGGATTTATTTTGTAAATTGAAGGTTACGATTGAAAGTCCAATATAATATGAAGAGCAGATGTAAGATTGAGCATCACGGTTATTAATTAGGATGGAAAGTTAATGTATGGAATCATTATTCAAGCCCTGTTTCGTTGATGATTCCAGGACGTAATCATCCTAAGGGGGAGATAATTGTAACGCCCGTAGATTAGGGCTAGTTAATTTAATGTCAATAAGCATCAAAAATGACTTTTTGATTGAAGATTATTTTTAAGAAATAATCTTAAGTAAGTTGTAGTATATGTTGCAAGGGTTCCGTACATATAAAGAACGTTGAAATCCGAGTTCTAACAAAGAAGTTATGACCTGTCGAAGTTTTGCGACAAAACCGGCTCGACGCTGAATGACGTAAAAAGTTAATTTACGTTAGAGAGATATTTAGCCTTAGCGATCTAAACGAAATTCGTAGAGTTTGTTAAACCGTGAGCGTGCATAAAAGGAACGTCCCAATCTGACTTCGTATGAAGAAGTTATGATTTTTCTAAGTTTCGACTTAGCAGTATGCGACCTGAATACTCGATTTGAGATCGAGCAGTGTTTAGCCGAAATAAAGACAGACAAAAACGGATGTCAGATGAAGAATCTATGAATTTCTAATGGAGTTTTCTTGTCCCGACTTACTAAAAATAAATAATAAAAATAAAGACAAAATTAGCCGACGAAGTCTAAACGAAAGTGGTAGAGCGTAGTCTCACCTACGTATGGATATAAAGAACATCGACAACGGAGTTCGTATGAGGAAGATATGAGTTTTTGAAGTTTATTAAATAATTAAACTATTAAATTTAATTATAAATTTCGATATTAACCAAGGGGGGGGGGGGGGGGGAGTCTGCGACCTTATCCAGGTTACGCCCAACGTAACTAGAGGATTACGCCCAACCTAATTGAAGGTTCCAGCTGCTATAAAAGGAAGTCGAAGCTGTCGAGTTTCTTTGCTTATTTTCTTGCCTTCTCTCGTGTTTTTACCTCGTTTTGCGTGCAAGAAATACCCCGAAGCCCCGATATTAATCCCGAGCCCCGAAGCAATTCTGAAGCCCCGAAGATCCTGAGAAGTGAAATTCCCGAGCGGAAGCTCTGCCCGCGAGAAGCCCGGTTTTTGTTAAGATGTTACATATCTACCGCGGAATACTACTTTTACAAGCCGTAGTGTTGTACGAGCATCGTCTAATCAAGTGAGTGTGTACTTACTTTCTTCTAACACATAAATACGAAGTATTTGCTATAAAATATGGCTATGTGTTTATATAGTGTTTGTTTGTTTGAGATGGGTAGAATGAATGTTTTATATAGATTTTAAATGAGTTAACTTGTATATATATATATATATATATATATATATATATATATATATATATATATATATATATATATATATTATTATTATTATATCTACAAATATGTTGGGTAGAACAAGGGTAGATGGAATAGTTGGTGTGTGATGAAAGATCCATGTTGAGTAAACCTTGGCGACTATGGAGTTAGCGCTTGTTGAGTAAACCTTGGCGACTATGGAGTTAGCGCATGTTGAGTAAACCCTGACGACTATGGAGTTAGCGCTTATTGAGTAAACTTTGGCGACTATGGAGTTAGCGCTTATTGAGTAAACCTTGGTGACTATGGAGTTAGCACCTGATAGCTATGGATTTAGTACTTGATGGATAAACTTTGGTAGCAATGGACTTCGTGCCAATTCCTTAGGTCAATCCTTAGGAATGAGTGAATGAAGGATAGTTGGTTCTTAGGGTAAAACTTTAAGAGTAAAGAAGATAATGGGGATGGGTAGGTGGGTTAACTGTTTGATAATTGAATAAAACAATTATATTATTGTGGGTTGAAAACCCTATATGCTCACCAGGATCGCAAGCATGATTCATTCAGTTTTCTTTGCATTACATGTAATGGCACAAGGGTATAAGTTGGTGGACTTGATGAGAGATTTTGGATTATAGATCAGTAGTTATAAATAACTGTTGGAAGGTCTATTTTATATTGTTTATTCTTTTGGTCTGTATCAGAACATTACATCCCGAGATTTTGTAATTTAATGAAATACATTTCTTTAAAGAAATGCTTTGATAAATTCTATTCACATTTTGTTTTGGGAATAAATTCCACAACTGTTTTCTGTAAACGATTACTCCGATTTTAAAACAAAGTAAAAACAAATCAATATTTTCTGGCTGTGCAAATGGGAATGTCACAGTTGGTATCAGAACAATAATTTAAGCAAACTAGGAATTTGTAGGAAATTTCTAGACTTAAACTTTGAATGCTAAACAATGATTGTGAGATGAGTGTCTACCATATTTTAGACACGAGCACTAATATATTTTAGGAAAGTTGACTAAAATGCTTTTATGTGCTAAATGTTATATGTTTTCCATATATGATATTATTTGTTCGGATCTATGGTCTGTTGCCGACCGGGTCTAAAAACCTTATGTGTTTAGGATTCTAAATGTACGACTACGGTATTAGAACTAGCATGTAAACTTTTCGGAATGATAATGATGATTTGAATATCTACCATGAATGAGGATCTAAATTCACCTTATTCGGTGTATAGATCAAAAATGGTGAGAACGAGAAGTGGAGTTGGAAACGCTGACGGACACATGAATCAACCAGGCGTCTAATTAGGCAGAATCGCGAAGAATTGTCAATTCAAGTAGAAGAGCCCGAAGTAAATGGAGGGCAGTCTGAAGGAGGAAACTACAGTGGGACCGTTGGTCAAACCGACCCACCAATAGTTCTCCAAAACAACCACGATGGAGGAAATGACGGACGTGGATGCAAGTACAAGGATTTCATGGCATCCAAACCACTGTGTCTTTCTGGGAGCCCGACACCGGTGCAAGTCATGGACTGGATCTCCGAGATGGAGACAATGCTTGAAAGTTGCGAGTGTAGCAACAGACAGAAGACCGCTCTTGCAATCCCCCGAGAATTTCGGTCCCTCGTGATTCGACTTATCTTTCTGTAGTTTTAATATAGTAAGGTGAGCACTGAAGCACTACACGAATCTTTCTTTGAAAGATTCAGCAACAATGTTATGCCCCTGCAGAACCCGACTCCTAGCTAAAACCTCCTAGCTATTTTTATATAAATGTCGTTGTAATATAGTTTTAACTACTCGCGGTACGGGGAATCTGATTTAAAGGGCCGCATAGGGTTGTTGGATTTCAGAAGTGCTATATGCCAAAATGGTCCTACCCTCCGGTGTTTTATGTCTGACCTCTGTCTGTACATAGTGGTTGGAAAGTATTTTTTAAACGCTTATATAATAATAATAAGACTAATAATTAGTCACGGTAAATATTAGACTAAAACCTATTGGTAATAATACTAGGTTTCGTCGAAGGAAATTATTTTAAAGTAAACGAAGCATTGTCCGAGTACCGAGTCACCACCTTATCAAGTGAGTGCATGGTCCCTTTCATCCTACACATAGATATGAAGTATTTTATATAAACTACGTGCTATCTGTGCATATTATCTGTATAATAGCTATCTATGCTGGATGAACGATTTTATACAAGTTTTATATGATTTAAATTGTATATGTATTTATATCTACATAATATGTTGGGTAAAACTTGGATAGATGAAATATGAGTTGGATGATGAGTTGAAGGGTGATATAGACCATGAGGTAAGGGTGAGAGGTGGACGATGTAAGAAGCCTTGTTTCCAAAAGTTGTCCCCGTCATCTAGCAGAGTATGGATGACAACCACAGACTATTCTAGACAGTCCAGTGGAACATTAGTAGGCTCGCAACCTGTAGGTGTTGTGAACGATGTGTTCACATGGTGTACTCTAAACCTTGGCGACCATGCATACTTGATGCCTAAACCCTGGTGACTATGCAGACATAGTGCATAAACCTTGGACATCATGCAGACTTGATGCCTAAACCCTGGTGACCATGCAGACTTGGTGCATAAAACCTGGCGACTATGCAGACTTAGTGCATGTTGTGTATACCGTGGCAACGATGGACTTCGTCTTGATTCCTTAGGATGATCCTTCGGAATAAAGGAACGAGGAATAACTACTTCTTAGGGCAGATCCTTAAGAGTAAAGAAGATAATGGGGATAGGTAATTGGGTTGACAGTTTGATGATTAAACAAAATAATTATATTATTGTGGGTTGAAAACCCTGTGTACTCACCAGGTTTCCCAACCTGACCCACTCAGTTTATTTATATCACAGGTGTTGATATGAAGTCACATTACACTGAGAGATTAAGGAGATATAAATTACTATTGATAATGAATGTAAGTCATGTTTATGCTGATGTTTCTGTATTGACGATGACATCCCAAATGTTTTAAAATGAAAGTCGTAGAATACGTTAAACCGAGAGCGTGCATAAAAAGAACGTCCAAATCTGACTTCGTATGAGGAAGCTATGATTTTTCTAAGTTTCAGCTTAGCAGTATGCAGCCCGAAGTTCGAATATGAGATCGAGTGATTTCTAGCCGAAACCATATAAACGAGAATTGAAGATCTCATCGATAGCAGTCCAACGGTAAAAAGACAAATGAAAACGGACATCAGATGAAAGAGTTATGAATTTCTAACAGAGTTTTACTGTCCCGACCTACTAAAAATAATATAATAAAGATAAAATCAAAATTAGCCGACAGGGTCTAAACGAAAGTTATAGAACATAATCTCACCTTCATGTGGATATAAAGAACGTTGAAAACGGAGCTCGTATACGAAAGTTATGAATTTCGGAAGTTTGGGCGCGAACCCCAAAGCTGTGTCAGGGTTCATGACGTGAAAATAGGGTTCACGACGTGAACTTAGAGCTGACGTCTACTGGAGCCTGACAGACAGAACGACTACGCACTTGAGGACATCCAAGGCGACTACATGAATAAGTGGTTCACGATGTGAAAATAAAAAAAATCATCCATATAAATAGAATCGAAGGGCGGCCGATTTTAGTTGCTATTTTCTTACTCTCTCACTTTCAATACCCTCTCTAAGCCTTCTGGAATCCCTCCTGAAGCCCCAGTATCATCCCGAGACCCGAAGCGAGTCCCGAAGCACCGAAGATCCCGAGAAGAAAAGAGTTTCCAAGTCGTTGCTCTGCCCGCGAAAAACCCGGTGTGTGAAGATATCCCGGATACATCGAAGAGTTACTATTTTAGGATCCGTAGTGTTGTCCAATAAACATCTTATCAGGTGAGTGCATAGTCTTTTTCGTAAACACGATTGTTAATACAAGTATTGTTGTATGTATTAACTATATGTTTTGAGTGAGGGTATCTTCCCTTTTCTTGTATCACATAACTATGAAGTATCTCATACATAGTACATGCTATGTGTGTGTGTGTGTGTGTATATATATATATATATATGATCTGTTTATTTGGAATGTGTATTGAACGAATATCTCATCAAGTTTTAAGTTATATATGAATATATGTTTATATATTGTTATCTACAGAATATGTTGGGTTAGAACATGGGTAAATCGTTGACGTGTGATAAATTGATGAGAGGCCTCGATGTTGTTGTTAACTTAGTCATCTAATGGAGTATCGATGACAACCACAGACTCTTTTTTGACAGTCCAATGGAATGCTGGTAGGCTCATAACATGTAGGTGTTGTGAACGATGTGTTCACTGGTACTCTATCCCCGTCATGGTTGCCTTTAGGACATTTATTGTTGAGGAATCCCCTTTATAGTAGTGTCCATCCCGATGAAAAATCCTAGATTAGGTCTAGGGATGTCAAACCCCCCCCCCCCCCCCCGTGGGACCCCGATCCCGTATGGGACTAAATTTTTAGAAAAACCGAGAGCGGGAGCGGGAGCGGCGGTAAAATTAAACCCCACTTATTTTTGGGACCGGGGTCAGGAATTGGTATTTCCGTCCCGTACTCCCGCGGGGGCCCCGGTTGTACATTTATGTAAAAAAAATATTTAATATAAAATACATATACAAAATAGATTTTCTAATTTTAGGTTTAGGATAGATTTTACTTTCCTGTTTCCAATTAATAGATATTGAAGAGGTAGTGAATTGATCATATAATTTTGGACATGTAAGTATTTTATATTTGTAATATTGGATTTATTGTATTTTATATTTATAAGATTGTTAGAATTGTCATTTTGTAATGTTGGATTTTTAATATTTTAGTTTCTAAAAGACTAGGTTTTAAGCTTTTAAAGTTATTAAAAATAGTCTTTTTAGCCTAAAAAGTAGTTGTTTAGCAAAAGCAATCGAATTTTAAGCCTATAAACCGGGGGAACGGGGGCGAGACCGGGAGCGATGGAGGTAACCGAGGGCGGGATCGGGGGCTATGTAAATGGGGGAGCCGGGGGCGGGGGCACCAACTGATTTCGGGGGCGGGAGCGGGGGCAGCTATTCCGCTCCCGTTTGGTCCTGTTGACATCGTAATAGTTGTTGTCATAGGGACGTAAAGTGAGTATAACGGGAATGAGTAATCGGGTTATTGTTGGTTGGTGAAAATTAAATATAATTATTTATTGTAGGTTGAAAACCCTATATGCTCACTAGGCTCCCAAACCTGACCCAGTCAGTTTTATTTGTATTACAGGTAGTGGCGTGAGAGCTTAAGTTGGACAACTTGTGAAGATATTTTGTTTATAAGCCAGTAGTTGTATATAACTGTTGTAAGACTAATAATGTGCCGTTTATGCTTTTGGTATGTATCGGAACATGACATCCCTAGTTTTGTTAAATATGAAAATACATTTCTTTAAGGAATGCTTTGATAAATTTTACTTATCATATTTTGTTTTGGGAACAAATTCCGCAACTCTTTTAATCAAAGGATTACTCTGAAAATTATTTTAAAAGCATAAATTAAATCGGTATTTTCTAGCCGTGATTTTGGGGATGCCACAACTATATATATATATATATATATATATATATATATATATATATATATATATATATATATATATATATACACTTGAATGGCGGTCAAATATATTAAACATAAAACAATACAAAACTAGTAAAAAGCTAGCAACAAACACAAATTAAGGCAGGATTGGGTTTTGTAACCACGCAACCCAATTGATCCTAGCCTTAGAGTTACGAAAAGAAAACCAATGAAACGAAGATTCAACAATGGAATCAAACAAAAATTCTTTTTTAGGCTTAGGAGTGGAGAAAATTCGACCATTCTGATATGTCAATAGCACCCAAATATTGACCAGGAAAATAGAGTCAATGATCGCTCTTTCCGTTCTAGCAACCGGCCTTGCATCCACCCACTCCATCATTTCCTAAACCGGCAAAAAAGAAGGAATAACCAAGTCAATTCATAAAACAATGTGTCTCCATAACTTTTTGGCAACCACATAATGAAGAAAAATATGATTGACATCCTCTTGATCATTAAGACAAATGGGACAAAGAATGGAATCCAATTAACTCCCCTTTTCACCAACCTAACCTTAACCGGAATTCAGTAAAGAACACGCCAAAAAAAGATATTAATTTTTTAGGGAGAAAATGATTCCACCTCGTAGGGCATAAACCCGAGGGGAGTCTCTCATCATCAATTCTTCTTCTAGTCGACCTCACTAAAAACAGACTCATGGGATCTAGGCCCACTCCCATTTATCTGGGATCGAGTGGAGCTGAAAGTCCCAAAGTAAAGCCAATAAATTGTTTAACTATTGAGACTCAACACCACCTCTAATAGAACACCTCCATGAGAAGTTCCAACCAGATGAAGAGTACAAATCACTAACCAGGGCATTTTGACAAGGAGATAACGCAAACAATCTATGGAAATGCACTTTTAAGTGGAGACCCGCATACCAAATATTCGTCAAGAACTTGGTCTGATTACCATTACCAATAACTCTATGCATACGGTTTTCAGGAATAATACCAGTATCATGTAACATATTAATAGACCTTACAACTTTTTGCCAAACACACCCTCCAGTTATCAGGCGAGAAGTAGACAAGAAACCACCACTATCTCCATAAACGAGTTTAATCAGACGAAACCAAAGAGAATTAGGATTAGAAAAGAATCTCCACTTCCACTTAAATAAAAGGCCCAAGTTAAACGAATCCAAGATGCCAACATCTAGGCAACATTAGAACAAGAGTTTAGAATAACATCCCAACTAATCCAGTGAAGGTGGTAGTGACCATCTTCAAAACCCCCAAAAAAACGTGACCTAAGAGTCTCAAGAATGTGATAAATAGTAGTAGGACCATGAAAATATAGAAGAAATAAATACCAAGACTTCCTAAAACAGACTTGGTTAGGGTCAATATCCCTCCAATAAAAGAAGCTTCTACTATCAGTTCATATTATATTTCACAATAAACCGGTCATATGATTTGGACAGATTATTCAGAATCACCAAAACCTATGGTTAACCTCTCATAAGAGACCTAATCCTCCCAAGATGGTAAATTTAGCCTTTTCAATTTCAATATATATATATATATATATATATATATATATATATATATATATATATATATATATATATATATATATGATTGACCTTCGTTCATCTTGCATGCATGGATTATGTGATACTTTCTTATAGATGTAGTTTGGCATGTTGTTGAAACATGCCCTTATGCTCACCGAACATCTCATAGGTCCTATAATTCTCTATATCCTTTTGAATGCCTATAGTAATATTAGTCGATATGAAGCATACACCATCATTTTGCGCATTATTCTTCCTATTTCGGTTATTCTAGCAGACAACATATGTGGTTTCAACAAGTACATCAGAAATGGCTTCTTCAGTGACATGAGACTTCTTCTCATGTTTGAGAACTGTTTCAAAGTTTTATTCGTTAAAGTTTGTGTCATTGAGTTTGTTATGTTGGATTAGATGTCTAAACCAATAACTAAATTAGTATAATCTTGAATTATTAGCGCTATCAAACCTAATAATTTACTGGAATGCTTTTTGAAGAGAGAGAGAGAGAGAGAGAGAGAGAGAGAGCGTGTGTGTTTGTGTAAGATAGAGAAATAGAGAGAGAGAGAGAGAGAGAGAGAGAGCGAGAGGGAGAGAGAGAGAGAGAGAGAGAAAGAGAGATACTGATTTATTAATTTATTATATGATTAATAAATTATTTAGAAATCAAAATAAAAAAATTATTAATATATTATGAGAATAATATATTAATTAGAAATATTATTATTTAATTAAGAATTAATAAAAAATTAATTGGAATTAATTTTGGGATTAATTTTAATAATTAAAAGTGAAATGACTAAAATGTGACAATGTTCAAAAATTGAACATTAACCAATTCTAGAACCTCCCAAGAGGGTGGATGGTTTCTAGATGGTCTTTAGGGACTATCTTAGGCATCAAGGAAGCCTAGGAATCCTTAGGGAGCAAGAAAAGGGGATAAAACTTATCTAAGGAAACAGTCTTATCCGAGCATCCTAAGTCACCTATATAAACCCTCATAAGGGTTATGATTTTCGCTCATCATCGTTCTATGAGTTAGAACCAAAAATATCCTTTCTCTTCATCTCTCCTCTTTAGCCTCCAATTTCCTAGGGTTTGGGTGTGAGTCATTAGAGGCACAAGACTTATGGTGCTTGTTTTCTGAAGACCAACAAAGGAAGGATTACTAGTTTATTTGCAATAATAAAATAATTTATGTATTTTATAATAACCCTTTAGTGATTTCGAAAATAGCAATGTAGTTATAAGGTTCTTGATATTCAATAGTTGTTTGCGAATCATAGTGAGAACATAGATCCTTTAGGGTGCATGTGAACTTATGGTTTATTTTTTTATGCCAAAAAATATTTTTTTTTGTAACATATAAAACCCATCAGTGGCATCAGAGCCATTGTTCTCAATGACCTTGCACAAAGTTGAATGGATCAAAATTAGGATTTATAGAAACTAAACCCTAAGGAGGCAATTTTCGAAAACGCCTAGGGCTCTTGGAACCCTAGACTCCACCCTATATTGTAACGACCAAAATTTCAATAAAATTTAAACTTTTCAAAAACAACCCAATTCATTAAGTTATTACAAAAAGGTTTTCAATACATTTATTATCAGAGTATTCCCAGGTCCATTTCATAAAACATAAACACGAGGAGTGGTACGATCACGCCTTTGCCTTGCCACAGTCTCCTGAAGAACCTGAAAAACATTAAACCACAACTGTAAGCCCGAAAGCTTAGTGAGATACCCCCAAAATACCAACCACATATACCATACACATAACATGCTATATCATAACGAATCACAGAACAACCATGCATATCGGGTCTACTGTGAGACTGGTCCGCCGTGTCGGGCCTTCAGTTCACCTGGTCCACCCTCCGAGTCCAATCATATCCTTCGAGTCTGCAACACGGTTGGTCCGCTCGCACCGGGACTTCAACCCACCTGGTCCACTCTCTGAGTCTATAGTATGATTGGTCCGCCCGCATCGGGCCTTCAGTCGGCCTGGTCCACTCTCTGAGCCTCGGCACGTCTGGTCCGCCTTCATGGGGCCTACAGCCTATCCGGACTGCTCGCTGGGCCTTCGGAACAATCGGTCCGCCCTGGGTATCTTGCCTTACAGCACGAAACAGGACCCGCCTCAACCCAAATCCAATCCAAACAACCATGTGAACATAAACATACAATCACATAACAATTCATATTCAGGCAAACTGATCTAGCAGATCACATAAACACAACATACTCTAACAGGATATCGACCTAACCGGTCACTAGCATAGCATCATCCTATCTACCAGGATACCGACCTTAACCAGGTCTCTAACGAATACCATCCTAACTACTCGGATGCAAACATATCAAAGCAATAACATAACAACAGATACCCGAATCTCAATCCGATGAAGGGCCGGCCTTGGTGCCTTAGACCCTATTGATATAGTGAGGATAACTCACCTCGCAACTGCTGACCGAAAGGATAATATCACGCTGCTGCAACCTCCAACCCGAACTCCAACACTGTCAATACCCAAAAGACTAAATCCAATAAATACCAATAATTACCAAATTACCCCTGGAAATCAACTGATCAACCCTTGGTCAAAGTCTACCCCCGAATGACTCTACTCGCTGAGTCAACCCAATGACTCGTCAAGTCCTCATACACAGAACCTCCTTCAATTCGCGACCCAACTCACCGAGTCACCCCGAGACTCGCCAAGTACAATAACTCTGAGCCTACTCGCACATAACTCACCGAGTCATCCCTTGACTCATCGAGTCACAACACTTCCAAAAGAAACTTGGACCCTACGACCAGACTTGCCGAGTACAAGAACAGACTCGCCGAGTCTACGACTATCTTCAACCTACTCGTCGAGTTGTTCTTCTAACTCGCCAAGTTCCAGGCCATCTTCATCCAACTCGCTGAGTTGTTCTTCCAACTCGCCGAGTTCTAGACTTTCTTCAAGCAACTCGTCGAGTCCACCCATGTGACTCGCGGAGTACCACCGGGTCTGAATCCATACAGAAGCTTTCCAAGCCATGCAGATGAACTAAACCATAGATCTACTTCTCTTAAGGCCGTCCATCATGTAAAGTGGCAATCTTTACGTGAATCCAAGAAGATCTAGGCATTTTTACTCTAGGGTTTGGGGTTTGGGAAAAGATAGCTCCATCAACTACACAAGAACATGGACTTTAATGCTCTTAAGACCTTCTCCACTCCAGATCTGAGGTAGTAACCTCAGATCTATCCTTCAAACTCAAGATGCCACAAATCTAAGCTTCCCACACAACCCCAAAATGATGAATCTAGAAGAACACAGCCCAAGTACGAGATATTACCTCAAAATGAAGCCTCCAATAGCAAGAAATCTGAATCTAAATAAAGCCCTTTGATCCAAGCCTCTTCTCCTTCAAGATTTCTTCAACAAACACCTCCCCAAGCTCCAAATGCACTCCAATCTTCCACAATCACGCTTTCTAGGGTTTCTGGACTTCAAGGGAGATCAAAGAGGCTGGGGAGAGGATATAATGTTCTTTAAATAGGGCTCATTCCCCGGATTTAGGGTTTTCTCCACTCAGCACCTACTCGCTGAGTCCATCTTTGGACTCGCCGAGTAGGCCACTTGACATGCGACCAAAGTCGCGACCCTACTCGCCGTGTCCATCCATGGACTTGCCGAGTTGCCCTTCAAAATTTACACTTTTAGCCCTTCAACTCTACCCTTGATATTTCGGGATGTTACAATTCTCCCCCACTTAAATTAGGCTTCGTCCTTGAAGCCTACGATAACTCGACTCTAGAAATTCTCTCGCATTACAACTCCTGGCGTTAACCCAACCAAGCTCCTCAAGGCACAACCATGGAAACCATAAACTCACTTTCTCCTTGCTCGCGGTGTCCTGACCACCGTCACAAGCCGACCACCGGCTTTACCCTCTGATAACCACATATAACAACTGAGTACCACTCATTATGCAACACTGCTCCAAATCACAACCATTAATCGACCCAAATGAGCTATAAATAACTATGCACCACCCGATTCCCAATCCGAATCCAACTCTATCCATTC
Organism: Lactuca saligna; assembly: GCF_052625555.1. Taxonomy (NCBI): domain Eukaryota; kingdom Viridiplantae; phylum Streptophyta; class Magnoliopsida; order Asterales; family Asteraceae; genus Lactuca; species Lactuca saligna. The sequence continues at coordinate 54,438,311 of NC_136424.1, forward strand.
CATGCTGACAGAAAGACACACTCTTTAGAGCAACTCCCATGAGTTCTCCTCTTGCAATCGAATGCACATGCATAACTAGCTCTAGCACCCTCAGGATGAACCACTGCTACACAATTCCTTCACCGAAAACAAGCTGGGAATCCAAAACTCCATACCTGCATCCCTTACGAGCCTCTTGACTTACAACTTCGGAATTTCCTCCTGCGATCTCAGCAGACATCCCCACATGATGTCATCCCATACCGCCGCCGCACACGTGCTGCTTAATGACTACAATTGGACCACTCCGATCATAACCCTGCACTACTGCTTTCACTTTCGTGAATTTGCACTCCCCTTCGGAATTACATTCCTCCCTCTTTCCTTACCAAGGAAAACCACTTGACCGCCTTGTCACTATGACATGTGCTACGGTACTCACCCAATGCTACACCACCCCTTTATAGTATAACCGGTATCCCATGCACCATACATACTCTGAATCCAGTCGCGAAGACTCTCGAGTCCATGCACTACCTCCACTGATTGTGATCAATATCCAGGGCCAGACCTTGCAACGCTAACATATCGCGACATACTTAATCCATTACCTCGCACCGATCTAACGACACATACAGAGTTTTCAGCATGACTGGACCGCCTTACCAGGCCTTCAGCCAAACTGGACCACTCTCATAACCTTCAGCAGACTTGGACCGCCCTCCAGGGCCTTCAATCTAGCTGGACCGTTCACCGAGCCTTCGGCCTGACTGGTATGCCTATTGGCCTTCAGTCTATCCGTACCGCTCAACTAGCTATCAACATTCCGAGTTACCTCTCCGGGAACTCCTCCTATGCATACTGTTCTAGCCCCCCCCCCCCCTAGGGGGTTCCGAACTCTATCTCCATCATACCTACTCGATCTCGGCCTGATCCCAGGCCCTACACGATCAAGCTCTTGGTCTGTATCCCGCCCTGCACGCCTGCCATTTACTCATACCAGCCAATGCCCTTGGCCGACCGAGACACTACTGAATCCCATGCAGGTAAACAACCTTTCATACTCGTCGATCCTCCGGAGAATTCTCCAATTCTCCCCCACTTAGGGCACTGACTAACAACCACCGGTCGCTATCACCGACCTCCCAAAATAACTTTGCACAAAACCCAACACTTACACGCAGACTGATTCCCTCTAGCACTAGCAACCTTCGCAAAAACACATTTCCATACCGATCATCCCGCTCGAAAGGAACCCAATCTTCAATTATCCACTCTTCAGACTGCAGATGCTACCCGACATTCAAACCAACGCCACATCCACTAATAATCCTCACAAAAGATAACCAACGAAAACCCAAAACACTAACCCATAACCATGCCAAACCCTCAAGGAACAACGGATACCAAAACGAAAACCACCCAACGAGACTAGCAGATAAATGATACTCCACAATAATCATAAATAATCAAGATAACAAGAAAGAAACATACCCGCAGCTGCATCCAGAACTGCTCTAACCTCCTCCGTTGCAAGCTGAAAAGCACGACCCTAAACCCTTGGGGGCTCCGCTCCACCCTGACCTCCACCTGTGATCCTCAACGTGGCCGGTGCTGGAGCCTGCACCGGTCCTGCAACAAGCTGTGGACAGTTGACCCTCAAGTGCCCAACCTGATGACAATGATAACAAACCCTCAAATCCTGAATCGGCACTGACTGCCGACAATCCCTCATATAGTGCCCCTCCCTTCCGCACTTGCGGCATGCACCACCGGACCGACAAACTCCGGTGTGACCCCTCCCACACTTTCCACAAACGTGGCTGCCCTGATCTCCCATCCTGGAATCAACGGTCTTAGACCGTTTCGTCGCCGGCTGCGACTAAACCGAAGCTTGCCTCAGCTCACGCAACTGCAACTCAATCTCTAACTCACGCCGCCTGGCGGCCTCCTGCAACTCCAACAAGGTCTCGCACCTCTGCACCGACACAAACTATCTGATATCTCTCTTTAGCATACTCAGATATCGGGACATCTGAGCCTGCTCCGAAGCGAACTCAGGGCAAAACATCGCCCTCTCAGTAAACATGCTGGTGATTTCTGTCCCCGACTCCGAATCCTGCTTCAGCTCAAGGAACTCCTGAGCCAACCTCTCCCTCTCGACCTGTGGAACATAACGAGTGCTGAACATCTCTCTGAACTGATCCCATGAGATCGCATCCCTCTGCGCATCCGAGTATGACCCCGTGGTCAATCTCCACCAATCCTTTTCCCCGAGCCTTAACAGGTTTAGAGCACACCACACCCTCTGGTCAGCAGGGCATGAACACGTGAAGAAACACCCCTCCACGTCTGATAACCATATCATAGCAATGATCGGATCCTGAACTCCATCAAAGGTGGGAGGCTTCGTATTATCGAAGTCCCAATACTGAAAACCTCTACTAGCTCCTCCCCCTACCGCTGCTACAGCCGCTGTAGCCGTCGCGACAGCCGTTTCCGCGAGATCCGCATAACGCTCATCAAAATACTCCACCATGGCGGTCTTGATCGACCCGAACAATTTCGACAGCTCGGCCCGGAACAATGCAACAACCTCATCGTGCAGGATCTCTCGAATCCTAGCATCCAAATCGCCTGAGCTCATCTGATCAACAACCTCGGGCAGTACAGACCCGCCCGGAACCCCCTCTCCTGCTCCCGATCCTGACCCGGATCCACTCCTAGCATGCCTCGAAATCTCCATACTGAAAATAAACCACAAAACCTCAGACACTTCCCACTATCCCGGGAACCAACTCTCAACCCAACCCTAGAGGTCATGGTTTCCTTGATATGCGTATGGGTCATGTGCTTTCAGTAGTACGGGCCCATACTACCTTCCACACCTACCCATATTTGTATGAAGTACTACCACAACACCCAAGTGAAAACGTACATGAAAACGCTCTATCCTCACTACTAAAGGAACACTAGAAATCTCTCACAAGGAAACCCTAGGCTAGTAGGCATCATAAATCAGGCAGCACATCATGAATTCCTGAAGATCCCTAGCCTAACTCTAGCATGCTGTTCTATCAAAGCTCAATAAAACAAATATCATGTATGGTATTTTGGGGTTACTTACTGGCTCCGGCTGATTGTACCTCCGCGTCCTCCTTTACTTAATTTGAAAACCATTTTAAATTCTCTTTTGAAAACCCTCCTCGATTTGAGACTGGAGTCACACAAGTGCCTCTCCAATTCACTCAAACCAAGGCTCTGATACCAACTTGTAACGACCAAAATTTCAATAAAATTTAAACTTTTCAAAAACAACCCAATTCATTAAGTTATTACAAAAAGGTTTTCAATACATTTATTATCAGAGTATTCCCAGGACCATTTCATAAAACATAAACACGAGGAGCGGTACGATCATGCCTTTGCCTTGCCACAGTCTCCTGAAGAACCTGAAAAACATTAAACCACAACTGTAAGCCCGAAAGCTTAGTGAGATACCCCCAAAATACAACCACATATACCATACACATAACATGCTATATCATAACGAATCACAGAACAACCATGCATATCGGGTCTACTGTGAGACTGGTCCGCCGTGTCGGGCCTTCAGTTCACCTGGTCCACCCTCCAAGTCCAATCATATCCTTCGAGTCTGCAGCGTGGTTGGTCCGCTTGCACCGGGACTTCAACCCACCTGGTCCACTCTCTGAGTCTCGGCACGTCTGGTCCGCCCGCATCGGGCCTTCAGTCGGCCTGGTCCACTCTCCGAGCCTCGGCACATCTGGTCCGCCCTCATGGGGCCTACAGCCTATCCGGACCACTCGCTGGGCCTTCGGAACAACCAGTCCGCCCTGGGTATCTTGGCCTACAGCACGAAGCAGGACCCGCCTCAACCCAACTCCAGTCCAAACAACCATGTGCACATAAACATACAATCACATAACAATTCATATTCAGGAAAACCAATCTAGCAGATCACATAACACAACATACTCTAACAGGATACCGACCTAACCGGTCACTAGCATAGCATCATCCTATCTACCAGGATACCGACCTTAACCAGGTCTCTAACAAATACCATCCTAACTACTCGGATCCAAACATATCAAAGCAATAACATAACAACAGATACCCGGATCTCAATCCGATAAAGGGTCGGCCTTGGTGCCTTAGACCCTGTTGATATAGTGAGGATAACTCACCTCGCAACTGCTGACCGAAAGGATAATATCACGCTGTTGCAACCTCCGACCCGAACTCTAACACTGTCAATACCCAAAAGACTGAATCCAATAAATACCAATAATTACCAAATTACCCTTGGAAATCAACTGGTCAACCCTTGGTCAAAGTCAACCCCTAACTGACTCTACTCGCCAAGTCAACCCAATGACTCGTCGAGTCCTCATACACAGAACCTCCTTCAATTCGCGACCCAACTCGCCGAGTCACCCCGAGACTCGCCGAGTACAACAACTCTGAGCCTACTCGCACATAACTCACCGAGTCATCCCTTGACTCACCGAGTCACAACACTTCCAAAAGAAACTAGGACCCTACGACCAGACTCGCCGAGTCCAAGAACAGACTCGCCGATTCTACTACTATCTTCAACCTACTCGCCGAGTTCCAGGCCATCTTCATCCAAGTCGCCGAGTTGTTCTTCCAACTCGCCGAGTTCCAGACTTTCTTCAAGCAACTCGTCGAGTCCACCCATGTGACTCGCCGAGTACTACCGGGTCTGAATCCACACAGAAGCTTTCCAAGCCATGCAGATGATCCAAACCATAGATCTACTTCTCCTAAGGCCATCCATCACGTAAAGTGGCAATCTTTACGTGAATCCAAGAAGATCTAGGTATTTTTACTCTAGGGTTTGGGGTTTGGGACAAGATAGCTCCATCAACTACACAAGAATAGGGACTTTAATGCTCTTAAGACCTTCTCCACTCCAGATCTGAGGTAGCAACCTCAGATCTATCCTTCAAACTCAAGATGCCACAAATCTAAGCTTCCCACACAACCCCAAAATGATGAATCGAGAAGAACACAACCCAAGAACGAGATATTACTGGAAAATGAAGCCTCCAACAACAAGAAATCCGAATCTAAACAAAGCCCTTTGATCCAAGCCTCTTCTCCTTCAAGATTTCCTCAACAAACACCTCCCCAAGCTCCAAATGCACTCCAATCTTCCACAATCACGCTTTATAGGGTTTCTGGACTTCAAGGGAGATCAAAGAGGCTGGGGAGAGGATATAATGTTCTTTAAATAGGGCTCATTCCCCGGATTTAGGGTTTTCTCCACTCAGCACCTACTCGCCGAGTCTATCTTTGGACTCGCCGAGTAGGCCACTTGACACGCAACCAAAGTCGCGACCCTACTCGCCGAGTCCATCCATGGACTCACCGAGTTGCCCTTCAAAATTTACACTTTTAGCCCTTCAACTCTACCCTTGATATTTCGGGATGTTACATATATTTTTGAAATTTGAAAGGCTTTTAGAAACCCTAGCACCTTTTCCTAATTTTCAAAAATTGAGGAACCATTTTAGGGTTTACATTGTTTCCTTATTTGTTATTTTAAAAGCCTTAAAATTTAAATAATTAAAGACATGATAAACCCTCTCCTATTTTCGAAAACTATAATGCTTTGGATAAGGATTATATTGAATTATTTTATTAATTGTTTAATTGTAAATAATTATCTGATCCATATTGATTAAATTAAATTAATTAATTGTTTAATTAAAAGATAAAGATTAAATCAAAATTGGTTAATTTTCAAATTAAATTAATTTTATATTAATTTCGAAAATTTAAACTTAAACTTAGTAGTTTTGAAAAGTTTTAAAATACACCTTATACTGTATATAACTAAAAGATTAATATAATATATGTATAAGACAAGTCAATCAAATCGTTAGTACGCCTCATTCACGAAGCCATACTGTAAGGAGAGTTTAAGGAAACGGCCTATAAAATGACCATCATTGGGTATCCACTCTTACACACCGCTCTCTTGTATGGTAGAGGGTCGTTAGCCGAACAGATTTGATTGGTCATAATCTCATTAATAAGTATAATGCTATAAAGTAACTAAACTATTTTTATAAAATCCCACTCTTAGTTACTTTAGAAAAAATGTGAAACGTATGCTAATCCATAAATTTGCACATTATGCTTTAAATGTAGTCAGTGGAGTGTGTGTAGTTAACCACACACTAATAGTGACTATAGAGAGTAATAATGGGAAAATTGAAAATTATCATTGTTAAGAGAGTATGTGGTTAATCGATGCATTAATGAGAGATGATAAATGGTATCGAGAGTGCAAGCATATTTGTATGGTTATTCACATATTGTTTGTGATCCTCGGTTTCCCAATCACAAATAGAAGACCATAATATGAGATTAAACATTCCATTGATCGATTCAATGAATCTCAAAAAGATCTAAGAATTTCATAGTTCAAAATTGGCGAATTGTTTTTACCTACCTTTCAAAAATTCGTAATAAGATTACAGCATCCCTTTTCTTAATTGTGAAATGTTATATTGGATCCTATCCTTAAATATTAATTATGGGATAAAATATTAAGGATTATTGTCATCTAACTAAAACTTCTTTTTCTCTATAGATGTCTACTCCTGGTGATGCTTCTGATTCTCAAACCATTATCCACAACTTCTCCCTTCTCTTCATCGTGTCCAAGGTGCCATTTGATGGCACCAACTACAATGATTGGATGCGTAACATCAAGATGGCTCTTCGATAGTAGGGCAAAGATTATGTCGTTGAAAAACAACTTATTGAGATCAATGAATCCAATGCTACTCCTAAAGAAATAGCGTCCTACAAGAAACATTATGACGACATGACTAAGGTTGCTTGCATCATGGTTTCCACCATGACAACTGAGTTGCAAAGATTCTATGAGGAATTTTGGCCATATGAGATGAACTTAGATCTTGTTGAAATGTATCACAAGAGAGCTCGTCAAGAAAAGTATGAATTCGTCAAATCTCTTATGGCATGCAAGTTGAAGGAAGGAGAGTCAATTTGCAACTACATACAAAGAATGCAAAGATACGTGGAGTGCCTTGAAAAGGTCAATGTAAATTTTGATGAGGAATTGGACATTGATATTGTGCTTAACTCATTGCCACCTTATTATGATCAGTTCATCTTGACTTATCATTTGAACAAAAATAAAATCACAATGGCCCAACTCCATAACCCATTGTAGACAACAGAGTCAGGGATGAAGAAGATTCACACCCCTAATGTTACTAGTATTCTTGTCTTATCCATTAGGAAAAACAAAGGGAAGAAAAGGGAATGTGCTTCTAAGCAGAATTGGAAGGGCCAGGCCTATATTGAGTCATCTAGAAATGGCCCAAAAGCGAAGCCTATTTATGACATCCCTCATGTAAGTGATCCTAAAGAGGCCAATTGCTTCTATTGCAATGATAAGGGCCATTGGAAATGAAACTACCCCAAGTACTTGCAGGACATCAAGGATGGCAAAGTGAAGCCATTGTCAGCAAGTATTTACACTATTCAAACTAATATCTCACAACCTAATCATTCTTGGGTCCTTGATAAAGGATGTGGTTTTCACATTTGTTTTGATTTGCAGGGATTAAGAGAAAGTGAAGAGGTGGAGCATGGAAGGATGAATCTAATCAAGGGAAATAGGAAATCTTCTCATGTTACCAAGATTGGAATTTATAGTCTTATGCTTAGTAGTGATGTTATATTAGACTTAGCTAATTGTTGCTATTCTTCAGAAATGACGCGTAACATTATTTTTTTCAATTACTATTTAGACAGGGTTTTCGATATTCATTTAATGAAATGAACGGATTGATTTTGGTTTATAAGAATGGTATCTTTATGTTTGAAGCTTTACCTTGTAATGGTGTGTATGAAACTCTGATATGTGTTTATATCTTAAGTAATAGTGTATTTCATACTGATTCGTCTAATGGTTTAGATAAGGCATGCTTGTGGCATTGTCGTCTTGGGCACATTGACAAGAAATGCATCACCCAACTCAAAAAGGATGGAGTGTTGGAATCACTTGACTTAAGGTCAGATGATGAATGTGAATCTTGTCTTTTGGGGAAGATGAAAAAATCAACTTTCATTGGATCTTGTAAAAGAGGTGAAGGTTTAATGGATCACATACACACAGATGTGTGTGGACCTTTTAGATCCACCATAAGGAATGCTAATCGATTTTATGTGACATTTACTGATGATTATAGTAGATATGGTTATATATACTTAATCAAGCATATATTAGAAACCTTTGAAAAGTTTAAAGAGTTTAAATATGAAGTCGAGAATCAATTAGGCAGGAAGATAAAGATGTTCCGATCTGATAGAGGTGGAGAGTATTTTAGTATTGAGTTCCACAACTATGTCAAAGAACATGGAATTATTTCAAAATTGACTCCTTTGAGGACACCACACCTTAATGTTCTCGCTGAGAGGAGCAATCAGACCTTGTTATACATGGTTCGTTCCATGATTAGTTGAGCTTCTCTTCCCTTTTCTGTAACACTCAAGAATCACAATAAATTTAAAATTTTCAAAATCAACCATTAATCAACATTGTTTACAAAAATAGTCGTCGTTTCAAAAGCATTATTTCAAATCAGAGTTTTCCCATGACCTAGTGAGATAAAACATGAAACTGTATATGAACACTCCTTTTCCTTTCCACGACCCTTTGAAGTACTTGAAACGATAAACTAAAAATTGTAAGCCAAGGCTTAGTGAGTTCCCCCAAAGTACCAGCACACACATACATACACACATACACACACACACACACACACACACATATATATATATATATATATATATATATATATCAACATATATTCGGCCCACAACTAGAAATATTGGATTACCCCAAGCCCACAGTATGAGTCTGGCATGCCAATTAGGCCCTCAGCTCATATTTGGAGTTCCCTTGAGCCCTCAGTATGAGTCTGGCATGCTATTCGGGCCCTCAGCTCATATCTGGAATACTCATAGGTTTTTTGGCTACAACAAAAAACTATAGAACCTCAACCCAACACAATATCTCGATATATGTAACAAATAAACATAAACACAGAAGCAACAAATACAGATAACAATGCATATCTACTAATCATCCACAAACTAGCATAACACTATCCTAAACATGATAAATAATATAGTAGGCCAGCCTTGGTGCCTTCGACCCATGGGTATAGTGAGGAAAAATCACATCACGGTCTGAAAAATAGTTAAACAATACACTACTCCGAATACTGGCCCTACAGGTCACCTACTCAACAGATAGAGACCAAGGCTTAACTATAGCTTAAAATACCCAAAATAGCCCTAATTCAAACTTGGTCAACCTTGGTCAAAGTCAAAGTCAACGATCATCGTCCAAAAGTCAATATTTCTTCCCAGCGGAGTACGCCCAGCATACCAAAAGAGTACACCCAACATACTCTAATGTTGAGCAAAGCGGGGAGCTGATCACGTACGTGCAACGTACCTCTAGGCACACCTAACCTACGTTGCCCGATCCCAAAACCTCATTAAGAGCTCATTCCATTAATCCCTTCCGTCCAAAACTCATATTCAAGCCCAAAATGATGCCCTAAGTCATAACGTTTCCAACTTTATGACTTTGCATGGCTATAAAGTGTCCTATACCAAAAACCCTAACTCCTTAACCCATTAGGACTTCCTAGCTCATGAATGAAAGGATGTTAACGACAAAGAACCTATATTTATGACTCAAGCTACCCCAAAACCTCTAAAAGGACAGCTCATGAAGTCTAGAGTAGTCCATACTCAAGAATACCAAGAAAAGGGACCAAAATGCATGAAAGTTAACCTTAAAAAAACTAAGATAAATATTCCTCAAGGTCAGAGCTTTTTACTTTAAAATGATGTCAAATGGTGATGAGATTCTAAATCTAAGGTGCCTCACTCTCCAAGGTGGTCCTCTCCTTTTCCTTCCTTTTAAATCACCAAAAGTACCCACAATATCTCAAGGACGATTAGAGTTCTAGATGGATGAAATGGCAAGTGGAGGCTGAAGAGTGAATGAGAAATGAGGAGTTAATGATGTTTATATATGGACCAAACCTTAAAAATCAGGGTTTGAGGATCCTTTACGTATCCCTTGCGTACGTGGTGTATGCCCAACGTACTAAGGTCCTCCTAAGTACACCCAACGTACTAGGTCTTTGGCCAAAATTACCAAAATGCAACCATGGGCCATTTTTGCAATCTTTCTCATGCACATGGGTCAAAATGCAATATTCCTTCATACATAGGGTGAAAATTGAAAATACCTAATCATCGGGATGTTACAATTTCTTTCTGGGGGTATGCCTTAGAGACAACTGCCCATATCCTCAATCTTATCCCTATCAAGAAGGTTGCCAAAACACCTCAAGAGATGTGGACAAGGAAAGTTCCCTCGTTAGCACATATCACGGTTTAGGGTTGTGAAGCTTTTATTAGACAAGGGACTCATGATAATCTAGAACCTAGAAGTGAGAGATGCATTTCATTGGTTGCCCATAAAAGTATTTTGGATATTTGTTCTATAGACCTAGTGAGAACGTGGTCTTTGTAGCATTGAAGAGGAGTATTTCACAAGAGAGATCTCATATGCAAAGAGGATAATGGGATTACCATTGACCTTGAAGAGATTCAAGAGTCAAATGACGAAGTAACCTTAGAAGATACTAGCATGTAATCAGAGGATAAGACTCATATTGAACTCACTGGCAATTCGTTACCTCTTCGACATTCTATAAGAGTTACCATGCCACCAAAATTCTATGGTTTCCATATAACATCACATGGTGATATGTTTATCAGTGATCAAACACTGGTAAATTTGGATGACCCAACTAACTACAAGGAAGTGATGGTGAGCCCAAAGGCTGCTAAATGGAAAAAGGAAATGGACTGTGAGATTCAGTCCATGTATGACAACCAAGTTTGGAATTTGTTTGATCATGAACCTGGTCGAAAGACAGTAGGTTTCAAATAGATCTTCAAGAAGAAGACCGTCATGGATGGGAAAGTACAAACGTTCAAAGCATGACTGGTTGCGAAGGTCTTTACTTAAAGTTTCGAGGTTGACTATGATGAGACGTTCTCGCCAGTGGATAAGATAAAATCTGTTAGGATAATGCTTGCCATAACTGCGTTTCATGATTATGAAATATGGCAGATGGATATCAATACCGCTTTTCTTAATGGGAAGTTGTCTAAGGATGTTTACATGAGCCAACCAGATGGTTTTGTAGATGCAAAGTTTCCTAATAGAGTGTGTAAGCTTGAGAAATCCATTTATGGATTGAAACAAGCATCTTGTAGCTATAATCTTTGCTTCCATGGGAAAGTCAAAGAATTTGGTTTCTCTATGAGGAAGGATGAGTCCTTTGTATATGTCAAAGCTAGTGGGAGTATCGTAACTTTCCTAGTTTTGTATGTTGATAACATACTCCTTATGGGAAATGACATTCCGGCCTTGCAAGAAGTGAAATCTTGGCTTGGAAGTGTTTCCCCATGAAGGATCTAGGAGAAGAAACCTATATTATTGGGATAAGGATTTTATGGGATAGAAAGAAACGACTTATTGGTCTTAGTCAAAGTACATACTTAGATAAAATACTAAAGAGTTTTCGTATGGAAAATTCCAAAAAAGGGGAACTCCCTATTCAACGTAATTCCAATTTGAGTAATACTTAAAGCCTTAGTACGTATGAAGAAATAGTTGAAATGAGTCATGTCCCATATGCTTTAGTTGTAGGTTCGATCATGTATGTTACGTCATGTACTCGCCCTGATGTGTCTTATGCTTTGAGCATGGTTAGAAAATTTCAGGGAAATACTGGTAGAACTCATTACATTGCAGTAAAGAACATTCTTAAGTAACTGCGGAGGATAAAGAATATGATTCTAGTCCATGGTGGTAGTGATACGTTAAGTGTACCTAGATACAGTGACGCCAACTTTCGGACAGATGGAGACAACTTTTGTTCTCAGTCAGGCAGGGTTTTTTTAAACGGTGGTCCAGTGACTTGGAAAAGTGCCAAGCAAAAAATGGTGGCTGATTCTACTTGTGAATCAGAGTACATCACAGCAAGGAGGCATCGAAGGAGGCATCTTGGTTGAAGAACTTCATCTACGATCTCAGAGTAGTCCCGACCATTCAAGAGCCATTAGAACTACACTGTGGTAATGACGGCACAATTTATTTCACCATAGAACCCAAGGATCATGGTAGACCCAAACATATCAACAGAAAGTACCATGACATTAGCCATTAGAACTATACCACGTTCTTGACCTCTTTTACCGTCATTGCCCACCGCTTATTTATCATTAATCCTGTCATTCTATTTTTTTGATTATTTCTATTTAGAAATTTGTGAAAGAACTTTGTGTTCTCATAACTATCAACCACCCACTTGACTCGAGCTCTTTGTTTTAGGTCTAGAACCGATCTATTTTCAATCTCCAATAATTTTTGTAAAGTACTACTTCCCGATATCACTTCGTCATCTTTGAGATTCCCAAACTCGACTACTTTTTCTAGTGTGGTTGCAATGTTCTTTAGTTCTAGCACTTCTGTGTTTTCCTTCTTAAATTCTTCCCTTTCCTACTTCCTTATTTCCCCTTTTAAATGTCTCAATTTCGCACCCAAGTAGCATCAACATTCCCACTCCCCATAAAACCATTCCAAGCATTGTGAACAATTTGGTCAATATCTTCCACCAATAGCCATGAGTTGTAAAAGTTAAAGGAGGGACAACCAAAAGTCATGTCATCAGGTTAAAAGTGATGGTTCAATGATCAGAAAGTTCATGGGGATGGGCGGTAATGGAAGATGCCGGGAATGCCGCCAAGAAGTCAGGGTAGGTAATGAACCTATATAACTTTTTTAGTTTTGTATCAACCCTACCCACATAAATGTAACTTTCCCTCCTATATTGAAGTCTTTCACCACTGCATCTTAGATGAAATGGTGAAGTTGGTTGCACTAACGAGACAAAAATGTGACCTAAATGTCGGGTTTTGAGCACTATAACACTCTCATGGTGCACATACAACCCTAATGCTTTGGATCTAAGTTTTCTCTAGTTATACATGCAATTTTAATTTTTCCAAAGCATGAATCCTAACTAGCATACAACTTATATATTTGTAACATAAAAACTAGTTAGATGAATACCTCTTTGTTTTAGCTTGTAGAACTTGGCCTTTCAAGAGCTTAGCACCTCAAATGTGATGCCTATAATGTGTCACAAACACCATGAACGAATGGAGAATAATGAGAGAGAGGCTAGAAATCATCAAAAACGGTAAGGGTTCTTCTTGGAACTCTTAGGTGCCTATTTTGGTGTGTTAGGGGTTACATTTATAGTGTGGAATTCCTAGGGTTTCAATTTGTAAACCCAAATTCACTTCCTTTGGCCTATTATCCAATAATCCATATGATAAGCCCTTTGGACTAAGTCTTCATGGACTCCACAAATATTTAGTCCATCCTAATCAACATGGATTATTAGCCCAAACTATATGTATTACCGATTTACCTAATCAGTCCCCGTTAATTTAACCAGTCTCTTTTGATCAATAAATTAATTCTAAATTATTTCCTAATCAATACCAATTAAATAATATGATTTCTCAATCAATATAGTATACTTGTAATATATTAATAAATCACAATTAACCTCTTTCTCAAATATCCATCCTATCAAATTGTTATGGTGAAGGCAACCCAAAAGGACCATGCTTCTATCGGGTCAAGTACATACCAAAAATAGTTATGGGCTTAGATACCTAATCCAACACTAAATCGTTCGTATGGCTTTCGTACCACATTAAAATCACCAAATATTAGTAAGTTTCCTAGTTTAGTTTATTTGACATGTAACAAATCAAACCAAATATATATTCTCTCAAGAATGGTGTTTGGGCCATAAACATCTGCTAGTATCGTATGTCCTGGGATGCCAATCCATGTACCCACATTTATCTTAAAGTGCATGCCTTTAATAACCTTTGATTTTTGAAAGAAACTCATGTACCAAATTGATACTATGCCTCCTGATATACCAGATGAGTTAACCTTATCAAAATCAAACTCTAATGAGTCCCATCAATCCTTAACATTGATCCTATTAAAGTCAGATAATTGACTTTCCTGAAGATCCACAAAATTTGCCACATGATGTACTTTTAGCCGCCTCACCCATTGCACCTTCACATCAACCCATATACCTCTTACATTTAGGAATAGATAATTCATTAATCGACATTTTTGTAACATATGTGATTGAGGTAATAATAATTATTTTATATCTTTGTAATTAATTGTTGGGCTATGAAAGAAGTAGTGGATTATTGAGTTGGGCCTTAGCAAGTGGACCGAAAAATATTGGGCTGCCTGAAGACATACGCTTGTGTAAGCTTGGCGTATGCAGGGCGTAGTAGTGACATTGGATGCGCGGGGGGTGGGGGGTGCGTACACGCATCGTACCAAGGTGTACCTGCAACATACGTAAGCAGACTCAAAACCCTAATTTTAGGGTTTAAGCCGTATAAATACAACATTATGTCCCAAACATTAGCCTCCTTATCAGCCAACTCGATTTAAAAACCCTATAAACCTTTCATTCATCATCCTTGTGTGCTTTTGGCCTTGTGAATTTTATCTTGGTGATTTGAGGCTTAGAAGAAGAAGGAAGAACTTGAGTAGCTTGAGCTCAAGGATCTGAGATAACATCACCATTTGGCATTCAACTTGCCTTACGAATGCTTTGATCTACGTTAATGATGTTTTGGACCTTTTTAGGTCCAAATAATGGATTTTTATGGTTCCAATCCGTTTTTAGGCTTAGGGTTGCCACCCTTAGTGCCATTTGAGTCCCAAGAGTAGAAAACCTTCAATCTTGAAGGTCCTTTTGTGATCATGCATGAGTTCTAGTTATTTCCATGGAGGATAGTTGTTATAATTCCATTTTGGGTCCATTTGGTGGGTTGCAAGCCACCGAGTAATCGAATTTATGGGTTAAGACATGTAAATGGACTTAGATCTGTGTTTTGAGCTTAAGGTCTTAAGGAATTAAGCACTTTTGAAGAATATGGCTTAACAAGATAGTATGATGGGCGTACAAGCCAGTACACACAACGTACAAGCCATGCAAGTTGTACGCTTATCGTACAGAGGAGTACGCCCCGCACACTTACTGGTTTTGGGTTTTTCATTATTTGGGTCTCGGGTTGGGCTATTCCTTGGATTTCTTAGCTGTTAGGCCTTGGTGGGCCATCAAAAGTCAGTTATTGGGCTAAGGATATGTTTGGGCTTAAAGGAAGGCCCATTTGGGGAGTTAGGCCTAATTTAGAAAGCTAGGCCATTAGTATGTTTAGAAAGGTTCTATAAAATTAGACTATTGATGTTATGGATTTGGGCTTAGGTTATGGTCCTAATTAGATCAGGGGTAAAATGGTCATTTTACCCAAATAAGGATTATTGGATTTTGACTAAGTGTTATGTTACACTTATAGCTCGGGGAGTCATCGGAGCAATCGTTAGGGATTCCGTACCGTGAGATTCTACTTTCATCATTTGCGAGGTGAGTTTTCCTCCTGTATGAACGGGTTGAAGGCACCAATGTCAGCCCGTATATGTATGTTAGTATGTTTCGGACAAAGGTCAGATGCCGGAGAGTGCCCGATGTAGGTTTATATGTTTCCAGATCTCCGATCCGATGTCGGGCGGTTCCCGAGGAATGTTTGTATGCTTGATGCCTTCGTGATTCTTGCTAGTGTCTGTGTTGTATGTTTCTGGATTTCGGTCTGATGTCGAGAAATGCCCGTGAAATGTTTATATGCTTCCATATTTCGGTCCGATGTCGGGCGGGACTCGAGTAATGTTTATATGTTTATGTTATGTGATTACTTATGTGTATTTGTGATATGTTTATATGTATATTAAGCTTTGCTTGATGTCGGGTGGGGCCCGATGCCAGATTTCGGTCCGATGCCGGACAGGGCCTAATGAAGCGAGCAAGGCCCATGATATGTTATTTTGTGATTATGTGTATGGTATGTAGTAGTTTGGGAAGACTAACTATGCTTCGTGCTTACAATTTTAAATTTTGGTTTCAGGTACTTCCGGTAGCAAAAGGAAGAGCCCGGGATGACTGCAATGCTCGCACCATGATTTTAGCCTGGGATGTTTTTACTCTAATATGTATGACAGATGTATTTTGGGATGTTTCAATTTTGCTCACATGCTTCGCCCACGACCTGTACAAGATGAATATTGTCTTCTTCTTTTTCGAATCCGATCTTAGTCTCAATACATATGGTTTCTAAAATTTGGTTTGATTTGCTGCTATTAGAGTGTTCCATTGTATAGTCATCTGTTAAATTGGCAGCCAAATTTCTATTGAGGGCCAACGATATGTAACTGTCTTCACTACCAATGCCACAAGTGCCATTATCCATGATGGGTGAGGGACTTTGTCATATCTGAGGAGTAATTTAGGTTGCCAATTAATGCATGGTAAGACGTCTTATTGGGATCTCTGAGTTGCAAGGCATCCTTTTCCGTTATTTAATTTTTCATCCAACACTGTTCGGATTGATCCCTAACTAAGATTCATGAGTTTGGGCCATGTTTTTTTTCACACAAATGAACAATGAGTTGGGGAATGGGCCTAAGAAGTCGAACTGAATCATGTTTTGATGGGGCCAATAAAGGGGGATTCTAATTAGGACCCGAAGTTTCACCTTCCCCATTTGCACCGCCACAATCTCTAAACATTCATGTGGGATCTACGTTTACTGGTGATGCCTCAACATAATTCACATTGAGAATCTCAATCAACTCCAAGTTATTGGGTAACCTCACATCATTATTATAATCCTTAATCTCCAACATCGTATTTATTGTGTTTCCACTTATAATCCTCTGGTGATAATTAATCTCTAGATCGTTTAGATCTTTCACAAGTATATTGATAAAGAACAAACAATTCAATCACAATACAATTAAGAACACAATATGGAATCAATATGAAGCTTATGATTCAAATATAGTCACGCCTCAGCAGAGCTCGATAAAGAACTTGCACTGTAGAGGCGAGTTAGGGTTTACAATATTTTTTTATAAGAAAATTATTAAAGCGTTACTAAAAAAGGATGCATGCATGCACCTTAAATACTAAAACCCTAGAAAATAATGCATGGTTGGACATTCCCAAACTGGCTACAAAACTGGGCTAAGGACCGAGCCCATGACGCAACACTATACTGTTGGATAAGGTGTCTAAGTCCATAACTATTTCTGGTATGTACTTGACCCGACCCGGCATGGTCCATTTGGGTTGCATGGCATCATGCAATTGGATAGACTAAATGAGAGAAATAACACTTGGAGATTATTAATATATTATAAGTTCTAATATATTAATAATATTATTTGATTAGTTTGATCAAGAATTAATTTAGAATTAATTATGTGATCAAAAGATAACTAATTAAATATATGGGTTGATTATGTAAATCATCCATATCTTGTATAGTGGGCTAAAAGGCTCCATGGACTATCAAGTTGGGTTCCACCCATAGGATGCTCCATGGATGCTCCATGGGAGTTACAAACCTATGGGTCATGGAAATGAAGAGTCATGACACATTAGGGTGTAACCCTAGATGTGTCAACACTATATAAGTAACATGTTCTCCACCTAAAATCGGCTACACTAAGAAACAAGAGGGCTTGGCCGATTTTTGAGAAGTGTGTGTTCTCCCATAAGTTCTTCCACGAGCATTTGGTGTTGTGTGAAGCATTTGAGGCATCACACTTGGGGTGCTAGGCTCACAAGGTTTCAAGGAACACAAACAACAACAAGGTAAGTTATTCTATCTATACTTTTAGTTAAAATTGTTCCCCATGTATGCTAGATAGGAATATAACCTTGGAATTCAACTTTGCATGATAATTAGACAAACATAGATCCAAGGTTATTAGGGTTGCATGTACACTTAGGAAGTGTTAGAATGCTCAAAACCCATCAGTGGTATCAGAGCCTAGGCTTGTTTGCTATTATTTGTGCTTAAAAGTTGAAAAAGAATCGGAAATCCTGCTGTCTGCGAATGGACTCGTCGAGTCTATAAGGGGGACTCGTCGAGTTCATGAGTATCTTCAACCAACTCGGCGAGTCAGTTCATGCACTCGGCGAGTAGGGTCGACTGATTGCAGAATTTCGATTTAGTTGCTGGAAATGAATTAGAAACATTACCCTAAACTGTTTTGGTAATTGAAAACTTGTTTTTGGTGGTGTAATGTCTTTGCTGATTCATTTACAACAACTAGTTATCAAAATTACAAAGTTTTAAATGTAATTTTTGATTGTGTTCATATTCATGTTCTTGTTCTTATGATGTTTTAGATGATCATAGGAATTATTTGTAACCTATGTGGTAGATTAATTCTTGATCATAATGTGTTTTAATGGAGTCCATAACTTATCCTTAAGTTATGGAAAACCAAGAGTCACACTTGAATTAAAACCATTAAAACAAACACAAGAGTTAGAAAAATGAAGAGTCTTCATTTTATTACTCTATTAAACTCATAAGTTACAAGAAATGAAAAGTTTTGAAAGTTACAAAACTTGCCCTCAAGTTTTGGAACAAGAAAAGTTAAGTTAAAACTTTAAGTTCCAACCCCTAGAATTTTAAAAGTTAAAATTCAACCCTTATACTTATATTATGATGATTTAATAATTATATATATAAATATATATATATATATATATATATATATATATATATATATATATATATATGTATAAGAATAAAGTCGTCTTACCGCTAGTACGCCTCATTCACGAAGCCGGTCTATAAGGTGGGTATAAGGTTGTTGCCTATAAAATGGTGACTTAATGGGTGTCTACTCTCACCCACCGCTTGCTTGACTGGTGGAGGGTCGTTAGCCGAACGGGTAAGACAAGGACTTATAAATTCTCATTCAAAGTATGATGAATATAATAAAGTAACTAAATGTTTTATTAAATTCCCAATCTTAGTTACTTTAGGAAAATGTGAATAAGGTGCTAATCCATGAAATTACACTTTACACTTTGTCTAAGTCGTTGGTGGAGCGTGTGTGGTTAACCGGCACACTAACTTGGACTTAACAAGGTAGGTAAAGGGTGACTTAAGGTTTATTATAGTATCGGTGGAGCGTGTGTGGTTTACCGGCACATCGATTGAGTGATGAACTTTAAGGGTACCAAGTGATTTGCATGGTTACTTCACACCTCGTTTTGTGATCCTCGGTATCCCAGTCACAAAACTTGGAGGGCACTCTCGAGATTGAAACATGCCTTTGAAAAGTTCATTGAATCTCAAAGAATCTAGGAATTTCTAAAAACCAATAAAACCTAATATCTAATATTTCGGTTTTCATGGTGGAAATTGGTGAATCGTCATTCACCTACCTTTCAAATATGGTATAGCTTAGATTACGGCATACCTCTTCTAAGTTATATTATATTGTGATTGGATCCTAGCCTTAATATTACATTTGGGTGTTTTATTAAGGACTCTCTTAAATCTATACTAAACTTGTTCTTCTCTTTCAGATGTCTTCAAATAATGCTTCTGGTTCGAATCCTAATGGCTCCTTCACTCTTATGAGTTTGTGTGGGAAAGTCACCTTTGATGGATCCAACTTCAATGAATGGATCAGAAACATCAGGATGATTACCCGCTACGAGGACAAAGAATATGTCCTTGACAAGGAGCTTAAGGAAATTGATGAGTCCACTGCAACTCCCCAGGAGATCGCTGACTTTCATACTCATGAAAGAGATGCAACCAAGGTGGCTTGCATCATGTTGGCCACAATGACAGCAGAACTCCAAAAGCCTATGAGGATTTCTACCCTTATGAAATGCACCAAGATTTGATGGAAAGATACCATCAAAGTGCACGACAAGAGAGGTACGAAATCATCTGCTCCATGATAACAACCATGATGAAGGACGGAGATTCCGTCACGAGCCACATGCAGAAAATGCAAAGGTATGTGGATCGTTTGCTGAAGCTTAATGTGAACTTCCCTGAGGAGCTTGCAATAGATATCATTTTGCACTCCTTACCATCGTGCTATGATCAATTCCGCATGACATATCACATGAACAAGGAAGAGGTCACCCTCAACAAACTTTAGGGACTTCTCAAGACCGCAGAAACAGGTCTTAAGGGGAAGTCGGTTGCTATCACTCCTACTCCAAACTCAACTCCGGTTTTGGCAATCGGGCAAAGTCGAGGGAGGAAGAGAAAGAGATCTTCGAAGGGTACCAAGGCTCGGACCCTTGATGGCTCTTCTTCAAGTGGAACCAAGAAAGGTTTCATTACTCCCTCTTCTGACCCAAAAGAGGCTGAATGCTTCTATTGCCATGAAAAAGCTCATTGGAAGCGAAACTGCCCAAAGTACCAGCAGGATGTGAAGGATGGGAAAGTCAAACCCAACCATGCAGGTATTTACACTATCATTTCTAATAACTCACCCCATTCTAAATCTTGGGTCCTTGATACCGGTTGTGGTATTCATATTTGTTGTGACTTGCAGGGACTAAGAAGAAGTGACAATGTGGAGCAAGGAAGAATAAACTTGATCATGGGGAATAGGAAAGCTTCACCTGTCACCAAGATTGGAGTTTATACTTTATCGCTAAGTAGTGGGTTTAGTTTAGATTTGAATAAGTGTTGTTACTCGCCAGGAATGGCAAGAAATATTATTTCCTTTCATGCTTTGTACAAACAAGGGTTTACCTTTTCGTTTAATAATGAAGTTGGTTCGATTAATGCTTTCTTTAATAATGTTCTTTATTTTAAAGCATTACCTTGTGATGGTGTGTATGAAGCTGTATCTGTTGTAGATAACTTAGGAAATAATGTTTTGTGTATTGATTCTACTACTAATAATAACTTGGATAAAGCATCATTATGGCATTGTCGTCTTGGACATATAAGCAAGAAACACATAGGCCAACTCCAAAAGGATGGAGTCTTGGAGTTGTTTGACCTAAAGTCAAATGATAGTTGCGAATCATGTTTACTTGGAAAAATGACAAAGTCGCCCTTCACAGGCTCGTGTGAAAGAGGTGAAGGTTTGTTGGACCTTATACACACGGATGTGTGTGGACCATTCAAACATGCCACAAGGGATGCTAATCGTTATTATTTGACTTTTACTGATGATTACAGTAGATATGGATATGTCTACTTAATCAAGCATAAGTCAGAGACTTTCGAGAAGTTTAAGGAAATTTAAACAGGAAGTCGAGAATCAATTGGGCAGGAACATTAAGATGCTTCGATCCGATCGGGGTGGTGAGTATCTTAGTTCAGAGTTCCTCGACTATCTAAGGGAATGTGGGATTGTCTCACAATTGACACCTCCCAGGACACCGCAGTTGAATGGTGTGGCTGAGAGGCGTAATCGAACCTTGTTGGACATGGTTCGTTCCATGATGAGTCGAGCTTCACTACCAATCTCATTCTGGGGGTATGCCTTAGAGACTGCCGCCCATATCCTTAATCTAGTCCCTACAAAGAAAGTTGCCAAAACTCCTCACGAGATGTGGACTGGTAAAGTACCTAAACTAGACCACATCAAGATTTGGGGTTGCGAGGCTTTCGTGAGACGCGAGACTCATGATAAGCTCAAACCCCGAAGCGAGAGGTGTATTTTCATCGGCTACCCACAACAATCCTTTGGTTACCTCTTCTACAGACCTAGTGACAATGTGGTCTTTGTAGCAAGAAGAGGAGTCTTTCGAGAAAGAGAGTTTATAAGCCAAGGAGACAGTGGGAGGCAAATTGATCTTGAAGAAATTCAAGAGTCAAGTGGTGATGGAACTTCAAAATCTAGCCCTCAACTTGAGGAGGAAACTCCTGTTGAGCCAATTGACGAATCTGTACCTCTGAGGCGTTCCACAAGAGTTAGGAGTGCACCTGAGCATTACTATGGATTCCATATTACTGCAGAAGGTGAGACACTTATTAGTGATGGGACACTAGTAAGTCAAGATGACCCTAACAGCTACGAGGAAGCCATGGCAGGCCCCGAGTCTGCTAAATGGAAAGAGGCTATGGATAGCGAGATACAATCCATGTATGACAATCAAGTTTGGAACTTGGTTGAGAATGTACCAGGTCGAAAGACTGTAGGGTGCAAATGGTTCTTCAAGAAGAAGACCGACATGGATGGTAAAGTACACACTTATAAGGCTAGATTGGTTGCAAAGGGCTTCTCTCAAATTCCAGGAGTGGATTATGATGAGACCTTTTCTCCGGTAGCCAAGATTAAGTCTATTCGGGTTCTGTTAGCCATAGCCGCATTTCATGACTATGAAATTTGGAAAATGGATGTCAAAACCGCTTTCCTTAATGGAAAGTTGGCTGAAGATGTTTACATGAGTCAGCCAGAGGGTTTTGTTAGCAACGAGTACCCTAATAGAGTGTGTAAGCTTGAGAAATCCATTTATGGATTAAAGCAAGCACCTCGCAGATGGAATCTTTGCTTTGATGAAAAGGTCAAGGAATTTGGCTTTTCTAGGAGTGAAGATGAATCTTGTGTGTATGTCAAGGCTAGTGGGAGTATAGTTAGCTTTTTGGTATTGTATGTGGATGACATACTACTCATAGGAAACGACATTCCAACCCTGCAGGAAGTAAAGTCCTGGCTTGGAAAGTGTTTCGCTATGAAGGACCTTGGTGAAGCTGCCTATATTTTAGGGATAAGGATCTTGAGTGATCGGAGTAAAAGACTAATTGGACTTAGTCAAAGTACCTACTTGGATAAGGTGCTGAAGAGATTCAGCATGCAAGACTCCAAGAAAGGAGAGTTGCCCATCCAGAGTAACGCCAAACTGAGTAAGACACAAAGCCCTAGCACTGAGGCTGAGATAGCACAAATGAGTCGAGTACCTTATGCTTCGGCTGTAGGATCGATCATGTATGCTATGACGTGTACTCGACCTGATGTAGCTTTTGCTCTGAGCATGGTTAGCAGGTTTCAGGGGAACCCTGGCAAGGCACACTGGACTGCGGTAAAGAATATTCTCAAGTACCTACGAAGGACTAAGGACTGGGTCCTTACCCTCGGTGGGAGTGATGACTTGAGAGTTGTAGGGTATAGTGATGCTAGCTTCCAGACTGATAGGGATAACTTCCGGTCTCAGTCGGGCTGGGTCTTTACCCTAAATGGAGGAGCAATTTCTTGGAAGAGTTCCAAGCAAGAGACAGTGGCAGATTCTACTTGTGAATCAGAGTATATTGCAGCTAGCGAGGCGGCAAAGGAGGCGTTATGGCTGAGGAACTTCATTGGAGACCTTGGAGTTGTACCAGCTATTAAAGAGCCAATGGAAATTTTCTGTGATAGTGAAAGTGCTATTGCCTTAGCCAAGGAACCACGGGATCACGGGAGATCCAGACACATCGACAGAAAATACCATTTCATCAGACATCGGATCGAAGAAGGACTCCTCGTGGCAAAGAGGGTATCATCAGATGAGAATCCGGCAGATCCCCTCACGAAGGGACTGACTCGGGTTAAGCATCTCCAGCATGCTCGGAGCATAGGGCTGAAGGATGATATTAGATTTAGTAGTTAGATAACCTCGAAATTTGTAAAGTGTAATTGATATCTGATGATGAATAAAAGTGTTTTATTTATGAGTAAAGTGTTGCTATCTCTTGTCGATCGTTTACTATATTTCTTTTGCATGTTTTGACTTCCAGAATAATTTTTGTTTGGTATAACATATTATTCAAACCTCCACAGTCGGTCATATGTCGGAAGTAGATATGAATCAAGACTGTCATGTTTGGTTGTAGAGGTCTTGGACAAGGCTACAACAATCATGAGTGCTCATAAGTTCTGAGCATTGGACTCAACCCACGCTCACTGGAATCACTTCATGGAATTCTATCTCGAGTGATCGTGAGACGGTAATATCATATAAGTCTTTAAACCTAGAGATATGATTTGTTACTTACAAGTTGGTTATGCATTGATTGTACGAAAAATGCATTGGTAACTCGATGTTATAAATCGCGCTCTTGTGTGTAATTCAATGAGTAGTAGAACAAACATATGAGTCGAAGTTTATCTGTTACTTCTTGGATTAGAAGCTGATATCTGGTCCCCTCGATGATTTTGTTTTGACCTATGTACCGGGCCCGGTCAGAACTAAATTGATGTGTTCAATGAAGTTCTTTGTCAAACAAATCGGAAATCGGGAAACAAACTATTGGACAATAAGTAAGACATTGTTCCATGTATTTGTCCGACTGATATCTAGAACAGAGGATTATATGATCACTTATCTTAAATGGCGTACCATCATCTTCTCAGTTTCGAGAAACCTTGTAAAGAGCTACGATTGTCGATCGGTTCCTGAAGTCATACTTGCAGTAATAGTTATTAGACTTATCCAAGTGGGATACTGTTGGATAAGGTGTCTAAGTCCATAACTATTTCTGGTATGTACTTGACCCGACCCGGCATGGTCCATTTGGGTTGCATGGCATCATGCAATTGGATAGACTAAATGAGAGAAATAACACTTGGAGATTATTAATATATTATAAGTTCTAATATATTAATAATATTATTTGATTAGTTTGATCAAGAATTAATTTAGAATTAATTATGTGATCAAAAGATAACTAATTAAATATATGGGTTGATTATGTAAATCATCCATATCTTGTATAGTGGGCTAAAAGGCTCCATGGACTATCAAGTTGGGTTCCACCCATAGGATGCTCCATGGATGCTCCATGGGAGTTACAAACCTATGGGTCATGGAAATGAAGAGTCATGACACATTAGGGTGTAACCCTAGATGTGTCAACACTATATAAGTAACATTTTCTCCACCTAAAATCGGCTACACTAAGAAACAAGAGGGCTTGGCCGATTTTTGAGAAGTGTGTGTTCTCCCATAAGTTCTTCCAAGAGCATTTGGTGTTGTGTGAAGCATTTGAGGCATCACACTTAGGGTGCTAGGCTCACAAGGTTTCAAGGAACACAAACAACAACAAGGTAAGTTATTCTATCTATACTTTTAGTTAAAATTGTTCCCCATGTATGCTAGATAGGAATATAACCTTGGAATTCAACTTTGCATGATAATTAGACAAACATAGATCCAAGGTTATTAGGGTTGCATGTACACTTAGGAAGTGTTAGAATGCTCAAAACCCATCATATACAACCCAACAATCTCCCCCTTTGCGTCAAATGAGGCGAGAGATTATTTATGTTGAGTAGCCTTCATAATCTTCACAACTTTTAATAGCCGAGGAATGATAGCAAGAAGAGTCTATCGAAATTGAATATACCATCGCAGCATGTCAATCAACAACTTCTTGTCAACTGCAGAATTCTGATTACACCTGTGAATGATCTCCAAAATATGCTCCAAGCAAGCAGTTGAGAACATGTGTTTGTCAATAAGAGTGAATAGGCATTTTTGACCTTCGCCCCTAATGAACATCACAGTGTGATATTGTGTGTCAATCTTTCCCTTGATCATTGTGTTTATATCACCAGCTCTTCCCATTGGTTTGATCGTTGATCTCTTGTGAATGGCAGATGCGATTTCTTGATCCATTTTCGCTACTTCATGAATGTAGCAAACAGGCATTCGCTTCATGTGGTCGATAATCGGCTGATAATCTTGTGGATTGCGTAGCAGAATGTTGTTGAGGAGTATCTACTCGTGAGGGTTAAGGTTCGGAAGATCAGCTAGGGAAATGGTATGAACCGAGCTATCTGAGCCTCAAGTTACTTTGAATTTGATGTTGATAAATTTCCCAGATTAATAAGGCTTCAGTACCTTGACAGTAGTAATCTTCTATGAGTTCCAGGTCAAGTACTGTGGTTGAACGAATTCCAGATAAAATTCCAACAGATCCCAATCTACCTTCAGGTCCGGAGTGGGAATGACAGCAGTTGAGTTGAAGCAATGAAATATAAATGTCTTTCGTGTGATTTGCATATCAAATTGAGCATCCTTCGAGTTTTTAAGGCCGAACGACATAAAAGGTTCGAGCCAAAGAGTACTCGGTTCATCTATAGCTTCTTTCTGGAGCGAATCAATGGTCTATTCTGGAAAAATGGACTTCTTTTTATCTAAGAGCTCCTTTTCTTTTAGCTTTTTATCCAACTCAACCGTTTCCTTTGCAATCTTTTTTGCAAGCTCCTTGTCAGAGAGTTTTTTTTTTTCTAAAGAGGCTTAGAGGGATTTTCACCCAAGGTATCTTCAAAATCATCATCATCATCTACATCATCTTCTCCAATTTTCTTCTTCATTTTATCCCTTTTGCTGACCGAAGCTTCATTAACCTTCGATGTAGCTGTTGATGTGGGTTCAGGAGGAGGTTGAGTATTAACCTTTACTTTTTCCTTTTCTTCCCCTTGTTTCGGTTGGACAGAAGTCACCGAAACACCCTCTATCCGACTAAGGATAGACAACGCAGGTCTGAGTTTTTCAGCTAAATGGCATCTGATGGATATAGTCAAAATGGAGTCATGGGCGTCAAGATGTAACAGAATGGAATGAACGTCACCCACAGAGCTTCTAATTACTTCTCTTTAAGACTTTAAATCATTAAGCTCAGTTGTGGCAGAATGAAGCTTAAGGTTTTGAATTTTGAGCTGAGAAGTACATCGGTCAAGCTCATCCATAATTCGATTTTCAACGGCTTGTTCGGCTTCCAGCTGAGTCAGACGGTCATTGACTTTAGCATAAAGATTTGCATTTGCAGCTTCAATGGCCTTTCGAGCAACTTCAGTATTAGTCCTTTTGGTTGCAAGAGAATGATGGAGATTATCAACCGAAGCATTCAATGTTTGAGAGTTCTTTTGAGCAACATCTTGCAATGAATCGAGAAACAACTAAGCCTCAGAAATTAGTTTTCGACTTTTGCGGTCGCCATTGCACATTCTTTCGTTGAGACCTCAACAGCAAGCGAGGTCTTCTGACATTGGGATGTGGAGGCATCAATAGCCTTTTTTGTAGTGGAGAGAGAGGCATCATGCTCTTTGACAACAGAAGAAAATAATGCCTTTAGAGCAGTTTCAGAGTAAGCACCAGTTGATGTGGAGGAAAGTAGTTGATTGAGTTTTTCAGTAACCGTCTTTAGATGGCGCTTCGTAACAGGAGCATCATCATCATCATCAGTTTAAGCACGGTAGGGACTGAAGTAAGTGGAATCAAACTCTGAGTCCTCACCTCCAAGAATGGTGTTGGTTTCTGTTGAACGGGTAACTGATGGTGGTTCGGTAGTTACAGGGGTTCGGGTGCTGAAGAAGGGGCCCCCGTATCAGATACGTTGGTTCGAACTTCGGTAGTGGTGGTAGTAGTAGCCTCAGTGAAGATGGGTGCAGAAATAGGAATGGTAGAGGATGGTTGAGATGAAATGACAGGAAAAATAGAAAGGATGGAGACAGGTATAGAAAAAGGTGGAGGAGAAGGTGCTTTAGAGCGAACAGGTACCTCTGGTGTAGGTGAGCGAGGCGGTGTATCACAACGCACCGAACCCTCATCATCTGAGCTTTCACTGTCAGATCCACTGGGAAGAATTGTGGGTTGATTAGGCGGCACCTATTCTGAGTCAGAATCACTTGAGGATTGAAGAATTAGTCGGCGAGCGGGTTTCTTGACTTTCTTCGACTTAGGTTAAGCTGGGCTGCCTTCTCAGACATTCTTCGGCTTAGTCAGTGAGCGGGTTTCTTGAACTTTTGAGACTTGACCCCCCTTATCTCCCTTTTTCACTTCTGGCTTTTTGCCTCTTTTGGCAGGTTTGTCTACGTCTTCAATTTATTTCACCATGTCGGCAGAGAGTTCCCTTGGACCAGAGGAGGGAAGCTTCTTGTATTCTTGAATGATGTTACTTGCCGCAGACACACAGGCATACATGGCTTCTGGAATTGATCCAATGAAGTGAAACTTGGACGGATCAGTAATGATAATCTTCGTTGTATGAAATGTTGCAATGGATGATTGAAGAGAGTCCGCCATGATTGGAACGTGAAAACGATCCATTGCCCACCTTGTGATAATAGACCAGTACCTGCCACAGGAAACCTCAGAATGGCGAGAAGAAGAAGATAAACTCTGAACAAATTGTTGCCAGATGACCGCTCCAAAATCCAGATTTACACCACGGTACAACCCATAAAGCATAGTCATAAAAGACTTGCTTGCACCGTCAGATCCAGCGCTTCGCTCAGAAAGACCTTTGAACAAGAGAGTAAAGAGGTCGTTCCATTGTGGGGGGAAGGCATGACTTCTTAAACTTCGTAACATTGGTTAGGGTTTCAATGTACCCCATTTGGTAGAACATTGAGAATAGCTGACCGGTAGTGATGGAGTCAGGGTTTACCAGGGTTGGTTCGGAAGCAAGAACAAGTATGGCACAAAAACAATTCTTAGAAATCGAGGTCTTGTTGTTGTGAATGTCAAAGTGAATCCTCTCAGCAACCTTATCCTAGTAAGCGGTTGAGTAGATGACAGAGAGGTAAGACATAGGAACCATTTCCACCTTTGTAAGAGCAGCGACAAGTGGAGAATATTTGAGGCATTCGACTACGTACAGCATATAGGGTTCATAAACAAACGGTGTAAGGTCAATGATGAGTTTTTTTTGGGGCTTAACGGTCAGAAGGTTTGAGTGAACAAAGGTATCCTGAATAGAGGATGATTCTGCCATTGATGGAGCTTGAGACGAAGATGATGAACAGTTAGAGAGATCGCCTTTTTCTTTTAGAAGAGTTGTATGTGGTAAAAGAGTAAAGTTGATCATGAGAACCCCTTTTATGCGTGATAGTAGGAGAGAGAAAGATCCGCCGGAAATCTCGTCCTTTTGTGAAACGGCTCCTGATGCGATGGGGAGTAGATAGTTGCAAACCCCGAAGATGACGTAGGAGAGAGAAAAAACGTTTCACTTTTTACGTGCCTTTCCATAAAAAGTACCTTTTTCAAATCGGTGCAACGATGGGATAATTGCTGACTCATCCAAGTGCTTTATCCGAAAAGTCACCCACTCAATCTACATGAACCGCCGTCACCTTTATCTTATCGATCACGATAATACTTTTCGAACCCAAGCTGTAAAAATTAGCTTATTTTAAATAGAGCCAGACTTTTGGAAAATCAAAGATTTTCATGCATAGAGTGTGAATGATAAAGAAATAAATCAAAGGTTGTGGGATATTGTGATGTCGAATAAGACATGAAACAGTAGATCCTAGGCACGAATCTCTTCCCTTCAAGTCAAGAGAGACTTCAAAGTGTTTGGGTGGTTTCCCATTAGAATACAATCAAGCGCCTGTTAAGAGGCAATGAAGGGCATCTTTTAGATATAAGGCTTGTAAGGGAGTCTTTCGCTTTAGTTCAAGTTTTGGTACTTAATGTAAGACCAAAAGAGAATGAAGTACTTGTGAAACCAATGTGGTTTGTTGAACAAGTAGGTTTGATAGTGTGGAAGTAACAGAATGCTGAATAGAAATCTCAAAAACAAAAACTAAACTGGATCTTTTGGGAAGAAATGTCTTGGTGTTAGACAATTTCATAAAGATCGTGCAAGAAAAAAAACTTCTGCAGGTAACAAATTAAAGCTTAAATAGTAAAATTCGCTGTCAATTCAGTATTGGTGTTGGATGTAGGGTCTCACATAGCACGTGGTGCATGTATCTAAGATCATAAACATAGATTTTGTGTAACCATAAACCTCAGTGGTAAGTGCTAAGAGTCTCAAGGATTACATTAGTGAGATGAAGTGTAATGGAGAAATATGATGGAGGTGGTTGAAGAAGCGAATGTACCTCTGCTATAAAAGAAGGACCAAGCAGAAAACTCTAAACTCAATATGAGAAGAGTAAGGTAGCTCATGATTAGAGTTAATGTAACAGCCTAGTTTGGGAAAACATGATTTGTATATATCACATTATTAAGGCTTCACTCAAAATCTATAGAGGCTTTGGTCAACATGCAGCAGCATGCATCTAGGGACATTTAACTAATTCATAGAAAAGAATTTATACCTGCTTGAGCTTCACAATCGAGAGTAGCATCTAGACAAAAAAAAATAAGCATGAGAAAAACGAAGTAAAAGGAAAAATATTTTTGTATTTTGTGGAAAATTTGTAATGAAACAAAAGAAAATGTTTTTGGATTTTATGAAAAGAAAAAAAGAAAAAGAAAAATGAAAATGAATAGTATACAAATGAATATAACCAAAATCCCTTTTAATAAAAAGAAGTGAACGAGTTTAGAAGGACCGAACCCGAAATAGACCGAACATTCGGTTCATTTCGGTTCCCGAGGGAACCGAACCTGAAATAGACCAAGCGTTCGCTTTATTTCGCTTCTTACCTTTAGTGAAGCGAAGCCGATTTTGGTATTGATTCTGCTTCCATCATTCCTAGTCCTTGTAAGATCTTGTTGAAACTTGCTTCATGTAAAGCCTTAGTGAATATATCTGCTAATTGATCAGTGGTTCTAATGAAGTGAATTTCTACGTTACCATCTTCCACATGATCTTTGATGAAGTGATACCGCAATGCTATGTGCTTTGTCTTCGAGTGTTGCACTGGGTTATAACAAATCCTAATTGCACTTTCAGAGTCGTAATATAGTGGGATTTTCTTCATGTTCAGCCCATAGTCCCTAAGATGACTTTGTTTCCAAACAACCTGAGATGTGCATGAGGCAGCAACTATGTATTCAGCTTCAGCCGTGGAGAGAAAAACATAGGTTTGTTTCTTTGATTTCTAGCTCACTAATTTACCATTAAGAAATTGGCATCCTCCAGTAGTGATTTTATGATCCAATCCACAACCACCTAAGTCAGCATCTGAGAATGCTTGGATAAAGAAATCTGAGTTGGCTGGATACCATAGACCGAGAGAGGAAGTTCGCTTCACATAGAGAAAAGTGTTTTTCATGCATAGCATGTGAGGTTCGCGCGGGTTAGCTTGGAATCGAGCACAATAGCAAACTGAGAACATGATGTCAGGCCTGCTGGCTGTGAGATACATCAGTGACCCGATCATATGACGATAAAGTGTCATGTCATCAGTTGACTTCTCTAATGATGGGGTAAGCTAAGTTCCAAAATCCATTGGGACTTTCACTATGGAGTCACCTATCATCCCAAACTTGGAAAGTAACATCTTTGTATACGCCTCCTGATTGATAAAAATGCCTTCGGTTCCCTATCTAATATTTAAGCCAAGGAAAAAGTTAATTGGACCCACTGAGCTCATCTCAAATTTAGTTTCCATCAACTTCCTGAATTAAGCTGTTAAGCTAAGATTCGTGGAGCCGAAGATGATGTCATTAACATAAATTTGGACTATCATAAGGTGGTTACCCTCTCTCTTACGAAAGAAGGTTGGGTCAACCGAACCTTGTTTAAATTCGGACATTTTTAAGAACCGAGTGAGAGTTTGATACCATGCTCTAGGAGCCTGCTTCAGGCCATATACTGCTTTATCTAGAATGTAGCAGTGATCTGGATACTTCTCGTTCACGAAACCTGGCGGTTGCTCAACGTACACAGTTTCTTCAAGTTCTCCGCTGACAAAGGCCCGCTTTACGTCCATTTGATAGACTTCAAAGTTTTTGTGTGCAGCATAAGCAAGAAAGATTCGAACCGACTCTAATCTTGCAACTGGAGCGAAGGTCTCTTCATAATCTATACCTTCCTCTTGACAATATCCTTTCACCACCAACCGGGCCTTGTTGCGAATCACATTCCCTTCCTTATCCATCTTATTTCGGAATACCCATTTGAGACCGACAACCGAAGCATCCTTTGGAGTTGGAATTAGATGCCATACTTTGTTTCTTTCAAACTCGTTCAGCTCGTCTTGCATTGGCTTGAACCCAATAATGCAGCTTGTTTCGCTTTGATCTGTGATCGAGTTAATACCTGAAGAATCCCCAATGATTTGACTTTGAGGATGATCTTTGGTCCATTTAATGAGAGGAGGGTAATTTGGATCATAAGAGGGATCCAGTTTTGCATTGACTTCTTCTTCTAGTTCTAATTGTGTATCATCATCATTGACATTCGTATTCTCCCCCTCGAATGATGACACGAGTTCAATTTCTGGATCATAACGCTCCCCTTCGTTTCGACTTTTAGTTGAGCTAGATGATTGTGATGATGAATTCTCCCGTTGAATTGATGAATCCTGATCATTTGGTAGAGACGAACCCTCCCCTGGATAGAAGAACAGTCACCATAAGGTTCGCGTGAGTCAGTCCATTTGCTTGCCTTTTGTTGTTCATCTGCCATCTTGTGTGCAACATCATCAATAATTTGCGTCAAACTATTGACTTTGTTATCTTCAGCCTTGGATTCAGAATCAATAGCTTTTTCAGGTTCATCAAAGAGAAGCATATATTTCTCAAAAAGATTTGAGATAGGCACAATGACTTGACTAGACTTTGGAAAGATTTCCTGCATCGCACCTTCAGGTGTCCTCAACTTCTTGATATAATTTTCATCAAAAGTGACGTAGTATGTCTCTTCAATCTTCTTTTAGCGTTTATTCAGAACTCTATACGCCTTAGAGTGCAAGGAGTAGCCCAAAAATATCCATTCATCGGCCTTAGCATCAAACTTGTTTCGATTCTCCTGTGAGTTGAAGACAAAGCATCTTGAACCGAACACATGAAAGAACTTCACATTAGGCTTGGGGTTGTTCAAGATCTCGTAAGGAATGATTGAGAATCGCTTGTTTAGATATGATCTGTTCTGAGTGTAACAAGCAGAAGCAATAGCATCAGCCCATAAATACAAAGGCAAGGAAGCAAAGCTCAGCATAGTTCGAGCTGCTTCGCACAGAGATCGGTTTCGCCTTTCGACTATTCCATTCTGCTGTGGAGTATATGGAGCAGAGAAATTGTGAGTCGTTCCCTTCTCAGCCAGAAAATCTTCGAAATCCTTGTTCTTGAATTCCAAGCCATTGTCGCTTCTTACGTTACGAACCACTTTTCGCAGTTGAACCTCTACTTGCTTTATGAAGAGCTTGAGTTTAGGAGTTGCATCTAATTTTTGCTTCAAGAAAAATACCCATGTGAAGCGTAAGAAGTCGTCAACTATGACAAGAATGTATTTGTTCCCACCAATGCATTAAATAGAGGAGGGACCACATAGATTGATATGTAACAGCTCCAATGGTTCTATCACCTTTGTGTTGATAATAGAAGGATGACTTTGTCGGCTTTGCTTTCCCATTTCACAAGTTGCACATAGATGTTCTTTTTCGAATTTGAGAACCGGAAGACCTCTAACATGATCTCCCAATACCAGCTTGTTGATATCTTTGAAATTGAGATGAGACAGCCTTCGATGCCATAACCAGATTTCGTCTGAGTGTGCCTTCGTTAGCAAGCAAATTGCCGCTTTCCCTCAAATTGGATTGAGATTTAAAGGGTACATTTCCCCCTTTCGCTTCGACTTCAGCAGTATGTTATTTGACTTCTTTTCGACAATCTTTGAGCCTTCATCATCAAAGGGGACCTTCAATCCGGTCCCAACTACTAGCGATGATACACTGATGAGATTGTGCTGCAATCCTTCGACGTATGCGACCTTTCTGATTGAGAAATCATCATTCGTAATCATTCCATAGCCTTTGATAGTACCAAACGAATTGTTGCCGTACTTCACTCTTCCACCATCCTTGAGAGACTGAAACTCCCTCAGTTCTTCCCTTCATCCTGTCATGTGATGTGAGCAGCCACTATCAATGTACCATTCTTCATCAAAATGCTTGTCACGTATAACCTGCAAAATATCAAGCATATTTAGGAACCCAAAGTTTCTTGGGTCCTTTGGAGCCTTTTACAGGATAGGGAATAGTAAGAGAAACATCAACCATATAATTTATTTTTATTAGATTTGTTTCATCTTTTATTTTTATTGTAAAAACTTTGATTTTGTTTGACTTAGATTCACTTGATTTCGACGTAGGATTTGAAATTTTGACGTTTGCATGCTTTTGGATCTCTTTCGAGCATCTGTTGTCTTCTGGAAAGAGCTTTCCTTTCCCCTTTGAATCTTTTGAAGAATAAGAATTAGAATGAAAATGAGAAGAATAAGGTTTAAAAGCAATATTAGATCGTCGGTTATTGCTCTTCCTTGGTTGAGAATAGGAACATTCTTCCCTTCGGTTCTTCTGATTGAAGCTGGTACTGACCCCATCCTTTCGGCTGCTATTATGTTGAGGACCGAAACCTTTCTTTTGGTTGCTTACATGTTGAGGACCGAAAACCTCTTTTCGGTTGCTTTCATACCAAGGACCGAAACCTTCCTTTCGGTTGCTTTCATGCCGAGGACCGAAACCTTCCTTTCGGTTGCTTTCATGTCGAGCACTGAAACCTTCCTTTCGGTTTCTTCTTGGTTCTCCTCGTGACTTACGTGTCTTTTCATACCTTACGTAATGAGGATTCTGAGATCACCAAAACTGTTTTCTTTCTGAGAGATTCTTCTTGTATCTCAGATTACGTTGGTGTTTAAGTTCTGCCACCTGTTTTGGATTTTTATGAATATTGGCATTTTTCTTTGGTACTTGAGCATGGCTTTTGCTCTTTGATGAACATGTCTCACTGGACGTTATCACTGGTTCGCCCGAAGATGTTTTGGTACCACTTGTGCTTAGTACATCATATCTTGTAGCTTCATTAAGTGGTTCCGGCACATATCTACCCTTCACTCTCCATGAGGTTTTCTGAGATAAACCTTTTGTTTCATCAACGTTATCTATAGGTGCTGACCAGAAAAATTCATCACAACCATTAGCATTATCTTCTTCCACCAATGCTGTCAGTTCAGCTGTTTGTTGTGGTGTGACTCCTTAAACTGTGTACACTTGATTTGGAGTGATTTGAAGCTTTTGATATACAAAAGCTTTTGCCTTGAGAACTTTGGTCTTGTTTGTCGATGAGCGAGCAAACTCAACAGACTTTTCAGAAATCAGATTTTTACTAGGTTCGGGTTCGCTTTTGACAAATTCAGAACAATCCACCACGTCCTCTACAGAGATTTCACTCATGTCATCATCCTCATTAAGTTCAGATGCATTTTCAACATCAATTTTATTTTCTGAACTTAATTTGGCATTCAACAAATCAAATTTCTATACAGTTTCGGTTCTTAGTTTCAATTTATCATTTTCATCTAACAGATTTTTAAGCATGTCCTTATGGTCTTTTGACTTTATGTAGGACTCTATTTTGTCAAGACCAGATTTGTAAGCAGGAGAGATTTCATCAGAAGATACAACATTTTCACAGTTGTAAGCTTCGGTATCGACTTCATCCTCCTTTAACTCAAGGAAGGGTAAAATCATGCGATGTATCTTCTTTACTATTTCACAATCGAGATGTAACTGAGTGATATTAAAATATAATCTTTTCGCAATCAAACAAAAAATGTTTCGTTGTTTTAAAAACTTAAGATTGTCTCGTTGTAAATAGATTGACTCATCCCTAGACCTAATTAATTCTTTCTCCTTCTGCTCAACCCAGATCCTCCTCTCCAACTCTTCAACGATATCCTGCTAATTTGATCCTTCAGGTTAGAGTTTGTGATACGAGTTTGGGAAAGGCTACTACTTAAACTAGAAAATTTAGATTTTAAGCTATTCAGTTCCTTTTCATAGTTAGTAATAGAAATTTTCAGAGAAGTAAGAATATTTTGTACCTTCTTGATCAACTCATCACATTCGTTGATCTGTGCACTGATAGGTTTCGCAGCGAAACACCTGTCCTCTCTCTCCTTCTCATCTTCTAGCCCACCATCCGTTGTGTATCCTCGCATCTGTGATACACCTTCTATCACCATCAAACATCTTCCCGTATTATTTTCTTCTTTCACCAGCATAGCCATGCCATGATTTGGCTTTCTCACTTCTTCTTCCTCTGAATCTGTGGACCACACCTGCACTCCACCAAATTCATCATTGTCACTTGTATCCTGTAAAATCAAAGCAT
Source organism: Lactuca saligna (assembly GCF_052625555.1). Classification (NCBI taxonomy): domain Eukaryota; kingdom Viridiplantae; phylum Streptophyta; class Magnoliopsida; order Asterales; family Asteraceae; genus Lactuca; species Lactuca saligna. Next base: position 54,474,436 of record NC_136424.1, read on the forward strand.
TCATGGTGTTATTGTTAGCTGTTGATTTCCTTTTCTTGATCTCCTCGAATCGTCTCAGGTAATTCGCTTCCTCATCATCTTCATCAACCTTTTCAGACTTTTTCTTCAACATGCAGTCTTTGGCAAAGTGATTCTTGCCTCCACAATAATGGCAATCAAAACCTGAGTCACCACCAATCTTCGTCTCCTTCTTGGATTCTTCTGACTTTGAACCCAACTTCGGTTCCTCCTTCACCTTTTCGGAACTATAACTTCCCTGTCAGTTTCGGTTCTTGTTGGCTGGGAACTTTCGTTTGATAAACTTTCTTGGATTGGAAACCATCATGTCATACTCTTCACCAGTCAGATCATAGTCTGCAAGATCCAATTCTTCTTCTTCTTCTTCAACAGAACCTTTACCTTTTGAAATAAGAGCTAATGACCCCAAACTAGAAACCACGTCCGTTTCCTTTGACACCACACTTTCATGGGACTTTAGAATTCCCACCAGTTTCGCCAGAGAGTATGATTTGAACTATTTGTGTGCCTTCACTGTGGACACAACTGCCATCCATTAGGGTCTAAGACCATTCATGAAGGTAACCTTCTACTCAATAACCTTCCTTTCGATCCCGTGCTTTATCATTTTACTGAGAAGATGATTAAACCGATTAAAGGCCTGAATGAGTTTCTCTTCGGGCTTCTATTTGAAATCACCAAATTCAGAAAGCAACAAGGTTTGAATCGAATGTTCCAGATCTTAATCAGTAGAGTACAATTCTTTTAACCTATCCCATATCTCTTTTGTTGTAGCACATGAACTCACCAATTGAAACGTGTCTAATTGTAAAGCAAACCTAATCATTCTTAAGGCTTTGATGTTGCATTGAAACTTCTCTTTCTCGTCTTGAGGAATGTCTTTCACATCATTCACGAGCTGATTGTACTCTTTTTGAGTTTTGACAATCTTTGAAGTGCTTGAATGAGCAAACAGACCAACCGTGATTACTTCCCAGATCAAGTACCCATTATCCTCTGAGCCGATTACATAATCTTCGAAGTGGTGCGTCCATACTTCATAGTCCTGAGTGTATAAGATTGGAATTCTTGTTGTTGATCCAATACTATTGGAGATATTGATTGGATTGGATTGAGAATCGTCCATAGACATTGTGACGTTTGATCGATAACCTGTTTAAGATCAGACTTGTAGTTTATCGTTAGGGTAAGATCGACAATTAATGAGATACGCCAATTCGGAATGATGGCTCAATTAATATCAATCAATGCGGAAAAACCCGAATAATTTCTTCAACAGAAGAGAAGTGTATGAATTACACAGCCTCTTGCTCTGATACCAATTGATGAGAATTAATCTCTATATCGTTTAGATCTTTCAGAGGTGTATTGATAAAGAACAAACAATTCAATCACAATACAATTAAGAACACAATATGGAATCAATATGAAGCTTATGATTCAAATATAGTCACGCCTCAGCAGAGCTCGATAAAGAACTTCCACTGTAGAGGCGAGCTAGGGTTTACAATATTTTGATAAGAAAATCATTAAAGCGTTACTAACAAAGGATGCATGCATGCACCTTAAATACTAAAACCCTAGAAAATAATGCATGGTTGGACACGCCCAAACCGGCTACAAAACTGGGCTAAGGACCGAGCCCATGACGCAACACTATACAACCCAACATCCTCATTGGCATCGTAATCACCGAAACCCTATTACATTGATCGTTGCTAATCTCATCATCAGCGGCCACCGTCTCCGGTAATAGTTGTGTTTGCTCCAAGTTTTCTACTGGCTCATCAGTATCGTCATGAAATGCTCAATCTATACCATTCTTTAGAATTTCACCTTTATCTAATTCCTCCACCTTGTCCTCCATCCAGGTCTCAAAAATAACTTCATCTTCATCTTCCTCCGTGGATACGTTTCCTTCCTTGTCACTCTCTTCCTCAACTTTTTCGAAGGGGGCAAGATGAAATGGTGAACAATCATCAGTGTACTCCACTACCCCAGTTGATAAGTTCTTTCATCTACCACAATGGTAACTTCTTCATTGATCCATTTCTGTTTCGAAGTTAGCACCCCCACTTTTCCTATAAAATAATCCCTTCTAGTGATAAGATTGTTGATGGATCTATTACATTACCAAATCTCCCCACAATCTTCGATAAATTTTCCTCATCAAATAGTCTGATCGGTAGTCCAAGAATCTTTAACTACGTCGTTCGTTCATAGGGTAGCTCATTTTGGTCATCCCGCGTGAGACACTTGAACCAAACCCTCTATCTATTCTTGTCTTCAAGGATTTCAAACACCTCCCTAGATCTCTTTAACCTCAACATGACGTTTAAGCCGCCCAGGTATTTGGTGTCTTCATTCATAATCAATGGATGTTGGGAGGCTGCCAATATGGTCAAAACTATGAGCTTCACCGATCAATCTCTTTCATCCATTCCTTCATCTTAATATTTGATTTCAGATTGATCGGAGGTAGGAGCAGAGTTATAGACGAATCAGTAATCGATTACCTGAGTGAAAGAGCGTTGGTCTCTCGATCCTCAGTTGTTGGGTGGGGGAGGCATTGGAATCATAATGGGTCTATTTGTGTTATAACGAGGGATGTGGGATGATCTTTTTTGCCGTGTATAGAGAGATTAATTGCATTTTATTCCTTGCAACTTATCTTCTAGAGCTTTCTCGACCTCTACATCTTTGAATCGTATGAAGGCAGAGTTCATTTGCTTATTATCTTTCTTAACCCCACAGTAAACATCAACCACCTTGACAAACTTTCCGAAAGGCTTCCACAGTTCCGATTTCCTCCTCCCACTTAGGGGGTGTTTGGCTTAGCTTTTCAAACCCCAAAAGTCCTTTTTGGAAAAGTTACAAAAAGTCAGGATTTCCTGACTTTTCCAAAAAGTTGTTTTTCCTTATGTAAAAACTTCAAAAGTTACTTTTAAAACCAGTTTGCCAAACATCTTTTGCTTTTTTTTCTTTTCCAAAAAGGACTTTTGGCTTTGAAAAGCTAAGCCAAACACCCCCTTAATCCTGCAACTTATATGTTTGTTAATTGATTGCTATTCCATGCCTTATTCGCTGTTTTTTCTTTCGGCCGAACCTCCACCCAGTCGTCATTTAGACAGTGACCTCTCATATTCTAGACTCAAAATGAGAGTTGATATGATATAAACACACAAGGGTTAAAGGCTAATGGATCTAGTTAGAAAGCCAACAATCATTTAACTATAGTGTTTTAGAATACTATATCAATAAGAATGACAAATTATCAAATCAGATAATCTTAATGGTTGATCCATACATGGTAGGAAACACACACTTCTAGACTTCCTAACTAGGGATGTCAACGGGGGCAAACGGGGCGGGGCCCCCACGGGAACGGGGTCCCACGGAACTTTTTGACATCCCTATTCCTAACTTGATCAAACACTTCTCTTTTTCCTCTTTGCTGAATTTGACGCAAAGAGAGTCCGTGGGGAGAATACAATGACTAGAGACTATAGCTGCTTTAGACAGAGTAGTTAAGGTCTTGAAATTTTATTATCTGTTGTGTAAATGGCCTAACAATACATCCTTATTTATGACAATAGTGAGCTTTTTATAAACGTTATTCATCTCAATAAGTAAAACCCAGAACTCTCTTTACTATTAACTCTTAATAATAAACATTTTAGTTAATAAAACCTTTTAGTTAATTAACTACGTATTTGTTTCATTAAACGTAATAAATAGCAAACTAAATTTTTTTTTAGAACGGCAAACTAACTTTTAATTCTTGTTTATTACTAATTGATAAATTATAACATTCATACACTATAAATATTATATTTATTTCTTCATTTTGCTGTTAAGCGTGTGACCCTAATAATTCACATATGAATAATATATTTTTTTTGCTCGTGATATAGTATGTAACTGAGATTTTTGTTATCTAGTGATTGTATATTAGAGTTTTTTGTTTTTCATCCGGTCTAGACCCTTCGCCATCGACTTTGATACCATATGTAAACGACTTCTTCCTTTTGTTTATTCCCCATTTCCATTCAGGAGGTTGGTGATTAATAGTAGACCATGCAACCATTAACATTGTTGGCACCATAACGCAATAAAGACAACAAGAAAGTAACCCTAAAACAACATTTTCCTTCAATACTCCTATTTTTCGGAATCTTGAAATGATCGGTGCCCTCCTATAACGAAACAACATCGAAAAAACAACATAAAGATAAGTTGAAAAACAAAGTCAACAATTACGGTAGATAGTCAACGTCTCAATGATCGTCTCTTGGGAGCTTTTTTGGAAAGAAAAACAAATAAATTGAAGTAACAAATTGCATTTCCGTTGGGTCTAACATAAATATGATAAAATCTTGGAATTCGTTACTTAAAATAAATAAATAAATAAATTCAATGCTTGAAAGGTTAGAAATCTCTCGTTTGGTGGGAGGCTCACTTTGCTAAATACCATCGTCGTAAGTAGCCTACGGCCTATCACTTTATTATTTTTCCCGATATAAAACCTCTTTGACAGTCATTGAAAATCTTGAAAAAAATGAAAAGATAATTTCTTTGGAGCAGAAAATGAAATTGTAAGAAAATATGTTGGGTCATGGAATAAAATTTTAGCTCCAAAAAGTAGATGTCGACTTGGTGTATCTTGCCTAAAAATTATGAATCTATCGTTACTTATCAAATGGTGGCAGTGTCTAAAATTGGATACGGATGCCTTATGGTGCAATGTTGTTAGCTCGACTCATAAATAGGAGAGACATAACTCTTCAAAAATGACAAGATCAAGCTACTCTGAAAATTGGAAAGAAATTACAAAAATTAAGTTCATTTTTAAATCATCTAATACCGACTTACATGTTTTATTCACTAGAAGAAACAGGAATAAAAACAAGCATCATTTTGGCTTGATAAGTAGAGATGCAACCAACCATTCATGAAGTTATTTCCCAACCTTTTTGCACTTGAATATGCAAAATTTTGTGTTGTTAGTGACAAATACTCATTGGTGGACAATGAGGAGTGACTTGGCGATGGGATTTGATCCGAAAACAAAGGACGTCACTCGAAATCCAACAATTTTCTACGATGCTCTGCTTGTTGTTGAACATTATTTTAAGTGATGCCGCTAACTCGTGGGAGTGGAAAGGTGAAAAATCGAATAAGTTCAGAGTGGAGTCCCTATGCTACTTAACATCTAACATGTTCTTAAATCTATAAGCGATACATTTTTCTTGGTTGAAATTGGTTCCAACACCTTTTGTTTTGTTGAAAGCTTTGACAAGATAAATTACCCACAACACTAAATTTTATCAAAAGGGGTATGACATCCATACAAGCCATATATACTTTTTTTCATACAGGAAAATATTCTAGTTTGCATTTATTCTTGGAATGTAATTTTACAACTTAGGTTTGGAATAGAATTCACATATGGTGCGGGTTCACTTGTATAAACCCAATGGACATTAGATCTTCATTAAGTGGAAACAAGTTTATTGGCAAAACCAAAAAGGCAACAAAACTCATTCATACGATTGTAGCGATGACTTTTTGGAATCTTCGTAGATTAAGGAACGAAGTGATTTTCAAGAAGGCGAAACCTTGTTCTATGAAAGTAGATCAAACTACGATGATAGTTTTTACGTGGATAAAAACATAAAGGAAAGAAAAACTCTATTGTGCATCAAGCCGTTTGGTTGCTTATGATGTTCTCTTTGTTTTCTTGTTCTCTTTGTTTTCTTGTTTATCTACTTGCTCTTATTTATTTTGTACTATTTTGTTTTGGCTAGCTCATTGTTAGTTTTGTTTTTTATATATATGTCGTTTTTTTTGTCGTTAATTTTTTTTTTCTTTAGTTTGTTGTATTATTTCTAGTTCTGTTTGGCATGTCCTAATAGTCATAAAAGGCCCATATTAAAATTAAAATCGTGTTCTTGAAGTTAATAAATAACAAAACAATTCATATTTTTTTTCTTTAAAATTTAAAAAATATGAAAAGGGTATAAACATAATTTTACAATGAAAAATGAAAGAAAAGGTATGCACACACCATGGTGATTATTGACCAAAAATAAGAAAAGAAAAAGATGGAGAAGCATGATTAGGTCCAACATATGCCATCCATGGTGGAACCCATACCTTACTTTGTATGTGGTCCACCTACTTATATTGTGTTGTTTCTTGGACCCTCCATTTGATACCCATCGACGAAAAATAAAACAACCAAACAATATAAAATCATAAGGCTTAGTTGGGGTTTAACCACATCCTTCTCTTTCAAAAAAAATTATTTGGATTGAGTAAATCTTAGTGTTTATTTATGTTATATTTCTATTCATCTATGATAGAAAAAGAGAATCAATAAGTGCAAAATATAAGAATAAATAGTATGGTTGAGGGAACTAGTTGGTACCTAAATATTATAAATTGTAAGGTGAAAGTTGTGAGTTTTATTTTTATAAAATATTCGATAAAAATAACTATAAATTTTTAAGATATCATTAAAATATATTAGATGATGTAATACATAAAAACAAAAGATTAAAAGCTTGTAAAAACTCATAGTTTTGGATTATGAAGGGTTTTTTAAATAAAAACTTTTAAGTTTTAAGTTACATACTTCTAAAGAAAAAGAAAGTTTTTTTCTTAAAACTTCAATGCTTTCTTGAAATATAAAAAAACCGTTGTAAAAACATATCTTTAATACTATTACTTACTAATACAGTAAAATATATATTGTTAACGATGTTTAACTTACTTAGTAAGAGAGCCAATTTGTGTTAAGTATTGACAACATAATATCTATTAAAAACAGTGTAATGATAAACTTTTTGTCAAAAAATAACGAAAAGAAGTTTATAAAAATGGTTGAATTTTTGTTTATTCTATAATGTTTTTACTCTTTTATTTTATGTGATACAATGGTTTTGGACAAAATATGTGATCACTTTTCGATCCCATAAAGAATTGCATAATTTGTGTCAATTATATGAATTAATAAAAAAACAAAATAATAGTATTTATCAAATGGATAATAATTTAATACTTGAAATACGATTGAATAATTTATGCTAATATATAAATTAATAAAAAATCAAAATATTATTTATTACATTGATAATAAAATAAAACACAAGAATTTATCTAAGTGTATGTTATAAGGTAATTAAGTATTAATTACAAAGTTAGGTATAATGATACTTACATATAATTTTGGTTTAAAAAGTTAAAATGTATAATCATTCAACCTCATATTAAATAACATACAGCATGGTATTGAAAATTAGATATATTTTTCTTTAATAATTTTTGTTGATTAAATATAAACCTTCTTCGAATAAAAAAACAATAATCAACTTGAAGAAGAAAATAAATAATTAAAAAAAAAAAAAAAAAGAACAATCTAGCAATTTCTATTGATTTGTTAACCTAATTAGTCGATAATTAGCTTAACAAATTAAACCAATAAAATATTAACAACAGTGTACGCTCTTCCCCATTGATAATATTGCTTAAAACCTCTGTCAAAAACATTCTCTCTCTCTCTCTCTCTCTCTCTCTCTGTAAATGCACACAGAAAAACAGAGCATCATCAATCACCATGGCTGCGAACAAATTTGCCACAATGGTGCATAACAACACAAACAAGATCACACTTGTTCTAATCTATGCTGTTCTAGAATGGATACTCATAATTCTCCTCCTCCTCAACTCAATCTTCTCCTATCTCATCATCAAATTCGCCCAATTCTTTGGCCTAAAACCACCCTGCCTCTGGTGTGTTCGTCTGGAATGCTTTTTCGAGCCCCAAAACAAGAATTCACATAGAGATCTTCTATGTGAGCTCCATGCTAAGGAGGTTTCCCAGTTGGGGTTCTGTTCGAATCATCGAAAGTTAGCTGAATCCCATGATATGTGTGAGGATTGCTCATCTGGGTTTCGAGAAAAATCGAGGAGTTTTATGTTTTCGAAAGTGAAACAGATTGATTTGGTTCAGAGTGATGGAGAAGAGAAGGTTCGTTTGAAGTGTTCTTGCTGTGGTGTCGATTTTGAGAGGAAAAGTTTTGATGATTCTTCTTACTTCGTGATTAATCCTTCCTGGGATTTTTTGGGGTTTTCCAAAAAAGGAAGTTCGATTATGGATCTAATCGGATCGGATTTGGAGACTGATAATTTTGGGGAAAAACAGGAAATTCAAATACAGATGAAAGAAACAGAGGCTACGGAGATTGAATCGATTAAGGATGATTTGATTCAATTTGAGAAAAAAGACGACTCAAATTCAGAAACACCCGCACAAGATCTCGAATTCTTCTTAGATTATAGTGGGCATCAATTAGTTCCAATCGAATCAATCGACGCAACCACTGTAGAATTTCGAAACAATTCAGAGGTTCATGAAGATCATGAATTCGGGGATTTCCAGAAAGCTCAAGCTACGTCAGAATCAACAATGGAAACAGTAACCCAGGAATTAGTAAAGGCGACCGACGAAACACTTTCTGTTCTTCAGAATTCCAAGGAATTGGAATCATCGAAACTCGCAGAGCTTGATTCAATGGAATTCGAAGAAACTGAAAATTCCCTTGTTTTTCATGCAAATTTAAGTGCTTTTTCAAATGAAAAACCTGCAATGTCTGAAGATAATCAAACTCCATTCGATAGTGAAGAACTTAAACAAACGGAGGAAAATCATTCAGGCAAGAAATTAACGCTTATAACTTTTATTTCATTATCATTTATGTTTTCAATATCGATTTTTCTTAAATAAAATACAATCATGCAGACAACGAAGAAGCAGAGGTTTCTATTGGAACAGAGATTCCAGTTTTAGATTCATGTGATGAGATCAAAGCTCAAGATAACTTCACTTTATATTCTTCATCACATGAAGAACCTTCAACAAGTTCTCACGATTTGGATTTCAATCTAGAATATGGTAATCTTTTAACTTGTTTAACGTGTACATTATATATTCATAGTCCAATTTCAAGAAACGAGACCATATCGTTTGTCTTTTTGTTTGTACCTAGGTTTCGATGAAGCTCGAGAAGAAGAAAAAACATGGGAATTAACAACAACAATGGAATCGGTAAGTGAAATGGATAACGGTGATCCAATTAACACAACAGAGAAGCTTAAATCGGCTTTGAGAGCAGAGAGGAAAGCATTACAAGCATTGTACACAGAGTTAGAAGAAGAACGAAGTGCTTCAGCAGTTGCTGCAAGTGAAACAATGGCGATGATAAATCGGCTTCAAGAAGAGAAGGCAGCAATGCAAATGGAGGCATTGCAATATCAAAGAATGATGGAAGAACAATCGGAATACGATCAAGAAGCTTTGCAATTGTTAAACGATTTGATGATGAAGAAGGAAAAGGAATTGGAATCGTGTCGAAAGAAAGTGTCGGAATACGAGGCGAAGGAAAGAATGCGGTTTTTGGCGAGTAGTGTGAAGAGCGGGACGTGTTCGGCTTCGTGTAGTCATTCCGAGGATGGAGATGGAATGTGGGTCGATGTGAATTCCGATTCCAAGGAAGATAACGGGAATCACGAAAACCGGAACCGGAATACACCGGTTGAAACCGTACTTAATCTAGACTCGTTTGTGGAGTTCGAGGACGAAAGGTTGTCGATTCTTGAACAACTTAAGGTTTTAGAAGAGAAGCTTTTCACTTTGAGCGATGAAGAAGATCGACATTTTAACGATATAGGTCAGATAGAGGATTACTTCGAAGAGAACGGAAAACATATAAACGGGAATGGAATTACGAACGTGTTCCCGATGGAATCACATTATCAAGATCGGAGATCGGATGGTTTAACGGGAAAGAGACTTTTACCTCTTTTTGACGCGCTCGATACCGAGAGTGACGACGGTGTAATTACATCAAACGGGAACGGAAACGGATTCCATTCCGACAAGATCGAAAACACTGCGGTTACAAGATTCGAGCTACAAAAGAAGAGAATCGACATTGAAGAAGAGGTTGATCAACTTTATGTAAGGTTACAAGCCTTAGAAGCAGATAGAGAGTTCTTAAAACATTGTCTTGGTTCTTTGAAAAAAGGGGATAAAGGGATGGAACTTCTTCAAGAAATCTTGCAACATTTACGTGATCTTAAAAGCATGGATTTAAGAGCGAAAAATTTCACTGATGAAACTCTTACATGATCGGATACAAGATTTTATAAGGTAACATAATGAAGTATTATTTATATTCATCAAATCAATCACTCAAATATCAAACATCAAAATTTCCATCATATGTACATATATTGCTTCGATATACTCGATAAAGAGGCAATTTAATGTTAAATGGAAAATTTGATTCCCTAGTAAAAATAATATGTTTTGTTATGATAAATGATTTGTACACACATTTTTTCTTGATTCCTAAAAAGTCGTAAAATAGAACATTCGGAAACAAAAATTGTTATGTATACGAACCTAACTCGTTTTTTATGTTTTATTATATTCATCAAATCAATCATAGAATTTCCATCATGTATACATATATTGCCTCGATGAAATGCAATTTACTATCATATGGAAATTCTGATTCACTAGTAAAACTACATATTTTCTTGTAGGTCCATTTATGTAATTTCTTGTTCTTTTTTTTTGGCACATTCTATAGGTGAAAAATGGGGCCATGGCTTAGAGAAATTGAGTGGGTATCCGTCAATTGAATGAAGAGGTCATATTTGGAAGGCTAAGCCACCAAACTTTTGTTCTTTTCTTGGTTTGATTTTTTTTTTTTTTTTTTCCTTTTTATTATTTGTTTTCAAAGCAACATATTTTTAAAGCTTAATCGGTTAAATTCAGAGTAATATACAAAATATTACTATCTCTAGTATATGTTGTTTATTCTGAATTTGATCATTTTGTTTTAAGAAAAAACTTGAAAATTTAAAAAACCCATTTTTTTTTCTTGTGGGGTAGGTGTAAAATCATCTCCATCTTTTGAGGGGAAAAGGTGGAAGGTGAACTCATATGTGTGTTTCTTTGTAGGTAGTTAGGTGTAGGATTTTGCTTTTTATTTTTTATTTTTTATTTTTTATGAAATTGTTTTGGAGTGATAAGAAAGGAAAGGGGGCCTATTCTTTATTACTTCCAAGTGTAATTTGTAAGTATGTAAAATTGGTATTTTAATTAGAGTTAAATGTTATGTGTGTAGTTATTTATTTATTTTACTTGTTTATTTAATTTAACCTTTATAAAAAAACGATAAATTATTAAAAGTAACACTTTAAATTTAAGTTTCTTATTATTAAGGTATGATCTTATTATGTTCATTTTGTACCGATATTTTTATTTTTATGGGTTCATTCATTATTAGCAAGCAGTACATGCAAATTTTCACTTATTGATGTTACCACCCATTTGGATGACCATTAACTAGGAATACTATGAGCAATAATTGGCTCTATAAGGGGATATATGTTCACCCTTTATGACAAAAAGGTACAAGATTTTATCTTAATGTCTATGCTATTTTTTTGATGATATCATCGTATTTTAAATAGTTTTTTTTTAACAACCAAAATTTATTAAGAAACTAGGGGAAGAACCCGTGGGCCATTGGCACGGGTTTGGATAGGTCCAGATGAATTTGGGCAATGGGTTTCCTTCGGGTTCGTTTTTGGTAAGGTAGAAAATATGCATAAAATTACAAAACTTGGTCAGAAATGATAAATTTACAAAACTTTGTTTAAGTTTAAATAAGGAGAGTTAAGTTATTACTTTGCCATGTACCACAAGCAATCACTACTAACATTATGTAACTTTTTGATCAATAAGTTTTTTGGAACTAACTTTAAGAGTGCATCTAAGGACTAAATCGTCAATTAACTCAAGCCTCCATACCCATTTTAATGCTTCGGGTTCATTTTCTGCTTTGTTACTTTGCTATTCCATGACCCAAGTTTTAGTATTTACCTATCACCAAATTAACCATTTCAATAATAAATAAGTATATAAATTTGTTCGGCTTTTATTTGAATATTTTTTTTATTTCACTCTAAGATCCTTTTTCTCCATACAAAAAGAAAGTCTTTAAAAAAACAAAGGATAAATAAATAAATAACCTTAAAATGTAGCGGTATGTATATCCATTTAGACAACAAACAACTACAAAACTAAAGTTCTAATTCAAAGTCGTATTAAATAAAACAAATTAGTGACAATTTGTCATCAATAAATAATCAAAAAACCAAAAACTTATTTTTACAACACGCCATACGATTTTGTAGGGAATGATTTTCTCACCCGGTATAAAAAAGAATAAATAAAGTTTAAAAAAATATGTAACCTCAACAACACAAGTCAACAATGATGCCCATTGTCCAATTCCTGCAAATAATTGCTAAAAGCTTAAATATCTAATTTTCACCTTCTTCAAATATACATAAATAATTAATTTCTCCACCTTAGCTTTTCAATGTTTGGTTCAATCATGTGAGATACATATATGAAGAATTCTATTTTAGTGAGGCTCTAGGATAGTAGATAGTCAGGCAAAAAAAAGTTCTCAGTATCGAGGTCCTGCCCACAACTTTTTGGTTTTTCACTAGGAATCTCTGTAAGTTAGCTATACTGATTACACTTTAAGTGTAACGTATATTTATATTCATGCTAGTTATTATAAATGTATAAATAAGATTTAATCAGTAATTTCAATCATAATACTAATTGATCTACTTACAGGAGATGTGTTTAGAATGGGCATGTTGTCTTGATTGTTGAAGTTCAGAAAAACTATATGTCGGAATAATCCTGCATTCCAACTGTCCTGCCTGGTTGATTCTTATTTGATATAACTCTTGGTGTTCATTGGGATTAGTAAAAGATCTAGATTTCATTATAGATTATCATAAAGAGTAAGAAGTTATAGTATTATAGGTTAATATTTGATAGAAACGTTACCTGCCAGTTGAATCATCAGAAGCATAATTGTTAATCGTTTGAGTAACTGCCCATGTGAGTTATCTCACTATACAATGTATTATAATATATGCCCATGTATGTTAGGATAGAAATCTAGTAGAGTAGAGCTGATAGTATAATCTCTATGTTCTTGAAACTGGTATTATAAAAAGTATAATTGTGTCTATGCTAGTAGAGTCTTAAGTACAATCTTTAAGTCTGTAATTGTTGTGATATTTGAATTATTGAGATTTAGTGAGGGAATGATGGTGGAATGACAAAGAGGCTGGGAACCTATAAAGTCATGTGTTTTCGAAATGGCATGTAGGTCGTAAGTACACATAGACCTGTATTGACGAAATGACATGTAGGTCGTAAGTACATGTAGACCCGTGTTGAAAACGAAATGGTTGGGCCGTAAGTCTGAGATATATATATATATATATATATATATATATATATATATATATATATATATATATATATATTATTGGCAAATCATGAGCCATTATATGTATGTGTGTATATGTATTATGGTATATGATATTTTGAGGAACTCACTAAGCCTCGTATTTATCCAATTGATTATAAATGTTTTTCAGGTACTTCAAGGATTTGCGAAAAGGGCAATGCTCGACTGTATACACATTCATTCACAACATGTTTCCGTATAATGCAATTATACTTTAATATAGGGATGAAAGTGGATCCAAACCCGGCCCGAAAAACCAGAAACTGGTTAATTGGATTTTATATGACCGAAAACCATACCGGTATATAGGAAACAGTTCCGGGTATGATACCAGTTAAAGTGGGTCTAGAACCGGAAAACTCAGAAACATCAAAGTGGGTACAGTAGAATCGGGTAAAGTAGGCTTAGAACCGGAAAACCCGAAAAAATCGGAATTTTTTGGTAATTACTTGCTACTTAGTAGGTTAAGCTTTAAAAGTTTTCATATTGATATCTCGACTTCAAGGGACTATAATTTGTTGAATATTAACCAAAAATTGACAAAAATATAGTATATCACGTACAAACTCTAAACTACACTCTAGGAAAAACTGTATGTCAATCCGACTTTAAACAAATGAGATGTGCATGTTTTAACATTTTCACAGAATATAAAGTACAAAAATAAATAGCTAAGAATTAAAAAAAATTAAGCTTTGATATCCCCACTTTAGGGACTATAATTCATTGAATACTAAACCAAAAATGAAAATTATAGGTTAGAATCATTTACAAACTCTAAACTACAAGTTGGAAAAAACCGCATGCCAATCTGACTTCAAAGGAATTATATATGCATGTTTTAAAATTTTCACAGAATACAAAAAAGTTGAAAAACTAAAAACTTACAGCTTTGATATCTCAACTTAGGGGGCTGTAAGTTGTTGAATATGAACCCAAAATTGACAAAATTATAGTTTAAAATAATGTATAAACTGTAAACTACACTCTAGAAAAAACCGTATGTCAATCCGACTTTAAACAAATGAGATATGCTTGTTTTAACATTTTTACAAAATACAAAGTACAAAAACAAATAGATGCAAAGTTAAAAAAATTCAGCTTTGATATCCCGATTTTGGGGACTGTAAATCATTAATGACAAAATTATAGCATAAACTCATGTATAATGTAACACTCAAAATCAGAAAGGCCAAGAAAGGAAAGAAAACCCTAAGTCAAAGGGTCAACTCGTCGAGTCCAAGGAGGAACTCGACGAGTCGGAGCGGGATCCATGGGATCGAGTAAGTAAACGACTCAGTGAGTCTGGTCTGAAGAGGGGAACCCTAAATCCGGGACTTTGTGCACTATTTAAGCATTCCATTCTCTCCCTTAGGGTTCCATATAGCCTCTCTTATCCATAATACGAAACCCTAAGCCTCTATTGTTGCACATTCAAGCTTTCTTGCCATTTTGGGTGATTTGAAGGAAAAAGGTAGAAGGGAACCATTAGGGATCCAAGGATTGGCAATAGATCCAGAGTTTGTGGGAATTTTCAGAGCATTTGAAGGTAATGAGTCGCTACCTTCACTCTTTTGAATATAGATCAACCTTTAACATGAGATTTGGGGCTTTAAGGGCAAGTTTAAGATCCATTTCGAGTTAGAAGCCCAGATCTTAAGTTGCTACTTCAGATCTAAGTGTATCTTGGCCTAGAGAATCATAAAGCATCAATCTATGGGTTAATTGTAGAGCTTCCTTGTCTTAAACCCTAGTTTATAGTGTTTTGAGCCTAGATCTCCTTAGCTACACGTAAAGTTTGCCACTTTACATGAGGAATAGGCTTTATAAGAGTGGACATGCAGTTTGGAGTCCATGCATGAATCAAAAGCCTCTGAATAATTGAAGGACTGAATAGACTCGACGAGTCCTTCGAGTGGACTCGGCGAGTAGTATGAAGATGGAAATGAACTCGACGAGTTGGATGAACAACTCGGCGAGTCTGTTGAAGATTGCCTTGGACTCGGCGAGTCTGTTCTTGGACTCGGCGAGTCAAGTCGCGAAACCCCAAACCTTTCGAGTTAAGACTCGGATCAGTGAGTTGAGTGGGGACTCAGTGAGTTGGACAGGACAGGAATCGGAAATCGGTAGACTCGACGAGTCGAGTTGCGAATGAAAGGATTCTGAGCATATAAACTCGGCGAGTCAGTAGGCAGACTCGACGAGTAGGGTTGACCTGGAAGGTTGACTTTGACCATGACTTTGACCTTGACCAGAGTGGACTTAGTTGACTTTCGGAGGACATTTTGACTGAGTGCTATATTGATATTGGTAGCTTGGGGAGCTAGTAGAGCAGCAGTTCATACAGAGTTGTCAGATAGTGGCCAGAGCGATTACCAACAAGTTCAGCAGTACCAGGTGAGTTTCCCTTTGTGTGAATGGGTCTAAGGCCACAATACCGGCCCATGTAGATATGAGTAGGAAGACCCAGGGGTTAGCCCTAGGTACTGTATGCCAGTATGATATTTAGGACCAAGGTCCATTGATAGTGGGCGGGTGCCCAAGGAATGGTTTGCATGATAGAGTATACTCGTTGTCTTTGTGATACTTGTATGTGTTGGATTAGTGTCTAAAGTCCATAACTATTTTCGTGTGTACTTAACCCGATGGTGCATGGTCCTTTTGGGTTGCCTTCACCAAAGCAACTTGATTGGAGAAATATATAGAGAGAGAGGATAATATGATTTATTAATATGTTATAAGAATAATATATTAAAGGAGAAATCATATTTGTTTAATTAATATTGGTCAATAATTAATTATGAATTAATTTTGTGATCAAGTGTAATTAATTAAACTAGAGGGGCTGATTTGTAATTATGTCATAGTTACAAAATAAGGTAAGGATTATCTTAAATATATGGTGAACGAATTTGAGGTGATAAGGCCCTAGAATTCGACTATGATAAGGATTCAAGGATTATCTTATGGGTTGCTTTGTGGATAAACAACTAGATAAGGATAATGACTGAAACCCTATCTCTACACCTATATAAACACCCCTTGGCTCAGGAATTCGTGTATCCCTTCCCAAGGATTCCTAAGGAAGAATTCTAACCTCTCTCCTCTCTCTTTATACCTTCTCCATTTGCTCTTGGTGTTTGTAAGCCATTAGAGGAGTGACACTTGTGACTCTAAGCATTCCAAAGTCAATTCAAGGTGGAATTAGGATTGTTATTGCTATATAACAATCAAGGTATGTTCTTAAACCTTATTATATGTTAATATCGATTTCCATATGCTAGAATTAGGGTTTGAAGTCTTGGATTCAAAGCATGTACAATAGAGAAACCTAGATCCAAGCATTAGGGTTTGTATGAGCACATAGGATGTCTTATGACTAAAACCCATCAGTGGTATCAGAGCCATTGGTTTGGTTTCAATTGTATGAACTTGATATATTAGGGTTTATTGCCAATAAACCCTAGGAGGTTAGGGTTTTTTGAGATTAGGGTTTGCAAACCCTAATTTGCAAGAGTTTGAATAAGATCTTCAAATCCTTTCCTTAAACCCTTAAATTTCGAAATCTAGGTTTTGTTATAATCCCTTGTTTTTCGAAATTTGCCTCCTCCCCAAGATAAGATCCTAATTTTTAGGGATTTGGATTATCCCATATCTTGTAATTATCCTCTAATTGTTATATATGGTAATTCAAGATCTTGCATTATCCATCCATATTTTCGAAATCTATATAGATATTTAAGGGATTAGGATAACTTAAATGTATAAATGGTAATTATCCTTATTATTTAGATAATCCCTTATGATTTAATAATTAAATTAATAGTCTAATTTAAGATAATTATTAAATCAAGAGTTTTAATATTTAAAATTTTAAATTTAAATGTCATAAATTCGAGATTTTAAGATAGATTAAAACTAAATTGTTTTGAAATGTTTCAAAACTTGCCCTCAAGTTTTGGAATTTAAAAGTTGATTAAAAGTTAATTAGGAATGTTAAATTCTAAAACCCTAGTAATGTTTTGAAAAGTTCAAATACACCCTTATGGTTTTATTAATTAATTAAGGAGTATAATTAAAAGAGATTTAATAAATCCATAAAATTTTAGGTTAACCATTTAATTGAATTAAAAGTGTAATTGTTAAAGTTAACCACATAGTATTTTAAAAGTATAAAATGCACCCTATACTATATATAACATTAAAAGTCTAAAGTTATATATATGTATGAGTAAAAGTCTGTCTTACCGTTAGTAGGCCTCATTCACGAAGTTGGTCTATAAGGGGTGTTTAAGGAAATTGCCTATAAAATGGCAATTGAATGGGTATCCACTCTTACCCACCGCACTCTTGACTAGTGGAGGGTCGTTAGCCGAACGGGTAGGATACGACGAAACCTTCCATTATAAGTATAATGAAATACAAAGTAACTAAATGTTTTGCAAATTCCCAATCTTAGTTACTTAGGCAAAAGTGAATTGATGCAATTCCATGAAATTACACTTTGTGCCCTTGCGAAGACGTTAGTGGAGCGTGTGTGGTTTACCGGCACACTAAATGGTTCTAAGCAAAGGTTGCAAAGGGTGACTCAATGTTTGTCATAGTTCGGTGGAGCGTGTATGGTTTACCGGCACATCGAATAGGTGATTGTAACATGTGAGGGCACCATGTAAGCCTGCATGGTTATTTACACCCGCTTTGTGATCCTCGGCATCCCAGTCACAAACAAGAGGGCCATATCGAGATTTAAACATGCCATTGAAAGTTCAATGAATCTCAAAGGATCTAGGAGTTTTCATAGATTTAAAACTTAATTTTTTTTTTTCGTTTTTCGTGGTGGAAATTAGTGAATCGTCATTCACTTACCTTCAAAATTCTGCAACTAGATTACGGCATCCCTTTTCTAGGTTGTAGCATATTGTGTTGGGTCCTAGCCTTGGAATTTCATTTGGGTGATTTACTAAGGACTCAATCGATCAACTAACTTGAATTTGTTTTCTCCCGTTTTATAGATGTCAAAGTTCGACAACTATGGTCTTCCCAAATCCCGTGGAACAAGCATTCCACATGAAGATGATATTCCACGATTCGATCGAGGAACAAGAAATCATGCTTCACTTCCTCCTCCTCCTCCAATTATTCTCCCTAACCCACAAGATTGTAAAATTGAAAGGTTCAATATCACTCAAGCCCTTTTGGCAAGTAAACATAAAGAAGGAAAGTCAGTGTGTGCACACGTCTTAGGAATGAAGTCACACATTGATAGGTTAAGAATGATGGGATCTATTGTCGGTGAAGAGATGGCTGTTGATTGGGTTCTTCAGTCACTTCCTAACTCGTATAGTAAGTTCGTAAGAGAGTACTATATGATGAACCACAACGTGACCCTTATTGATCTCACCTATATGCTTATTGCTGCTGAATCAGCAATGGTTTGGCGCAATAGAAAAGCAAAGTTGATTGGTGAATCTGCCTTCAAGACCTCTATGGATATAGACAATGGCAATGAAAGACATGCAATGATCGAAAAGTTTGATCATAAGAGAAAGGCAATGTCTGAAGTAGTTCCATGTGTTGTTCCAAAAGAGTCAATTTGCTTTTATTGCCAAGAGAAGGGGCATTGGAGACGAAGTTGCCCTATTTACCTAAGAGATCTAAGAGATGAGAGAGTCAAAAGTATGACTGCGCTTCAGGTAAAATCCACTATCTAACTCCGTTAAGTTCCTATTCATTGATTCTTAATACATGATGTGATAAGATTGCATTTGAATGTTTTGAAGGATCGGTGAAAAGAAAGGAAGCTTGATAAGAGAGCAAGATGAATCTAATCACAAGAGATGGATCTTGATCGCATGGACTTGAAGATTGGATTTTGAGCTAAGATAGTTATGATAGAGTTGTTAGAAATTTTCCTTTTACATAGTTTTCAATAGATTTTGCATTGTAAGGACAAATGTTTTTCCGCTGCTTTTAATAAATAAAATAAATTTTGTTTGACTTATTTATTTATTTGTTTACTTCCTTGCAATGAAATCGTTATGAAAATTGATGTTTGTATATTTCTACAACGAATGGATATGATTCTTAGTTATGTTATTTATGGAAATGTTGGGAATTTACCAAATAGGGAGAGTTTCTCATCGCCCAAAGTTTCAATTGGACTAAAATTTGGAATCACGCAACTTGGTTGCATGATGAATGAGAAATTTCATATTTGGTAATTAGAAAAATTCGTTGACAAAGTGTCAAGTGAAGGACTAGGAGATCGAGTACGCAAAGTTGTGTGTTGATCAAGTTTACCATAAGAGTAACAAAGATATTCGTCATGATTTACTAAAGGCTTAGTAAATATGATTACACTTACAAGATTAAGTATGATTCTGAATTGATTAAAGGGTTTAGATCAATAGTAGAACGAATAAGAAGAATTAAGTAGGTAGAAAGATAAGAGTTTCTCCATTCTAAGAAGAAGGGAGAGTAGCTTTTATCCTTTATGATAGGTCTTAACGATTAAGAACCATATTTCAATTGATCGTCTTAGTACAATTGTATGTTTAAGAAGAGGAATCAAGGATTGAAGAAATGGTTAAATCAAGAAGTCTATCATACTTCGTTCCAATAACAAGTCTTAAAGTTAAGATTGTGACAATGAGTAAAAAGTATTAAAGGTTTATAACGTTCATCAAATGTGGAGAGTTGTGATGTCTTGGATAAGACAAAAGACCAACTAGGACCAATTTATGAAGTGTTTTGATAAAAGCTACACTAACTCTTGAACATTTGGTTGTCAACAAATGTTTATTGACAAGAGAATCTTATATGTCAAGGAGTCAGTGGGAGTCTTAATGGTCTTGAAAGGTTTCAAGAACAAATCAAATAAACCTTATTGATCATCACTAGCACACGAGTTGAGGTTTACAACCTATCGTGTTGACAATATTTTGATTCTGTGTTGTTCCAATTAAGTTAATTATGCATGTGAGTTCTATGAGTTCTCATTTTGAACGCGTAAATGGCAAAGCACCTTAATCGATGAAAGGTACATTGATAGGAAAGGGTGAGCTGCTTAACTACTTGGAAGACATGGTGGGCAGCTGTGCTACCATAAGGCAAGAAATCAAGATTAAGAAAGTTCGGTCCATATGAGTTTGAATTTATCGTAAACTTTGGTTTTAACAAATTTACATGGATAGGAACACATACACCGTTTAAATCTAAGTGTCATAAGATTTCCTCCTTCATGAAAATGATTGTGAGGAAATGCTTTCACTAAGAAAGATTTTAAGAAGATAGTGATTGTAAAATTTCATTCTCGAATTTAATTATGGTTACGGTATCCCTTTCCATAATTTGAATAGTGAGGTTTGGCAATTAGTCTTAAGTGTTTAGAAACACATATGAACTATCTAAGGCAAAGGTGTATAAGTTCAAGAAGCCTTGATAAAAGATTATCAAAGCACTAAGTATTAGAAACATGGACTTAAGAAATTCAATAGGTATTGTTTTTCTGAAAGTTAAGATGTTTATGAATACATGTCAAAGCTAGTGGGAGCATAAGTGTTATGTTTTACAATAATCATCATGATAGTGGGAGCATAAAAGTTATGATTGTATGATTATTATGGAAAGTATTGCAAGTTGGCAATATTAATTATAGAAAAACAAGAGTTATACCTTGCAAAGTCGTAAGGGTTGTAAAGTTGTTTTGCTATAATTAAGGGAGAGAATATTATGCTTCATTTCAAATCTAAAGGATTAGGTTGACAAATGTTGATAAATTTAGTCAAAGGTACATAGTGTGTTCTTAAAATTTCGATTATGATTACAACATTCCTCTTCACAATTCGAATTTTGAGAACATAGCAAATAAAACATTATGCATCGTGTCCCATACGCTTCGGGTATAGGATCGATTGCAAATGATTTAATGTTTGACCATTCAAAAATTTTCCAAATTTCTAGCGCATTTAGAGGGAAAAAGGGACTAGAATTGGTTTTGACTAAAATAATTAAACAACTATTAAAGGACAATCCAAAGTTCGACGAGGATTGGTCGCTTGTGAGTAGTTGGAAGTATAGTATTGGAAAATATGGAAATGTTTCCATATTGGATGGACCATATCGACATCATTACAAATAGAAAAGATTCTATTAAGAATGAGTTGTCAGGAGGAAAATATGGAAGCGTGTTCATATTAGGAAGTAAATATTGAAAATCTATGTCTAGATTAGAAACTTTTATGCAAAAGGATGTTCAAAGGAATGTACTTTGAGTGAGAGACATCATATCTAAGGAATTGTCTTGTAACAATCTCCGATAGAAGACTTTGTAATATCATTGGCAATAGTCTTTGTGACTTTGGTGCATTGGCATTACGAAAGATTTAGTTGCATAAAATGTTAGAATCTAGCATATTCTATAAGTGGCAAGAATTTGATATTCTTAAACTTATGAAAAATGGATTTGGAGTTGTGAAATGAGAATGATTGGAAATGTGTCCAGTGTGATCTATTTCACAAAGTAAGAACCATAGGTAAACATTGTGTGCATGCTAGGAGCATGGGACAAGTGTAATAATTCAAGTAAGAAGTTGATTACCCGAAACGACAAATAATGAGTAATCGATATGGTGATAAATAAAAAGTGTTTTATTTATGCTCAAAGGGTTGAGGCCATATGGGATTAGTATTATTCTTGTGTTTCACTTTGCATGTTTTGACTTCCAGAATAATTGAGTTTATTAAGAATAATCAAATTATTCAAACGGGCCACAGTCGTTCATATGTTGGAAGTAGATATGAATGAAGACTGTCGTGAATTGGTGTGTGGATTGTCTAAAAGAGTATTAGACATAAGCAAATGTTTGCTGCAACATTCATGAGTGCTTATGAATATGAATTTGAGCATTGGATTAAACCCACGCTCACTTGGATCACTCCATGAATTGTATCACGAGTGATTGGTGAGACGATAACATCTTATATTCTTGAAACCGAGATGTGTGAGTTGTATCTTGCTAATCGGTTGCACATTGATAATATGAAAACGCACTAGTAACTTGGTGTTATAAAACATATTGTTGTGTGTGATTTGGTTAGTGAGTGCAAGCAAGCATTGTATCAAAGTTTATCCATTCCTTTTATCCAAGGTAGGATAAAAGCGATATCTTTTGGGCCCCTCGATGGTTTAGTGATAAAAAAACGTAAATGTTCGGCCGGGCTAGGGATAA
This sequence comes from Lactuca saligna, assembly GCF_052625555.1. Taxonomy (NCBI): domain Eukaryota; kingdom Viridiplantae; phylum Streptophyta; class Magnoliopsida; order Asterales; family Asteraceae; genus Lactuca; species Lactuca saligna. The sequence goes on from NC_136424.1 coordinate 54,497,102, forward strand.
TTTGATTTGTTCAATTAGTCAGTCGTCATAAATCGGAAATCGAGATATAGTACAAAGAGAATGATTTAAAATCATATCTCATATTATATCTAGAATGGAGGAATATATGATCCCTTATCTAAGGACACGCGTATCTGATAGGATCAGAGTTGACAGCAGCTTTGGAAAGCTACGATTGCAGATCAGGATCTGAAGTCATACGCATAAAAGTTATTAGACTTATCCAAGTGGGAGACTGTTGGATTAGTGTCTAAAGTCCATAACTATTTTGGTGTGTACTTGACCCGATGGTGCATAGTCCTTTTGGGTTGCCTTCACCAAAGCAACTTGATTGGAGAAATATATAGAGAGAGAGGTTAATATGATTTATTAATATGTTATAAGAATAATATATTAAAGGAGAAATCATATTTGTTTAATTAATATTGGTCAATAATTAATTAGGAATTAATTTTGTGATCAAGTGTAATTAATTAAACTAGAGGGGCTGATTTGTAATTATGTCATAGTTACAAAATAAGGTAAGGATTATCTTAAATATATGGTGAATGAATTTGAGGTGATAAGCCCTTAGAATTCGACTATGATAAGGATTCAAGGATTATCTTATGGGTTGCTTTGTGGAGAAACAACTAGATAAGGATAATGACTGAAACCCTATCTCTACACCTATATAAACACCCCTTGGCTCATGAATTCGTGTATCCCTTCCCAAGGAGTCCTAAGGACGAATTCTAACCTCTCTCCTCTCTCTTTATACCTTCTCCATTTGCTCTTGGTGTTTGTAAGCCATTAGAGGAGTGACACTTGTGACTCTAAGCATTCCAAAGTCAATTCAAGGTGGAATTAGGATTGTTATTGCTATATAACAATCAAGGTATGTTCTTAAACCTTATTATATGTTAATATCGATTTCCATATGCTAGAATTAGGGTTTGAAGTCTTGGATTCAAAGCATGTACAATAGAGAAACCTAGATCCAAGCATTAGGGTTTGTATGAGCACATAGGATGTCTTATGACCAAAACCCATCAGTATGTGCCTGGTAGGGTGGTGAGTGTGGGTGAGGTCCCTTATCTCACCAATAGTAGAGTGTGGATGGTATTTCACATCTCATTAGCAGCAGAGCAGGGGCGAGGCCTAAGTTAGGGAAAGAGTGAGTGTGGGCTGGGCACGTATCTCACTATCAGTAGGAGCATGGACGGGGTTCCATGACTCATCAATAGCGTGACAAAGGCGAGGCCCAATATAGGCGTCGCCTTAGGACAGGATCTATTAGCATATGTTTAGCGTATGTGTTGTGATATGTTTATGTGCTATTATATGTTAGCGGGCGAGGCCCAATGACAGGCGAGGCCTAAATGAAACAGATATGTATCCGAGCAGGGCTCGAAGCCAAGCGGGGCCTGGAGCGGTGGGGTCGTTGTAGCAGGGCGAGGCCCGAAATAGCGGGTGTGGCCCAGTATGTGATGTATGTGTTTTTGCAGGGTATGTGGTAGGTTGGGGAACTCACTAAGCTTCGTGCTTACGGTTTTCAGTTTTGGTTTCAGGTACTTCCGGTAGCAGAGGGCAGAGCTCGGAGTGATCACATGGCACACACCATTGATTAGTCAACATGTGATATTTTACTCTGATAATGAAAATATGTTTTGGAAATGATATTCTGAATTCATGTTATGACTTATGATATGTTTTATGAATATGGCTTTGGTAATGATTTAAAGAAAATTTTTGGTACCGATTTTTGGGACGTTACATATAAACTCTAAACAACAAGTTGGAAAAAACTGTATGTCAATCCGACTTCAAACGAATTAGATATGTCTGTTTTAAAATTTTCACAGAATACAAAAAAAGTGAAAAACTAAAAACTTCCAGCTTTGATATTTGGATTTTGGAGAGCTATTAGTCAATGAATATAAAACCAAAAATAACAAATTTAAAGTTTAAAATCATGTACACACTGTAAACTACACGTTGGAAAAAACTTCATGTCAATCCGAATTTAAACGAATGAGATATGTATGTTTTAAACTTTTCATAGAAATCGGTTCCGGCCCCTAAAAGTGGTTCCAGTTTCTAACACCGGTTTTGGTTCTTAAACCCGGTTTACCCGGACCCGATGGACCCAAACCCAAAAACCCGGAATTCGGATAAATCCATTCTTTAAACCCGGAGCTGGAAACAGGTCTATTATATATTTCGGTTCTAACGGTTCCGGTTTCGGTCAAATTCCGGTTTTCTGGTTTTAAATCTCATCCCTACTTTGATATATTGAATAAAAAATGAAAAATTTGGGCTAAAAATTTGAGACGTTACCCACCCCTTCAAAAAATTTATATTGCCATGTTTGCAGGTGTTGTAGTTATAATTTCGTATGTCGGCAAGTTGCCCCCCCCCCCCCCCAAACCATGCACATAAAAGGATAAAATGGTGAATAATAGGCATGACAATTGGGTTGGGTTCGGGTTGGCAGGTCACGGGTTAGCGGGTCAGAATATATTGACCCAATCCAACCCATATAATATATAGGTTGGTAGGGATGTCAACGAGACCAAATAGGAGCGGAAATAGTTGCCCCTGTCCCCGCCCCCGAAATCAGTTGTTGCCCCCGTCCTCAGATCCCCCGGTCCCGTCCCCGATCCCTCGGTTTATAGGCTTAAAATTCAATTTTTTTTTTCTAAAAACTGCTTTGTTTTAGGCTAAAAATACTATTTTTAATAACTTTAAAAGCTTAAAGCCCAATTTTTTAGAAACTTAAAAAAATAAAAAATCCAACATTACAAAACGATAATTCCAACAATCTTGCAATTATAAAATACGACAAATCCAACATTACAAATATAAAATACTTACATCTCCAAAAATATATGATCAATTCATTACATCTTCAATATCCATTAAATTGAAATGGGAAAGTGAAACCTAAAATTAGAAAATCTATTTTGTATATGTATTTTATATTATATATATATATATATATATATATATATATATATATATATATATATATATATATATATTTACATAAATGTACAAACGGGGGCCCGCAGGAGTACGGGACGGTAATACATACTCCCGACCCCGGTCCCGAAAATAAATGGGGTTTAATTTTGCCCCCGCCCCCGCTCCGGCTCTCGGTGTTTTTTTTTAAATTTAGTCTCGTACGGTATCGGGGTCTCACAGGGGTTTTTGACATCCCTAGGTTGGTGGGTTGGCAGGTTGAAAACATCAACCCAACCCATATAACCTGTATAAATATATTGGTTTGTGGGTTTGTGAATCAATAGGTCGAACCCAACCCGTATAACATATGTAATAAGCAACACATTTTAAAATGATATTAAAAAATACAAATAAAATGAAGTCATAAAGTCTTAAATATTCAACATAAAGTCATAAATAGGAGTGACGACAACGAGTGGTGTGCGACACTGGAGGACGAGAAGACGAGTGGTGTACATTGCGTGCAACACTGCGACAGTCGATGACTCGATGCCTCAATCGACGAAGATGGGAGACACAAAGTTGCAATTTGGAGACTGAAGAGTGAATTTCTTTTTGATTAGGGGCTTCTTAGGGGCCAGGGCACGCTAAGTCGACTCGAAGAAGTTTTGCAATTTTGAAATCGGAAAACGATTAAACGATAATTAAATATTCAAAACTGATAAATAATTAAATATATTTTTTAAACATTATATATATATATATATATATATATATATATATATATATATATATATATATATATATACGGTTAGGTTATTTTGTTTTTACTAATTATTGTGTGCCATAATGCACTGATCTGGACCACCAGATGGAATAGAATCAAAAGTCATGATCTGAAAGTCTATTATATTACAACACGCTAACATGCATCATATAATCACATAATTTTCAGCATAAGGGTATTTTGGACAATTTACCTATATTAAAAAAGGAAATTTCCGAATTTTAAGGGATAATTTATTCCTTTATTTTTAAAAATCTAAATATTTTGAATTAATTCAAATTTAAAAATCCGATTTTATTCTGTCAGAATGAAAGAATGCAAACCATAAACTAGTAAATATATTTTCGATTTTATTCTTGCAAAATACATTTTCAATGCATTAATATTTGATAATTGACCTGATTTAAGAATAAGATATTATTTATACACATCCAACTTGGGTCTATGATTTTATTCTTAATATACATCCGAAATTAAATACAAAATCATACATATTTTTACAGACTAATATCCTTATTCATTTTAATATAGTTATACATATTCTAACAGAATATCATAAAAAATGAATACAATTCTTAGAAAATAACATTCCTGAATATACAATTATTGAACAAAATACACTTAATCCTCTTCAATGGTCCATATAATCAACTTGATCTTCACATATATACTTATTGTTGAACTCGATTCCAAATATTTCTCTTGTATAATCAATGTTGAATTTATTCTCCATGCAATTCTGAAAGAATAAGATACATTACTCGTTAGTAGCTTTTACCAGTTAAACAAATATATTTGTTATTAACAAACATTCTCAAAGATATTCTAACAGAATGCATTTATATAAATACAATCTAATAGAATACATTACAAAATGCACTAAAATCATAGTCTTTTCTTCTATATGCATAAACATTCTAAAGCATGTATAAATGTATCCTTGTCAGAATTACTAGCAACGCATGTTTTATGTAATATGTATATTCTAATAGAATGAAAGTCGTGAATTACACCAAAACTCATATGTAAAAATTGAAGAAAATGAACAAACTAATGAGTAAGTGCAGAAAAAATAACAAATTTTAGACATGATAGCTCATACAAAATTCAATGCTTATGTTGAATTAGAACATAAGCATTGGAATCCAAGATTTCATTCTAACAGAATTGAAATTCGAGATTCCATTCTAGCATAATTACCCTCATCATATTAGATACCAAGATGATTTTGCTAGTGCTACTAATTAAAGATTATTCATTTGGTGCTTGATATTCATGAGGATACATCCATAATAAAAAATTTGTTGTAATTATCCAATCAAAAGAATCAAAATTGTAAAAGGAGAGAGAGGTATAAAGGACTTACAGAGCGCATACCACAAGGTTAAATTCTTTAGATTCTTTTTCAGGTATTTGAACAAACACATGTTAGGCATTATCATCAAACAAGCCAAAATCATGTGAAAGGCTTAGTGTGATCGGAAGCAAAATAAAAAAAAAATACGAAAAAACATAGATGGAATGAATATGATAAATGAGGTGATGGAAAAGTTTAAGTAACAAAATACTTAATTAATTACCTGTAACTACAAGCAATTAAGTTGTTATGTTCCTTTAGAATTTCATAAGAGTTTATGCCAAAAACCCATAAAAGTCTTGCAAACTTAGCTTCTAGTGAATACACTGATGTTACTGTGTTATCAGATTCAACCTGTTACATTTTAATCATTATGTATCACCATTTGAAACAATCAAGAAATCATTATTTATCAATATCACCATGTCTGAATTGAGAGAGAAATTAAATGAGTAACAATACCTTTAACAAAATTATCACCAAGTTCTAATGATACAATGTTTGTGATTGCATCTAAGCTACTTCCACGTCGATCTAACAAAAAGACATATGAAAAAATCAGTGATAAGATAAACTATTGAAGAAAAGTATGTAAAGAGCCAACAATATACCGAGACTTGGAAAAAAAAATGCTTACATGAAGGAAATATCTCCAAAAAAGCCGATACTTGGAAATCGAGAATGGTAGGCGAGAACGGAAAGCAAATCATCATCTTCAACCCACTAATAACAATATTTTGATAATCAGGGACAAGAGAAAATGTGGAAGCGGTAATGGTATTGATTGATGGTGATGCAACCTATGATGGAAATAGAATGGACTACCGACAAATAATTCCAACTCCGACGTCCTCTCTTTTTCAATCGCAGGAGGGTTATGAATGAGGTCTGACCCTCCTCTCTTCTTCGATCGTCGAAGGGTTAATAAGGGGGAAGACCATTTCTGAAGGACGAACGAATGGAAGAAATCTGAAGGTTTGATTATTAGGTCAACATATTTATTTTGGTGATTTTAAATCAAAATGCCCATTTATCTCAATTACCAAAACTTTAGAGTCAAGATTTACTAATTTACCCTTATTAATTTATTTAATTAATAAATAATTTGCTAAATTGTGATTGGTGCATTCATGCACATCAAAGTTGCTAGAAACATTTGAACCCAGCTCTCTCTCTCCTCTCTCTCTCTCTCTCTCTCGAGATATATATATATATATATATATATATATATATATATATATATATATATATATATATATATATATATATATATATATATATATATAATCGGGTTGGCAGGTTGAGCCGCGAACCCAAAAAGGAAACCGAACCCAACCTATGAAATAAACGGGTTGGTGGGTTGATGGGTCAAAAATCTCAACCAAACTTATTTATTTTCGTATTGGGTCATTGTCTGGTTACGGGTTGATTGTCACCCCTAGTGAATAATAGTATAATCCTTTTGTATAACTATAACATAATAAGAGAAATCTCATCTACATCCCCGCGAAACAAGGATGGGAGAATTTCTACGTTGTCTAAAATATTATATGTCAATGTTGGAGCATATTGTGTATGTAATTTCTATTTATACAACATTTTTTTTTTAATATGATTCAATCATTCAAATAAAATCTAACGTATGTTTACCAAATATATTGTGTTGTCAACAAAACACATTAAGTTATGTTTTTACCCTTATGGATATTATTGGAAATCTGTTCATTTTAACATCATTTTTAGTCTCGTCTTAGTGCTTCCAAATACTTCACATATAATTAGTCTAATCTTGTTGAGTCCAATTCTATTGATTCCATGCACTAAACTCTACCTTAAAACAAAAATTATCCATTTTTCTGGTAAGATCTTAGGGATGATAAACTTCAAGAGTGTGGACCATTGCATCCACATAGTAATAAGGAGACGGTTTGGCCATTTCATATCATCTTCCCCTTTCCATAACCCTAATGTTTTTTTCAGCCTCCAAATTCATGTACTAATTCTTTAGTCTTTGGTCTTTATGTTGATGATCGAATTCTCTGAAGTGAAAAACAGTCATGTCCTACGTTAAAATATATGATTATTTGGGTGTAACATCTACTTTTTTAAGTATCGCTTTTGGAATCAGTTGTTTTAATTTTTGAAATTTTAAGGATTTTGGACAGACCGCAGTGTGGGGATGGATGATCACCATGGGGATAGGGCTGACAATTCTCGACACGATACGAAATAAACAGGTTTGGGTTGATTTTTTCAACCCGCCAACCCGTCAACCCGTTTATTAAACGGATCATATATGAGTGTCTCAAAAAATAAACGGGTTAACCCACCAACCCGTTTATATTTTTAATTTATATATATATATATATATATATATATATATATATATATATATATATATATATATATATATATAATGTATTTATGTATTAAGTATTAATATTTAATAAGTATTATATACTAAGAATTATCTATGTTTGTATTAATGTTTAGGTTGAGCATGTTTTTATGAATGTTTTTAATTTTCATTTGGATGTTTAAGACTTAAGTAGTTAAGTGTCTAAAATTCGGATATGTTTACATCAACAATCAACAATTTATTCATGTTTAATTATTAATTTTATTTATGGAATCCGACCCACGAACCCGCATAAATAAATGGGTTGGCGGGTCATATATGGGCTTATGATCTAAATCCGCCAACCCGTGACCTGTATATTTAAATGGATCGTGTTTGGGTTGGCATATTTTGACCCGCCAACCCGCGACACGTCAACCCGAACACGACACGATTGTCAGGCCTACATGGGGCCACCAGGGGTGAGCATGGTGCGGTTTGGTGCGGTTTTCAGACCAAACCGAACCGCAAACCGTATGGTGCGGTTTTTGCATTCTTAAAACCGTTGGGTGCGGTTTTGCAATGTTTCGGTTTTTCGGTTTTTAAATGCGGTTTCGGTTTGTATCGGTGCGGTTTCGGTTTTTAAACCGTGTTAAGAATTTGGTGCTGTTTTTTTTATGTTTTTTTGTACGGTTTTTTAAAACTGTAAGAACTGAAAACCATGTTCATATAAGCTTGTATTGTGCTGTTTTTTTTAATACATTTATTTTCAGCTCAAAACAAAAATTACATAATCAAAAATAGTAAATCGCTTAAAATACAACTTGTGACCACTCTCACAAACTAATTAATGATTGAAGGTTGGTTGATTTTGACTTAATTTGTTACAAGCTTATTACATGTAATCGATTAGTACGTTTGGCTAACAATAGAACATTTCTTTTGCACCCCATATAGTTTTATACAAACACAAAATAAACATATAATAAATACATTATCATTTATAATTATTTTAAATAGAATGTATATAATATACATTGATTGATTTATTAACATACACGCTTGCGGTGCGGCTCGGTTTTGATGGACCGGTTTTTAGGATAGAAACCGCACCGCACCATTGACCTTCGGTTTTTGCAAAAATCAAATCCGCACCATTGGTTTTTGCATCGGTTTCGGTTTTTCGGTTGCGGTTTATTGCGGTTTTGTCGGTTTTTCTTTAGTCGGTTCGGTTTTTGCTCACCCCTAGGGGCCACCATGTCATATAAGGAGGCGCGCCTTTGTTTGACCGTATTTTGTTCATGTATTAGCCACGACGAGGCGGCGGCTATGTTCAAAACCCTAGGAATTGGGCTTTGGTCCCTATTTAAGCAAACTTATGACTAGGGTTTGCTCTCAAATCATCCTACATTCACCTTGAGAAAAACCCTAGTATATGTGTGTGTATGTATTCTTGGTGAGTTAATGTGTGTTCTTGGTTCTTCAAGGCTCATAGAGGAAGGAGTTGATCCAAGCTAGTTGTGGGATTCGTTGTTGTTAAGGGTTGCTTCTATAATCATCCTTAAGCTCCAGGAGGTGTAAAGTTCATACCTTTTTACATTTTGAGTTGTTATCCATGATTTAGAGTCCCTTTTTGATCATTGGAAGTAAATCATTGCAGTTTGAAGCAACTCTAGGGCCTTAGGTGATATTCATGCTAGTTTTTGGACCTTAGGGTCCCATAAAGTTTGTATCTTGATTAAAAACCAGCCATACATAGATCTCTTAGGTCATTTTGGTTCCTTTTTGTATTAGGGTTTGATATTTAGGCTTTTATAGGTTTGAAACAGATAAAGTTAGAAACTTTATCCATGCATGGCCTAAATCGATTCAAATTTGAGCTTTATAGCTCTGGAAATAAGGGTTAAGTGCTTAATGGATTAAGCTAGATCAGGATGTTACCACGATGTAATAAGGCATTTGCCACGACGCGGTGTCGAAGGAATTCACGACCATTTTGGTCTCTAGCCACCATGGTGTTCGCTATAGCGTGACGACTCGACTGTTGACTTTTTAACTAAGTTTGACTTAAGGTTAAACTTTAGGGTTTAGGTCTTAGATTGAGAATTTACGCATATTAAATGTCTAGGTGGGTATTGTGTCGGTTGTTGCATATGACGAGTTATAAGAGTTTCTGCTTTCGTCTGTTAGGTGAGTTTTTTTACTATAGTTTGTACTGTAATATAGATCCTCTGTATGTTAGGATGTTAGTATGTTGTAATGATCTGTTAGACATGTAGTTTTGTCAATAATTGCATGTGACTGTTGTTTGGATATTTTTTTTGTTATTTGTATATGTTGACATATTATAGATGGGTTAAGGACGGTCCAGCTGTGTGTTAAAGGCCAAGAGACCCGGGCGGTCCAATTGATATTGTAGGCCCAGTAGGAGTTGTCCAGCTTCATGTTGTAGGCTTAAGTGGTGGTCCAACCATGGGTGTTGTAGGCCTTATGTGCATTCATTGTATATGTATTGTTGTGTGGGGTATTTTGGGGAAATCACTAAGCTTTGGTTTACAATTGTGAATTTAAATGTTTCGGGTACTTCTAAAGATCAAGGCAAGACAAATACATGACTGTACATATTATCCAATTGACTTCATGATTTTGAGAGATGATGTGCTATGATACTCTGATTTTGATCCGATATTGTGAAACAATTATTTTGATGATGTTTAACTTTATGAAAATGAGTTTTAACTCTATTTAAAATTTAAAAATTTACCTTGATTTTTGAAACGTTACATTGTCCATAAAAATATTTTATTAAACAAAACTTTAATCGGATAATATAAATACATAACTTGGACTAAAAGTTACATTGTCCATAAAAATATTTTATTAAACAAAACTTTAATCGGATAATATAAATACATAACTTGGACTAAAAACTTTAGGCTCATGTGAAAGATGACCCACTGTGTGAACCGGGCCTCATGATAACTGTGTTGTAATCCTTATAAACAAGATACCAATCAAATATGTACCAATTAAAGATTGAGAGCAACAAGTGATCGTCTTTTCGTATGAATAGTAAATGACGACAAAATTCATATCATCTATAACGAGTAGTCAATAAAGTGCTATAAATAGTTGTACCATGTGCTCAATTGGGTGTACATATACAATCATCGATAAAATAACTTTGAGTTATTTTAATTCCTAATTTTGAAAAAGGTACTCCTTCTAATTTCAACATAAAAGATCATTGCAAATTTGACATTCGATAACATGTTTAGCACATGTGACAATGACATATTGACAATAGGCCCAAGTTTGGTTTCCAACTTTCCATAAAAAGTTTGGGCCGAATCTGAATTTTTCAGAATGAGTATATTTTTAGTGGAATAATTTAGCTTACTAAAACGATTGGTAAAAAGACAAAAGTTAACCAAAGGGCTTGTAGCACAGCGATATCCGGTGTTGTCCTCCCTATTTGAGGTTGAGGGTTCAAGTCCCGTCGTGGACATAGGTGGATTTTAGGTGTAGTTTAGGAGTAGGTTATATTTGCCGTTTCAAAAAAAAAAAAAAAAGACAAAAGTTAACCTTCAATTCTTTAATTTTAAGTTTACGAAAGAGAAGTTTAAAGTATTTATCTGTATTTACGTTCATCTTAAATGTGTGATTATGGGTGTTTTTGTTAGTCATATACATCGTCTTCTTGATGTTGCTCATGATTTCCTCGAATACATATTAACACGTCAAATAATTTTTCCAATTTTAAGTTGTCTTCTAATTTCACAATGAAACATGACCTTGTAAACCTCAAAGATTCTTAAAATTACATTCATCTTCGTATCCACTAGCATCATTCATGTTCGATTCAAATTGCTTTGTGGGGGTTTGAAGAATTTTATGTTTCCAATATGAATTTTTTTGGGTAAAATGTTACGATTTGGGCTATGTTTCAAACATGATTCTCCTTATTTTATGTTTGTCGATTTTTTTTTTTTTTTTTTTTTGGTCTTTTTTCAAGTGTTTAAGGTTAGCACATGTTATACCATATGTGCCACGCATCATATTTAGAGAATTAGAACAAAAGTATTCATTCCATTGTAAATTACTGTCTACAAACAAAAACATACAGATGTAGTCAACGGTCAACAAAGAATGAAATCGATAGAAAAACAATGATTGATAGGAAAATAAAGCAGCACAGAAGAACCGATGAATGGGATATATTTAGTGGTTATTTTTGTTATTTTTGTTATTTTAAATTAAAAAAATTATGATGAAATTTAGATAAAACAATAGTGACTAACCAAATAAAAAGTTAAAATTATAAAATATCATTTTCATCAACAAAAAGTATAATAGAGACCAACCACATTGAAAATTTATGTTATATTTTTTTCAAACTATTTTTATAGTAGGGAAAATGACTCTTGAGGGTAATTAATTTTTGCGTTTGTACTCATTTGGTCCATTTGCTTTTTTTTGTATTCAATATACCATCGAACTTGTTGATTGCGTTCACCAAAACCCTTTTGACCGGCTTTTGACCTGTGATAGTCGGTCAAAGGGTTATGGTGAACACAAACAACAAGTTAGATGGTATATTGAGTACAAAAAAAGGAAAGGAACCCAATGAGAATAAATGCAACAGTTGGTTACCCTCATGATTCATTTTCCTTTTACTCATTTACAACAAATCTCACGTCATCCCCTACTGATATTAATGACTTTATGAGATTCATTCTTGCTTCTTTTCAAAACATAACCCACAAAAGAATATTATTCATACATGTACAACTTTGTAATGCACTTGAATATTTATTAGGGAAATCTTGACTAAGCAGACGCATTTCATGACTACATTTACATTTCCAATCAAATGATTTATCGTATCATGGATTCTAAATAAGTATACAAACGAGTGGAATCACAAGTTCTGTGATTTTTGAGTTTACTTAGCTTTAAGATCGAATTCATAGGATAAGATACAACATTAATATGTACAATATCATGCTGCTTTTGTAGATACATCACCATAATATACCTTGAGATAAACGTTTATGCTGATAAATATACCTCTCATACACAGTTATATCCTTTTGCAGAGAGGTGTTAACAGCTAACCACAATAAGCCTAGCGTAGACCATGTTTTAACAACGTTACCCCTTTGAAATGCTCTACATATACGTTATAGCCAAAGAATGTTGCAATTTTTGATAATTTTGCAACTTTAATTTCATTTAAATTTTCGGGAAAAATGACTCAGAAGGATAACCAACTGTTGAGTTCGTTCTCATTTGGTCCCTTTCCTTTTTTTGTACTCAATATACAATCGAACTTGTTCTTTGTGTTTACCATAACCCTTTGACCGGCTATCACAGGTCAAAAGGGTTATGGTGAACGCAAACAACAAGTTCGATGATATATTGAATACAGAAAAAAAAAAAAAAAAAAAAAAAAAAACTAAATGAGTACAAACGCAAAAGTTAATCACACTCAATAGTCATTTTCCCTTTATAGTAATATAAGACAGCGTGCATCGATTGCTAAGCTTGGAACTTATTATTTTAACATTTGATTGACTTATATAGATATTTCAACATAAAACACCTTTTACTTTTTGGATTACGTCATTATTAGGTTGAATTTCATTCTTTAAATATTCCATTTTGATGTCATTCTAGTTAAATAATCTATTTAATCGATGTTACAAATTAAAATTTAAAAGCTTGAAGTGTTGGAAAATATGAAAAGCATGTGTTCCGTTGGTTTAGAGAAAAAATACAAAAAATAATAATAATACATTTATTGATTTAAAACTCAATTGTCATATATTTTACTATAGATACTTAATTAATGATCATATATCTAAAATAGTTTTAATAAATTAAACTAAAAGAACCCAAATCACAATAAATCTTAGAGAAATTAAATTACCTCCTATCTTTTATATCTACAATTATTTTTACTCATTAAAATTATGACAAATCACCATTCAATTTAATTTTATTTGATATATTTCTAATATAACCTTAATGATTTAGTTAAAAAAATATGAAATGATTGAATAGAAATATTTGTAGATATAAAAAATAAGAATCAATTTAATTTCTTTAAATCTTTATATCTAATGAAATTAATATCTAATGAAATGATGAAGCAGATAAAGATGACACGATGATTTTGCCGTGTTATCTTGACAAAAATATTACTTCAATTTTATTTGAAAAGCGACAAAACAAACCGATTTTGTTAGTGTACATGAAGACGTAGAGGAAAAAGTCAAAAATAATACAACACAAAGTGAAATAACATAAATGGAACTTAGCAAGAGACAGTTTTATATTCTTACCTCCTAAAACTGACGCGGTTTTAAGATTTTTAAAATATACTTATTTTAAAATACTGTTGTTTTATTCTATATAGAGATCAGAGATATTTATTATATAATACTAATAATTGTCAAGATACGATGACACTTTCCTTGGATTATATTTAGTTTTCTAGGTCCTATTCTCTATAGTAAGTTTCTTTCACAAGTTTATAGTTTAACTAAGGGGCTGTTTGTTTTTTGTGTGAAGATCTGCGCAACCACTTTTGTCTGCGCCGCGCAGACAACGCGCAGACATATGCCCTTGCAGATTGTTTGTTTTTTGGAAGTGCGCAGATCAGAAAACGTCTGCGCGGGATCTTCCTGGCGCAGACATAGGCCACTGTCTTCAAAGGTCTTCAGACCTCATTTTAACCTAAACAAAAAAAAAAAAACATGGGCCATCGTACAGTTTCTTTTTTCTTTAACTTTTTTTTTTGTTAAAAATGTATTTTTAATGTTTATGATATGAAATTAAGTTTAAAAATTCAATTTATTTTAACAACCCGCAGACGTTAAAAACAAACAGTCTTTTTATTGCAGACTGCAGACATTTGGTCCACCTCTTCTGCCGCAGAGGTTTGCAGATGTGGTCCGCAGACTGCAGACATTTTGACTTCAAAAAAACAAACAGCACCTAAGAGTTTAACACAAAACTAATAGTATACTAGGTGTGACACCATATATTATATGAGTTTAATTAAATATATATATATATATATATATATATATATATATATATATATATATATATATATATATATATATATAATTTTCACAATTTGAAAAGTTTGAATTTATAAGAAAAATTAAAAAAAAAAATTGAATTGATAAAGTTAATGAGAATTTAATGTATTGAATACATTACATATATAAACTCCTTCTAATAAATACTTTACATATATATTACCTTACACATTAAATGTGGAATTTTAATTTAATAAAATAAAAAATACAATAAAATGAAAAGTGGAAAATACAAATTTTAAAAATTCTAGAAAATATCATGTGTCGTAATGAATGAGAAAAGAACATGTGACAAAAAAAACCTTCATTTATTATAGTAGATGATTTATGCGCAATCGAATTGGTTAACTCATTGTCTCGTTAATTTTCATATCGATCTTCTTCTACTCTAATAAATAAAAATAATTTTTGCAACTTGTCACATTCTTATGCATTTTGAAATATATAATTTTATGATTAATTTTTAGAATTTAATTTTCACTTATCATTTTGTGGTAATTTTCAATTTTCTTAATTAACTATTCTAATTTTTAGGTTATAAAAAACAATTAATGTGTTATTAATTTTTTCCTTGTATTTTCAAATTTTAATATGTTTTCTTTAATGTATATAATTCAAAATTTGCATGTTTCCTTCAAAGTTCATTGTCATTTGAAACTAAAATGGTCTACATAAGAAAAATAATCAAATTGTGTTGTTTTCCATTGATAAAACTAAAAAAGGGTGATTAAACCAAAAATATAATCAAAATATAATTATTTCTCCATAGTTTGTTTTATTTGTATAAATTGAATTATTTACTTATTCATCATTTTGTTTGCATTTATTTTGAAATTTTATGTTAAAAATACTTAATGTTTACACATTGATATTTAATATTTTCTTTAAAAAATATTTAATATTTATATTTCATACATAAATTTTTTATATTTAACTCGTGTAATACACGAGTCTCACATATAGTTTTCTAATGTATTACTCTGATATATGTTTTATTTTAATAGTGGATACGTTAAATAGAATTAGTTGGATGCTAGACAAAATTACACGGTACAAACATTATAAGGGAGATATATTAATCTATCCAACAAATGAAATTATAAAAAAAATATATGCTTAGATAACTAATTGAATATCATCTACCGTTTTTAAAGAAGAGTTTCTCCTCCTTTTGAACACCAAACAATCATAGGTCATCTATATCAACCAAACACTCTTGGTATATGTAACATCCGACTTTTTAACACAAGGTATGACAAAAAATTTACACTTTAATTTATAAAAACACATTGATGAACGTTTACATTAACAATCCAACACAAATAGTTATCAATAGGATTTCACCAAATAAATAAAATACAATGATCCGAGTTATGTATCACAACTTCTCTTTTACAATTCTCAATTCCTAATAATTTACATGCAAAGCACACAAGAACACAATGGTAGACTATAAAGAGATTCATAAGTAACCACTAATAAGAGTGCACATAATAATCATAATATTGATTATATGAACAATATACCATACAATCATTTATAATGTCTATGTACTTTTCACACAACTCATTATATACTCATAAAATATATAACACTCGAATACACAAATCGTGAGGTGTATAGTTTATCGACACTCTTTTATTATTTAAAGTTTACAACTCTAACATTTTCTCTAATGATAATAGTAATGGATTTAGAGCTTATGAAGCTACCATTAAACTCTTAAAACCTACTCATAATCATTCTATATATATCTACCCTCTTTCCATATTCATTCTTTTATTCTCTCCACTCTTTCTGTACTCGTTCTCTTTCTCTTTCTCTTTCTCTCTCTCTCTCTCTCTCTCTCTCTACTTGTTCTATTTCTTTCTCTATTTTTTCTCTTCTCTTCTCAACCCCTTTCTCTCTCTCTCTCTCTCATCATTTTGTTTCTCTATCTCTCTATATCCATCCCTTCTTATTCTCTCTCTCTCTCTTTCTATATATATATATATATATATATATATATATATATATATATATATATATATATATATATATATATAATACTCTACTATGTATATATTTCAATGGTATTTCCCCAATAAATCGAATAGTAATACTTTATTTTATAACTCATATGCACTCACTTATTTACTCAAATAGTAATAAATTGATATAATTCTCAACTAATATTCTCAATGACTCGTATAACATTAGACAATTATACCAGGGGTATGTGTAACACTTCAAATTTCAAACAAAATTTTTCATTTTTAAATTTCTAAAAACCATAGTTTCACAACCAAGTTATTGAATAGAGGATCATCCCAAAACAACAAGTATCATAGTTCATAAACATGTCCCAATAGTAAATTCCCCAACGCGTGTGTACAATCAGACCATCACCTTTCCACGGTCCTGTGAAGTACCTGTCACACAAAAATCAACAAATGTAAGCACAAATTTTAGTGAGTTCCCCAAGATACCACATATAATACAATATAAATAAAAAAAATACAGGTTTTTTGCAACCCTGGGGCTATCAGCAGTCCTGGTGAGCTAACAACAGACCTGGTGGGCTATCAGCAGTCGTGGTTGGCTATCAATAACCTCAGTCACATATAATTATCATAACATATCATAACATAGCAGCTAAACCCATCTTGTCCTAATACTACAACTATCCTACCATGCAGGTAAGAGTAAGGTGTTGTTTGTTTTTTCTGAGGCAAAATGTCTGCAGCCTGCAGAACACATCTGTAGACCTCTGCAGTAGAAAAGGTGGATCAAACGTCTGCAGTCTGAAAAAGAAGATTGTTTGTTTTTTTTAACATCTACGGGCTACTAAAATAAATTGAAATATAAAAAAACTGATTTTTTTAAACTTCAAAGTGATTTTTTAATATTTTTATGACTTGTTATAAATAATTAACGAATCTATATCAACTTTGATGTATTATTGTACAAAAATAAAAAAAAATGGTATGAATTAACGTATATATTTGATAAAAAAACCAACTTTGGTTGCAAAGTTATAATTAAACATTATAATTAGTGATCAAATAATTTGATATATAAATGGACGGAAATAAACTTTGATTTTTTCAATTAAATCTATTAAAAACGTACCATAAATATTTTCTTGAGAAATTGACGATACTGTATTAAATAATATTTTACAAAATTTGGCAAAAAAATATAAGATTATATTAGGATTTTTTTTCATATTTATATAAACAACTTCAACGACTATTAGTGTAATAAATCTTTATTTACAAATTTATCAAAAATATCATGTTTGTATCGTCGAACGTTTTTTTTTTTAAAGTTTTGTAATTTTTTTTTCAGATTGTTTATCATTAATAAAGTTGGAAAAAATATAAATTAAAAAAAAATTCAAAAAAATAAAGATATATATGTTTTTTTAGGCTAGAAGATGTCTGAAGATGTTAGAAGACTCTGGTCCACATCTGCACCAAGAAGAGGGTGCGCAGACATTTTTAGATCAACAGTCTTCAAAAAAAAAAAAACAGTCTGCGAAAGCTAATGTATCCGCGTGGTCTGCACGGCGCAGTCAGAAGAGGCTACGCAGATCTGTAGACAAAAAACAAACACTACCTAAGTAAGGAGACTCACCTGATACTAATGACACAAAAAACCTAACATCCAAACTGTCGGATCTAGACTCCACCTAGTCAACAAAATAGTTAACCCTAATCAATATTAATGTTCAAAAACTCACTCACAAATCCCCAAATCTACATCCAAAGCTTCTAAGGGCGAAAGGACCACTTTGCCCTTCACACGGTCCAAAAACCCTAAATCTTGACCAAGGGTCAAAGTCAACAAAATTCAATAATTAGCGCGTACATTGAGCATACCAACCTACGTGGGGCGTAATATTTATATCAACAAATAACGGGGATTAGACCGGCTACACCCAGTGTACTCCGTCTGTTCTCATTTCTACCAACTTATGTCTTAAACCCTTAAGACATTTATGTGACAATAGTCAAATTCGGGTCAAGTCAAAGTCAACCAAAGTCAAAAAGTCAAAATGGACGACTCAATTAGCCCTTGCGTATTAGGGTTTACGTTGTGTATTTACTAAACAATCCGCTATTTTAATGAGAAAACATCATTTGAAAAATCCGTGTGATCGAATTTTTCCAAAGCCTTAAATGTGGTAAACAATGAACCAAGGCGATATAACACTAATGCACACTCATCGGGAGTGTGTAAGACACTAAAACATGGCTTAATGGGGCTTACGGACCTTGTGTTGCGAAGCCAAACACTCACAAGTGCCACATACGAAACCTCTCCAATCGTTTTCAATCTATCTCTCTTTATCGAGAATCTGTCCCAAATCTCTCTTTGTATGAGAAATCTCTCCAAGATTGTAAAATCTCTCCCAAATCTCTCTCGAAAACCTCTCTTGAAACTTTTATAATCAATTGGGGCATCGCGATACTTGGCTTGATAAGGAACCATTCAAAGAAGGGAAAAATCTTGGAAATTACCCTTAGGACCGAAGCCTCTCTTAAAGGGTCAAGTCCTCTTGGATCCGAGGCCCCATAAGCAGCCGCAGTCTTCGGACCGCAATGGGGTGCAGCCGTAGCAAGTGAGCCACAACAGAAATCCGTAGCAGGCAAGTCGCAGCAGCGAGCCACAGCCCGACCGCAGCGCCTTCCTTCTTTGACTTCCGCATCCGCAGCCCCTTCTCCTCGGACCGCACCAGGCGACTAAGCCACTCCGGTTTTGGCTACTGATGACCGAGACTCCAGCCCTAGACTTCGGATTTTACATTTTTCACCCGGTTTTTGGCTAATTCTCCATTTTAAGTCCGTTTTTAATTATTTTAACGCGGGATTTTCTCCAGAAATCATATTTTAACATATAAGACCCTAAATAATCATAATTTGGACATATTTTCATGAAAATATTTATTTGAGAATAAAATCTTTTAAGTGAGATCTTGAGGTGGAGTGTGGATCTTGCCATAATATTTGACACAAACCACCACCCCATGCCCATTCATTTGACCAATCCTTGTACTCCTCTCTACTCCTAGTCACCTCATGGGCATACCCCACTCATTTTCCCAGCAAACTCACGTCCAAAAAGAGGTGGAGAACCCTCTTTCACTCTTCACTTCACACATTTTCCTCATTTCCACCAAGTATCAAACATCTCTTTTCTCTCAAGCCCTCTCACTCATATTTCGAGATTCAAGGCTGATTATCAAGCTTTATCACACTCTTGGTAAGTATAATTCATCATCTCTATGATTATTACACTTCCCTTTATTCATATCATAGAATGCTTACACAAATTCCATCACTTTGGTGTTTGATTCTTGAAAATCTTCTAGGCATCTTCAAGTGTTCTTGAGTTGAACATTTATCTCCTTCAACATCCACCCACTTACATCACTCAAGGTGAGTTCATACCCCTACATTTTCATATTTTCCTATGTTTTAAGGGGGAGAATACAAGTTAAATTATCAAGAACACAACTAAATATTTCTAACAGCTTACATCAGAAAAGTTGGACTCCATTCACGGACTGTTTTGATCAACTAAAACATTTTTGTTTTCAAAAATGTACAAGGTGCACGTAGTTCAAGTTCTTAGATTTAAAATGGATACTTGCACATATCCATACGATTTTTCTACAATTTATGGTGATTTTTACAAAACTGCCTATCATTTCAAGGACCAAACCGGACCAGTCTGTGCTCATGAACATTTTCACCTAAGTTGGAGGTCACTAAAAATCATGGAAAAATTTATGAACAAACTAGACTCATTAAAAAAACTCCCAGAATTTACGGATTCTGATTTGGATCTTTTATGAAGTTTTCATAAATTTTCTAATAACAGTGATCGAAGTTGTTCCCAACAGAAAAATGCTAACATATTATTATCACCTTGTATCATGTTGAGCAAGGTGTATATCCTTATGTGAATGTATGTTATTACAAAAGAATGATATTTTATCTTGGTATATGAATATGCATCAGTTAATAAATAGATTTTGATATAGATATACATATGAAATATAAATGATAACACGATTGTTATAATCAAAGTACATCCATTTTACTCAAACAATTGAACGAAGTACGTTGAATATAGATTACGTACGTTACCATTACTACCCTTGTTTTTGATAAACTATAATAGGTATGGTTTATGATACACTACATAACACACTCATATAAAGATTGTACATTTATACAATAAGGGATTTTCATTACATTACACGTAAATTTGTTAAAGACTTTGTGAGACATTCGCTTCACACTTACCATTAAGTCATGTATTGTAACCAGAGTCTCCTGGAGGGAGAGCGTGATAGTTGTATATAGATCTATGTTGGGTTTGACAAACCCACACCTTAACTACATGCAACAGTTAGACCGGCAGGTCAGTGGTGACAAATGTCATAAACATTTCCGACGCCTGAAGAACGTCGTTTCAGGCCAACTAGGTCATAGCATGGTTATAATGAGCTCACAGAAAGTATTAACAAACATAAGAATTTACGGGAATTTCATTTAATTCAAATGTGTCTATGTCGATTTAAACACATATCATTTTCTATTAGTAAGAGAGGTTACTTATACATTTTGGTCTTCGGTTATAAGACTACATTACACAAATTTTAAGGAAAATATCGGATTTTTCTGAAACAAACATGACTTTTACAAGAGAAAGACTTTTATCAAGTTTGAAGACAAAATCTTATGAACTCACCAACCTTTGTGTTGACACTTTTTCAAACAACTTGTATTCTCAGGTAAATCATAATAATAAAACCATCAACCATCAACCAAACGTGTTCATAAAACCATAAAGGTAAATCAGAGTATGTAAATCAATCATCCCAATACATCAAAGTCAAATAAGACAGAAAACATGGTGTATGTGTGTGTATGATTCGATCACCCTGAGCTCTTTCCCTGCAATACGGAAGTACCTGAAACATAAACTAAGAACCGTAAGCACGAAGCTTACTGAGTTCCCCGAAATACCTCATACCATACATATCAAACATACAATGGGTCGTGCCCAACAACCATCGTACCCCGCCCGACATCGGCCTTACTCAGAATAGATCTCTTTATATCGTGTGATGGGTCCCGCCCATCAAAACCTACTTGGTATCGGTCCCCGTCCTGCATGCATACAATACATACACACATGTAAGGTTACATAAGAAACTATCATACATAAAACCATAATCTATGGGTCAACATCGGTGCCTTCAACCCGCTAAGCATTGGGAGGAAACTTACCTCAAACTGCTGAAAAACCAGATAAATGCTAGGACTACTGATCCAGGAAATCTCCACACTCCACACTGAATAATACCATAATTAATAATTACATCATAAACCATAGTCGGGGTCCCAACTCATCATCCTCAACCCATAGGGTAAAAGACTATTTTACCTTTTTCCTTACTAGGCCCAACTAGCTTGGCCCAATAACTCTATTGTAGCCCAATGCCCAAAACTAGCCCAACCGATAAACCTAGGTCTAACTATGGCCTAATAAATACAAAGCCCAAAATTCAGCTATGGCCCAAAGCCCAATAGAAGTCCAAGTCTGATAAGGGCCCAAAACAATAAAAACCCACTTCATAGCGTACGCCCTGCGTATTCCACGTACGTGTAGTGTACAAGCGTTGACTTGAAAAACAGTTGCTTGACCTAGTACGCCCAACGTACTGGTCAGAGGGCCAATCCTCAATTTTCGACTTAACCACTTAAGTTCTTAATGTCCAAACTTCATATCTACATCATTTTAAGGTATTGACATGTAAAATTGGCAACTTTATAGTTTTTTCATGACTTAATGGGACCCAATACTCGTTCTTGACCATTAAGGCCTATAATTAGATCCCTAACTCATGTATGGTCCAATATAACACATCAGTATAACATTTTTATGCATAATGAACATCAGAGAGGCTAAGATATAGTGTTCCTAGCTCCTGGGATGGCTGAGACTCACAATGAGGACTCACGGGGTAAAAATATACCAAAATAAAGCCCTAAACGAGATCTAGCAAATAGAGTTATCAGGTTAAGAACCTTATATCTCCAAAATCTTTCCAAGCTGGTCATGGTTTTGGATCCACAAGCTTTAACTACACCAATGCAACTTCCAAGAGCTCTTCTTCCTTAAAGATCACAAAAAACATCCTCAAAGGTCATTTCCAAGGTCAAAACTAGATCTAGTAGTTAGGGTTTCATTCTTAGGGATTGGAGAGGTGGAGACAATTCATATGAAGGTCCAAGATCAACTTAAGGCGTTTAAATAGGGCTAAAATCCTAAAAATTAGGATTTGTCCCAAGTGGTTGTATACCTAGTGTACTCCACATACGCCCAACATAAGCGGATGCCTATGCAACTGACTTTTCGGCCAAGTAAGCCCAGCGTACTCCAAGCATACGCCCAACGTATTGGCCAGGGACCCAAATGTAAAAAGTTTTAAGTTTGATTGCAAAAGAGGAATACCTAAAATGCGAATGTTACGTTAATTCAAAGATCTTATTTTGGTTAAAACTAATTGAAGTAAAAGATATTATACTAGATCTTGTTAGTTTTTCTCAGTACCAGCTTAGATAGAACGCATTATAAATAACCAAATCTGAACTGATTGCATGATTAAGAAAGTCGCAACAGAGCTGAAATCGTTTTTATTATTATGTTTTATTTAATTTATTTTCACTGCAATTTTTAGTTTTTAGTTTTTAGTTTAATTCAAAAAAAGTCCCCTTTTTATATTTTCTATTTCTTGACTAGAATGTGCCTGATGCAAAAAGGCATTGACCATTAGGTTGTGTCTCTGAGGATTCGACCCTACCTCTTGGTGGTACATTTTTAGTGCAACTAGCAGTGAAATTTTATTTTCTTAATACGCCCACAACATGTTAACAGTGAGTCTCCTCACTATACGCGTGAGTGTAAGGCACCAATGCCAGCCCTCTACGATATGTTATATAGGAAGACCAGGTGGTGGCACCTAAAAATTACATGAAAGACCAGGACATGACTCCTGACAATTATATGTAAGACCAGGGTCTGGACCTTGATAGTTATATATAGTATGCTAGTTATCTTTGTGATACTTGCATGGAAGACCATGAGGTGGCTCTTGGCACTTGTTTGTAAGACCCACGGTTTTGGACCCCGAATTGGAGAGTACAGACCAATATACGGATGATGGCATAATTGCAATTTTAAGACTATGAATGTAACATATCAATCTCTATTGTACGTATGGTATGCAGTATTTTAGGGAACTCAGTAAGCTTTGTGCTTACGATTTTTATTTATGCTTTCAAGTACTTCTGGTATGAAATGGGAGGGAAAGACATGACTGCACAACATCCCCTAGAGTTTTTCCATATTTTCAATTAATGATATTTACTCTGATGTTGAAATAATATATTCACTTTTGATCGGTTTTGGAACAACTTGTTTGTATGGTTTACGATTTTAAAAATGAAAATTTTACTATGAATTTTTGGGACGTTACACAATTAGGGTTTTCTAGCTAATAGACCAATATAAAACTCAATACAAAATAAAGCCCATAATCTTATTAGGCTAACACCCACTCAAACTCATAATGCAATAGCAATAAACATTGAGATTTTGTCACACATAAAATGAAATCGAGGAGCAGTCAAAGGCTTTGTAAGAATATCAACAATCTGCAAGGTGGAAGGAACATGAGGAGGGGAGATAGTCCCCTTCTGGAGATGATGTCGTGTGAAATGACAATTAATAATAATGTGTTTTGTACGCTCATGAAACATTGAATTCTTGAAAATCATTATCGCACTCTCGTTCTTACAATACAAACAGGTAGGCTGAGAGATGTCAACACTCATATCTGTAAGAAACCATCTCAACCAAACAATCTCACAAGTGGCGATAACCATGGCTCGCTACTCAGATTTTGTAGAGGAAGGAGAGACAACATATTGTTTCTTACTCTTCCTTGATATCAATGAATCTCCAAGAAAAACATAATGCCTAGTAGTGGACTTACGATCATAAGTATCATTATCATAATTAGCATCACTATAGGCATGCAACTCAATAGAGGATGTAGATGGAAACAAAATGGTGTGTAACTGAGTATCACGAAGATATCTCAAAATACAAAGAACGACTCCCTAATGAACAGAAGAAGCGGTAGTGACAAATTGGCTAACCACATGAATTGCATGAGCAATATCCGGTCTAGTGACAGTTAGGTAAACTAAACTCCCTACAATGGTACGATGAAGGCTTGGACCTGATAAGGGGACACCATCAGTTGAAGAATACTTTACATTACTCTATATAGGCGTATCAACTGTACGATTATCCGTAAGTCATGCGCATTCAAACAAGTATGAAATATACTTCGTTCGAGATAAAAAGATAACCCTTTAGAGACTAAGAAACTTCAATTACCAATAAACAACATAGCAAACCTATGTCTTTCATAGCAAAACGATGAGCCAAATCACGCTTTAAAGACTCTATACCATCATGATCATCAGCAGTAATAATCATGTCATTAACATATAAGGAAAGAATAATCCAACCTACACTCATACATCAAACAAATAAAGCTAAGTCATGGTTACATGGTTTTAAAGCAAGCGAAGTAATCACCATAGAAAATTTCTTAAACCAAGCATGAGGGGATTGTTTAAGGCCATATAGTGTCTTTCAAAGTAAAAGAAACTTCACTTGGTTGGTGAGCAATACATGAGGCGGGTGACATGTATACTTCCTCATGAAGATCACCATTCAAGAAAATATTATTGACATCTATATGATGAATCCTTTATTGGCGAATGGAAGAAACTGCAATCAAGGTGCGAGTAGTCGTCATTTTTGCAACAGGAGCAAAAGTATCCGCATAATCCATACCATAATTTTGTGAGTACCCTTCCGCAACAAGTCTAGCTTTATAATGCTCAACGGATCCATCAGACTTTTTTTATATAACCAACGATAACCAATTGTGTGCTTTCCGGGTGGAAGGGGAACTAGATCCCACATATGAGTCCGATAAAGTGTTGCAAGTTCCTCATCCATAGCGGTCTTCCAAAGAGGATTAGAAACAAAATCTTTATAGGATGTTGGCTCAGATAGAGAATGTACATTAGCAATAAAGGAGGCAAATATTGGTGAGCAAGAGGAATAGCCAAAGTCAAGAAGCTTTGTGGACTTATTATTATGATAAGGCCTCGATGGTGGGGGGATCGTGATGATCTGCAGGTAAAGGGTCAGCAAAAGGTGGTGGATCAACAACAACTGGTGGATTAACAACAGGTGGTGAATCATCAATGTCAATGCTAAACAGATCAATAGTACAAAGCTTCTATCGGGTTGCATCATATGACTGAACAAGAATGCTATAGAACGGAATGTGCTTCAAAAAAGTGACATTACGAGAGACATTCAGATACTGATTTGATAGATCATAAAATCGATAACCTTTCTAAAAAATATTGTATCTCAAAAATACATAAAGGGCTGATTTTGAAGACAACTTATCTCTCTCTACACGAGGCTCCAAGACAAAACAGGTTCACCGAAAAACTCATAATTAAGAATAATCTAAAAGTTTCCCAAACAACATTTCCTAAAGAGACTTCCACGAAGTGTTTGCAACAATAATGCGATTTACTAACGCAATTGGTGATATGAACAACTTCTCCCTAAAACATATTGAGAACTTGAGTAGAAAGTAGCAAGGATATTGCAGTTTCAAGGAGAGGATGTCTTCTTTCTACAACACCATTCTGCTGAGGGGTGTCTGTACAAGATGACTGATGCACATTGCCATCAGATGCCAATAACTGTTTGAAATCATTGGAGGTAAATTCCCCTCCTAAATCACACTGAAAACATTTTATGAAAGTAGAGTGTTGAGTTTTGACAAGAGCTCTGAAGTCATAATATATTCTGAAAAATTTAGATCTATGCTTCATAAAGTAAACCCACGTGTAGATCATCAATGAATGAAACATAAATGTTAGCTCCATATTTAGAGGTGATCGGAGATGGACCCCACATATCAGAATGCACAATATTAAAGGGAGAAACAAAACGAGTGACACTTTTATTAAATGGTAAAGCAGAAAATTTTCCCAGTTTACAACCATAGCAATCCGAAATATCATTAGTTTTCAAAGAACCTAACACACCAGTGGAAACCAAAAATTGTAAACAAGACGTTGACACATGTCCCAAACGAGAATGCCAAAGATAAAAAATGGACGACGAAGGATTTAAACGAAAAGACAACAAATTGACACCAGATGTAGCAACATCAACAACATATAGTTACTCCAAAACATAAAGCTCCCAAAGTCTACATCCTATCCTAATCACCTTCCGAGACCAAATTTCATGTACATAACAGAATAAATCAGAAAAGAAGACCCAACAACCAAACTTACACAACAGACTGATCGAAGTAAGATTCAAAGCAACTGTAGGAATGTAATAGACATCTGTTAAAGACATATAAGGAGCAACAATAAAACCAACATCCTCTACTGACATACGTGTAACACTAGCAGACAAAATAGTAACACGTGTATGAGATGATAATAAAGCAAAAGATGACATATATGGTGACATGTGATGATATGCACCATAATCCAATATCCACAATGATGAAGGAACACATGAAGTGTTGGATGAAGACATACCTGAATGAGACATGTAAACTGACATAACAGTTGGATCGACAATAATGAACTGCCTAAACTGCTCAATAATATAGGGATCCAAGGCTGATGGTGGTGTAAAATCCATCACATTCTCAACTGAAGGTGTAACAACAACGTATTGTGGTGGCCTAAAAGATGGAAACAAGGGATGTGACTGAGACTATCCAGAAGACATGTTCTGCTGTGAAGACTGATACTGTACATGTGATCTTGTTTACTGTTGCTGCAAATTTCCCTTGCTTGTCAGCAAAAGAAAATTTGCCTTCCAACGGTTCTTCTTCTTACAGAAAGCACACTCGTCAAATGTAACTTTGGGGCGATTTTGGTTTGAAGAATGAGGTCGTTGTGAAACAGCAAAGACAGCAGGAGTGGCTATCTTGGGACCTTTTTTAGCATGGAACTTGATACAAGTTTCTTCAGCAATCAACTCGTGAACAACCGAATCAACAGTGTGAAGAGGTGTGTGATGCAAGATTGATCTACACAAGCCTTCAAAATCTAAACATAATGTCATCAAGAACTGAACCAAACATTTCTCTTCCCTTCTATCAGTATAAGGCTTAAAAGCCTTCAACACATCATGTTCTGTAAGAGCCAAATGATTCCACAAATCCAACATAGCTGCTTAAAATTCCTGAACACTGAGATTGTTCTGTTGGAGGGCTTGAATACCAAATTCTAACTAATACTGCTTTGCAAAGTTAGACCAAGTATATAGCCTAGCTAAGTGATACTTCGCCAACTGAGTACCAATAGACTGTATAACAAAATTATTAATCCAGTAAGGTTGCATAATTCGCGGCCTTTTCATATTTTGGTTTCTTATTGTCAGCTGTAACAATCCCCAACATAGTCTTGCTTCGCAAGAAATTCTTCATAACATAACTCCAATAGACAGAGTTCTTGCCATCAAGTTGGATACCAATGGACTGAAGAGAATCATCTCTAGTGGCTATATTTAAATATCAGTCAAACGATAATAACCAAAATAACAGTAAATACGAATAACAACATCAACAATCAATAACTCGATCCACGCAACGTCGTGCCTGCTACAACTCGCCCCAAAAAAAACAAAAATACAGATGATCAACTAAACTCTGATACCATGTAAACTAACAAGACATAGAACGATTAAGGTTTCGTATTATTATCAAATGAGAAGTACAATATACAATGAAATAAAAAGACATAATATATAGACTAGCTAATAGACCGATATAAAACTCAATACAAAATATAACTCAAAATCTTATTAGGCTAATAGAACAATCAAAGGCCTTACACAAATCATTTATGAAGATATCAATTATCAAGAGAAGACCTTCCGGCCTCAAGTCTAACAATATGCTCAAGAGTCAAGGGCTCAAGGCTTGTGAAATGTGTACTATGAGTATGAAGAGTGCAAACAACCTCTTAGGCATTGTGAAGATTAAAACCACATGGAGATGGTATGCCATTGCATAGAGAATTAGAGGTGTGGGTTTACCAAAACTCCAAAACTGTACTACTAAACTTAGATTTTTAAATAATCGAACAATTTGAATGATAAATTTGGGATGTTACACGTTCAATCTATAAAGAAAATGCAAATCGAATATTGAAATTATTCTATAAATAGTATATAATATATTTTTGTACATATTAGCTTTCTTAGAAGTTCTTTTTTAGACGAACTACAAGATAAAAAACCATGGGCTTAATTAGGCGTGTGAGCATCCCACACTGGAAATAGTCAAGTAGGTCTAACGTGTTCACTTTGATCATTCGTCAATTCTTGAACACCCTTATAAGGAGCTGGCATTTATGAAAAGTCAACGAATAAATTAATGGGAAAGAATGACTCTTTAAAGATCAAAAAGCTACACAATCTCAAATTATTTTTTCATTTCATTTATTCATTCAATCGTTATTAGTAAACAGTATGATCAAGATCAAGAACTGCTTTCGCGAAATCACCAAACCCTGTCACTCCGATGCCAAAGGTAAAATTCCGTAATACCCATTTGAAACCAGCATCAAATTTTGCATTTTTTAGGCGTTTCCCCAAAAGGGTTTTGATTAATTTGTGTTTTCGTCTGCTAATTTTTCTGGGTTTTGTAATTCGTAATGAGAAGGTGTAGAAGAATATCCGGAAAAGGTTGGTGCTCCTCAAGAACAGAAGATTTTCACATTTCAAGCCCTAATTTCCGCAACAAACAATTTCGAACATAAGCTTGGTCAAGGGGGTTTTGGTCCTGTTTTCAAGGTTCGATCCTTCACTCAATTACTTATTGAATTCATACTTGAATTTTGAAGATAAACACTCGATTTTGAAATTCCTTTCGAACAAATAACAAAAAGAAAAAAACAATTATCGAAAGCAAGTAACTTGTGTCTCTTCAACTTCAATGATCGATTGAGACTTTGATGATAATCGATCTATAATTATTGTAGTGAGTTAGGGATTCTTACCGATTCAATTTGGTAATTTCAATCTAACTTCAATGGTTTTAAGATTTTCAAAACGATCAAATCTTTGATTATTGTAATGAATTTGTTGTTTGGATGTGTAGGGGAAGTTGGATGATGGAAGGGAGATTGCTGTGAAGAAACTTTCGCAAACCTCAAAACAAGGAAAAAGGGAATTCACAAATGAAGCCAAATTATTAGCAAGAATACAACATAGAAATGTTGTAAGCTTATTGGGATATTGTGCATTTCCTGAAAAGCTTTTGGTGTATGAATACGTAGCTAATGAGAGCCTCGACAAGCTTCTTTTCAGTATGTTATCTTCTCCTTTCATTTTATATCATTTACATGTGTCTTAAATAAGAAATTTGTTATCATTTGATTGAAATTATCGATAAATTTTCTCTTTTTTTGAAAACGATAAGTATTTATTTTAATGGTATTTTGATTTTTATCGTTTTAGAATCTGCAAAGAGAGATGTACTCGATTGGAAGCGAAGATATTCGATAATTAATGGTGTAGCACAAGGATTGCTTTATCTTCATGAAGATTCACATGATCGCATAATTCATAGAGATATAAAGGCTAGCAATATTTTATTAAATGAAAAATGGAGGCCAAAAATTGCTGATTTTGGAATGGCAAGATTATACCCAGAAGATAAAACTCATGTTAACACTCGTGTAGCTGGAACCAAGTATGTTTTTCACGTTTTTAATTTAATAAAGTTTATGCCTTTTTCGGATTCTTTAATCAAAAACATGTTTTTATGTTTTAAGTACATGTGTAATAAATTTGATTAACGACAAAAATGACCAAAATGTTGTGGTCCATTTAACAAAGTGACAATTTTTTACTTTTTCGCAAAACAACCATATCAATTTTACGATTTTGCAAATTAGAAAATTGCTTTTTCAAATTTTCCACCGTCAAAAACCTTAAAATTTTGAAAAATAAAAATAATCAATATTTTGTGAAATAATTACGTATCATTTTTTACTAAAACATAATTGCATTTCGTAAAAAAAATGTATTTTAAGTTATCTTGTAGCCTATTGTCGGGCCCATTGCTATATAGGTGGTTAAAAAGTTAAAAGGGTGAAAAAGATGGTCAATTTATTAACGTAACAAGTTTTTTTTGTCATTTTTGTTACTTCTTATTATAAAGGGTCACATACTCACGTATTAAAAGTAGAAAAAATTTAAATTTTTCGTCCCTTACATACCATAAAATTAAAAACCAAACGTGCAATTTTAACCAAACAATAGGGATGAAAAAAGCAACAAAATCAAACCACAGGAACGATCCGAGTGCAAAAAATAATTAGGGACCAAACGTGCAATTTTGACCAAACCATAGGGATGATTTCAGTAATTTACTATTTATTTTATGTTAACCAAACAAGTTGTAACGATTTTTTTTTTCTTATTTGTGAATATAGTGGATATTTGGCACCGGAGTATGTGATGCATGGTAATTTATCAGTAAAGGCGGATGTATATAGTTTTGGTGTAGTGGTTCTAGAGCTCATTAGTGGTCAAAAAAACTCTACATTCAATCTTGATCCCGAATGCCAAAATCTACTTGATTGGGTAAAGTATTTATTTGATCTTATATTGTTTTAAAAGTTTTCAAAAATCAACTAGGATAAATTCTTGATTTGTGGCTTAAATTTCAAGATTCTTGTAGGCATATAAGCTCTACGAGAAGGGCAAAGGCGTGGAAATTATGGATTCAACACTTGCCACGTCAGCAGACCCTGACCAGGTGGCAACATGTACACGCATCGGACTACTATGCACTCAATCCGACCCTAAACTACGGCCCACCATGCGCCATGTGGTGGTGATGTTATCGAAGAAATCGGGTGTTCTTGATGAACCTACAAAACCTGGATACCATGGGACGATGGATAGAAGACCACAAAGATATTCTGCTTCATCTTCTTCCACCGCCACAAATTCTCGTTCTTCTAAGTCGTCCACCACCACCACCACCACTACTGCCGCCACAGGTGCCGCTAGCACTTGGGGGAATGTGGCGTCGACTTCAAATCCTAATCGAACCGATTCAAGATTTGTGAATTCTGTATCGGATCCTTATGGAAAACGACCTATGGAAGGTTAAAGATTGGTTTTAGTGTTGTAGATTAGATTGTTGGAGGTTGTCTTTTTTGTATAGAAGTGATTAAATGTAAATTTTGGGAAGGAGGATGTGATGTTGAGAAAAGTTTTGAGATTTGTGTATATACGGATTAAAGTTCGGATTCAAATGTGTTGGGATTACTTTGATTATGTTTCAATTATTTAAGCAAACTGAAGTGTGTCATAGGATGTGTATGTATATGTGTATTATGGTAATATGGTTCATGCTCTTGTGCCTTTGCTACTTGTGTTTGTAACTATACATGCAAATTACATAAATGGTAATGTGGTTATTAAAGATCACATTTTTTTACGAACATGGTCTTTGGGGTTTTCCAAAACTTGCGTGGATGGTCTATTTTGCTAACATTGTTAGTGTGAGGGTAATTTGGTATTTTCAGGTAGTAGAGACTGAGTTTGTGATCATGGGTAAAGCATAGAGACAATTTATATAATTTTACCTATATTTTATGTTTGTTATTTTGTGAGTTTTCTACCCTGGTATTTTCGTGATTATCATTTGTAGTATATATAATTTGATTGTGCTTATCCTTTGTAGTATATATAATTTGATTTTTCATAATAACTTTCAGTTGCTAACCTATTTTTTTTTTTTTTTTTTTTTTTTTTAATTTTTTATGTTTATTTTTTATATATATGTCGGTATAAATTCAAGATGCTCAATGTTTTGACGTGAATTTAGAATTTCTGTTCGTTAACTTTCTTTAAAAAACCTTACAAGTTTTTTTATGTTCGTGTCAGTTTAATTTCAAGTTTGTCTACATTTTGATGTAATTTTTTTTACGTTTTCTTGCTTCATTTTATGGATGTTTCCTAAGTATAAGTCGGCCACATATATTAAATTTCGTTCATTAACTTAAATGTGGAACACTCACTTGGAGTAATTTTGGTAAATGGATGTAGCTCTAATAATTTTTTTTGTTTCTGTTCATTTTCCTTACTCCTTACTTATGTTTCCATCGTAATCTTACACAAGTTATTTTTTTGTTCTTTTTCTTATTGTTGACATTGTCTTTCTTTTGCTTGGTTGTCTTCAGTTTTTTATCGTACCAGTTGTATTCTATTTAGGGGTAACAATGGGTCAAATTGAATCATAAACGGGTTGATCTGTTTGATTAAATGAGTTGAAAATCTCCACTCAATTTAAGTAAATGGGTTGAAAATTCTCAACCCAACCCAAACGTTTTAGTAAATAGGTTGAAATTGGGTTGGCCTCTTTATTGTTTTTCCAACCTAATTTTTTTACTAAATAGGTTAAATAATCCATAAAAAACCTCTTAAGAGACAAATAATCCATCAAACAAAATTACATACAATTTAAAAGATATAAAAATTGTTTAAGTTTGAAAATTATATAAGAATAATTTTATAGGCCCATAACACAAACACAAATAAGTGCTTACAACCATAAAATATTATAAATGTTTAATTTTTAAATTCTATGCAACTTGACTATCATTTTTACCAACTCGAATTCCAGTAACGGTTACTAACCCATGGTTATTGATAAATAAAAAATAATCAAAATATAATAATCAACTAAATAATAGTACTAAGTAACTATATATTAAAAAAAACAATTAAAAAATTTAAACAGGTTGGCGGATTGTAAACCGGTTAAAAATTTCAACCATAACCCAACCCATTTAATTAAATAGGTTAGACGGGTTTACCTATTTAATTAAATGAGTTCAAAATCTCAACCCAACATGCTATTTATTGGGTTGGGTTCGAGTTCGGGTTGGGACTGACACCCCTAATTCCATTACCATGACTCATGGAAAACATTTTGTTCTGGTCTCATTGTGGGATTGCATTTTTCATGATGGAGGTGGAACTTCATGACTTAGTTAAATACATTTTTCTAATCATCGATAGTGTTGTAATCTCTATGACGATTGCTAATGTTATCGTGGCACTAACAGGAAAAGTAGGTGTTTATAAAACGTATACTATCATCTTCATGTTTTTTCTTAAATCTTACTACAAGTTGTGCTTTCAAGTGGTTGACTTTGAGTTTCTATGTCGTAGTTTGTATACTAAGTATGTAGGTGTCCTTATTTGTTGTTTTCTTTCTCCTTTGAGTCAATATTGACTAATTCACTTTCCTAATAAGGATTGGGGAGGCTATGATAGTAGTAGAGTCTGATGATCCTATTAGGCATTGGAAACAACATTTCTTTTGGGACAATCATGATTTTCTACATGTGAATATGTATAATTATGGGTTCTTTCCACTTCTTGTGATTGGATACTGAGGTTGTCTCGCTAGAGTTTTTCTAATATGTCTTTGTGGCAGCTGGCATTAGTAATATTTAGTTGTGAAATAGCGTCGCAACATCTTTTTTCATAGAGGTTAAACAAATCGAGGGTTCATAAGCTTCTAAGCTTCTAAGCAACTATAAGCTCCAATTCAAGAAACCACAAGAAGCGTTGTTGATAAGTTAGTGAATCATTACTAGAATCTAATATAGACAACTGATGTAACAATAAATCATCATACATTTTCGAGTATTCCAAACCTTAAAGTCCTATATTCTACCCCATCGTTAGGACACAAACCGGCAAAATGCCCTTTGTTCTTACATTTAAAACAAATACGGCCTTCTTTTGTCTTCCACATCACATTCTTATTAGAGTAAATTACTGAGATCATCCCTGTGGTTTGGTCAAAATTACATGTTTGGTTCCTAACTTTTTATTTGCACTCGGATCGTCCTTGTGGTTTGATTTTGTTGCATTTTTCGTCCCTTACATACATAAAGTTAGGGACCAAACATGCAACTTTTACCAAACCATAGGGACGAAAAACGTAACAAAATCAAACCACATGGACGATCCGAGTGCAAAAAAAAAATTAGGGACCAAACGTATAATTTTATCCAAACCACAGGGATGATTTCAGTAATTTACTCTTCTTATTATTACCACTTCCTTAGACTCCTTTTGCTTCATAAATATGACCAAACTCTTGACAGTTCAGAAGTTTTTTCTCGTTGGAACACGCATTGAAAAAGTTTCACTTTTCTTTACACTTATAGCAAGTGATGTCTTCAATTGTCAATTTGTCATTGTCCTTGAATTTTCACCTCCATCTATTTCTTCATTTATCTTTTTCCTATTTTCATAATGGTTCTCATTTCCTGAATTTCCTTTGCTTTTGCATTTATTGATATGATTCTCTAGCTCTTCATTATCTTGTTTTTCGTAAGACTATTCGATCTTCATTATCTTGCCTTATGCCTTATTCATTATCTAGTGACGTTACTTACAAATATATGATAACATACTGATTCACCTTTGTATCATTATTTGACACAGTCTTCTTGCTAAACTCATTAAATTGAGAAACTTAATATTGTATTCCAAATCTGTCTTTTACTTTGGTATATATATATATATATATATATATATATATATATATATATATATATATATATATATATATATATATATATATATATATATATATATATATATATATATACACCCTTAAGGGTATATAAGCTTAGGTCGTTTTGTATCATATATATGCACATTGTAATAGTCCAATGTTCTTCTAATTCAACTTCTAACTTAATTTATTTCCAAGATTTTTATAAAATTTGTATTTATCTTCCTCTTACTTAATTTTCATTTTTAATTATAATATATATGACGTAGTAGGTGTTCGACATAAAGATGTGATGTAAGAGAAAGATAATATTGAAATTTCGAAAATCTTGAAATTAAATCAAGTAAAAGGTTGGATTTTAAGAAAATTATAATGAATATATCAAACAAAACGATATATTATAGTGGGTTTGGGTACCTAAGCTTATATACCCTTAAGGGTATATATTCACTTTTCCATATATATATATATATATATATATATATATATATATATATATATATATATATATATATATATATATATATAAAACATTTTTAAAGTAAAATTCAAAAGACTTCTTTGAATAAGGTTAAATCACGTAATGGTCTGAATCATGCCCAAAAGACATACCCAATAAATTACAAAAGAAATAGCAACATATTTTTCAAGTTTTGCAACGTTTAGTTATAATTTATAATGTACCTAAAAATTATTTTAGAGTAAAACTATGTTTTTTTAAATACTTAAGTGTTTTTATGTTATTTTCCTTATGTTTTTTTTTCTTTTAGTAATTTATTGTTATTCGACAAAATTGCAAAACTGGTCTCTATGGTTGGTAAAATTCTGTGTTTTTGGTCCAAAACGAAATATTAGCGCACTACTGGTCCAAAATCTTTCTATTATTTTTGGTTCCTATCAAAATAAAAAGACTATTATACCCTTATATATTTTTTAATTTTTCTTATAGTTAGTTAAATGTTTTTCATTAATTAAAATTGAGAAAAATCTCTCTCTCTCTCTCTCTCAAAAATACTAGTGAGTCCTTTTTTTCCTAGTCCACTGTGGTTATACACAAGAAGGTGAAGCAACTGTCTCTTTCTTTTGAACCCATCCACCACAACTCCACCATCTTTTAACCATTGTTTTGGACAAGGAAACCCACCTAAACACCTTCTCTCATCTGCCTTCCTCTCCTTTTTCTTGTGATAAACCTCCACCCTCAACACCCTTAAAACATCACCATCTATTACCTTCCTCCGGTCTTAGAGTTATGCCACTGGAAAACCTCCAGGGACCAACGGAACATCACTGCCGCCACCACCCATTTACCCTCCTGCCATTGCTGATCAACCCACCAACTACAACCCTTTCCCCCCTCCATCCCTCGAGTCGAACGCGTCGGAACAGAAGACGAAAGTAGCAAAGCTGCCATCTCCACCTACCACCACCATCTTCACTTTCTTGTTTCGCCACTGTTGATGAAAGTCTAACCACCACCTTATACCCCTACTCTCAACTGAAAATCACCACCAAAACCACTCCCATGTGTTTTCTCTGTTGATTTCGACCAAAACCCAACCAAAACCACTTCCATATGAACACCATCGATTTTTCCATCTTCATCTTGGAATCGGAATCGGAATCACAAACAAGAATCGATGGGTCTATATGGATTTGGGGAAAATCGAAACGGGGTCAATTAGTTCTTGGAATCGGAATCACAAACAAGATGTTAACAAACAAGATGCTTAAGTAGTGATCTACAAAGTGGATGGACGGAAGGCAGATCCGAGGGAGCAATGTAAACCAGCAAAA
Source organism: Lactuca saligna (assembly GCF_052625555.1). Taxonomy (NCBI): domain Eukaryota; kingdom Viridiplantae; phylum Streptophyta; class Magnoliopsida; order Asterales; family Asteraceae; genus Lactuca; species Lactuca saligna. Next base: position 54,534,197 of record NC_136424.1, read on the forward strand.
ATTGTGCAGGGGAGGGCTTTCGGCCGTACTGCTCGAACGGAGGAGGTGAGGTATGCGAGGGGTGGCGTCGGTGATGGTGGGGACTGCCCACCACAACAGCGGTGGTTACACAACAGTTCCGCTGCTTTCATCTTTCCAATCCAATGGTGATTGATGTGGAAGAGAAACAGTGGATGGTGGTGGAGATGTTCATTGTTGGGCTTGGCCGACCAAAATAGTGGCGGCAGTAGGAGGTGGTGGAATGTGATCGGTGCAAGGCGGAGGAGGGTCGGTAGCCACTAATCGTTGATGAATCAAGAACTTGAGGGAGTAGGTTGTAATGTTGTATGAAGTCAAATGAGAGAGAGACCGAGATATGATGTTATTTTCTTTTTATTTTTTTTAATGAAAATAGTAATAAAAAGTTAAAAATAAATAAAAAAGAATTATCAAAGGGTATATTCGTTATTTCAAGTTGAATCAGGATTAAAAATACACAAAACTACCGAATATAATGACAAAAATCACACAAGATATTTAAAATTGGACCAATAATGCACAAACATTTCGTTTTGACCAAACTAAAGAATTTTGACAACCAAATAAATCATTTTTACAATTATGTCTTGTTATTCTTATATTGCTTCAAGTTCTCGTTGTGCCATAATGCAAGAAATAATTTGTTATTCTTGTATTGTTATTAAAGCATGCTGCTTTTATGTCTTTTGTTAAAATAATTTATTTTGAAAATTTTATCCAACATCCAAATACATAGCTCCTATAAATGGGTTACTTTTTCAAATTACAATGTCAAAAACATAATAGTAAATAAAGTTCTTCATATTTTATGCAGTAAATTAAAATTGTCAAGCTATTAGCATTTTTCCCCTCCAACTTGTGACATTCAAAAGATGATTTTTCTTTCGGTAGTTTGAAAGCATAAATTACATACAAGTTTCTTTATGTATTTTTTAATTTTTCCTTTTTCCCTTTTAGCTCTTTAAAATCACGAGAACACAAACCTTTTAAAATTATAACATTTGGCTGAATTAGTTTGGGTTAATCAACAATCTTTTATGTTTTTCATTTAATACATTAAATATGATAATAAAACTTCTTTAATTCCATTCGATGAAATATTATTAACATTAACTGTTATTATATATAATTCTAGTTTCGTCCTAGGACATCTATAATGCTAAGTACACTTAAGGAATTGCTACATTACGATTCTATTTTTCATTCAAGTCTATTATTTATTTTCCCTATAGTGCATTAACTTTTATATAGTTAAATAAATCTGATTAAAAGAATAATTATTTGTTATAAAACCTTAAAATTAAAATGCTATGTTATTACAATTGAAAAGTGCAATTAGCATTGAACTTTAATAGTTCAATGTTACATCCCATAATTATTGGATTTAATCATGTCAACTGAAACTTTCCTTTTATTTAACTCTTCAATTCAATTATATGTTCATGTTCTTCAAAAAATATTTAATAATTATAAAAAAAATGTATTAAATTAACTTTTTAAATTTTTTTTAATTAATTTTCTCTTTTCACTCTGTTATATACCTTCCCACCCTAGTCTTTCAACTCACCATCTTTTTCTTCCCAAACAAAACCGCCATGGCTACTCAAGAACTTACTCCTCCTCCCTTGTCTCTTCCTCAGTACCCTGAGGTTATATAATCGAAACATCTGTTGCGTTTTTACTGATGCAAATCGTATTTATGCTTAATTTTCAAATGTCAACTTAGGTTTTGTTGATTATCCAACAATCTTCATGAGTTATAAGCTTATGGAACTTAATATCACACTTTCCTTTTGATTATCTGATGAAATTTGGTTTTATTTTCTAAATTTAAGCTTCATTTTTCGATTAACACTCTTTTTACCAACTAAATGCAGCATTTTGGTTTCTGATCAATGATCATGAAATTGAACTTGATTATCTATTTGGGTTTTGTTCTATACATGATTGTTTCTCGAAATCCCTTGATTTCAACAGATTTGGTCAAAATTAAGCTTGATTTATGATCTGGGTACCTATTAATTCGTCTTAATTTCACAAAATTTCAGTTAATCGTTGCTGCGATCGAGGTTATAGACAAGAAGAACGGAGCTAACAAATCGGCGATTTCGAAGCACATCGAAGCCACCTACGGCAACCTCCCGGCGGCGCACTCAACTCTCCTCACCCACCACCTCCACAAAATGAAAGCCGCCGGTCAACTCATCATGGTTAAGAACAACTACATTAAGCCCGAAGCAGACGCCTCCCTCCGCCGAGGCCGAGGCCGGCCGCCGAAAGCCAAGGAACCTCTTCCGCCAGATACCGTCCTTTCTCCGGTGAAACCCAGAGGTCGTCCACCAAAACCGAGAGACCCTCTTGCTCCGATGGCAGTTACTCCGTCCGTAAGCGGTCGGAAACGTGGACGTCCACCGAAGCTAGGGAGCTCAACTGTGAAGGCTACACCTTCGGCGAGTGGTCAGCGAGCGGGAAGAGGTCGTCCACCTAAGGTGAAAACACTGGTAGCTGCTCCGGTTGGGGCTTGATTGAAATACACAATTAATTTTAGGGGATTTTAGTGCTAATTGTTCTTTTGATTTTTGAATTATTTATTATTATTATTATTATTATTATTATTATTATTATTTTGTGTGTGTGAATGGTAGTGACAGTAACTGGTTGTGTAAATTGTTTAGGGGTAACTGTTTTAAGGATTTACAAGCTATTATTATATGTAATGTTTTGAGATGTTTAGATTAAAATTGAAGTTGGTGTAAATTACTAACATGTTTGTTTGGCTAAGTTAATTTATTTTTTTGACTTTATTACTATTTAATGAGTGACATTATTATAAAAAAATGTATGTAAAAAAATCCTTATATTTTGATTCTATCGATAAAAAAAAATAGTGTCGAGAACCGATAAAAATTTATAAAATAATTTTTGTAACTGATTCGTTAAGGTTAAAGTTTAAGAAGCTTTTGGAAGATTTTTTTCATAAAGATTAAATTTATTTGAAGAAAACTGATATTTATTTTTGTTAAAAAAACTCAAAATAAAATTGTCAGTTGTCAATAGTATGATTTTTCGGTCACCAAGTGTTTGTGTGGTGGTAAATGCTGACATGACAGCTTACACGGAGTGCCAAGTCAGCTTGATATTTGGAAGGAAAATCAATGGCGTTGAAGAGAAGAAATTGTAGGTGTGAGACTCGAACTCGGGACACGGGAAACACAAGGCAAGCGCCTTATCACCAAGCCAACGAAGCTTTCATATTTATTATTATTATTTTTTATTAACAAATATAACTAATGCATTATTATTATTATTACTTTCAATAATACATTAATTTCGTATAAAAACATTTTATTTTGAAAGAGTCGTATAAACACATATTATATACATACAAATATGAAAATAAGATATAAATACGCTCAACAATATCTTTATATGTTTTTATATGTATCAGAATGTTCTTATATGTATGTACATTTAAATAACATTTTTATACATATTTAAATGTATAAAAATATTTTTATACATATAAAAGTGCATGAATATACTTTTATATTAATTATATGTATATATCATGTATAATCGCATTTTAACATTTTTTATATGAATAAATTATATATAGAAATGTTTTAATATGTACAAAAAAATATAAATTTATTTAGCATTTTTATATTTGTATTTATATAAATATGTTCTTACAAAATAAATACACATATACCATAAACTATGTTTAATATGTTTTTATACAAAATAAGTTTGTTGTTTATACCAACAACAATAATAATAATAACATCTTTTTAGCAGCGCTTCCTTTTTTTTGATGTGTGTAAAACGAACTAGTTTTAATCTTAACAAACTTAAATTTAAACAAACACACGTAGGCAGTATACCTATCGATAGTAGTTTAGTTCAAACAAGTAAGATATCGAACACAGGGAACGGTAACAGCTAAAATTAATACTAATATTATCTAAATAAAACAATTAATAAACGAGGGGGGGGGGGGGGGGGGGGGGTTCTCTAGTTTTGCAAGACTAGAAACTTAAACAAGGACTTTCAAACTCAAACAAAGACAATTAACAACTAAGAAGAACTAAAAAGGACAACTAGATGCAATGATAAAGAGACTTCTGTGTAGATTCGATTCACTTATTCCTATGGTTAATTTCGTGGTAAGTGCAACGAATTAATACATCACTGGTTACCGATTCCTAATATGATTGGGTTCATGTTCATTATTACTAATCATTTAGTAGACAAGTTAATTCAAACAGTGATCAAGTGATTAAATTAACAAGTTTCATAGTGTTCAGTTCGTATCAAGCAAGACTTATAATAATAGTTAATCAAATTTGTTCAATTCAATCAACTCATGTATGGTTGTTCATCACATATGCTCACACATTGATTTACACATTTTATAGTTAACCCTAGTTTCATATTCACTATTCTTAGGCATACAACCTTATATTCATAAAACTATATGAATCAAGTAATCAAGAAGATATTCATGCAACTCAATCACTTATTTGCTAACTAAAAACATTTATCATTAATACATAAGGATCTTTAATAAGCTTAACAAGATGAATAACCAAATTAATATCAATTCAACCACTCAATCAAACCATGTTCATAAGATTATCTCATCCAAACAGAAGTAAAAAGCTTTTAGCTCATATCTACAGTAAATAATAACCTAATTTCAAAATCTAATGATTCAAACATGGTTCAAAACAAAGATTAATAAAAGAAGAATGATTGTTTGCCTTTGATTCTCTTTGAAATGGCCTCTTATGTTGAAATCTCGAAAATAGCAGCTCCAAGAACCCTTCTGATCTTCAAAAGTCGCAGCTAGCCTCCAACAAAAGTTAGGTTTACGGGCCTAGAAGTTATCTATTTATAGTTACCAAAAATCATTCCAATTCGTCGAGTTTTTTATAATAACTCGACGAGTTTTTTCAATAATTCGCGTATAAAGCGTGTACGGCAATGCATCTTTAAATCGGGAATATTCTAACCAATTTGTCGAGTTTGTGCTAAATACTCGTTGAGTTCCTTCTTTTTTTTTTCAGCTTCTTTCTTTAATCTTCAATCTCTAAGTGTGACATCCCCAATTTCACGGCCAGAAAAGACCGATTTGTTTATGCTTTGTTTTATAAAATCAGAGTAATCTTTTGATTAAAAGAGTTGTGGAATTTGTTCCCAAAATAAAATATGATAAAATTTATCAAAACATTTCTCAAAGAGAATGTATTTTCATTAAATAATAAAACATCGGGATGGCATGTTCGATATAGACCAAAAGCATAAACAATATAAAATAAATCTTACAACAGTTATTTATGACTACTGATCTATAATCCAAAATCTCTCGTCAAGTCCACCGACTTATACTCTTGTGCCATCACCTGTAATGTAAAGAAAACTGAGTGGGTCAGGCTTGGGAGCCTGGTGAGCATATAGGGTTTTCAACCCACAATAATATAATTATTATATGTAATCAGCAAACAATCAACCCAATTACCCATCCTCATTATCTTCTTAAGGTTTTACCCTAAGAACCAACTATCCTTCATTCATTTATTCGTAAGGAATTTGGCACGAATTCCATTACTGCCAAAGCTTATTTATCAAGTACTAAATCCATAGTTATCTGGCGCTAACTCCATAGTCACCAAGGTTCACTTAACAACCGCTAACTCCATAGTCGCCAAGGCTTACTCAACAAGTGCCAACTCCATAGTCGCCAAAGTTTACTCAACGTGCGCTAACTCCATAGTCGCCAAGGTTTATACAATAGGCGCTAACTCCATAGTCACCAACTATTCCATCTACCTATGTTCTACCCAATAATTTTGTAGATATAAATACTTACACAGTTTAAATCATTTAACACCTGTATAAAACTCCAATTTCCATGCCCATCTCAAATAGACAAATAACATATAAACACATAGCACGTATTTCATAGCAAATACATCATATTTATGTGTTAGAAGAAAGTAACTACACACTCACACATTTAAACAACAATAAACTTAATACACTCAAACCATACTTGTATTATTATCGTGTTTATGAAAGGTAGTATACACTCACTTGATCAGAAGATGATCGGACAACACTACGACTTGCAGAAGTAGTATTCTTCGGTAGATCTGGAAGATCTCCACAAAAATCGAACTTCTCGCGGGCAGAGCTTCGGCTCGGGAACCGCACTTCTCGGGATCTCCGGGATCTCGGGACTTGCTTTGGGGCTCGAGAATATTACCGGGGCTTCGGGGTATTTCTGGCACGCAAATCGAGGCAAAACGGGAGAGAGAATGGAGAAAAATAGCAAAGAAGCCGGCTGCCCTCGCATCCTATTTATAGGAGGCTGGAGCCTCGAGGTACGTGGGGCGTACGCGTCCGAATTCGTCACTGCATGCGTCATCCGAAGCCACTTGATGCGAGTGTCGACATCCTCGGTGTACGCGGGGCGTACTTCGGATCGGACCGCTGACTCCTCTTCGGATAATGCCGGGGTTTAATAATTAATTTTAATTATTAATTATTTAATAAACTTCGAAAATTCATATCTCCTTCATACGAACTCCGTTTTTGACGTTCTTTATATCCACGCGAAGGTGAGACTACGTTCTACGACTTTCATTTAGATTCCGTCGGCTAATTTTGACTTTATTTTTATTATTTATTTTTAATTGGCCGGGACAGAAAATTTCGTTATAAATTCATAACTTCTTCGTCCGACGTCCGTTCTTGCCTAACTTTTCGTCGTTTCGTTACTAACAACGAGACCTTCGATTCTCGTTTAGATCGCTAAAGCTAAATATCACTCTAACGTAAATTCACTTTTTTTTACGTCATTCAGCGTTGTTCCGTTTCTGTCGCGAAACTTTAACAAGTCATAACTTCTTCGTTATAACTCGGATTTTGGCGTTCTTTATATGCACGGAAACCTTGTAACATATACTACAACTTAGTTAGGATTATTCATCCTAAATAATCTTCTATCAAAAAGTCATTTTTGACGCTTATTGTTTCTAAATTGACTAGCCTTGATCTACGGGTGTTACACTAAGCATTCAATTACTCAATCCTCTTACTTTTTCAACCAAGCATGCCTTTTATTGTTGAAATTGAAATATTAAGCTAATTAAGTACCTTTTTTTTTTCTTCCATAAAGTGATATAAAATCAACAATAATTAATAAAATAATGAATGATTTCTATGACTAAATAAGCCCATATCATTTCTTATAAGTGTTCCAAGCTGACGTGACACACTATGTCAGCTTTCACGTTAGCAAATGAATCCAAGTATGCATCCAGGAAGCTTGGGTGACCGACTAAGGAGAGCAAAACTGGATAAATGTCCTAAAATGACAAAATCTTGCTAAGTATGAGGCATTAACGAACATAAAAAACAATTGTGGATAAAACTGACAATTTCTATAAACTTGAGGACTTTTGTGACATTAACCCTCTTTTTTTATTAAAAAACATAATCGTTATAATTTATTTTAAAATTTTTTTGTGATTCTCTTTAATAAATATCATTATTACAATCATAAAAATATCATCTATATCATATATAACTTAAGATGATTTTGTTGATTTGTCGCTAGAAAGTGTATTTCTAAGCTAAATGCTACTTCGTTGTTGAGTTTTTAGCAAGGTTCCAGAAATTGAGATTAATTGACGATTAATCATTTGACGTTCTCCAACTGTCGATGATTAGGGTATTAATCGGAAATTTAGGATTAATCGGTCAACAAAAGTCAAAAAAGTCAAAATTTTAAAATTTTAAAATAAAATTCAAAAAATCAATTTTTTTACTCTAAAATTTTCAAATTTTCAAAATTTCAAATATTATACCAAAATGTTCAAATTTTCATATTTTCAAAATTTCAAATTACAAATTTTTTTTTTTTTTCTAACTTTGAAGTACTTGTTTTGCTTAAGATATATTAATATTTGATTCATTTTAATATTTTATTAATAATCTATGGTCCCCGATTAATCATCGCCAAGACCTATTAATCCCTTAACACCAGTTGACCGTCGAGCTACCGTCGAATGATTTTAACAACCTTGATTTTTAGGTATTGAATATAAAGTGTTACCATTAAGTTACAAGTTACCGAAGATCATTGCAAACTATGTGGCCTAGAAACGCACTTCTTATTACAAATCAACAAAAGTTCGTTTTTGTGTTCATTAATGTCTTACATTTGTCATTTTTTCTAAATTTCAACTTTATATTACGTTTTGCACCCTCCTATTACACATCACCACCACAACACTCTGTCACAACCACCAACCTTTGTCACCAACAACACCATATTCACGACAAAACAGTGGTAGCCACCATCAGCACCATCTCAAACCCACTATCATCACCATTGTCCATATATTGCTTTTTCTCTCCTTAACTTGATAAAAATCCCAAATGACAAAACATACCTAAATGTGCGACATCAATGACCAGAAATTTGGACTTAGGACATAACCACATATTTCATGTAAATATGAGAGCGTTTATGGCAATAACCCAAGAGCTACAATAGTTACAAAAACACATTCTAAATATAGTTAATATGAATTTTGTTGATTTTTCGAAAGAAATACATTTCTAGGCCACATATATATATATATATATATATATATATATATATATATATATATATATATATATATATATATATATATATATATCATGAATCTCTATTTTGAAATTGTATTTAGATGACATCTTTATGATTTAGTAATGGTATTTATTAAAGACAATCACAAAAAAAAAAAAAATCCCGAAAATGATTTATAAATGTTAACACATTGTTACGGGGGTCTTAAACAAAAAATCCCAAAAATGATATATAAATGTTAACACGCCTAATGGTTAATGCCTATTTGTGTAAGACACATTCTATTCATAAAACAAAAATTATAAAAAGGGAGATTTTTTTTAATATTAATTAAAAACTAAAATAGCAGTGAAATTAAGTAAATAAAACTCAGTCATAAAAAGTAAATTCACGTATGTTACGACTTTCCTAATCATACAATTGGTGGTTGTCGAGGCCAACACAAATAATAACCCTAAGTATTACACACTAAAATAGTGTATAGTGGTAAAGGGATCGAATCCCTGGAGATTGGTTGAATTTGATAACTCTATGAAAAATCTCTTTGTAAAAATACTTGGAATATGATAATAAATTAAAAATGGGGGTTTTGATGTTTTGAAATATTTGAAACAAACTAGAATTAACTATGATTTAAATAGACAATTGCAACAAAAATAAGAGTTTGATGTAAAATCAATAAGGGAGAGATGGTTGACTTAAAGTTTCCTCACTTTGACTTTTGATGAACATATCATTAGAATCCAATGGTGCAATACTTTGATTTAAATCCTTAATTTGGCTATAGTAATCCAAGGAGCTTGAGATTACCTAGACTTTTCTTAATTGTTGAAATGGCTAGAGAAGCTCATTACAATTTCCTTAGTCAAAGTCACTAATTCCAAATAGCATGTAATTAGTGAAAGTCAACTAGCATTAAGAACCAAAAAGTCACCAAATCCAAGAGGGGTCAAATGTTTTCACCACCATGTTGGAGGAAATGTTTTTATGATTGTGTGAAGCAAAAACAACACAAAAATCACTTGTTGCTTGCTAATTTGAGGATCATTTACTTAATCAAGAAATTAGCCAACTAATCACCACAAACATATTTAAACTCATGAATAAAAACATACTAGTAGTGATAATATGATGAAACACAAAACATTTCCATAAAGATTTAAGAACAAGTTCATAGATTCTTCAACATCCAACAAAAGTTCAAAGGATTCAACAAAAAGTCAACCAAGATTTGTTTAGCCAAGCATGGCTAAACTCAAATGAACAAAGTTAGATAAGATTGTACCAAACATTTGACAAGATTCAAGAGGTGAAAAGAAGATATTCTTCAAGTGTTCTTGGCCTCCAAAAGTGCTCCAAACTCCAGAGAGAAAGTCTCAAAATTGAACCTCCAAGATAATGCTAAAGAGGCACACCAACCTCCCCAATATAGAGCTCCTAGCAAAATCTCGAAATTGCCCTTGTCAGGAATCCACGCAGGCCGCGGGGAATCTTACGCGGGCCGCGGGACTGACGGCATTTTTGGACTTCTTCAAGTTTTGGGCCCCCACAGCTAATCCATTGGCCCAGTTCGAGTCCAATCAGCTTCTAGCCCATTTTTCTTCAATATTTCTTCAATTTGAGCCCAATTTGTCTATCCACATCACAGAAAACTTCTGCAAACTCCCAAATATTGATCTTGCATACTCAAGAATTCTCCCCCGTCTTTCAAATTTAAAGCTCAATTCTTCCAAGCCTTCAAGCAATTGACAAGTCCACCCCATGAATCACCTTCATAGCCATCAAGCACGAAATCCCCAATCCCCTTCAAGCCTAATCGCCTCCCAAGAGTGCCGCCCTGCTAGTTTCCAAGAAAATCTGCAATAATGCTCAAGAAACTAGAAAGTACCCCGAAATGGTCATAAAAATAACAAAAGGGAAAATATGCATGAAAGTTAACTAAAATGCGAATGAAATGTACTAAAATAAACTATAAAAAGAGGTAAATAAAATGAAGCTATCAACAATCAACACAAACCTGATTATTTAAAATGTATTCTATCTAAGTTGTTATTGATAACAACTAACAAGCTCTAGTATATTCTCTTTTAACTAGTTAATTAACCAAAACAAGTTTTTCAGTTAATCATAACTTTTTACTAAACTAATTAAACATGCTCTTAATCAAATTAGAAAAGTTGCATTACGATCTGTGTAAAATTCTCAACAATATTCAATACTTCTTATAAGTTTAGAAGCGTAAAAATATGAAATTTCAGTTTATATAAGAAGTAAATCCCAACACTGAACCTATCTGATACTTGTTACTTATTATCAGTTTATTAGAACAATTACATATTTCATTAACGTATTAAATAAATTGATTTAATCCTAAATTAAGTGATCAAGATAAAAGGAAGTAAAATCAAACATTCATTAAGCACAAAACAGAAAAATCTAGGTAGAATCACAAATAATAAAACAAGGTATAATGATTGATTATATGAAAAGTATTAATCTATGCATAACTGAAATCTAGTGTTTTGCAAAACTGTAGTGGTATTGATTATGATGGCATGTGCGGAATTAGAAAGATCTAGTGAATCATCATACAAATCACGAACATGAATACACAAGAGTAAATAAATTTGGGTTTAACTCTCTTTAGATTGAATTAGAAAGAGTACAGAATGGGTTTCCTATTTCTCTCTCTAAATTAATGCTCTCAAAGTGTTCATTACATAATGGGAGTCACTTACTTCCTATTTATAGGAAAGACTCAACACAATTACATATACAAGAGGGTAAGCCATAACACTCCACATCCAAGCGTGACTTTGCACCCTAATATTCTCCCCCTCAAGGTTAGGATTGGATGTCCCAACTTTAATATCCAACGAGCTCGTGCGATCAAGACCAAACTCCCCCTTGAAGTGATACCGATCTTCAAATCCACAAATGAATACCCAAAAAACCTGAGAAGCTTTGAATACCCATTCTTCATTCTCCCCCATTTTATAATCAAAAAATGATTATAAAACCCATTATGGGTGAGAAGCTCTTGGGGATTATTCATCACAAAACTCCCCCTTGATGTGTGCCAAAAATGAAACATCAACAAACTTGTATGGAAAAACAATCACGAAAAAGCCTTGAAAAATTTCCAATTTGTGAAAATTTTCGACTTTTAGGTGAGAGTTGCAAGATTTTCCAAAATCTGGGAAAAAACTATCACTTTCAGAATTCTGCAGGGACCCGTTGTGCCAAAAATAGCTTAAGATACGAAACACTCCCCCATTTGCGAACTAGGCATATAGTGTAACTTCGCATTAACTGCAGGGACTGTACATGAAACTTCTTCACAATTCTTCAAAATGTCGAAATTATACCCCAATGTCGAATATGGGTATAAACTGTAAATTTCGACGAAAGTTCAGGGGTTTGAACTGAAAATACTGTTTCTTTTCTCGTAAAATGTCGAAATCGGGACCTTATTTCTAAAAGGGTTTAAACTTCCATGTCTTCGAAACTTCAGGGGTGAGTTTCAAAACTATGCATTGTCTTCTTCAATTCGTTACCCAGGTAACGAAGACCCATTAACTACTCATCATTAACCCTTCGAAACTCGTTATCAGCCCTTCGAAATTAACAACCAAGGCTTCTTTACTAGACCATCGACAATTCGTTCTCAAAGCATCGACAACTGATATTCGACTCCAAACATTCTTCCTGAGCCATTTGACTTCGCTTTTACATACCCATCAATCATCACATATCAATACATACAACAAGCCTTTGAAATTATATCCATCAGACATTGACATCAAAGTATTTCAAAATCAAGCATATAGCCTTCCCAAATCAAGACGTCAATTTCGAAATCAAAATCAACATCCACTTTGCTTTTCATTCATCAACCCAAAACAAATACCATCTTTTCGTTACCAATCTATTAACCATCATCAGTTGAACTTCCCAAATCAAGACGTCAATTTCACAACTTTCTTTCTCAACATACAACCTTTCAAAATTAAAATCACAACTCCAAGCCTTTGAAATCAACGTACAATACGTCATTGTTCATTCCAAAATCAACAACAACCCAATCTATCCTTCGAAATCTAACCCATGGCCTTCGAACTTAGATTACAGGCATCGACATCTACAAGTCGATTTCATCACTTCATTATCAGCCTCTCATAACACAAATTAAGCCATCATTATTAACACAATACAAAATCAAATTTATTGATCACTAATCGACACCTCCAATTGATTTCAAAACCTTCGCTTTTCCTAGTCGATTTTGGCCCTAACATTAAAATCATTTTCGATTCCACAACTTTCGATTTCCAGGACATAGTCTTTTTCAAGAAATTCGACTAGTCACTTTGCATTCTTCAATTTTTATTAAACATTGACATCAATTAACAAACATCCAAAATCAAAAATCAATCCATCGATTCTATACACTTTGATTCGATCTCCAAGATCACAATACCAACATCGAATTCCTCACTTTGAATTCGAGTCGAAAACAATGTTATTCAAATGAACACAGCCTCAAGTAAAAATCAAATTCCTACTCCAATCATTCCAACCAATTGATCTAATTTCGTTTCTTTGATTTTACTAACCATTTCGATTTCCTTATAACCTCTTGAATCAATAACAATATTATCATAGAAATCAAAATATGATTTCAATTTTGACTTTTCCTTGTGTTTGACTTTTCCAAATGTCGGCAAACACCAAATTTATCTTCATAAAACAAGTTTGATCCTTCTTTGAACCATTAAATCAAGCATTCAACTTCTTGATTTGTTCGTTCAATAATCCAATCGAACAAATAAGACTTGAACATCAATCGATATGATACAAAGTGAATCAATCATAGAAGAAGGAAAAAAATCGTGAACATATAGGACTAAATCAAACGACGTTGACGAAACAAATTTTGAGCTAATTAGATTTTGGGCTCAAGTATCATATTAATGAACAGTATTCGAAAACATTATGGGCTCAATCAGATAATGAAAAGAACAATGAACAGATTTTGAGTTTGGGCTTCTAACATGGATCGAATCAACGAATGGAGAAATTGATTGGACTCAAGTTTCGATAAGATGAACAGTAAAAAAATCGAATTTGATTTTGATTTTCGTAATTGATCTTTTAAAAAAATTTATCAGATCATCAATGGGGTTGAAACAGATTTGATCCAATGAGGCAAATCGATCAAATATGAAAAACGTAAAGCACGAATCAAAATCTTGGATGTTTTGGAATCCATTTGAGGATTTGAGATACCTTTTTAATGATTCGAGTTCCTTTTGCAACGAACGAATCGAATTTAGAAGATCTTGGTTCTTTTGTTGGAACGAGAAAATCTCCAATTTGAACATTGTATCACCCACGATGTTTGATGTACAACTCGTTCTTCATGTTCTTCAACGATCCAAAAACGACTTCATAAGAACCGCCAACACTTTTGGGTTTTGACTTCAAATTCAATCAAACCTTTGGAGATTGTTGCTTTGGAACCCAAATTTGCTTCACGGATTTCGACTTCACAACATTTGACGATTTTTGTGAGTAAATCCGCTTGTTTTTGCATTTAATCTTCTTCTTCTTTTTCTTTCTCATCTTTTTGCTACTTGAATATTTGATTTCATGAACAAACCCACTTTTCACAACTTCAACTTTGTAAGTTTGAATCAAATCTTTTGGAGTTTGATACTTGTGAATTTCTTGGATTACTTGCTTTTGATAAGGAATCATTTGTTCAAACGAATCACAAGAACACAAAATATTATCGTTTTGAACTCTAATCAAGCAAAAAACTTTTTCAGCTTCATAAGAATCAACTTGAATTCCTTTTCTTGAATATCAAGAACGTCCGGGTAAGAAGCAAGAACATTATCACCATATATGCATTCATCAAGACACATTCCTTCAATTACTTCATCGTCTTTCTTCTTCTTCCTTCTTTCATGATAAGTTGTTAATAAACGATTAAGCAATGCCTTATGATGATCATGATCAAGAGGATATCCATTAAACTTTCCGCATTCACATTTCTTACTAGAAATGAGTGAATTTTGTTTGAAATACCTGGTTACAAAACAATTGAGAACTCCTTCAAAACTAAATGACCATGGACTATCCTCCATAAACTATTTTTCACGAATTGTTTCTTCCATCATTGATCAATCGATAAGATCTTTGGTTTTTATAGAAAGAGAAAGTGATTTTGAATGGGTTTTCTAAAGAGAGAAAGTAAAAATCACTTGAATTCTAGTGAAGAAAATCAAATTATGAATAGAATCAAAGATGAATTCGATTTCTCGAATCCAAACTCTCTAAAACATGAAGATCAAAAATCAAATGAAGAATCACCAAATCTTGAATGCCATCATGGATCAATTCTAGATCAAATCAAGAACACCCGCTCTAATACCAATTGTAGTGGTGTTGATTATGATGGCATGTGCGGAATTAGAAAGATCTAGTGAATCATCATACAAATCATGAACATGAACACACAAGAGTAAATAAATATGGGTTTAGCTCTCATTAGATTGCATTAGAAAGATTACAAAATGGGTTTGCTATTTCTCTCTCTAAACTAATTCTCTCAAAGTGTTCAGTACATAATAGGAATCACTCACTTCCTATTTATAGGAAGACTCAACCCATTTACACATACAAGTGGGTAAGGCATAACACTCCACATCTAAGTGTGACTTTGCACCCTAATACAGACATGGAAAAAATTCGATCGAAAATAATAAAAAGAAAGATTAAATTACTAATCTAGATGAATGAGATGATCTACAACCTTCTGATATTCTGAAAGTGATGAAAATGTGAAGAAAATCTCCTTCAAAAGTCGTTTTTGTCATCTGGGAACGTCTAAGGTATAAAATAATCAGATATGGAGCCTTTATATACGAGCCAACAACCAAAAAACGTGATTTTTTTAAAAATGTGATCGCATTTTCCCTTCAAAGTCCTGAAAGTTTCCTTTTTTTTTTTTGTTTAATGAAGTGCAATGCTATTTTGGACACTTTATTCAAAAACACTATCGTGGTTTGCAAAAACACGATCAAAATTTTGCTTCGAAGTCCCTAAACTCTGATTTTTGGCATAAAATTTTGCGAAGGTAAAGCACAATCATAGAAGGGAAAACACGATGATATTTTCTCAAAAAACACGCATTTCGCATGCGAACTCTTCAGTTTCAACAAATCTAACCCAACTTCCAGCTTCTTTGTATGTTTTAGCTTCGTTTAGCTCCAAATATGCATCCAAAGCTACTCCTAAATCCTTGCTCCACTCGAAATATCTAAAACGGCATAAAAACATGAACAGTACACGAATTTTGAGGATAAACATGAACTGGACATTATTTATGCTAATGTATATGGAATAAGATAAAAATGATGCCAAATTCAAATGAAAACCACCCTAAAAGATGCGTAAAATAACATCTATCAATAAATTATCATTATTATATTTTTTTAATAAAAATAAGTTTTTTTTAATGAAAGGGATATATATGATATTTTATTTTATGTTTTTTAATAAATAAATATAAGTTTTCTTCAAATAAATTTAATATATATTAAAAAATATCCAGAAAAGTCTTTAAACGTTAATCTTATTAACGAAAAAGTCATTCATGATTTATTTTTGCAATTTAACCCTTAAACCCAACACTAACCATGTACAAGGGTTGTTTTGTAAATGTTTACTGGTTTTGTAACATCCCAAAAATTTCTAAGTAAATATTTCATTTTAAAAGAAAATAGAAACATCATTCATTCATTTCAAAACCCATCAAGTGTGATAATGTATCAAATAGTTATTAGAGTACAAATCATATCATAAAATACAGAATGTTAGTGGATTCAGTGCGATCACGCCGGACCCTTCCCTTTCGAGCTTGAAGTACTTGAAACCATAAACTTAAAACTATAAGCACAAAGCTTAGTGATTTCCCCCCAAAATACGATATACCACATACATATAAACGGGCCCCACCACAGCATAAGGAGCCCTGCCTAAATCACATACGACCCCGCTCACAACATAATGTACCCCACCCATAATGATATATATAAAACAAACACATACATGAAAGAGTCACAAAGACAACAAACATATACATGCATATAAGCTAGTGTCACAAAGACCAATATCATCCTACACACATAATATGATAGGCCAACATTGGTGCCTTCGACCTACAGGTACAGTGAAGAGAGTCACCTATCAAACAATGATCAACTGCAACTACTACTACTGCTGCCAATACATATGCTAACAACCACCTATACGAACATATAAAGTAGACCCTTAGCTTTTCTTCCAAGACTAGGGGTTTGACCAAAAGTTGATGCAAAAGAAAAGTCAAAGTCAATGGTCAAAGTTGACTCACCATGTCATGTCCATCCTTGGCCATGTCGTGGCCCACGATTCTAAACCTAATCTGAAACCAAGTCAAAGAAGCCAACACCATCCATGATGTGGCCTTCCTTAGTGTGACGACCCAAAAACCATGATAAAATTTTTCATTTTTAAACAAGAGTTATAGTCATCAAATTGTTCCAAAACCATTACATAATAATAATGTCAAATTATCAGAGTAACAATATCAATAGTGCGTAAAAAAGTGAGGGAGAATGTTGTACCATCATGTCGGGCTCTTCCCCTGAGTACCTGAAGTACCTTAAACCAAAAATATAAACTGTAAGCAAAATATTAGTGAGTTTCCCCAAGTACTACATACCATACTTAAATAAGTTAGTGCTATGGGCCAAATCATACTCTTAGAAATAATTCCTATCGAGGGCCTAATCCCGTTCTTCCATACAGGTGCTAGGGCCAGATCCTGGTCTTTCATACAGATGTCAGGGGCCACATCCTGGTCTTTCATATAATTTCCAGGGGTCAAATCCTAGTCTTTCATACATATATAAAAAACTATAGCTAGCATCCTATATCATAAATAATGAGTTTTCTTTGGTGCCTTCAACCCATTGATACAGTGAGAAAACTCACTTCAGTCCGCTGATAAATAACTAGCTGCTTGGATTCAGAATCGGACGATCCCACACTAAATACAAACAAATCACCCTAATCAAAATCAGGTTATAAACCTTAACCTTAGGTCTAAAATCCCAAACCCAAACTCTTAGGATAAAAGGCTATTTTGCCCTTCCCCTAATAGGCCTAACCAAACTTCGCCCAATAACACAATAATGGCCCCCAAGGCCCATAAAGGCCCAAAACATACAACTTAAGGCCCACTAACAGAATCCTGAGGCTCACTGATACTTTAAACAGGCCAAGGCCCAAAACCTAACTAAGGCCCAAAAGTCCAAATCGCAACCAAAGTCCAAAATCCCACTATGAGGTGTACACTCGGCGTACGCATTGTACGTTTAATTACTCGACCGCCACTACACTCAGCATACCACTTGGTACGCCTAATGTATTGGGTTACTTGCCACCCAAAGCTATTTAGTGCTTAATCCATTAAGCCATAAGGTCCAACTTTCAGATATTGTCTATTTTAGGGTTATAATACATAAAGTTGGCAACTTTAACACTTAACATGTCTTAATGGAACCCAACATCCATTTTTGTCCAACAATACTCATAATAAGAACTCAAACTCTTGCATGGACCAATAACAACCATCAAGATGACATTTTTATGCATCAAGAACAATAAAGAGGCTGAGATCTAACATATCTAACTCCCGGAGTTTCCCAAACTCACAAAGAGAACCCGTGGGACCAAATAAAACTCACAAACAAGCCCTAAACTCTAAATATCAAAATAAATCATGAAGGTAAGAGCTTTATACCTTCTCTAGCTCCCAAAGTTGATGAAGACTCTGGATCTGAAAGCTCAACCTCAAAAAAATGCTTGGTCTCCAAGCTCCTTCTTCTTGCATACACACAAAAATGCCCCAAAATCACTTCCAAAGCTCAAGAACTCTCAAAGGATAAATTAGGGTTTTAATTTGATGAAATGAATAATGGAGGCTGATGAGGGTAGGTGTCTAAAGGCCATAATGATATTTAAATAGGGTTTAAAACCTAAAAATTAGGGTTTGAACCAGGAAGACATATTCCCCATGTACACCATGTACGCCCAACCGTACGCAGTTAAACCCCTCGCGACCAAAGCAATCTCGTATGTTAAGCGTACCAAACGTACGCCCAACATACGAGGGACCAAAATTGTTAAATTATCAAAATTAAGGGACCAAAGAAGTAGTACCTGGAATGGAATGTTACACTTGTCGATGTCATGGGCACATGATGACAAAACAACTGATATAACCCCAATCGCCACGGTATGGTGACATGATGCCACATCGTGGTAACTGGGTTCCAAAAAACTTAGTGGATTAACATGTTTTCTCCAACCCGACGAGATTTAAAGCCCATATCTAGTCTAAAACAGGGTCTAGAAGGATAAAGTTTCTAACTTTACCCATTAGGACCATCCAACGGGTCCAAAACTCAAAACCTAGATTCCACAAGGCATGTACTTAACCATTAAGAACTTATTCCTTTAAATATGAAGCCCATATTTTCCATAAGTGTTTATAACACTAAAACCAACATAAAAGTTGGTGATTTATAGACATGCATGTCTTGAACCCATATTAGGTCAAAAAGAGAGTTTATGACCTAAATCCCATGCATGACTTCAAAATACAACCAAACTTCAGATCCAAGCCACAAGCTACACCAAATGCCCCATAGATTCATAAAGTTGAAAACTTTATAAGATCCCACCATGATATCTAACTGGAATAAGAAGATTATGGGACAAAACTCATGATCTAGCAACGTATCATAATAAAAATCAGGTATCAGGGCTGATCCAAGGGCATTGCGAGCCGGGCCACTGCCCAGAGCATCAACTTAACAGTGACATCAATTTTAGTCCACCTCTTATAGGTATAGTAATTATTTGGCCCAATTTTTAATATAAATAAAGGTCCAAGTCCACCATCAATCTTAATATGGGCATCAAGGACGACGACATTACATCATGGGTGCACGCATGCGCATCTTGAATGTGGTAAAGGTTTCAGAAGACGAGGAGATTTCATGCCAATTCAGAGAATGAGAAGACGGAATACCCATGTAATAAAATTCACCCCGTCGCTTTGAAATTTTGAAATCTTGAATGTGTCACAATAAGCCAACACCGGGAAAAGAAATCACTTTATTTCTCTGTTTATCATAATTTGATTTCCCATTTATGATTCTAAAATTTTATGATGCATAATGCATGTATATCACCTTTTTGAGTAATATTTCACCCTTTGAAACATTGTTCTTTCAATATTAGTATTTGTTTTGATTTTAAGAGTAGTTGCTTGATCTGAGGTAGAATTTATTCAAGGTTTGTATGATTTTGGGAAAAAAAAGTATAAACAGCTAATTACACACCAGAAAAGAAAAATTAGATTGAACAGAGATAATTAATCTTAATTTAGGAGAGTTGATTATTGTCAGACTAGTTTTTATGGTGTAATTGGCATATGAGATAAGTTATTTGTGGTAGTACTTAATTTTACAGATTTTGCATTGACAATGTTATTTGTTGTGTTCATATTCAGGTTTCTATTGATGTATCTGTCCTCATGGAAGTTCTAATTCTAATGAGTAATAGGACTGTATATTATCAAATTAATGGTTAGCAATTCAACAAAATAAAAATCTTGTATCATATTGTTCAAAACAAAGAAATTGTTCAAGAAAACATAGTTATAGGTAGTTGTTATAAAATTTGCTTTTATTGATAAGAAAATAATAAATAAAAAATGTATTGCACTACTTTTAATAAGTTTATGTTGTATGTGTTTTTTGTATTATATTGTACACACAAGGGAGTTTTTAATTAATCTTGGCCTGGGAATGAACATAAAATGGATCAGACTTGTCGAATATAGGACACTTACAAAGATCCAGAAGAGTGCCAAGGTGAAGAATGGAGACTTGCTTGTTGGATCCTAGCTCACTACTTCTTCCTTCTTTCTTCAATAGCTTCTAAGAACACCAAAACGAACTTTAACAATAAAGGAAAGACATTAGAGTTTCTTCATGAATTGAGGAGGCTGATGGAGGTTGAGGATGAGCTAACCCTAGCCTCATCATTCCTTTAAATAGGGAGCAAACCTGGAAAATTAGAGTTTGCCAAAAGGTGGCTGGGACGTCGTGGCCACTTGCTGCCATGGCGTGGTGGCTAAAATGAAACACGCGTTATAATCCAAACTTGCCACATCGCGGTGGTCCTTCACCATATCGTAGCAACCCTAATTATGCCAAAAAAATAAATATAAAATACTTGAAAATCCGGATGTTACAGGTTTCAATGGTTAAAATGCAAAAAAGAAAAAAGAAAAAAAAAATCAGAGGTGACTGTTCTTGTCAATAGAGCCAAAACATATGGATTGTTTTGTAGATTTCCCTTATAAAAATAGGCTGTAAACTAACTTTGTGGTAATTTAATTAAGATGGTTTATTAATAAAGTTAAAGGTGTTCCAAATTAGACCTGGAAAAACATGACACGACACAAAAAACATGACACGAACCCGACACGAAATTAGCGGGTTAGGGTCAGAGATTTCGACATGTTTATGTAAACGGGTTGACACAGCACGACACGATAATTAAACGAGTAGGGTTAAGTTCAAGACTTTCAACTAGAAGATGACTCGAATATGACCCGTTTAATTATATATTATTTATTATAAACTTTATATTTTTATAAATATATTATATGTTATAGACTTTTAGTGGGTCAAACTCAAGAATTAGAAGTAATATTCAAAATTTTAAAGTTACCTAATTTTTGTCATCCTCAACATGTATCCCTTTGCTCTACAACTTTAACTCTTTTCATTTTCCCTTCTAAACTTACTATAAATTTTGTCATTCCAACTCATAACTCTAGTGTTTCACGTTTTCCTTTTTGTCTCCACAACTCCTACTTTCCAACCTTTAAAATATTTCAACCTAACATGGCACAACAAATTTACAAGGTCTAAACCTTAACTCGAAACCCGACACAAAAATAAAAGGGTTGGCATGACACAACACGATAATTAAACGGGGTGGGTTAGGGTCAAGCCCTTTCAACTCGTTTAATGTCTTGACAGGACACGACACGACACGTTTTCCAGGTCTATTCCAAATTGAATATTCCAAAATTTAGATAATTGAGATTTAGATTTAGATTTAAGGGTTAATCTAAAAAAAACTTATATTTTGTTCTTTTTTTTCTGAATTAAACCTTAATTTTTCCTAAAAAAAACCTTGTATGTCACGCCTTCTCCTTCTCGCGATCATCTGAAGTAATCGAAGCATAACCCAAAACTGTAAGCCAACGCTTAGTGAGATCCCCTAAGGTACCAACACACAAACAAATAACATATACAATAACAACATGTCGGGTCCAATCAACCCTCGTGTTGGAATACCCCAGGCCCCTCAACCATCGGGTTGGAATGCCAATACACTATGGGTCCAGTCAACCATCGGGTTGGAATTGAATGGTTTTGAGCATTCTAACACTCCTGTTGTGTACATGTAGCCCTATAAACCTTGGATATATGTTTTCTCTATTATACATGAAAATATTTAATATTCCAAGGCTTTATCCTAACTAGCATAATATGATGCAACTATACTACAAAAGCCTAGTTAGATGACATACCTTTTGATAGAGCTTAAAGTCTTGAACGTTAAGAGCTTAGCCCCAATAGTGTGGAAGCCTCAAGTGGAATAACAAATCACCAAAAACACCTTGGAAACTTGAGAGAATAGTAAGCACACTAGAAATGACCCACTCTTGTTTTCACACACACTAAGGCCATTTCATGTGCCAATGACTCTTTTATATAATGTGGTGGATTAGGGATACATTCATGTGAACCCTAATACCCATGACCTTTCATTTCCATAGGATCCATGGGTTAAAAACTCCATGAACTATCCATGCAAGCTTAGCCTAACCTAAATGAACTTGGCCCACTCTATATAAATATAGAGTCCATATTTAATTAGTTACCCTTTGATCACTAAATTAATTATAAATTAATTATTGATCAATACTAATTAAATAATATGATTCCTATTAGAACTTACAATATATTAATATAAATCATAAACATACTATTCTCAAAACACTATCCATATAAATTGTTCTGGTGAAGTGCAACCCAAATGGACCATGCTACTCTCGGGTCGAATACATACCAATAATAGTTATGGGCTTAGACATCTACTCAACAGCAATACCCATGCCCATCAAGCATCGGTTTGAAATGCCAATACACAACGAGTCTTGTCATCCCCGGGATGGAATACCCTCAGGCTCACTCAACCATCGGGTTGGAATACTCCTGGTTTGTTAGCTCATACACAAAGCAGTAAAGTCTCAACCACCAACCAAATATGTGCACATATACATAACAGATGAACATATAATCAGCCAACAGGCAGCTGATAGATCAACTGATCACTAAGCATAACAACATACTATATACTAGGATACTGATCCAACATATCACTATAACATAATAACAGGATATCAAATCCAAAGGGTCGGCCTTGGTGTCTTTGACCTGCAAGTACAGTGAGGAAAACTCATATCACAAACTGATAAAAAGCTGATGAGGTCCCTACTCCGAATCTCAGCACCCTAACCAGCACATATTCCAACCAATGACCAATTTCCATCAAAATCCAAAAATACCCAAAATACCGAAAATACCCTCAAGGTCAAACTTGGCTAACTTGGTCAAAGTCAACTGATCAAATCAACTAGGTCAATTGACTCAACCCAACTGAGTCAACTCGACCATGTCTACTCAGGGCGCGTATGTGGGGCGTACTTTGGAGGTACGTAGCTTCACATGTTGACCATCATCGAGGTGGTTACCCTCGTATGCGGGTCATACTCTGAGTATGCGGGGAGTGCCCTCGCAAGTCTTGAAATCCGTTAAGAGCTTAATGACTTAAGCTCTTACATCCATAGTTCATATCCATGTCTAAAATCCTCCTAAGAGTCATAAAGTCTCTAACTTTATGACCTGGCATGTCCAATAAGTGCTTAACACAAGGTCTTATTCCCTTAAGACCTTGTAAAAGATGCATAGATCAAAACTAACCATTTGGATTTCATTTTTATGACTTAGGACCCCTCCTAGGGTCTGAAAGGACAACTTAATTGTCAAGAACATTCCATGCTCAAGATTTGACATTTTGGGACCAAAAAGCAACACTAAAATACCCATATCTAGATCTACATGATTGAAAGATAAATTTGAAAGCTTTATACCTTTTTGATGTTGCCAACAAACTAGAAATCCTAGATCTACAATGCACTCCACTCCAAGGTCTTCACACCACATTCTAATTATTCCTAAACCACTCGAAACTCTCTTGAAAACTCACAAATGGCTTCTTTTTGCTCTAGGGTTGCTTAGGGCTTGAAAAAACTAAGAGAGGTTGGATAAGGATAGGGTTTATGTCTATAAAGGTGTTTAAATATGATCCAAGACCTCAAAATTAGTGTTAGCTTGTGATTCTCGTACACCCAACGTATGAAGTGTACGCCCAGCGTACTAAGGCACACCTTAGTACGCTTAACGTACACCCACGTATGCATAGCGTACCTCATCCGACCCAAACTTCACAAAAAGCCACTTTGGGCCCCTTTTTCCAATTCTCAACTTATGGGCCAAAATGCAATGTACTTAAATCATAAAGCCCTAGATTTGAAGTACCTGAACACCGGGATGTTACATTGTATTTTTCCATATTTTTCGAAAAAACCGTCAACCTTCTAAATGCTTCCAAACAAACCCTAAACTTTTTTAGTTTTTTCTTCCAAAAACCCTCACATTATATATATATATATATATATATATATATATATATATATATATATATATATATATATATATATATATATATATATATATATATGAAAAAACGGCTAAACGGATCAGATTGGAAAAAAAATACAAAGTCTTTTTCAGACCATTTTTGTGAGGTTTAATCTGAGAAAACACAAAATATAAGATTTTTTAGATTAACTCTAAATCTAAAAGCAATACATTATAAGTACACTACGGATGAACAACTACCGCTTTGAATATAAACATACATCTTTAAGTTTACCATCTTCTAACTTATCACCTACCATCTTTAATTCATCATCAACCAATTTACTTTAACACTATGTAATATGTTGCAAACTAACTAGATGATCAACATAATTATTTCAAAATGATTTCTTATGGATTTTGTGTCTGGAATTGTGAAGGAAAAAGATTATTATGTTTATTCCGATATTAACCGATTTTTGAAGGTCTTTGAATGATTTTTTTGAAGCGATGATAGGAGCTGAAGAAACCAACCGAAGGGACCCAGAAATGAGTCGAATACCTAGTCATTGTTCATATATTCTAGTAGAACATGTGAATGAAAAAAAAGGTGGTTAAAACTCAGTAAAAACTAAAAAGATGTTGAGAAGTGGATTCGAGGTGCAAATGGGGAGTTCGATTGGCTTTGGAAAGAATGGGGTCGTCTTACAAATATTATTAGAATTATAGGAGATTTAATCGACAACGAACAAAATATGTATCTGGTAAGATTTCTAAATTTGTGAAAGGGAAATTAAGTATGTAATAACGTTTTTAAGGTTCGTTTACATAATGTTAATGAAACACATTGTCACTTAAGAAAAACATACCATTTTACATATTTAAGTTTAAATTGGCATTACTTTATATATTAAACATTGCTTTTTATGATAATTTAGGATTCCATAGCACTGAACCACCATCACTTGATCACCACCAGAACTGGATCATCATTGGAATCCACTAAAAACCACTAACCACCGTTGATTTACATTACAAAAGTGTATATACCACAAGAAAAAGGAAGAATTGTATCAAATAAGATCTGTGTTTGCTTGATCTTTGGATGGTCGCCTAAAACCCCAAGTTTTGAAAACCAGACTAGACCGGACGGTTCAACCAGGAACCGGTCCAGGATCGGGTTTTTAGAGGACAAAAAAATCGTTCGTCATGTGAAGTAGTAAAAACTGGTCCAGTTGAACTGGTAAAAACCAAAATTTTAAAAATATTTATTTTTCGCAAATTTAACGAAATACACCAATTACTTTGTGGAAACTAGCCAAAAAACCAATATAGTATTTTCAGCCACTAAAATCACAGATGGGTATGAGCCATCTGCGATTTCGTCATGCCATCTACGAATGTGCAAGTGGTTAAAGCACGTCTGTGCTTTAGCCACTTGTACGTTTGCAGGTGGTTTTATTTTTTATTTTTTATTTATTTTTTTGTTGTATATATATCTCCTTTTCCAGCCTAAAATCGCAGATGGACTATGTCCTTCTGTGATTTCCTCTCCTTTTCACCTGCGATTTTTTGAATTTTTTTGTTTTTTTATTTTGACTACGAAATTGATAGAGTTTAACAATGAAACAACCTTATTATATATAAACTTTTTCAAGAAATTATCATTTTTGTTGTTATTTCTTTGGAAAAATTGAGTAAAACTTCTCCAAACAAATGTATGAATATTTGGTTTGCGTTGTAACCGGTGGGAGGTGGAAAGTTTTTGAAACAAATCTTGAATACATATGTCCATAGGAAGGTATTTCTGAATTTGCTTTGATATTTTCTAATTATGTTAGTTTTTGTGAGTTTGTATCTTTGGTGAGAAGGAAAACCAGTTTGTTAGACAAATATAAAATTAGTCTTCGTTTCCATTATCCCGAATTGAATCATTATATAGCCACGGTTGAAGACATGGATGTTAGAATGTTGATCAATGTAATCAAAACGAGTGGAGGAAGGGCTGTGAAAGTGTTTGTGATGGTTGAAGAAGGTGATGCGGTTACAGAGGGTGGCAATAGTGGAAATGAGTCGGCTGGTAATTTATACAACGATAAAGGTAGCAACATACCAATAGGTACTTTCATGACTCATAATGTACCTCAATTTCATAGTGTTGCTGAAAATGTTAATGTGAGGTATTCACCTATTCACTATGTGGATCCTGAGAATTGCAAGTGTGTTGGTGATGATGATGTTGGTACATATCTTAATGATGTGGATGATCGTTGTGTCGATGTTTCCGAAAAAGAAGTTAAAGTTATGAATAGGCATGTAGTATATAAAAGTAAAAAGAAAAAAGTTATGATTCAGAAAGATGAAAATGTACATGGTTACGGGGATTATGTTGATGTTGATGATGTAGCTTTAGATATAACCGACTTAGAAAACAATTCTGATAGAGATGAGTTGGGTGATGAAGTTAAAGCTATGTATCCTGATAACCTTTTTTACGGTATGCCCCCTGTACTAGCATGTCCAGTTGATGTCAATGAATATATCCCAACATAGATGGTAGATATCAATGTTCAAAAGATTGAAAAGAATCGAGACCTTCTAAAACGCACAATTGGGAGAAATGTCATCGAGAACGTTTTCAGACGAGGACAAATAGATCGACAAAATCAAGGTATGAGGTTGTGTGTGTTGGGAGAAAAATTTCTTGGTTACTAAGAGCAAATGGAATTAAAAATTCTTGTCGACTTTTCCAAGTGAAAAAATTTGTTGACGTACACAAATGTTGTTCAACAATTTTGCAAACTAATCATCGACAAGCAAACAAATATGTTTTGGGTGAATATCTTGCTGATGTTTTTGCTGAAGATTATAGTAGAGTATATCGGGGACAAGATATTATTAATGATATGAATGCTCAATTGAATATCAATATCTTATACCACCGGGCTTGGCAAGCGAAGCAATATGCATTGTTGTTGTTAAGGGGTATGAAAGAGAATTTTTTACCAAACTTCTGGCTTATTTCCATAATTTGGTCAAATATAATCTAGGTACCGTGACACATATTCAAACAAATGGTGATGATCAGTTCGAGTTCTTGTATGTCGCACTTGGTTGCTTGGTTATTATTATTATTATTATTATTATTATTATTATTATTATTATTATTATTATTATTATTATTATTATTATTATTATTATTTTAGCGTATTTGAATAGATATACAATGTATTGTAGGTACGCGCTTTTGTAAATTTTTGTAAGCCAATCCTTGTAGTAGATGGAGCCCACCTAAAGGATGAGTTCAAAGGTATCATGTTACTTACAGTTACTAAGGTCGGACAATACCAAATATTACCGGTTGCATATGGTATATGCAAATATGAGTGTACAGATTCTTGGACATGGTTTTTTTTCAAAAACTACATGATTGCATAGGAAATATGGAGGAGCTTTCAATTATATCTGATAGGTCTTCATCTATAGCGACATTTTGTTGCCAACATTTTGCCTCACGCTCATCACGGAATATGTGTTATCCATTTGTATTTCAACATGGTAGCTAGATACGAGAAGAGTAAGACAGTTAAAGGAATTTTTTAGGAGGCTTGTAGAGCAGATACATTTTTTGGTTTTGATGTTGCCTTGCACCTTATGAGAAAGACAAAAGAACCGGTATGAGAATACTTAAAAAGTATAAATGTGACATCCCTATTTTCATGGTCAGAAAAGACTGATTTTGTTTATGCTTTATAAAAATCAGAGTACCTCTTTTAATAAAAATATTGTGGAATTTGTTCACAGTAAAACATGATAAATACGTTATCAAAGCATTTCCGAAGAAAAGTATTCTTATTTATTTTAAAACATTTGTGATGTCATCGTTAGTACAGAAACATAAACATAAACAGAACTTACATTCATTATTACTAGTGATTTATATCTCCTTAATCTCTCAGTGTAATGTGACTTCATATCAACACCTGTGATATAAATAAACTGAGTGGGTCAGGTTGGGAAACGTGGTGAGTACATAGGGTTTTCAACCCATAATAATATAATAATTATGTTTAAACATCAAACAATCAACCCAATTACCTATCCCCATTATCTTCTTTACTCTTAAGGATCTACCCTAAGAATCAGCTATTCCTCGTTCATTTATTCCGAAGGATCATCCTAAGCAATCGGCACGAAGTCCATTGTTGCCACGGTTTACACAATAGGCACTAAGTCTGCATAGTCGCCAGGGATTAGGCACCAAGTCTGCATGGTCACCAAGGTTTAGGCATCAAGTCTGCATGATCTCCAAGGTTTAGGCACTAAGTCTGCATAGTCACCAGGGTTTAGTCATCAAGTCTGCATGATCGTCAAGGTTTAGGCACTAAGTCTACATAGTCACCAGTGTTTAGGCATCAAGTCTGCATGATCGCCAATGTTTAGAGTACACCGGGTGAACACATCGTTCCCAACACCTACAGGTTGCGAGCCTGCTAGTGTTCCATTGGACTATCTAGAATAGTCCGTGGTTGTCATCCATACTCTGCTAGATGACGGGGCCAACATTTCGGAACAAGGCTTCTCACATCGTCGACCTCTCACCCTTACCTCATGGTCTATATCACCTCTCAACTCATCATCCAACTCATATTTCATCTACCCATATTTTACCCAACATATTATGTAGATATAAATACATATACAGTTTAAATCATATAAAACTTGTATAAAATCGTTCATCTAACATAGATAGCAATTATACAGATAATATGCACACATAGCACGTAGTTTATATAAAATACTTCGTATCTATGTGTAAGATGAAAGCGACCATGCACTCACTTGATAAGGTGGTGACTCGATACTCGGACATCGCTTTGTTTAGTTTAAAATAATTTCCTTAGACGAAACCTATTATTATTACCACTAGATTCTAGTCTAATATTTACCGTGACTAATTATTAGTCTTATTATTATTACATAAGCATTTAAACAATACTTTTCAACCACTATGTACAGACAGGGGCCAGACATTAAACATCAGAGGGCAGGACCATTTTGGCATATAGCACTTCTGAAATCCGACAACCCTAAGCGGCCCTTTAAACCAGATTCCCCGTACTGCGAGTAGTTAAAAAGATATTATAACGACACTTATATAATAATAGATCAAATATGTATTATAAGTTCATAATAATAATACTAATTTTACATATAAGCTATATTAAAATATGGTAAGCATAACTTACTTACAATGGAGTTTTAGCTAGGAGTCGGGCTCTGTAGGGGCAGAACTTCGTCGCTGAATCTTTCTAAGAAAGATTCGTGCAACGCTTCAGTGCTCAACTTACTTTACTAAAACTACAGAAAGAGAAGTCGAATCACGAGGGACCGAAATGCTTGGGGGATAAGAAGAGAAAGATTCTTGAATCAAGAGAATGACGCAAGAAATATGAGAGCTCAAGCCTTTTATTTATAGTAATTGAATTTACAAAAACTACCCTCCATAATTACTTAATGACCTTATTGTTATATAAACAACTAAACACCCCATTCATAATACTCTTTTAAATAGATTTAACGATATTTGTACTACGCTAATGTAGAAAGTACTCAACAATAGTCTTATAATAACCGTATTTTCAATACCTTTCTAATGATATATATATATATATATATATATATACACATGTATATATATATATGTATGCATATATATATATATATATATATATATATATATATATGTATGTATGCATTAGCAATTTGGGATGTTCCTCTCTGTCCAGTAGTTTATCTTGTTTAAATGATCTGCCACCCGAGCCACAAATTTGCTAAGGGTTCCATCAGACATGAAATTTTTGTAAGTACTACTATCAAGAATGTCATATAGATGGACTTCCATTGGCTCCAATCATAGTTCCCCAAATAACCAGTGATTAGGAAATAAATGAATCGACATTATGACCTATACAAAGTTTAAAATAATAATTATGTTTACATAACACGATACAAAAACAAAATGACAATAATGAAATTAATTTCGAAAAATAAATAATTGTTTAACGTATCAACATTCCACCAAGGAACCACGAAGTTGGGGTACGTAGCAATACTAGACATAAATGCCTTCCAATCGAAACCATCCTCGAGAATATGGCAAGAAAAAATTTTGGAGGCATTATTGTATACCGATCGCTATCAAATCATCTCTTCATCAACAGTCTAATCCAAATCGTCAGATGTTGTGAAAGTTATGATATTTTTGTTATTGATTAATAAATAAAAAACAGTTACAATAATAAAATAAAAGATAGTTACCGCTTCATCCAACCATCCGTTATGTGTATGCCCAAACAATGCACTCCAAAACTCTCTATCTAATACCAAATTGTACAAACGGTGCTTCATGTTATATGCATGAAAAAAATAATTTTGTAAAACAACCTCACCGCCGACTACATAAGGTTGTAGACGCAAAACCGAGAAGTCATGAGCAACAAAAAATGCTATAGGAGGGATAGGGGTTGTTGATTTGGTATCAACCTTATACTTTGGTCTTCGCTTTTACTTTGGTGTCGTATGCAACCAAAACAATATTGAAATGATTTAAATCATTATGTTTCGAATAATCCACATAAAAACTTAAAATAATGATATAACCTATTAAATACAATAAAGACCTTGGTGTAAGGAGTATACCTATAATTTGATGGATTTCGAAGCCTAGGTCTATCGGATGTAACTTCATTGCCATAAAAAACATGATCATCAAAATGATTTACAGTCCCTGTAATTATTACATCTTCCTCTAACACCTAAATTAATAAGATATAATCACTAATAAAAAAATGTATAAATCTATTAAGAAACAATAAAATAAATGTAAGTATAGCAACCTGTCAAGCTTCATTATCATCAAAAGCGAACACATCATCATCGAATTGATTCGTACTCCGGCCCTCTTTCTGTACCCTCTCGTCAAACTCCTACATAAAAACATTATAAATATTAATGAAAGACGCCTTAACATTGAACAATTTAAATCATATTTTTAATATATATAATAACCTTCTCATCTTCGACATCACCAAAAACATTTTTATTGGCATTATTTTTATTCATCGCCTCATCATCTAAAACCTACATTTTCAGCAATAAAATGTTAACAAAAATTTACAAACTTGTTAACATATTATATCATAAATTTAAGGTGTCACTAACCTTTTCACCAAAATTTGTTTGAAATTCTACAGGTTCCTCAAAAGTGATGTTGTTCCATATGCTTTCATTATCTACTTCTTCTACAAACACCTTAGTAGGTTCTTGTTTCATAAACACTTGTTGCTCAAGTGCATATAGCCGTTTCAACATCTCCTCTAAACTTGGTTTCCCACTACGTCCACCTCTACCGTGAGAGCGACTACTAGAAGATATACTAGATGAAGATTCGTCTTGTCTCCTAAAATGGTCTTGTACTAAGGATGGAACTGAATTTCGTTCACCGTATACATACTTTTGACATGACATATAATAAGAAGATGCCATCTCATCATCACACGGTGACATGCTATGTCTTGATCGCCGTCCCTCCTAAAACAATTTTACATATTAAACATGCAAATAAAAGTGCAATCTTGAATTTTTTAAAATTAAAATAATATTTAAAAACCTTTGTCATGTCAAAAATCTTGTTCACATCAACCAATTTCAAAATTTTGGTACCACTCCATCGTTTGATTCGAGGTGTGTCTTTGTTTTTTTGTAACGCAAATCCACCAGAACGAACAACTGGAAACATCTCATATAGCCATATCTATAATTTTCACAATTATAGTAATAAAATTTAAAACAACTAACATAACAATAACATCTTACAAATAATAATATATTTGTATACCCTAAATGACGCCGTAAATCAATAAGCAAAATATTTAAAAGTTTGGCAACGCTCCGACAATGAAAAATATCTATCTATCTTGTTCCACGTATCCTCAATGCCATCATAGGTAAACTCTCACAAATAGCTACCCCAAGCAAAACTGTCAAAAAATAAAAATAAATTATAATATATATTAGCATTAATAATATGAAACTTTCAAAATAGATAAAAAAAATACCTATTCCACACATCCAAATTCCCGACAAAGAAAAAAAAAGTCTTGCGGCACCCGGTCATTTATATTTTTTTTCCTAAAAATCCTTCACACAAAACGTATATAATACACACTATAACTGCATCATCGTCTGTAACTTCTAAGGGGGTGTTTGGCTTAGCTTTTCAAAGTCAAAAATCCTTTTTTGAAAAGAAAAAAAAAGCAAAAGATGTTTGGCAAACTAGTTTTAGAAGCTACTTTTGAAGTTTTTTCATAAGGAAAATGAACTTTTTGGAAAAGTCAGGAAATCCTAACTTTTTGTAGCTTTTCCAAAAAGAACTTTTGGGATTTGAAAAGCTAAGCCAAACACCCCCTAAGAAGGGATGATTTAAAATAAAACTTTTCAAGTCATAAATTTTCACCGAACTACTTGTATCGTTCAGAAATAGACGTTCCCGCAATAAACATCTTTTTTGGCTACTAACTTCTTTTTCTGAGACTTTTTTCCCAATCATTTTGGGATACACACCAAAATTAAACTCGGTTATCAAACAAAACTCTTCCGGGTCGTAAACCATTTTCGTATCCCACAATCTAAAATATAATTGTTTTATGCCATCTGGGGATACTAAAGCGTCCCGCTGTAGCTGGTGAAGAAACATTTTATGGAACATCAATCCGTCCCCTTATAAATGAGGGGTGTCCAACAAGTAACCAAATACAGTCTGTATAAAACTTTCACGTCGTGCACCATACAACACCTCCAATACTTCCCAAATGTTGCACCCCGATTCTTTTAGGTTGACAACAACTTTAACATTTAAATTTCTATAATCATGTTGAAAAACAACATGTTAACGATGCGTAAACCAACATGTAGACTAAAAATATATAACCATATTATAACCAACTATTTTCTTTAAAAATATTCTGATATTAAGCCATGACAATGCATAAACCAACATGTAGACTAAAAATATGTAACCATATTGTAACACAAATTAAAAAAACTAAACGACAAGTAGACTAAAAATTTGCAAATGTAATACCACATCAATCAATAATATGCATTATCTTATTAAAAAAACTCATTTCACTAAACTTATTAATGAAAAATTACCATATGTACAACAACTCAATGCATATTTTACGTATTATATATTTGTACATTTATACAACCACTAATCAAATAGCATCAAAACTTCAAGGCTACTAATAAATACTACTCTATCTATCAAATATAACACAATTACCCAATAACACGCAATATAATTTTTTTTTTTCATAAACTAATAGAATAAATCCTAAATAAACAAAACCTACACTTGATAAATGTTGATTAAAACACAAATTGAGATAATATCTTACCATATTTTCTGGATTGTTGAATAAATCGTCCATGGTAGAGAGAGAGAGAGAGAGAGAGAATAAATCGTCCATGGTAGCTCTAAAGAAATCGCAGAGAGAGAGAGAGAGAGAGAGAGAGAGAGAGAGAGAAATGAAAAAAAAAAAAAACATTTTTATAGTGCATCCCACAAAATCGCAGATAAACTCAGGTTAGACCAATTGAACCATCAAATCACTAAAACGGTTGGTTCAATTTAAATTTATTAACTATATCAAATATTATTTATACATAACGGTCATAAACTTAACAATATACATCAATTATTATATAAAAGAAATTTCTTTGTAATTGTAATATTACATTATTATTTTACTTATATAATTTTTTTTATTGTTAACCGTATAACAGATGCGTTATGACCTGATACAAGTTAAAAAAAATCTCTGCTCTTCAATTTTATAAAAAAAAAATGGAAATAAAAAAGTAAGAATTTTGAAGCATATGTAATACTTCTTTATAAACATCGATCCGTATTTTACGATAATAATAATAAAAATCTATATACTTTAATTGGTCGAAACAAACGAAAAAGCCATATAGATATTTTCAGTGTATTTTTATAATTATTCTTTCTTTCTGTTTGATGGCACTTTGTATATAAATAAAATGTGAAATTAAAAAAAAAAAATCTTTTAGGCATCTCACTCTCTTGCTTTCTTTGAACTCTTTACCTTTTACTTTGGCTAGTATGAACTTAAAAAACTAAAAGAAACAAAGATACAAAGAAATAAAGAAACAAAAGATGCTATCCACATGGATGTTTGTATTTTATTCCATTTTATCGTTATATATTTTTTCTACTTATAACTTTTAGAATAAATTATACGTTTTATTTATATTTAAACTGTAATTAATTATTAAAAGGATTTTCTAATATGTACCCTAAGAGCACATATAAGAAGTATTAATTAATCACAATTATTACCATAATTAAATTTGAAATGCATTATTTATAAGAAATATTACCATAATTA
Source organism: Lactuca saligna (assembly GCF_052625555.1). Classification (NCBI taxonomy): domain Eukaryota; kingdom Viridiplantae; phylum Streptophyta; class Magnoliopsida; order Asterales; family Asteraceae; genus Lactuca; species Lactuca saligna. The sequence continues at coordinate 54,569,245 of NC_136424.1, forward strand.
AATATAAAATTCATTATGGTAATAATTATGATTAATTAATACTTTTTATATGTGCTCTTAAGGTATATATTAGAAAATCTCATTATTAAATATGAATTCATTCTTTTCTCTCTCAATCTCTCGTCCAAATTAAAAAACCTTAAAGAATCTCTGAGTTTAAACACAATAGTTTTAAAACCTATTTACCAATGTATTATCTTAATTCTCATCTTCCCTTATTTACCAGTGACCACCACAACCATATCCAACTTCTTCTTTCTTTACTTGTGTCGACCACTACTTGCTATCTTTCATTTATTTTTCAGATCCCATAATGGAATCTACAAATGAGCATATATTAGAGAAATTGTATGAACAACAGCTAGAATACCGATATAAAGTATTGATTTCCTCACTGTTAGCCAGTTTTACTAATACTAATCCTAAAATTACCTTGGCAATGATTTCTAATTCCTCAAGTTGGGTCTAGCTTAATCGCAAAAGATTTTGCAAAGAAGGGCTCAAAGTAGGCACAATCCTTGAATCATCCATAACCACTCCCAAGCTCATCCTTGGGTAGTTGGGTGTGGTGTGAATTTATATAAAAGATGAAGCTATAGCAAATTTATCATTCGCCTTAGAATAATCAAATAAAACTAGTCAGGAATTTTAGCATCGCTCGAGAAAAACCGATGATGGAAGGAAGTGAAATGGGGAATTGGAACAATGGAGCACATTACTTGAAGAGAGCATCATGAACACGAACATAGTATATTTAGGTGAAAATAATGTTGACGGAAGATGAGACTTTGTCACTGGTTCAAGGGGTCGACCAATAAGTTGAGCAGATGAGGAAGAAGATACAGGCAAAATTCGTAGATCACTTTACTGTTTTCCGATTGTTGCAGCACTAGAGAAGAATTGCAAAAATGTATACGTGGTTCTTGGTTTGGTATGATGGTTTACTAGAATTTTGCATATGAAAATTACACTTAGGGGAACAATTGTTAGATTCCTCTAAAAGAAGTGGATGTATAAAAAATATTTGAGAAAGTATCAACCCCCAACGGTTATATGTATGTGCTCTCCTTTGTGATACCTCTATTTTGGTATATAACACATCCAAAATGGATTTAACATGAATGATAAATTAATATTTAAAATTAGAGTGTTGGAAGAAGTTAATAAATGAGTTTAGTTCATCCCACATGGATGAGAGAAAGAAAATAAAGTTGGTTTATAAGTAAAAAACCTTTTAGGGCTTCTAAGGCTTATTGGTAAAGGCTCACTCTTGCTCGCGGAAATGAGGAGATTGTGAAAATTCAAAACCAAATTGGGTTAAATTAACTTATATGTATGAACCACTGGTTGACTATAAAAGTAAAATGTGTTAGGTTTTATACACATCAAAATACAATCTAAACTAGGTAGCGGAAAAATATTGAGAGTTCTTCCCCAAGGAGGGAGAAAGAAGAGGCGAAACTTCATGCTACAAATGCACAAGTAAGAATGAATCCCTAAGGCCTTATTTATAGCATTGAATACTTTGTAGGGTTTTATCCTCAAGCCCATGTGGCATGGATAACCCTAAGAACGAAATTCCCCTTATCCAAAGGGAATTTTCATCCACCATCCTTCTTTATAGAGTTCTGGAATATTCCTGATTAATCAACTATTGATTAATTAATATTCAACTCTTCTATTAATTAAACTATTACTTAATTCCCAAGTTGTTTTCTAATTAGTTTCTAATTAATTATTAAACCATAATAATTAATAAACTAATTCCTCCTTTATTAATTCTACTTAATTTGAGTCTTGAGGGAAACCCAAGAGGACCCTATTATTATTAATAATATTTAGTTAATGACCATGGACACACTTTCCAACAGTCTCCCATTTGGACAAGTCATCAACTATATATGCGGTCCAATACTTCTCTAATTATCAATAGAGAGAATGACATCCAATGCATCTGTCAAACTCTAATTTAATCAGTTTTAGCCCTTAGATAAGTGATCACCTATTCCTTCATCCTCATGATATCTGTATGAATTCAAAACATAGATAATGGTCAATCTCAGAATTCAAGATTATGTATCATGATATAGAATTGTGATGACTACATCTAACTACTAAATTGAACACATCAATTTTATTCATGACCCGGCCATGTATTCATGATGTCAACATCAAATCATCGAGAAGCCCATAGATATCATTTCTCCTGTTAAGGAAAAAGGGAAGAATAAACTTTGACTATATAGTTTTTGTCTATTTTGTCATTTCAAACCTGGATATATCCATTATTGCTACTAGTTACAGATAGTCTTAAAGTACACCAATACATAATAGAATCATAGAGCAAAACCCCACATGTATCTCGGTTTGAAGAACATAAGATATTATCATCTTAGAATTACTCATGACTGAATCCATGAAGTAATCTCTAAGTGCAGGTTGTTCCAATACTTAAATCTCCATTAAGTACCCATGAGTGTTGGTGCAATCACTATGCTATGCACAATCACTATGGCCAAGCCACCGATACTCATGACAGTCTTGAATCACTACTTACTTCCAAGATTATGACAGACTATGGAGGTTTGAGTAAATTAATACTCAGGAAGTGGATTCCAAACATGAAAATTTGAAACATAGTAATAAATTAACATAAATGATAGCATCACTAGCATTTTATTAATTCTACACAAAATAAACATCAATTCAATTACAATTCATATTGTTAAATGTTTCAAAAACTATCAAACTACACAACTAAAAATTACACCATATCATCAACAAATCTAATGCCTTTAGATCTAGTATGACAATCATGTTTGATCCTCGATAATGGCTTCGTGAACAGATCGGCTGGATTCTCCTCTGACGACACTAGGGATGAGATTTTGAACCGGAAAACCAGATCGAAACTGGAACCGGAACCATTAGAACCGGAATATATAGAACCGGTTCCGGTTCCGGGTTTAAAATTGGCTTTATCCGGGTTCCGGGTAATTCGGGTTTGGGTCCATCGGGTCCGGGTAAATCGGGTCTAAAAACCGGAACCGGTGTTAGGAACCGGGACCACTTTTAGGGCCGGAACTGATTTTTGTGAAACGTTTAAAAGATGCATATCTCATTCGTTTCAATGCCGATTGACATGCGTTTTTTCTAACATGTATACAGAGTTTGTACATGATTTTAGACTATAAATTTTCCATTTTTAGTTTTATATTCATTGACTTACAGTCTCCCAAAGTCGAGATATCAAAGCTGGAAGTTTTTAGTTTTTTAAGTTTTTTTTGTATTCGGTGAAAGTTTTAAAACATGCATATCTAATTCGTTTGAAGTCGAATTGGCATGTGGTTTTTTCCAACTTATAGTTTATAGTTTGTACATGAGTTTAGACTATAATTTTATCATTTTTGTTTTAGTATTCAATGATTTACAGTCCTATGAAGTTTGGATATCAAAGCTGAAAATTTTCAACTTTTCAGCTATTTGTTTTTGTACTTTGTATTTTGTGAAAATGTTAATACATGCATATCTCATTCGTTTAAAGTCGGATTGACATGCGGTTTTTTTCAGAGTGTATTTTAGAGTTTGTACATGATTTTAGACTATAATTTTGTTAATTTTGGTTTCATATTCAATGAATTACATTCCCCCAAAGTCAGGATATCAATATGAAAATTTTAAAAGTTCAACCCACGAAGTAGTAAGTAATTACCGAAAAATTCCTGTTTTTTCGGGTTTTTCGGTTCTAAACCCACTTTATCTGGTTCCAACCTACCCACTTTGATGTTTCCGGGTTTTCCGGTTCTAGACCAACTTACCAGGAACCGAACCGGAACCGATTCCTATATACCGGTCCAGTTTCCGGTTCTAGAAAATCCCGTTAATCGGTTCTGGGTTTTCCGGGTCCGGGTCCATCCGGTCTGGGTTTGGGCCCACTTTCATCCTATTCGACACCCTGTTCACGACAATGTCTCCATCCTCGACTCAATGTATTACATAGTGGAATTTCCTAAGTATATGTCTTGAGTTACCATGGTCCTTGGGTTCTTTAGTTCGTGCTATTGCACCCTCGCTATTACAGAAGATTTCCGAAGGATCCTTGATGCTCGGAACGACACCAAGATCATCAATGAAATTCTTCAACCATGTAGCTTCTTTCGCAGCCTCACTAATCGATGTATACTCTGACTCGAACGTAGAGTCTTCCATTGTCATTTGCTTGGAACTTTTCCAAGTGACTGCTCCTCCATTAATCAAGTATACCCAACCTGACTTCGAACATGAGTTTTTCCTATCAGTCTGGAAACTTACATCTGTATAACCTATAACTCTCAACTCATCTTTACCTCCATATACTAAGAACATGTCCTTTGTTCTTCTTTGGTATTTAAAAATGTTCTTTACTGTTGTCTAATATTGTCGCCTGGGTTGTCCTAAAAACGACTCACCATGCTTAGAGCAAATGAGACGTCAAGTTGAGTACATGTCAACATACATGATTGATCCTATAACAAAAGCATATGGGAATCGAATCATTCTTTCATGTTCATCACCAGAACTAGGACATCGAGTTATCATCGCTGAGTGCGGGATCTCATACTACTGAGTCGACAGTTGCGATTGTTGAGATCGTGTCGATGGAGGTGTTGTAGTCATGGATGTAACTGGATGCTTCGTTATTAGGGGTGACGGTCACCATAGGGCAGTGATTGCTGCCACTGCAGTTCTCATTATTAGACATGATGTCTGTGTTGTTGGTGTATGGATGGAGGCTTATCAGTCTGACAAAGATGGTTGTGTGTCGTCGAGCGTTGACATTGGTTTGAGCGGACTCGTTTCTCCTCAGTCGGACATCGCAAGTTCCTTTCCTGTCATTACTGACGTCTAGAGTCGTATCAAGGTTGTGTATCTCCGAGTACATACCCAGATGACACCAAATGTTGTGATATGTGCTTTGTTCTTAACGTTGTTTAGGGATAGCTTCGTCTGATTTAAGCCTAAGAATCACTACAAAGAAAGAACCATCGTTAGCAGTCGTTCGGGAGGGGATCCCAAAACGAAGCTCCGACGGTCTAGTTAATAGATGTATGAGAGAATAAGGGTTTAGTTTAAGGTAGAGAATGAGGTGATCCCCTCTTCTGGAGAAGAAGGGCTCCTTTTATACCTATCGTTGGGGGAGAATGTCCCCGACAACACTTTTTGTCTCGTATAGGCCGACAGGACATGGAGGCGTCCTATTGGTGAATAGTGCACCACTATCGGTTATCTGCTATTGTTGTAGAACTACCGAAGGGCAGCACTATGAGCACTATAATTGTTGCTTTGGGGAGCGATTAGTACTATTTTGGCTTGATATAGACCAAAGTTTCTCATTTTGAGTTGGACCATGGCGATAGAGCACTGGGGTCAAAGTGCAAGGACGCGAGGACAAGGGCCCGGGCCTAGCACTTATGCTGGTAGCGACCGTTAGCTAGGTCGTCCTTTAGATAACCGTCTCGTTATCTTTAACATATTCCTAGAGCGATACATTAACAAATAATAATTTACTTTAGCTTAGGGGGTGTTTAAGATTTTTCATTTAACTTCAAAATAACATTTTGGTAAAAGTTTTTATTAGCTTATATGGTGAAAAAATGAGTTTTTAAAAACATGTTTAGATTAATTTATGTGGTGACAAGACACTGTAACTTGATAAGCCATTTAAAAAAAATGTTCGGATTAGGTTTATACATATATATATATATATATATATATATATATATATATATATATATATATATATATATATATATATATATATATATATATATATATATATATATATATATATATATATATATATATATGGTTGAGTTAATGTGAGAACTAAAATAGCATGTGAATTTGCGAACTTATAATCAACTCATCAGTTTTCAAAACCAAAACCTTCAATCTTCTCAAAATGGTGCGTCTAAGCCATATAAAGGCTCAAAAAAAATTTGAGATTTTTTTTTATTTTCGAAATTTGCATGTATGAATAATCAACAGTCATATGGACTGCTGATGAGCACAATCAGCAGTCATATGAACTACATATATATAATCAACAACCATATGGACTACTGATGAGCAATCAACAGTCCATATCAGCAGTCATACAAAAAAAAAGCATAAATTTTTTTTTTTTGAGCCTAGATATGGCTTAGATGCACAATTTGGAGAAGATTGATGTTTTTGGTGTTGAAAAATGATGAACTAGTTATGAGTTCACAAGTTCTCACAAATCTTTTAGTTCTTAAAAGAATCCAAGTGTATATATATATATATATATATATATATATATATATATATATAGAGAGAGAGAGAGAGAGAGAGATAGAGAGAGATATGTAGGTTCAAATATTTTAACTAATTATTGTGTGGATGTAAGAATGATTGTGGGCCAATCAAAATTAACTAAGTAATTAAATAATTAAATAATTAAATAAATGTAATTTAGCAATTTGATAAATAACTTCCACAAATAATCGCTAAAATCATGCTAGATACATTGACTTGTAACCTAATTTCTCCTTTTTTATTTACATCCTGTTCTTATTCCATGTAACACCACTACCCCATTCCCTCTCTTTCTCTAAAAACGATATATTAGGCGTCGACCACCGTGCCGTTGCTAAATTGGAATTGAAGACAAAAATCGTTCAGGAGTTATACTACCCATTTCCAATTCTGTCTTGCCTCCACTCAACTGCTACCCCTCGTCGCCGATCTACTACCATCCTCAACCACTCGATCACCGCCTCCACCGATGATTCCCCCTCCAGGGAGTTCTACTACCTATTTTCCAATTTCGTCTTGCATCCACTCTACTCCTACCCCTCGTTGTCGATCTACTACCATCCGCAACCACTCGGTCACTACCTCCACCGATGATTCCACCTCCATTAGAACTGTCATTTCCGTACCATACCATAATATCCACCATCATTTTATTAGTATTTTTCGAAGGCCCCTAGTATGATCGATTAGATGGTGTGAGTTCCAATTTCTCTCTTTCTCTCTTACTAGAATCCGCATAAAGAGTATTCAATATCCTATCTTCTTGAATAAAGAGTATAAAAAATGGAAGTTTAAATTCTAATTTGTGTTTTTCATAGTCTTTTTTACACATTCATGTCAGTAATTGCAAAACGATAATGTTCTTTTACCCTCCCCCTGCATCTTCCCCTTTATATTTTCTGTTATTTGATCGATAATACCCTGAACCTTGTTTTTCTTTTTGTAGGTCACATGAACTTTTACAAGAGTGTAATGGGGATGAAGTGTTAAAATTTGAAGTTGGTGCTAAAGTCCAGAAGTTCACGGAATGGGCATTGAAATGTATAGGATTTCATTCCCGTTTTCAAAAGGATAAAGACATAGTGAATCAAAATTTTGTTGTTCAAGTTAAATTACAGTTTTCAACTTTATAGACTTTCTTGGATCTTTTTGGGAATCATTTAACAGAGAATTATTTTATAGAAACATTTGATGCAATTTGCTTTTCTCTTACTTTATTATCTAGCTCTTTTTATCCTAGTTGGGCATCAGGTATGTCAACAACTGCAATTCAAGGGTTGTTATTGTTTTCCTTAATTGACAAACTCACACACATATGTAAGTAATCCATTTTTGTAAATTTCATAGTCGTTTTAAACAGAAGTTGAACTAAACTTTATTTTGAGCTGAGGTGTTGTAAAATTTGAGAATTCATCATGCCTACCAATTGTTTGATGTAATTACTGAGTACACTAAACTATCTCTATCGGTGTTATTATTTTTGTACTATAATGTTATTACTAAGTGATCAATTAACTGAAATATTGGCAAACTATCTTTATGTGTCTACACAATGAGTTTTTTCTATTTCGTGGTCATGTTTGATTAATATGAAGATATCATGTTTTCCAAGGTACAAATTATGCAGAATTTTAGGTTTATATCAAATTGTTATTGGAGTACTAGTCATAATCGTAAGCAAATCCTATATAGGTTCTAATTAACAAGATTCATAATGTATAACAAAGAATATGCAACAAATTATATGGCATCTAAGACATTCATGAAGGATTCAATTTAATGGCCCTCTCTGATCATGTAGAATAAGGGATGATATAAAACATCATGATGTAACTGTGTAACTTCATCTTATTTTTAGTTAGCTATTGCACTTTAGTGGCTAGATTTTTCTTTTTTTTACACCATTTTTTTTTTGCAATTATAATGTAATCAAATTGTACGTGAAGAGTTGCATATTGATTGTTAGAGATGTATATAGACCAGTTGCAAATAATCAACTTGTTATTTATAGTGTATGTAGTATGAAAATAACATTTTATTCTTAAATAATGGATTTGTTATTCGTTCAGAGTGGATTTGTTATTCGGTCATAATGCATTAAGAATAATATTCTTTTAGAATGTATTAGTGTTTTACTTTAGATTTTAATGTTTTTATTTGATTTTTAACCATTCTTACTTTTATTCCTTTAAGAATAAATGTAATTATTAACCACTATTAGTTGTATTCTTTAAGAAGGAATATAATTTATGTTCATAGTTGTATTTTTTAAAATGTATGCAATTATTGATTCTAAAATATTAAATTTCGTTTATAAAATGTGTATTCATTAAAAATTATTATATATGATAATATATGTTTATAGTATTATGTCAGAATAGAATGTTTTTTCAATACTCATAAAAACATTCTATTAGAATGTCCGAATTAATATAGTTTATTATCAAGAAAAATTAGATTTTTAAAGTTAAGAAAATTAATTATTTCCTAAAATCTGCAATTTTCATTTTTAAATTTATGTTAATTAAAAAAAAATAGAATTCAAAATTAAGATAATAATAAATTCCTTCAAATCCATTTTGTTTAAATTTGTGCTTCCTAATTTGAAAGTAACGGAAATGTATAATTTTATCTTTTTTTAATTAAATAATATTATTCTATTTTTTTAATTTAATAATATGAATAAACGATTTTTTTTAAATAACTAAAATGATTGGTTTACAATCATTCATACATCTACACAATAATTAGTTAGAATACAATAACATAAGCTTTTATATATATATATATATATATATATATATATATATATATATATATATATATATATATATATATATATATATATATATAATAAAAACGGAAATATTTACACATTTAAGCTAATTTATTGTCTTTTTAATCTATTAAACTATAAATTGATTTAAAAAGTTAAAAAAATATAGCTTTGAAAAATAATTTTTTAAGTGTTTTAAAATATTATTTTCAAACATTAGTTTTCGTATATTTTTAGACTTATTGACTATTTGAAAATTAATAAATAATTTATTTTTCAAACTCAATTTCAAACAACCTAATAAAACTATCTACAGAATTGCAAGTGATTTCCGATATGTTTATATTTTAATTTTACGATATTTTATTTTATAATGATGTCCAATTCTATTATTTCTCATTGACATTATTAACATTTAATTAAGAAAAATTGGAGTTACTCATTTTTCCATTAAAATCATTGCTAATAAATTCATAATCTCGATTAATGTAAAAATCATATTACTAATGAGAAATCATGTGTTCAAGTCTTTTAGAAGACATAAATGATATTTAAGAGTTGGTGTAGATAGTTTGCCGTTTAAAAAACAATCACTTCCCATGTCAGATTCATCGTTATAAAAATATTTTACCATACCATATAGATTTTACACATTTTATTGATGTAATCGATTTATTGAAACTTATATCTCAAATTAAGCCTTTAGAGAGAAACTATTTTATTTGTCACATGTAAGTTTTTTCACCTGTCTATTAAAATAAAAAATAGATTCGACTCTAAAACTTGTGTACATGCTTGACTACAAACTTACAAAATAATATACGTTTACTTTGTTTTTGTTACTTTTTTGCGATCCTATTTTGAAAACTAGTAAAGTAACAAAGCATAATTGACTAAGAACTAACAATTTCTTTTTTTTTTACTTTCTTCTCTTTTTCCTTTTTCTTTCCCACCCATCTTTACGCCTTTTAGTTGTCAAGGGAATCACAGTACTCTTGTGAACTTATAAGTTCTAAGGTCACTCTCCATACCACACAAGGCACAAGCCATAATAGTGAAACAAAACTACTAAAGTACATAATTTTTTTTTTTTTTTTAGCCAAAATATTTTATTAAAGGAGCAAGAGTCTAATTATTAAGGAAATAGATTTGGTTATTTTAATCATTCCGATCAAGAACTTTTAATTTTGATACAATGAGATGTAAGCCAAGCATAAGACCCCAAAGTAACCGAGTAAAAAAGATGAAAAAAAGGGACAACCATGTCAAACCGTTTATTGGGTAATTCAGCAAATCCTAAAGCAATAACAGCATCTAACCAGCCAATAAAAGTTACCATATTAGTAAGAGGCAAATCAACAATTCTCCACCATTGTCTAACCTTCAACCACACACTTTTAGCCATGTTACAAACACATAAAAAATATTACCCATTCGGATTGATAATTCACAAACAGGCAAAGATGCGATCATGCGAATGCAATCATGTCTAAGCATGAATGTTGACTTTGAATAGTAATTCTTTAGCCATAAAAGAATTACTATCTAAAAATATTGTATGGAAGACACTACGAAGCATCTTGAATCATCGAATTCCCAGCACTAATATTCATCCATATCGGTAAGAAGTCTACCTAAAAAATATCATATTTCATAATCAAAAGGAACGAAATCATAGTCAAACTTACATATTTTATTGGGAAAATAAAAATTATAAAATTAAATTTTTTGAAAGGAATTCGCAAGTGGATCCAGAGGAACTCACAATGTGGGCGGAGCTCACCATTTTGTGACTCCCGTATAAAATATATATAAAAAAAGTCTTTGATAAAAACACATTCTTGTCGGGTCATGGGCCGAATATTCTCATTAATTAACTTTAACGAAACCAATTTTGTTCTTTGCAAAGAGGAAATTTTCCATCTCCTGTGCCTAATCTCCATAGTTCGAATATGTGAGAACGTCGTTTACATGTAATTGACGTGGTTATTCGAATGCATGGAGATAGTAGACTGAGTTGGAGTCTATTGGTTGTGAAGGCGTTGATGCATAACAGGTAGAGTCATCTTCGAATGAGTATTTTACGGGATCGTTTTAATCCCGCTCTGATACTATATTAAGTTTTGGAATCGGGAAAATCAATCTTCTCATTAATCGACTTTAATATTTATACATGAGAATCCCTTTAAATATAGGACTCATAAGCATAAAGATTTCAACAAAACAAAAATAAGATATTATAATATGATAAGGATAAATCAGCAATCCTCATTATCCTTATTATACTATGCCTTAGTTAGAAGATGGTATATATAAATAAGTGTTTATGTGAGAAATGAGACAAAAAAACACTTTCTCGTTTATTTACTAGAGTGGAAGATTGTATCAAATATGTAGCTAATCAGGAGATTGCGTTTATTTACTAGAGTGGAAGATTGTATCAATTATGTAGCTAATCAGGGGATTGCTAAAAAAATAAGAAAAATTTTCATTACCATTGCTTACATGGCTCTTTAGTGTATTTGGAAGTCAATAAACAATAAAGTTTTACAACAATCTAATTCTTCTCCAACAAAAAACAATTGATGTCATAGTTTCATTAGTATATAGATGGATTAAACACATAAGTAGTTTAGTAAATTGTAATTGGTTGTTTGGTATGTTCTCTTTTTAGGTGGATGTAAGCACTTATAAACTTTTGTTGTTTGGTGCATGATGTTTTTGTTTCTTGGTATCTTAGTAGGTAGTCTTTAATAGAATTAATACCTTAAAAACCATTATTTATACATCTTCGTTTTGACTTAACCCCAATGTTTTTTTTGTTACTTATTTGCCATTAATTGTGTTGACTGTGTATGAAAAGTCAAAGCTAGCCGGTGTCATCGATTTAGCAAGTAACCCTACCTCTTTACATACCCAAAATCGTTATTTGCCCCAAAACCTCTCATTCACTCTTGGTTCGGTGTTCTTCCTCACACATCGGTCGTCTTCTTCTCCTTGGATTCGTCTTCAACATCTTCTATCATCAAACCGATTTAACACACCAAGTGTGATTGTGGTGATCAACTTCAATACTCAGTTTCAAGAACCGATAAAAACCCATGAAGAAAGTTCAAGGCATGCCCTAACTATAAGGTAAAATTAAGGGATTTTCGTTTTCCCATTTTGTTACTTTCAAAAGTTATTTTTTTTGGAACGAAGGTATATCTCAACGGAAGCCCCTTCGTATTTTTCAACGAAGACCCCGAGATTGAATCATCCAATAGGGCAAAGATGACCCCTTCGTATTTTTCAAAAGTTATTAAATGAAGATTTTGTTGGTAAGGTATCAAAAAAGGGTGTGAATATTTCAAGTGGCTTGACACAGACGAGTTGGAGTTTCATGCTAATGAAAGGGAACCCTATAACGAAATTGTTACCAATGGTGTACTGTAGGTGATCATGTTGCCGAAGTTTGTTTTGGTGATGTTGGAGATTATTGGAGTAATTCTTATAATTGGCATTGTATTTTAAAGCATTCCCATAGGTTAAGGCGGTTGTAATTTTTTGTATTCTGGTAGGGTTAAGGCATTGCAGTAAAAGTAGCTGTTGTAAGGATGTTGTAGGTTTGTTAGTTTGGTTTGACGTAAGAACTAGTTGGTTAATTTTTGATTTTGGAATGTAATGTTTATGTAAAATTATCTTGATGGTAATCCAATCTAATTTATGACCCATGTGATTTGGTATTGCATTATAGTGATTCATTACAATGTAGTTATGGTAGTGTACTAAAACTTGTGTAAGCAAGTAAAGGACATTAACTGGAATAACAATTAACTTATGATTTAAGCAAGTGAAATGATAAGCAAAGGCACATACTTTAAAATTTTGCATTATTAATAACATAAAAGGATGACCAATGTGATTTGGTATTGCATTATAGTGATTCATTACAATGTAGTTATGGTAATGTACTAAAATTTATGTAAGCAAGTAAAGGACATCAACTGGAATGACAATTAACTTATGATTGTAAGAAAATGAAATGACAAGCAAAGGCATGTACTTTAAATACTTGCATTCTTAATAATATAAAACGGGTATTACAATCAAATCCAAACTTCCAATTGCCCAACAATCTTTCAAATGGCCATTAACTACCAATGTTTAAAAAGGCCTAACTGAATACTACTAGATGCTGATATACAATTGGATGGTTCTTACCAAAAGCCGATGCAATGTTAAAAAAACAGCAAGCAAAATACATAGTGCCCATGATACCCCCTTCTAAATAGTCCTACTCCAAATTAACTGGTTTCTTAATACTAGAACCCCGTCCATCCTTATCATAAACTGCTTTCTTCATCTTGATCTTCACAATCTTCTCATAAATCTTCATTTTCCTAGGACTCCCAACAACTTGTGTATCTTCAATGAAGTCATTCTCCCCATTAGTTTCCTCATAATCTTCACTAACCCAAGCATTAGCATCTAAATCTTGTATAGCAACTTCCCTTTGCACTAGTGGCACAAGGTCGTGTATGACATCCCATTCTGCTTCCAAGTAATTTTCAATCTCATTAACATCTACACCCTGTAAGACATGATGCAGTTAATTACCCTTTTTAAATCACATATTAATTATAAGAAATTTAAAGTAAAGGTTAACATCCTCTTCTAAGTCTGCTTCCAAGTGATCTTCAATCTCATTAACATTTACATCCTGTATCATATGATGAATTTAAGAATTAAAACATAATTGAGGCAGTTTTAAGAAATTAAAAATAGAGTTTGGCATAACATTTCCACTGGTGACACGGGTTCATGCATCCCATTTATCCTTTCCAAATCCTGTGCAATTTGATGAGGTTCATAACCACATTCCTGCAACATCAATACATCATCATTGTAAGGAATGATTGGAGGTTCGACTGTATTTTTTTGAGGGGGGGGGGGGATAAAACATTTCATCTGAGGTTTCCTGATAATGAACATCCTCTTGTATAGTTTCCTTAATAGCAGCATCTGTAGTTTCATTTTCACTTGCTTGAACATCATCTCCACTTTCCTATACAAATTCATTTTCTTCTAGTGTTCTTGATTCATAAGATTGGCCATGTGTAGTTGCATGAACATTTTCAGCCATTGTACTTGCTTTAATGGTTACTTGATTTGAGGATCCTTCTCCAACCTCTCTTGGTTTTTGGCCTACCAGGCATTCTTCTTATCAATGGAGGTAATGGCTTTATATAGTTAGTGAGTACCCTTATGTTGCTTCCATTCAGTGGTGATATATTTGTGGTATATGCAACGATAAATTTCTCTTTTTGGAACCAAATGCTTAGAAAATCAGTTGGATTCATATGAGTGTAGTTATTGCTGCTCGACCATGCACACATGGTATTCTAGATATCTCCTATAGTCTACATGTACAAAAGTATTATTCTAAATCCACTTTGTAAGCTGCATACCCATACCTTGTCTCAAATACAAGCCCTCCAGTAGCTATCACTTTCAAGTTCCTACAAATAAAATAAAAAATAACAATTTCATGTTAAGTTTAAAGAAGAAATTAATGGTAAGTAGTAACAACTTAATGGTAAGTAATTACCTCATCTATTTTCCAGACTCCTTCATTTTATCTAATGATAGTTGGACAAGATTTAGTTGTCCATGTAGAAGCTTTGTCAGCCAAATAATAAATCCTAGCCATGACATTGATTTTGATTTCCTCTAGCATTGTTAGAAGTGGGTTTTTCCTAATATTTATGATCATGGAGTTAAAGGACTCAGAAACTCCATTTTCCAATGCCTCACATGCATACCGTTGTGCAAAAAATGCCATACACCATGATTGTGTATTGTTAGACATCAACCAAGTATATCCATTTGAGGTGATTTTCTTAATTCTTTCCATGTTAGCCACAAAATCCCCTTCATGTGAACTATTTGTAGCAGCCCAGAACAAGTTCTTCAACTCTAAACCTATATGCCTCTTCTTCAAGTTGGCGTGCACACTTCCTATGTTCAACATGTTGAAGGATAGCTTTCAAAAATTCTAGAAGCCCCTGAAACAAGTAAATAAAACATTAATATTGGTTAGACAATATAATGAATACATAACAAATTTTGTATAGTATTTACGTTTACCTTTTGTTGATCTGAAATGACAACTAGACCCCTTCTACCCTCAACACCCAACTCATCAACCAAAACTGTAAAAACCAAGTCTAATTTTCTTTGTTCTCTACATTTACTATAGCCCATGCAATTGGATACACGTGATTATCAGCATCTTTTCCAATAGCAGTCAAAGTCTCCCCTTTGATTTGTCCCTTTAGGAAACATCCATTAAATCCAATCACACGTCAGCACCCTATATTCCATCCATCTTTCAATGCCTTAAAACATACATAAAAACATTGAAAATAATTCATCCCATCTGGATTTACTGACATTCCTACTTTGCATGTACTTACAGGGTTAGATCTAAGGATTTCATTGGCATAATCCCACACATTAGCATAGTGTTAATCTAGTTTACCTTCTATCATTTCACTTGCCCTTACCATTACTCTATGACATTGACCATTTGACACCTTCACAGAGTATTTTGTAAGGAATCCTCCATCATCTCAGGCAATGTCATTTTGGGCTTCCTAATTATATCCTTAATGTAGTGTTTTACTAACCAATTCGAACTAACCAAATGTCTAAAATTATAATTCCTTGCACAAATATGTGTTATAACCATAGATTTTTTTTTTCTGAAAAGTACGTTCGTTATACTTTCATGAAGCATGGATCCTAAAAGGACATGGTTTTTTGCGTTTTTCTCCCACACCTAACAATTACCTTGCTTTTATCACTTTTCATGAACCAAAATTGGTATCCATTACCTACAACATAGTTCATTAGTGCAAACCTTAACTGAGAAGGAGACTCGTATAACTCACCAACTGTAGGCTTCATTTGGTTCCACTTGATGGTAGGATCATGCACCCTGAACTCGACACCCACTTCCAGGTCATTTTCATCTTCAAGTTGTTCATGCTCATGCTCTACCTAGTGGATATCTTCAACATCAGCTTCATCGTCCCCTTCAAATTGATTATTCTTTAACATTTTATGATCATATAAAATGTTAAGACAAGGGTCGTCACACAAGTTAGACGTAGGATTGAATTTATCTGGTTCAACATCCAACAATCCTAAGTCAAGAAGATCATCATCGAACTCTTCATCACGTACGTATCTCAACTTTGTTTTCTTTGTCGTCTTTGATTCTTTACTCTTCCTTCTTCGTGATGATTCTGACATCAAGCCCTTGAAAACTTTCAAAAACCCACTTCCAAAACCCTATTTTGATGATGATCGTATATGGAAAACCTTTTGTTAGTCAGTCGTTTTGATAAAGGTGGTGGCTACTGTGCATATTCCTAAGAATTAGTACTCAAGTGAAAAGAGGCAACCGACAAGGACTTGATTATCGGTTGGTAACTGGGATAGGTTTAATAAATGGAATGTCATCTCTTTAATGGTGGAAAATAAGTAACAAAAAAACATTGGGGTTAAATCAAAACGAAGATGTATAATAATGGTTTTTAATGTATTAACCCTCTTTAATATAATTAAAAAATCATATATTAATCATTGAAAATTATTATACCAAGGGGTGAAAACGAGCCAAGCTACTTGTGAGTTATTCGTGATCGCCTCGTTAAAAGCTCAAATTGAAACCAATTTTAAATGAGTCCAAGCTGAGCTCGAGCTTAATATTAAGCTCGTTTATTAAATGTGCTCGAGCTGGAGCCTATGTCACTAAACTAAATTAGGCCCGCAAGCCTAAACGACTCTATGTATAATATAATTTATTATTGTTTTTATATATATTAAAATAAACAAATATTTGGGGAATTAGGGATTTAGGGTATTAGTAAATAGGTTTTAGTTTATTTATGCATGTTAGATGAAAATCGAGTTGAGGTTGTATAATTCTTTATGAGCTTGAGCCAACCTCACTACAAAAAAGCATGAATCAAGTCGAGCTCGAGCTCGAACCTTGCATAACTTCAACGGGCCCGAGTCAAGCCAGATCAGGTTTGGGATTGGCTCGACTTGTTTACACCCCTAATTGTACTCGTATATAAGGGTTTAAATATAATAAATATGATTGAAGAAAGTAAATTCTTCGATGATAAATTTATGGATGCATGCTAGATGAAAAACGAGCTGAGGTTGTATAATTCTTTATGAGCTTGAGCCAAGCTCAATACAAAAAGCTCGAATCAAGTCGAGCTCGAGCTTGAACCTTGTATAACTTCAACGAGCCCAAGTCGATCCTGATTAGGTTTGGGATTGGCTCGACTTGTTTGCACCCATAATTGTGCCCGTATATAAGGGTTTAAGTATAATAAATATGATTGAAGAAAGTAAATTCTTCAATGATAGTCACATAGATAATAGAATTATATATATATGAAATGAGACCTCTCTTTATGAACATTGATCCGTTTCTATCTGTCAATTTTGTTTTTGTTTCTTTCATAATATTTTTCCATTATCCCCTTTATTCATGTCCTTGGTTTGAGAGCGTCCTTTTACATGTAGTGCCCTCACCAGATCTATTTGTTCCCTTTTCAAGGTTACACCGCTATTCTCTCACTCTATTCCTAAAATACTACCAACTTCCCCACCTCCTTTCTTTTCTAATAAGAATCTACCATTGCCTCCATCGATTGTAAGGTTTATTCAGTCTTCAATTGACAAGGTCGTTTTGTTTGGTATTTAATGTTCTCCCAAAGTACATTGTCAAGGTTCATTTGGTAGTCATCAACCTACTCCCACCGGCTCTTCTCCACCACCTTATCTCATCTATTTCGTTTTCTCTCACTACCTCCACCACATAATCATCTGCTTCGCCACAACATCACCATCATCAAAGAACGACCAACCTCACTACCCTAAACAACATCGTTCAACACGATCACCCCCTTTATCCCTTCTCCGCTACCAATGCTCCTGGATTTCCCATCATCGGGTTACTTTAGATGTGCTCCACAAAGTTTTTTCTTACTTTCCAAGGGTTTTTGTCTGACTTACCTATTAAGATCGACACTACTATGCAGAGCACCGTCGAAGCATCTCACCACTACTGCTACCTCTACCGCCTAAACCTCTCACCTATATGTTCGATTTCGTGTGCAGCATCACCAACGGACCTGATTAGGAAGATAGACAAAATCAAACTTTAAAAAACATATCGGAATGGAAAGGCGGAGGTGGTTGAACAATGGTGGTGCGATGGTTGGGGGTTTGATGATGTTCCTATTTTATGTTGTGCGAGACATACAAGGTAGAGCCACACGGAGGTGTTATGTTGTTCTTGAGGTACGCGGAAGACACAGGAAATATGGAAATAGAAGAGAGGGTGGAAGCTGGTGTTGTAGTCAGACGATATTTGTTGTGATGGGTGTCGCCGACGAACGGGAGCTACATCTATAAGGATTAATTTAAGGAGGGGTAAGTTGGATTCAGGGTTATTTGTTGTGATGTTTTTTCTACTCCAATCGATAGATGATTGGTGGCCACAATCTCGCTGCTCTGCCTTCTTCTTAACGGTTGTTGATGAAGGTAAGAAATTCTTCCAATGACTTCCTTCTTCTTTATTCACTCAATCAACGTTGCTGGTTCTGGTGTTGGGTAAACCTTACGTCGAAAACTTAGATCCAGACCCCTAGAAACGTCCTAAGCCATAAAGGTGAAAACTTTATGCTTTTCCATGAAAGGATGGGACTCAAAACATGAATCAAGTCCATAAGCACACTTGGTTGGTCCCTAACACTTGCATGGTTCAGGCTTAACCATCAAGATCCGATTTTTATGACTCAAAACACCTCTAAGAGCTCAAAAGGACAGGTCATATGGTTTGAAGTTCCTTAACTCATAGAATCCAAACTATGAGACCAAAAGATGACATTTTCCACCCTAAAACTAGATCTAAGCATGTAATGGTCAAAGTTAAAGCTTTATACCTTCAATGGGTCAGAAATGGTGCCAAACATCTGGATCTACAAGATTTTCCAACGTCCTTACTTCTTCTGAAGCTTCATTCTTCTTCAAAAGCTCTAAAGAACACCAAAAATTACTTAAGAAGCTCACAAATGCACTAAGGTGGCTTAGGGTTCAAGATTTGCACTTCAACGGAAATGGAGGCTGAAAAGGTAAGGGAAGTAGGAGACTTAAGGTCCTTAAATAGGGTGAAAACCCTAAAAACTAGGGTTTTCTTCAGACATGAGTACACCATGCGTACACCACATACGTCCAACGTGCGTGGTTAATGATCCGCAACCAAGATGTGGCTAGTACGCTAAGCATACTCAATGAGTATGCCCCGTATACTAACCAAGGGACTAATATGAATGGGATTTTACACTAGGGACCAAAAGGGAACTTACCAAAAACTTGGACGTTACAATCATGTTGTGGAAGAGAACTTGAAGGCACAACCCGAGTCATTGCATTTCATTATAGCAAATGACCATGTTTGAACCACGACCCATGTCACATAGACATGGGTCGTGTTTTTCCTTTTTATCACATATTATATTTGAGCAACATACCTTTAGTTAAAGATAAAATGAAGGCATAATGAAGATCATAGGTCAACTGAAGTATCAGCAAAAAGTGTCATCAAATAGCACGTTCTCGCAAAAAGCGCAGGCAAAAAGCGCGTTCAAAACTCACGGTATGTTAAAAAACTCATGGTCACGGGCATGATCGTGCATTTTTTAATATTGGAAGTTAGGATCTTGTGCTAAAATGTAGGTTTTTTTGGCTCATTATTCAGAGAGCGGTTTTTGGAGCTATGTGGGCGTTTTTTAGAGGTTTTTGAAGAGATCAAATCGTTGCAAAAACAAGTAATTTCAATTTGTAAGTATTAGACATTTTCAATTCCATCTTTTTGTTTGATTTGTTTTTAGCTATATGTGGCTAAAAACCCTAATATCTAGTTCCTATTCAAAACGTGTTGATTTCTTGACTTGAAGTATATGGCTTCATATTTGGTTTATGATTTTATTCTAGTGATTATGTTCTTGTTTAAACTGGAATCGTTGAATTTGATTTGTGTTTGATTGGGCATTTATATGAATTGAATTGTTTTTTTAGTTGTAGTTAATTAACTTTTAAGGCACCTAATCGTTCTATAAAGTTAATGATTGGTAACAAACAATAGGTTTTATTATCTTAGATCATATATCACATGTTTTCACACTTCCGAGCGTATAAGAAGAAATGAACATTGTTGGAAAGCTTGTTCAAAACTTAATGCAGTTTTTCAATACAATCTAAGATCTTGTTTAGGTTAAATTGGTAAAGCTAGCTATAGTCAAAGAGTGTGTTTTAGTTTGATAATTTGGTAAGCGAGAGGTATCAGAGCGTGTTAATATCTTTCAGTACCAACTTAGAATTACAATCATGAATTACATCAAATCATAATCAAGTTAAACAACAACATTGAGAACTAGAACTAGAACCATTTCAACATGTTGTTTACAAATCTATTTCATTTTTTGCATGTTTTCAAAGTAGATTGTTATTTTTACTATTTAACTTTTGCAATGTTAAGTGAAATTGCTAACAACAACCCCTTTTGTGACCAAAGTATCTTGTGCAAAGTGGTATAGACTTTTATCCCGTGTCTCTATGGTTCGAACCTACTTATGATGTTCTACTATTTTTAGTGCATTATAGCAGGTGTATTTGGAGTCTATTGTAACCTTATTATTTCTTGGGTTTGACACACCCAACAAAACCTCATCATGGTGACCATTTTACCTCATTCATTTGGATGCTCGTTTTCATGTCACACCATGGTACTCTTTCTCCAGGGCATCCTACTTTGGCCACCGGGTCGTAGTGCACATACACTGCACCGCGGAGCAAATTTCATTGCCCGTTCTCTCTTACGAATGAGGATACGTATGAACCACTTTTACCTCTCGCCGTGTTGCAGGCGTATAGTTAACACACTACACAAACTGCTTTACAACAGTCCCTTGATTGATTGCATTCTAGCCTTGGGACATTTTGTCCCAAATTCTATCCTTCATATCTTCTTCGTTTCTTACTCTGTTCGATGTTCTTTATATCCACGCAAAGGTGGAAACATGTTCTGTAACTTTATTAAGTCACTTCTCACTAACTTAATACAATTCTTAATCTATTAAGTCACAAACTTGGCCCAAAATGAATATAATACAAATTTTACTATTTTTTCCAAAAGGCATCATGCATCCTTTCTCTTGAACTTACTCATCTAACATGTTCTTAGTGATTTAAACTCCTATTAGCCATTTCATGAAGTTCAAACTTCACAATCTCATATCTTTCTCATAATTGATCTAATTTCCCTTTTGGTGAATATTTGACTAAATGTCAACTTACTAAATTCCAGGTTTTTACAGACATACTTAACATAAAAAACCCTAAGTGTTTTTTTTATCAATCATAATTAGCAAGTTTACATGGTAAGAAAGATCAAGCAGATTTAAGGTAGATGACGTTGAATGCTTTTCGATTTCATGGGTTCAATAAATTCGATTAGTCAGTAATCTTCCTACCCGACTTTGTTTCCCTTACTTTTCTTATAAATTAAAATAAGCCAATCGAGGATAGTGAATTGAAATAAATGAACATATGATTATGGTGGAGGTTTTAGAGGAATGGGAGTTTTTATTTAAGGGGTAAAGTTGAAAGAGAGTGAGGTGGCGATGGAGTCGATCGCCATTAAAACAACCCATCTTGTAGAACTCAATGAAGAGTTGTTGCAGAAATCGAGGAAGAGAAACAATTGGTAATAGTCCTTTTGCTAACTTATTTTGTTGGTGATCAGTGGTGGTTTTAGTTGAACAGAGATGAAGATGGGAGCTAGATTAGGTCTCAAAATATGTGAACAAATAAAAGGGAAGTGGGGGTATGGGCGAGGTGGTTGTGTCTAGTTCTATATACGTTTGCTCAGGTCAGGAAGATTGAATAACATGTCTTTTAACCTAAAATATTTTCTTGTATAAGTGGAGAGGTTTAAGAGGAAGAAAACAAAGGAGGACGGAAACAAACTGAGAGGGGGGGGGGGGGTGATGGGTTGGGGTTGGGGGATTTTTTTCTTCTTTTTTATTAATAAAAATGGTAAAATATTATTACAAAAATTAAAAAGGTAAAATAATTTTTTTTAAGTTTTCCAAGGGGCTAATTTACAATAAAACTAGCGAACATGACTATTTCTCCAATTTTGATCAGGTTTGGATCAGTTTCATAAAAAAATAAAAACCATATGGACCCAGTTTGCAGTTTTGTCTAATAATAATAATAATAATAATAATAATAATAATAATAATAATAATAATAATAATAATAATAATAATAATAATAGTAAAGAGAATAAAACAAAAACAAAAAACAAAAGGACAAAAATATCAAATTAATATGGTGTATAATAAAGAAAAAACATCATAAATGGTCCCTATGGTTTTCCCATATCTAAAGTTCAGTCCCCTTGGTTTAAAAGCATCATATATAGTCCATGTGCTTTCAAAACTTTTGACGATTGGTCATTGTTGATAAATCCGTTAAGTTTTGTTCGTTAACTAAAGGGCATCTTCATCATTTTACTACCATATGGACCATTTATGATGTTTTCTCTTTTTAAAAAAAATTAATGAAATAATATGCAAAGGAGGTCCCATTCTCTCTCTCTCTCTCTCTCTCTCTCTCTCTCTCTCTTTCTCATTCTCTCCCTTACCGACCATCTTTGCGATGTTGAGCTCATCACCATCTCCATTTCCACATGAGAAAACCTCCCATCCCTTCATCTTATCGACAACAGATGAGCTATATGTGAGTGAGTGTGTGTGTGTCTAGGGTTTTCTATTGATGGTAGTTTTTAATTGGGGGTAACAGTGGAGGAGAAAGTCAAAGTTAAAACAAAAATGGGAATAGAGAAAAATTGTTATAGGAATTTTGGGATGGAGTTAAGGGGCGATTAAGGATCTTCCAATAGAGGGTGCTGACTGTGACTAGGGGACGTTGGTGCTGCTTCTTTCCTCACCAAATAACCTCTCATAATTACTTGAAGCTTCATTAGCAATTTTCAGTGCCTTAAATGCTTTCCCCGACTGCTAAAGTAAATTAATTAAGATAGTGAATTACCAAGTACCCAGGTAATAGAGCTTGGATTTTCAGTAGCTGAGTTCTCCCTGATGGTGACAGAATTGCAACTTGTTAGTCTAAGCGAAGGCGACGAAGGCCTGGACTGCATCCACGACGTCGTCGACGGCTAGGTGGTGATGGAAACTACTATAATTACTTGTTTGTTTTGGTCAAAAAATTTGTTATTGTAAACTGTCGGTTCCTTTACTCAAGACCTGAGTTTGTTCTTATCAATAAGACTTTCATACACATTTTGAAACATCTCAATGACGAGGTACTTCTAATTTTGACCTTATAATTGAATAATATTGCATACTGATCCCTAAGTAAAAGAAAAAGTACAAACGGGCCTAGAGTGGCACTTTGGTAGTTTTCGAATTTCAGAGTTTGTCGAGCGTACTTGTATACGCTAAGCGTACTAGGGCGCACCTTAGTACACTAGCGTACACATCGTACACAGGGCGTACATGAGGATCATTCAAACCCTAATTTTTAGGGTTTGGCTCATATTTAAACATAATTATTGGCTCACATCTCATTCTTATTCAGCCTCTTTCATAAAATCGATCCCACATAAAACCCTAAGAGAAGGAGTTCATTTTGGTGCCTTTAGAGTGTTTAAAAGTATTCTTGGAGAAAGAAGAAGGTGGTGAGAAGAACTTGGAGCTTGAGAGCACTTTGGATCTTGGATTTCATTCTTGTTTGCAACCTCCAGGAAGTACAAAGCTTGTAACTTTACCACTCCATGTTGTAGATCTAGACATTTAACTCTTTTAAGTCACTTTTTGGTCCAAAAATGTTGATTCTTGAGCTTTTGATGTTCTTGAAGCATTAAGCCATCGTTTCAGAACTTAGGAAGGGTCTTAAGTTAGAAAAATAGGGTCTTAATGGTTGGTTTTGCTCCATGCATTCTTTAGAAGGTCTTAATGTATTAAGATGGTGAGTTAAGCACATAATGGACATGAAAAGTGCTAAAGTTGGAAACTATATGACTAGTGAGGATGATTTAGCCTTGGATCTAAAATTTTGATATAAGAGCTTAAGGCATTAAGCTCTTAATGAAGTTTTGAGAAGTTTGGGCGTACGTCTTACGTAGCCTGAGTATGTAGCACATACGTGGTCATCTCTCGCGTCAACATTCAAGATTTAGATACGCCCCATGCTCGCGTTCTGTGTCGAAAGAGTTGGGACCTCATCAGCTATTGTCCAGACTATGAGGTGAGTCTTTCCCACTATACATACGGGTCGAAGGCACCAAGGTCAGCCCATTGGATTGATATCTTGGTTTATCGTATGTTGTTATGTTGCAATGATCTGTTAGAGTTGCATCCTAGTTTATAGGGTGTTGCTATGCGATAGTGATCTATAGATCTGTCAGTTTTTCTGTTGGTTGATTATATGTTTATCTGTTATGTATATGTCGATATATTTTGAGTTGTGGTTGAGGCTTTGCTACTTTGTTCATGAGCCAATAGACTAGGGGTATTCCAACCCGATGATTGATTGGGCCCAAGGGTATTCGATCCCGAGGATGATTGGACCCGTTGAATATTCGCATCCCAACCTGGGGTATTCCATCATGAGGATAACTGGACCTGGAGGTTGACTGGGCCTGGGGTATTCCAACCCGATGGTTGATTGGACCCGACATGTTGTTGTATATGTTATCTGTTTGTGTGTTGGAACTTCGGAGGAACTCACTGCGCTTTGGCTTATGGTTTATAGTTGTTGTTTCAGGTACTTCTGATGATCGCGGGAAGGCTAAGGTGTGACTGTACACATCCTCAGTTTATGGATTTATGATTTTGGGATACTTTGATATGGATAAAAAATTCGGAAATAATGATTTTGTAAGCATTTTATGATTATGGGTTGTTTTTTAGTTTTAAATTTGTTATGATTTTTGAGTCATGACAAGTTGGTATCAAAGCTTGGTTTGTGTTAATTGGAGGAACACTCATGTGAATCCATTCTCAAACTAAGGAAATGAAAAGGTTTTAAAAATGATTTTTCAAAATTGTTTTCTAAATAATCAAGATAGGAAGCAATGTGTACGGTCATTCAGAGTTAGTAAGTATACCACAAGTTACCACACAGTTATATGTTATTATTTTTATGGTAGAACAACATGCTAATTGTAGGATAAGGATTTTTTTGGAATTTCATGATAGAATTGCCTGATGTATGATGCCCCATTTCCTATAGAGTTTTCTTGCTCATTGTTATATGAATCTCTTGGGTGTGAATATTAATTGAATATGCTAAATCACATAATGCATGGGTTAAATAATTTTAGAATGAAGGGTTTGGTCCTATTACGTAGCTCTTGTCTGAGTCCAACCGTTGTAGGGTTAAATCCTTTAATCTAGGATTATTTAAGTTATGTTGCATGTGGCTCTATTCATGTAGTAGTTAACTGGAACTAATGTAGGGTTGTTTGGCAGTTGGCACCAGGGTAAGATGTGGGACCTAGGATAGCCTAGGGAGTTTTCAGTGCTCATGTTGTGTTTTTACAAGTGTTGGGGAGCATCATTGTGAGTAAGTATGGATGTACCAGTCCAGGTTGGAAGGATTAGTAACTCTCTAAAAATTGAGGATAAAATGTATGCGTATCCTGTTTTTTGTATTGGTTTTGGGGGGTTATGATGATCTTTCAGACAAGTACGGGTAGGTGTGGAAGGTAGTATGGTCCCATACTACTAAAATCACAGGACCTGTATGCATCATAAGGAAGTCACAAACCCCAAGGTATAGTCCTGCCAAATGGTTGTAGCAATATCTGTTATGGCAATTCTGATGATCTTGATTCCTATTCAGTATGGAGTTCGCGAGGGGATCTGGTTCGGGATCTGAAGTTGATGGCCATGATAGGATGGGGTTAACTGTTGATCAGATTTAGGAGATGATTACTGTGGAGGTTTTTCAGATTTTACAGTAAGAATTGTTTGGTATGGAGGATAGTATCACTGGCAGGCTATTTGCCAAGTGCAAGGAGCGAACTACAGCTTTGCAGACTTTGATAGGTGCTACTAATGACATGACAGGTGGGGGAGATCTTGTTGAGGGGACACGACTAGGAAAGAGGAGGATGGCTCTTTCAGCAAAGGATGAGTAGACTAACGCTGCGAACTTGGGAGCTGGAAGCCAAGGCAACTTTGATATCTGCGGGAAATGTGGGGGAACCCATGGGTTTGCATGTCACAAGTTCAAATGTTATAAGTGTGGAGAAAGAGGGCATGCCTTTCATGACTGCAATAAGGATCAGATGTGTTTCCATTGTCACTAGTCAGGTCATTCCGAACCCGACTGTCCATCATGGGCAGCGGAGGGAGTGCAAGCCCAAATGTCTACCATCCTGCAAGAGGTCAAGGTTCAAAAGACAAGAAATCACAGGTATGAAATTCTGATCCTCAGTTTAATTTTTGAATGAATAGCTATTCGTGTAGTAGCTTGTTAGAATTATTATGAGAACATGTATAGGCCAAAATGGATCAGAGTTGTGTCTCAGAAATCCTTGGGGTACCTTACCGATTGATTTGATTCATATTCCCATGGGGGAAGTATGCGTGATAGTAGAGAGGGACTAGCTGAGCAGGTTTGGTTCCATGATCGATTGCAAGGGCCAATGAGTGGTAGTTCGAACCCTAAATAGGGGAGAACTGTGTAGCTATGGAGAGGGCAGCAGGGTTGGTTTAGGGTTTTGTTCATCAGCCAAGGCTTAACAATATATTCAGCATGGGTGTGTGGGTTATCGGGCTTATATGGTTGATACTCAGGTCGGGGAGAAGACTTCAGTTCAGAGGTACCATTTATCAGGGAGTTTGCTGATGTTTTCCTGGAGGTGTTACCCACTGTGCCTCCCGAGAGGTAGGTTGAATTCAAGATTTATCTAGTGCCAGGTGTGGCTCCGATTGTGAAGGTGCTTACCGCTTGGCGCCACCCGAGATGCAGGAGTTGTCCTCTCAGCTTCAGGAGCTGTTCAACAAGCAGTTCATCAGACCGAGCAGTTTTTCAAGGGGAGCGCCAATATTGTTCGTCAAGAAGAAGGATGGTTCACACCGTATGTGCGTAGGATGTGCATTGATTAATAAGAGTTGAACAAGTTAACGGTGAAGAACCATTCTCCCCTTCCATGGATTGATGACCTCTTTGATCAATTGCAAGGTGCATCTGGGTTCTACAAGATCAATTTGAGGCCCAATTATCAGCAGGTGAGAGTGAGAAAGGAGGACATGGAGAAGACAACGTTTCAGACTCGATATGGGCATTACGATTTTGTGGTGATGCGAATTGGGCTCACCAATGCGTCTGCTGTGTTTATGGATTTGATGAATCGGGTGTGCAGGTCGATGCTTGATCGATCTGTTATAGTGTTGATTGATGACATCTTGGTGTATTCCAAGACCAAAGAGCAGAACAAGGAGCATCTTCGAGAGATTCTGGGAGTGTTGAGGTGGGAACGGCTGTATGGAAAGTTCTCAAAGTGTGAGTTTTGGTTACGAGAGGTCCAGTTGCTACGACACCTCATTAACCAGGATGAGATTTTGGTCGATCCGGCGAAGATCGAGGTTGTGACGCAGTGGGAGGTTCTGAAATATATCTCAAAGATTAGGATTTTCTTGGGTTTGTTGGGATACTATCAAAGATTTATTCAGTATTTCTCAAAGATTATGGTACCCATCACTCGTCTAACAATGAAGGGAGTGGATTTCCGATGGGGCCCTGAGTAGCAGTCGACATTTGAGACTCTATAGTGGAGGTTATGTGAGGCCCCAATATTGAGCCTTTTGGTGGGAGTCGAGGATTTTGTGGTCTTTTGTGATGCATCTATCACCGATTTGGGGACGGTCCTTATGCAGAGAGGACAAGTGATTGATTATTCTTCGCGGAAGTTGAAGTCGTAGGAGACGGGGTATCCTACTTATGACCTGGAGTTAGGGGCAATGGTGTTTCCTTTCAAGATTTAGATACATTATCTTTATGGGGTACGTTGTGTTGTATACATGGATCACAAGAGTTTGAGATATATTATGGATTGGCCGAACCTGAATATGAGGTAGCGTAGGTGGCTCGACGTGGTCAAGGATTATGACTGCGATATCCTTTACCATCTGGGTAAATCGAATGTGGTAGCGGATACTTTGAGCCGCAAGTTGGTTGGATCTTTAGCTGGAGAGATGTTTGTGAGGATATCCTTTGATTCTCCGCTTTTGGGTTTCATCAAAGAGGCTCAGGTAGAAGGAGTTTGGAAAGAGAATTGGAAGCAAGAGACGATTAGGTGTGAGGTCGACAGGTTTGTTAACGATTGTCGAGGGTTGTTGAACCAATGTGGTCGGGTTTGGTTTCCAGTTTTTGTTGGGATCAGGAAGATCGTGCTAGAGGAGGCTCATAAGTCTCTCTTTTCTATACATCTGGGAGCCACCGAGATGTATCGGGATTTGATATTGAGCTAATGGTGGCCGTGTATAAAGAAAGAGATAGCCAAGTATGTCGAGAGGTGCTTGACCTGTAGGATTGTCAAGGTCAAGCATCAGAGGCCGCATGGGAAGTTGCAGCCTTTGGAGGTTCCCATGTGGAAGTGGGAATAGATCACTAAGGATTTTATCACCAAGTTGCCGAAGATGGCTAAGGGTTTTGATGCTATATTGGTCATCGTGGATCGATTGACAAAGAGTGTCCACTTGTTGGCCATCCGAGAGAGCTCTCTTTGACTGAAAAGTTGGCTGATATGTATGTTCGGGAGATCGTTGCTCGTCATGGGGTTCTAGTGTCCCTTGTTTCAGACCGAGATGTTCGGTTCACTTCCTGATTATGGCAGAAGTTCCACAAGGAATTGGGCATGATACTACGTTTTAGCACAACTTATCACCTTCAGACCGACAGACAGAGTGAGCAGACCATCCAAACCCTTGAGGATATGTTGCAGGCTTGTGTTATTGTAACAACCCATTATTTTCAAGTCTATAAAAGTCAATAAAAGTTAACCCAAGGTCAACAAAAGTCAAAACCTGTCAAATAAAAATCAAACTTATTGTTTTGTTAATTTATTAAAGTTAAATTAACAACTTTTATATGTATAAACCTTTTATTAATTAAGTGTTGCAAAATTTGGATTTTTCCCACTTAAACCGAAAACCCTCGGAATTGGCCAATTACCTCGCACTGAGAACCATTTACGACTGAGAATGTCAGGCCGCACACGTACGAGGATGCAAACTCGTTTCCAATAGAAAACATCCTCGGTTGGTTTCTCTTTTCCGACGAAAACGATCCTCCTCGGGTGGAGTTCCTAACCGAGAACCTCCTTTCTCGGAAATTGTTCTTGACTGAAAACACCCAAACCACCACTCTTTTCTTCATATTTAAGGCACATATTCACCATTTCTTACACTTTTTACCGAAAATCACCCCCATTCTCTCTCAAATTCTCTTTCACTTCCAAGAACAAAAACAACCTCAAGAAGTATTTTACTTCATTTCTCTTACAAGTATTGGTAATTTTTACTCCTAAAACTTGTATAATCAATACTTATATTACTTATACCATGTTAATCACACATTATTATGTGTTTAAAAATTATTAGGATACGATACCTTTCCCGTATCCTAGCTCGAAATCATCGTTTTCTACCCGTTAACAAAACCATTAACACACAAAAGGTGAGTTCATACTCCTACGTTTTCATAATTTTTTCACTGTTTTAGGGGGGGGGGGGGGAATACAAGTGTAAAGGCTAAAGCACCACATGTTGGGGCTCGAACCGCGTAGTGCTTGATTTTGGAAGATTTGAAGTGGGTCATTCATTCCTAACTTTGAGGGGGAGAATGTTGGGGTGCAAAGTTCTTCATTCATGACTTTGTAAATGTTTGACTTTTGTAAAACACACTTGCATGTGGTGCTTTAGCCTTTAGACCCATTTGTTATAGAGTGAGAGAGAGACATGTAAACACCTCTATAAATAGTGGGTTTGTCCACTGTGGTGACAAATATCGTACCGATTGCGACGCTTGAAGAACGTCGTGTTCAGGCCATCTTAGGTCATCAAGCATGATTATACTAACTCACAATTTGGTATTGAACAAAATGATTAGTGTATGAATAAGTAAAAAATTTCACATAGTTTTATTTAATAATAAAACTACAATACAATATTTTACAAGTACAGTTGGTAAAACTAGATAATTACAAATACAAGGTTTTCATATGGGTATAGATACGGAATACTACTTTAGTACAGAGAAAAATATACTTTTCATGGTTTTATGTGAACTAATCTACATTTTTATACTTCAGAGTACAATAACATTTACACGTTTTTATTTACGCACATTACAACAGAAAATATAGGACTTTCTGGGAAAAACATACTCACATAATCAAGGAACAGAAAATAGATTTCCATTACAAACATGCTTAAAACTCACCAACTTAATTGTTGACACTCTTTTCAAAACTACTTGTATTCTCAGGAAACCAATAAGCAGGTATCTACAGGTTTTGAGAAGATGGAGCTTCATAGACTCATGTCTCTTGCTTTTGCATTAAATTTTTTTTAGTGTCAATATAAAATGATTTGAACACATATGTAAAAACTTATACTTTATCAATACATGGTTGTTGTACTTTGATTACTATTATGCAATTGTTGTGATACTGTACATGACGTCCTCCGCCCCCAAACGTTTCCGCCGTTTCGATTTGGGGATGTGACAGATTGGTATCATAGCATTGTTTATAGTGAACTAAGTATATCATACCATAAAAGATATACAACTATAAATACAATGGGGTTGAAGCACTCTGACTAAAAGTATACTTTTAAAATCTAAGTATTTTATAAGAATTATACTAACATGCATACCTACAAGAAACAATATCATAATGAGAACAACATAAAAGTATTTAGATGTTGGATACTACAGTTAAACCTAGCGAGTTATGTAATCATATCTGAGATAAATATAGCCTGATCAACTATATTTATTTGAGATACGACCAACATGTGTTTGGGAGTGACAGTGGTGTTGCAACAAGTGTAAAACTTACCAAACCAATATACTATAAGAACTCTAGAACCAAACATAAAGATAAAATACTGTAGGAGTATTTTATGACACTATAACACTGAAACAACAAGATTCAAGAAGGTCATTCTTACTAGAAACAAACATATGAAAACAAAGGATCATTACCGGTAAATTTATAATTACTAAGTGTATACATAAGAGTTACATATAATTAAGATTTAATAGACTTGGAATTTGTGATTTAGCTTTATTTCTTGTTCCTTGTTTGGTTGTGGACTTAGAGTTGGATCGCTTATTTGAAAGTCTATTTAGTCTTGGTTATGTATGATTTGTATACACTAAGTGATTATAGAAAGATCTGGTATGGATTACATTATACAAATTCATTAGAAGTGATACCATAAATTTCATAAATTTAAATTTGCGATTGCTTACTTATATTAGTAAACTCCTGTTGTAAATCGCAGAACACTATGAAAGTCAGGATATGATGTGTTAGAACTAAGATATATTTTTTCAATATCACCTGACTCGTAACTACTATAGAGGACTTATGATTATTTTTCTCTTAAATTATTTTAGAGAAAGATGCCTCCAAGAAAGTATAACAGAAAGAACAGAAATCCACCAAATCCACCACCTCCACAATATGATGTTGTTGTCTTTCAAGCAGCAGTAACCACCGTTGTGGCTGCTGCCATGACACAAATTAACGCTACTAGTACTAATGGAGCTGGAAGTGGTGCTCACAACTCAAATCATGGGGAAAGTCTTGGACACCCTAGGGAGTGTTCATATAAAGACTTTACTAATGCAAAACCCAAATTCTTTGATGGCACCGGAGGTGTCATTACTCTGACACGCTGGTTCGAGAAAACCGAATCAGTGTTTAAAATTTGTGCTTGTCCTGAAGCAAGAAAAGTGAAGTTTGCAGCATGCACCTTCTTAGACAGAGCCCTCTCTTGGTGGAATGGCTATGCCAAATCGTTATCTCTCTCGGTCGCCAATGCTATGGGCTGAGAAGATTTAAAAGTTCTGATGCTGGCATAATATTGTCCAGGAGGCGAAATACAATGGTTGGAGTAGGAACTCTGGAGTTTGACGATTAAAGACTCTGATATTGCTGCATATATGGACAGATTTAGTGACCTAGCTCTTCTATGTCCCGGGATGGTCACCTCAGAGAGTAAGAAAATAGAAAGACACATCTGGGGGTTAAATCCCCCGACTCAAGGAAATGTCATTGTTGCTAATCCACTTACATTCGTCAGTGCCAAGCATCTGGCACAGACATTAGTAGATTATGGAGTTCGTCAAGTCTCCATGCCAGCCGAGTCTAAAAAGCCCAAAGAAGGAGGCAATAAAAATAAGTTCTGAATAAACGAAAGGGGCAAACGTCACAGGAGCCCTCCAAAAATTAGCAAACAGTGGCAGTCCATGCTGCTACCATTCCTGCTTCTATTCCTATTATTGTTTCTGTCATCCCAGCAACCCCAAGTCGATATGCTGGAACTTTGCCAAAGTGCAATAAATGCAACTTCCATCATACAGGAATCTGCAGAGAAATGTACTGCCAAAACTGCAACAGAAAGGGGCACACCGCCCTTTTCTGTAAAGCACCCGCACATCCCATCTCTCTAGTCCCTGCCACTGGAGTAAGTCAAGCTTGCTATGAATATGGGGAAGTAGGACATTTCAAGAGAAACAATCTTAAGACAAAGAATGCTAGTGGTACAGGAAGGGTTTTGGCAATTGGCTATAAAGAAGCGGTTGTGGATCCTAATGTGGTTACCGATACGTTTCTTCTCAACAATTCTTACGCATTCATTCTTTTGGATAGTGGTGCGGAAAAAAGTTTTGTGAGCCATAAATTCAAACATGTACTAAAACAAAACACCAAATCACTAAAAAATACATTCACCGTTGAGATGGCCAACGGAAAAACCGAGAGCACAAATGACATATACAACGTAAATTTTCAAGCCAATTTTAAATTTAAAAACACCTCTATCACAGTAATAAAATCTCAAAATGTCACAATTTCAATCATCAAATCTCATAATCAAAATTGAATAAATAAAATCTCCAGGATCTTCTCAATCATAACTCAATCTTGGATGTGTGTATAATCAAGCTGGTGCCTTCCCGTGATCCTGAGAGGTGCCTGAAACACATAACACATAACATGGTAAGCACGAAGCTTAGTGAGTTCCCCAAAATACCACACACAACTCTTTAGCCGCTCGAGGCTATAACACAGTAAGACCCTCCGGTCAATGTGTCTCACTGGGACCCTCCAGTCTTACAACTCTGTAAGATCTGAATAGTGCACAACATAAATCACAAACAAATAATGCAGGATATCACAATACACAATGTAAGCGCATAAGACCTTTCAGTCATACAACTCAAATTTGCCACACTAGGTAAGTATAGCGAGAAGACTCATCTCACAAGCAAGTGATCAAATAACCTCGCACTCGTATCTCGACCTAGCCTCCACCTAACACAAAGGATCAATATCTCTAATTAATACTTTTTTCTCGACTCTGATCACTGAAGGCTATTCTTTCTCTCTCTAACTCTTGAAGTGGATAAAAGACCATTTTACCCTTCCATGGTCCCCATTACTCATGTTTGACCAAACCCTAAAGTCAACAAAAGTCAAACTCGTGTCAATAGTCCATGTTTGACCCGAATCGCCACGTACACCTATGTGACTCGTCGAGTCCACTCTTTTCATCAGAAGTCTCGAGAAGGTGCAGCTCAGCTCGTCGAGTTGACCCCCAACTCGTCGAGCTATCACATGATCAAGCTCATCGTGACAAACCCTCACTGACTCGTCGAGTCAGCTCATCGACTCGGAGACTCCATTCAAACTCATTCCTCATTTAGATGATTCTAAGCATATCTACCACTCCAAATACTTGATCTAGCATCTCAAAACTCAATTGTCATGTAAAGCTACGATCTTTACGTTCATGCATGGTAGTTATGCTCCAATGTACCAAAACATGCTCTCACAAGGTGTTAAGCACAATAACCCTCATGTGGATGAGTAAAGTTGGGACCTTTGGACTTTAGGAACCTCACAAGGTCTAGATCTGAGGTTTAAACCCCAAGATAACTCTATATGCTCGAAGTCCCATAAAAAGGTGGAAGAAACCCTAATCTTCCATAACAATGAGATCTAGGAAAATAAATGAGAAATGTGCAAGCTTTTACCTCCCTCTGAAGCCCTTGCATGAAGATACACCAGATCCAACCGATTGTCTTACTTCCTTGTTGAATAATCTCCTCTTCACCTCAAGAGATGCACTAGGTTACTCCAAGTTTAGCTTCTAAGACTCTCATAGCTCACTACACACGATTAGGGTTTTATATAAGAAGGTTAGGTAGTTGGGGAGGAAGAAATGAGGGCATAAGCTCTCTTATATATGCCCCAACCCCAGGAAATTAGGGTTTTTCTGCCCAACACCAACTCGGCGAGTCGGCTCTCTGACTCACCGAGTCTATTCATTAATCCCACGCGGTCAAATCGACTATACTCGACGAGTTGGACTCACTACTCGTTGAGTCACTCAATAAACCTCAACATTAAACACATAAATAATATACCCAGGAGTTCGGACGTTACACAAGTATGGTACAAGAACATCAATATTTGAGCAACAACATCACCATGTGCAATAGGCACATGCATGGCGCAATGGGAGTACCTCGTGGCACAAAAGAGGTACCCCATGGTGCAAAAGCATCACTCTTGGACTATCCCTTTATCATATGGCACAACAAGGTTCCCTTTTTTTCATATCACTCCCACATGCTCCAAACCTCTTCCAGTTGCTCCAAACCCCGTTATTTACGATCCGTTCCATTGGCACTTGATCCGTTCCTTTTTCAGGCGATCCATTCCTTTCTCGGATGATCCATTCTTTTGTAACATTCTCCATGAACTCCAAGTGATCCATTGAGTTCCAAGTGCTCTAAATGCTCCATGAACATGATCTAAATGCCCAAGTGACATTTAAAAATCTCCACCTTGACTTGAGCATCCTTTGAACTCCACCTTGAACAAGAACTTACTCTCTCATCCTGCCATCAAGCCTCGAAGGGCTTACCTCCCGCAAACATCAACCAAGTCCAAGCCAAGCTTGAAATTCTCTCCGGGCAATGTCCTTGTTACCATGTCTTCCGGATTCTCCTTGGCACTATAATTTTGAATGCATAACCTGTCATAGAACATGACATGTTTCTCCACCTTCAAAAGAAGACTCTAAACAAGACCAACCACCAATGATCTTCTTATCTCCAGATCAATTTTATGGTTCAAATATATCAATCCAACCAAGTCCGTACACCATACACTAGAAAAACATCAACGTTCCCTTCATGTGTTGTAAGATCCACCTGACCATTTCCTAATGAGCATTTCCCCGATTTTCTCGAACCACAAATGAAGAACCAACAAGTTTGGATTAATTAGAATAGAATGACCATAAGACTTTCTCAAATTAATGAGAAATATATAATGATATTTATGTTCTATAACTCCGTATCTCCATCCTTGTTATCCTCCTTTTAGCTCCTAAATCGTTTATCACAAACTTATATTCGAGAAGCTTCTTCAAGTTGTCTCTCCCGACATCTGGATCACTAGACACTTCTTCAATGGGTAGATCAAGGGATTCCTCACGTTTATGTTGTTCCATGCCACCCTGCTGTCCCTCATTTATCACAAAACTGTGTTGGATTTTTGATTCAAACTCCACCTTATGGCTAGCGTCCTGATCGTTCCCCACAACACTTCTACCACTTCCTCTTTGGTTAAACATAGCGGATTTAAAAGTCACATATATGCTAATAATGAATTTTGGAGTTTGTTCTTCCGTACACCATAGACGATGACCTTTCCCTCTAGATGTATATCCTAGAAATATTGACTTCATTTCCCTGTGCTCGAGTTTACCATCATTCACACGAGCATAAGGAGAGCATCCAAACATTTGTAAACTAGTGTTCTCAAAGGGTTTCCCAGAATACCCCTCTTGAGGAGTCTTACAATCAATTGTAGTTGATGAAGATTTATTTTCCAGATAGTAAGCGGTATTGAATGCTTCCATCCAGAATTGCTCCAATAAATCAGCAGATAATCACATGCATTGAGCATGCTCCACTAGTGTTTGGTTCATTCGTTCTGCCATTCCGCTTTGCTGTGGTGTTAGTCGTATAGTGTGATGCCTTAATATACCTTCTGTTTTGCAAAAGTTTTCAAACGAAGTAGAGCAAAACTCCAACCTATTTTTTGTTCTGAGTGGCTTGACATGATTCCTGGTTTTTTTTTCAACCATCGACTTCCACTCCTTGAACCGCCTAAACACTTAATCTTGATACTTTGTCTTTAGAAAGTACACCCATGTCTCCCTTGAGTAGTCATCGATAAAATCACAAAGTATTGACATCCACCATGAGACTTCACAATAGACAGACCCCATAAATCTGAGTTAACACACTCGAAAATCACCTTGCTTGAGTGTTGAATTGAACTGAGCTTCACCCTGCTTTGTATATCTTGAACACAAGCTTCACCAGGTTTAGTATTTCCGGTTTCATTTCCACCAAACAACCCCTTATTGCTTACATGTCCTAACTTATGATGCCACAACTTTCTTTCATCATCACATTGATCCAAGGATTAGGATATAGTCACCGTTCCCCTATTTATACAACTATCCATAATATAAATCCCATGAGGATTCATCATTCACTTCATAACTACAAGAGAACCTTTGGAGACTCTTAACTTGTCAGCTGTTCCAGAATACTTCAATCCATCATTCACCAAAGTTCTAAGAGAAATCAAATTCTTTTGAAGATTTAGGAGGAACCAGCAATCCAGTTTCCTGACCATACCAGTCGTGATTGCATGTCATATGATAGGATGCTCCAGAGTCCAAGACCCAAGGATCAGCAAAATTAGATGTACAAATGGTCATAATGTAGCGACAAAGAACATGGTTTGGCATGTGGAATTAAAGCTTGCACAATTGAACATGGTGATTTGGGTGTTTAATAGATATATTGAATGTATATGGTCTTACACAAAAAGGATCTAGATCTAGACTACATAATTAACACACACTTACACACTTATTTCTACATCTCTCAAAGCACACCTCTACAAGTGGACAAACCCACTATTTATAGAGGTGTTTACATGTCTCTCACTCACTCTCTAACAAATGGGTCTAAAGGCTAAAGCACCACATGCAAGTGGGTTTTACAAAAGTCAAACATTTACAAAGTCATGAATGAAGAACTTTGCACCCCAACATTCTCCCCCTCAAAGTTAGGAATGAATGACCCACTTCAAATCTTCCAAAATCAAGCACTGCGCGGTTCGAGCCTCAAAGGTGACACATGTCGAAACGAACTTCAATCTTCAATTCTTCCATGACTCTTCAATTTGGGCTCTAGGATGTGAGACCATACAATCCGAGCAGCAACGAATGAGTAAGAGTATTCCAAACTCCAAATAATCACCTAAAAGTTGCGCATAAAAACACACCCCAAAAATCTTCAATAAATCCAAACCCATTTCAAATATATCACTTCCGAACATCCAATTGCATCATCTCGTAGGCTTCAAAACTTTAAGATCACTTCGGTCTTCAAATCCGCGTAATATGAAAAATTCAAGTTCGAATTTCCATATTAAACTTCTCCCCCTTTTTATAATCGAAATTTGATTATAAAACTCCAAAGGAAAAAGAACGTGCTCTATTCGGAATTTTTCATGACAAAACTCCGCCTTAACATGTGGCATAAACTTTGTGCTTCAATCCGGAAAACCCAAAAAATATTCAATTTTTATTGTCGTTCACGGATCGCCTTTGACAAAATTTCTCAAAAATGGGTAGAAATTGTCAATTTCAAAATTCTGCAGTGACCCGTTGCGCCCAAAACAGCAAAATATTCAAAACTCTCCCCCTTTTCCAAAGCTAGGTAGAAAGCGTCAATTTGCATAAACTGTAGGGGCCTGAAATGCACAAACTTCAATTTTCAGCAAAAAATAGTCCTTTTTCGAATTTGGGTGCAAACTGCCAAAAATTCGAAGTCTCAGGGACCATCTTCGTAAATTCTGCCCCTTTTGCTCAAACATACGAAGCATGCCCACAAAATTCGAAGCACCAAAATTTTTTCGAAGTTGGGTGAAAAGTGTTAAACATACGAAACTTGCTTTAATTTTCGAAGTGTCAAAAATTCGAAGGTTCAGGGGCTAGATTTGAAACTTTGTCATTTCCATTTTCATACCAAATACGAAGACTTTGGAACATACGAAGCATAAGAAGGGAAAATTATGAACAGTAAAAGTCTTCGTATGAATTTCCAATATAACCCCTTCGAATATTCAACCTATACCCTTCGAATCTAAATCCAAATCACTGTCTTCGTTCATTAACATCAATCCAAAACACAAGAACCCTTCGTTCAAATCCAAAACAACTTTGTACCCTTCGAATCTGGACTCCAAAATCTATTTCCTTTATACCCTTCGAACATTGATTACACTAACACCCTCAATACCTCCTTCGAACATCAAACCCAATTCCAAAAACCTTCGTTTTCCAGTTCCAAAACAAAATCAATGACTCCACAGAAACCCTTCGCACGTCAAAATCAAATACATCTTCCCAAACAGTAATCATCGACATTAAATTCTTTATACCCTTCGATTCAATAACCCAAATATCAACATAACCAAATCCAATATCGACCATTAATCATCGACTTCATCTGTTAAACTCACAGTTCTTCAATCGTTCAAATCTTTGATTCCAAATAAAATGTGTTCGACATCAAGATCATAATCGATTCCAAGAACATAAAACACTCGTCGTTTCCAGTCATCAAGAATCGATTTCTTGACTCCAAGAGATACAGATCGACTTAGAATCAAAACTTATCACAAATCGAGATCGAAATCAATGTTGAACAAAATCATTTGACTCACAATTACAAATCCAGTTTTGACTTTAAACACAAATTTCAAATCGATTCCAGAAACATTAATAACCCAATTTTGACTTTCAGAGATTATGTTGACTTTCAATAGAATCAAATATCGGCTGCTTGATCATAATCGACTTCAGTAATTTAATACAATGTATTAAATTGATTCACAAGAACAAAATTGATCAAATTGCGACAAAATTTGCCAAACCGAGAATCGTTCTTCAAATATCACCTGGGTCTTGAAGACCCGCTCTGATACCAATTGTAGCGACAAAGAACATGGTTTGGCATGCGGAATTAAAGCTTGCACAATTGAACATGGTGATTTGGGTGTTTAAGAGATATATTGAATGTATATGGTGTTACACAAAAAGGATCTAGATCTAGACTACATAATTAACACACACTTACACACTCACTTCTACATCTCTCAAAGCACACCTCTACAAGTGGATAAACCCACTATTTATAGAGGTGTTTACATGTCTCTCTCTCACTCTCTAACAAATGGGTCTAAAGGCTAAAGCACCACATGCAAGTGGGTTTTACAAAAGTCAAACATTTACAAAGTCATGAATGAAGAACTTTGCACCCCAACACATAACTTCACCATCATCCCCTTCATCATAATTTTCTTGAACCACAACAACATTGTTGTTGCTTGGTCCAACACCATTATTCCCTTTCTTCAGTAATGGAATATCTCTTCTGAAGTGCCCCTTTTCCTTGCAGTTATAACATTTGATGTCAACTTTGGATTTAGAACTTTACTTACCTTTATTACCCCCTTTTCTCTCTTTTTTCCTCCCTCTCCCTGTAAACAAACTGGAACTAGACACCTCCTCTCCAATTGAACCTTTTCTTTTTAGTTCCTTGGACATCAGAGAGTCTTTCATATCATTCATAGTGATCGTTATCCTACCATAGAGCACAATATCAACAAAATTCTAATATGAGTTAGGAAGAGAACATAAGAGAATGAGAGCCTGATCTTCATCTTCAATCTTCACATCAACACCTTGTAGATCCAAGATGATGCGATTGAAATTATCCAGATGATCTTTCACTTGGGTACTTTCAGACATTCTGAGAGTGTACAACCTTTGCTTCTGATACAACCTATTCATTAGTGAGTTATTATGGTACTTGTCACAAAGTTTATCCTAAAGCCCAGAAGCAGTTGTTTGATCCACGACCTCCCTCAATACTTCATCTGTTAAGCTCAACAGAATGGCACAATGTGCCTTTGTTAAAATTTCCACCTTCTTATCATCCACCATGTCCTTTGGCAGTTTCACCTCTCCTTCCAGTGTTGTTGTACATCCTTGTTGAACCAGAAGAGCCCTCATTTTCACTTTCCAAAATGTGAAGTCATTTGAACCATTGAACTTCTCCAAATCAAACTTGTGAGTAGACATCTTCAATCAGAGGAATACAAACCGCAACTCTGATACCATTTGTTAGGAAGTAAATAGGATAACTAGCAAAACTATAAGCACACAAGACACAATATTTACGTGGTTCGGTCAAGGTGACCTACGTCCACAGGAAGGAGGGAAGAATTATTTTATTCCAGAGCTCACGAACAGAGGTTACAAGTGCAATTTCACAAAGATTGGCCTATCCCTTTAGACTTCCAGATACAAGGAACAAGACAAATGACTCTACATGCATCCCTATTTATATTTGAGGGATCAGACCTCAAACCCTAATGGGCCAAACCCATTGGCCCATATGCCCATAAAAGGTGTCAACCAATCATAATCCTACATGCAACATCTTCTGGAACATTTTTCCATGTCATACACCCATGAGTATCAGCAACACACATGATGGAGCACCTTGTGCCATAGTGGAGCAACATGATGTACAAATGGCACATCATGAACACTAATGGACCAACATCCATCATGGTGGCACAACTAATCCTTGAGCAATACCAACTTTAGAGCATCCTTGAACGATCTTGAGCATTAGAGAGGACTT
Source organism: Lactuca saligna (assembly GCF_052625555.1). NCBI lineage: Eukaryota > Viridiplantae > Streptophyta > Magnoliopsida > Asterales > Asteraceae > Lactuca > Lactuca saligna. The sequence goes on from NC_136424.1 coordinate 54,610,556, forward strand.
CATAGCATACTTGGCTCATTAAGGACCAAAATGGTCCATCGTGCATCATCATGGCGCAACAACAACTCCATGGCGCAGTAAGGAATATAGATGGTGCAAGAGGCTTCAAGTGTGGCGCAAGAACATCAAGATTTGAGCAACAACATCCCCATGGCACAACATGCACATGCATGGTGCAACAAGGCCATGCATGGCACAACAGGAGTACCTCATGGCGCAAGAGGGAGTATAATGGCGCAAGAGCATCACTCTTGGCCCATCCCTTTATCATATGGCGCAACAAGGTTCCCTTGTTGCTCCATATCACTCACAAGTGCTCCCAACCTCTTCCGGTTGTTCCAAACCCCCGTAAGTACGATCCGTTTCTTTGGCACTTGAGTCGTTCCTTTGTCAGGCGATCAATTCGTATCTCAGATGATCCGTTCCATTGTAACATGCTCCATGAACCCTAAGTGCTCCATTGAGTTCCAAATGCTTCAAATGCTCCATGAACATGATTCAAATGCTTGAGTTATATATATATATATATATATATATATATATATATATATATATATATATATATATATATATATATATATATATATATATATATATATATATATATATATATATATATATGTTGGTGATGGAAACCGAACCTAGGTCAATTTACAAGGAAATATTGATGGCAACACTCATAAGGAACTAAATTACAAGTTGATGTGAAAACATACGAAAAATGATATATATTAATAAAAGTGCGATTAATATTTAAAAAAAAAAACATAAAGCTCACCAAGCAACAATTGAACCTTGTTGAACTTAGGAAAGGTAGTGAACAAGGCCAAGTGAACTGCATATAATTTGTGAAAAAAAAACGTAAAATACTCTATATTATGATGGCCTGATTAAAAAGAAGAAAAAAAAACGGTCGGAGGATATGGAATCAAACCAGCTAAGAAGAGAGAAAAATGTGAGCACTTAACCAGCTAACCTACACGACCTTTTGAAAATATTTTGGTAAACAGGTATATATTACTATATTTAATTTAATTATATAATTTTGTAGAAAATAAAGCCTTTTTTTTGGGGACCCTGTAAGGTCGCACACACTCACAGAGTCACAGTAGGCCTGCATGTAGTACTCAGTTAAAATACACCCCGTTTGGCTAAAATCATCGTCAAATTATGTGTCTACATATTTAAGTCATAAAAAATAAATATCATATATTTGTACAATGATGTAATGAACAAGTGTGCATATCAATGTTTTAAAATGAAAAATGATCTAAAATCACAACCAATAATATAAAATTTATTTTTTAGTTCATTAAACTTTTAATCGTATCTAATAAAGAAACCCAACTTTTTATTTGGTTTTAAAAACGAACGATTACAAATTTTATCGATTAAAACGACAACAAACATTGTCATTACACTTATCATATATAACTAAAAGCTTCTAATAATAGTTTTTCGCAAACCACAATTGATAACCATTAGTAACATTGTATTGTTTTGTGACATTGTCATTTTAATCGGTAAAAATCTATGTAGTTAAAGTTATGTCTATTAATTAGATGTGGCAAGAATAATGACGGTGTCTGTTGTCATTTTCACCGATAAAAATCGTAATCGATAATATTTTTGAACCAAAATAAAATGTTGGTTTGTTTATTGGATATAATTAAAAGTTTAATAACATTGGAGAAAATTTTAGGTTATTGTTTGATATTTTAAATCATTTTCCCTTTAAAAAAGGGCAAACTTCAGAACTATTTAAACATTTTTTGATATTTTTAGTTAAATATAGTGTATAATTACTTAGATATGTAATACAACAATTTAAAAAAGGTGTCCTTATCTTGAATGAACCATTCATTTTTAGAAATACATGTATTAAGTAATTTAAATTTATAAAAATTGTATTAAACGTTAGAAGAAACAAATAACTCACCAAGTTTGAAACCTGATTAATAGTTAGAGTTCCTTTGTTCAAAAAATTTAATGATTCGATCTTAAAATTCTAATATAGATAATAGATTGGTATCTTGAGCTCAATAGTCAATAGAGGTCACAAACAAAGTGGTACACTTCTTAGGCTCTTAACAGAGTAGAGGAAACCCTTTAATAGGCCCATAAAGCATACTGGGCCTTAAAAGCTTATTGCGTGACTGATTTTTTGCGTTTATTTTGTCCAAAAGGCTAAAGAAAATTGGAATACATGACTATATTATAGAGCATCGGCTTTGAGGTCTCTCACACGTTCAATTGCTAATATAGCGGGTGTTTCATTTATAATCATCATGATGTATGATCAGAAACATTTATGTTCTGTAGAATGTAATGCAAGAGCACTGGTAACAAATCGGGCAGGAGCATCATGAGTTAAGGTGACCAGACACGATAATTTTTATATAACACAAACATATACGACACAGCATTATTTCGTGTTTTGTTTTACTAACATGAAAATAACTCAAGTAATAAACAAGATAAAAACGATCAATACGACAAACATAAAAATGATAAAATGAAATAAATCTTTAGTTTAGTTTAGGGGTGTCAATTTATGACACGACACGACAAAAATACACGACACGACACGAAATTGGGACGAAATCAAAATTCGAATTCGTTTTCGTGTCGTGTTCGTGTCAAGTATAAAAAATACGATGTCGTGTCGTGTAGTGTTCGTGTTTACAAATCCACACGAAATGGACACGATTGAGCATATGTTTGTCATGTTTTTCGTGTTTGTCGTTTTTATCGTGTTATATATTATTAAATATGAATTAAATAAAATAATAGTTATGTAATATTATCATTGTCGTGTCGTGTCGTGTTGTCGTTTTTTAATTGGTTCGTTTTCGTGTTAGTGAAAAAAAACATGACATCGTATCGTGTTCGTGTTACAAAAAATATTGTCGTGTCGTGTCGTGTCAGACAAAAACACGACACGACGGCCCGATTTGACAGACCTAGTTTAGTTACTTCAAAGTAAATCTTATAAAATACAATAAATACGTCAAACAAATGTTAATATCATGTGAATTTTATGTCAAATCTTGAACACGGACACGACATGATACATTATAAAATCGTGTTTTTTACATTTGATTAAACATGACAAATACATTCAGATTTTAATTTCATTCAAATTTCAATTTTATATATATATATATATATATATATATATATATATATATATATATATATATATATATATATATATATATATATATATATATATATATATATATATATATATATACTAATTTATAATGCATACATAATAGGGATACGAAAAGTTTTAAGACTAAATCTTAAAAACAAGGAGCTTAAATTTAAACCATTGATTAAATTTAAATGGCTGGGATTGAAAATAATGATAATCCATGTGAACAAATGTAGAGCAATCAAAAAAATTATACATTATACACTTCACATTATAAATCCTCTTTTAGAATCACTTTTAGGAATGATAAATCTCCACAACACTCTCATCTAAAAACCCTAATACCTGTTTAATATTTCCTACCTCCATCCAAATTCGCTGTGGTTTTCGTCTACCAACACCATCTCTCTTGCGACAATCCACCACCACTACAAAGAGTTACCATCTAGCCCATCTCCTCTCTTCCTCTCAAATGTTTATCTCTTTGAAAACCATAGATTTGAAACTGGTGCTGCTAGGAACGTCTTTTACCTACGCCCAATATCCAACATCTACTCAACCACCTTTTATTTAAAAAAAAAATTTAATTTTTTTTTAATCTTCATCAGAAAAAGTCTTTCCGCGAAAGAAAAATAAATACATGACCAACATTGATTTACTTTTCTGCATCTTGATATGGATCTATGAGTTTGTATGTTTTGAAATGATGTCAAAAGTTTGAATTGGTTGTAAATAGACATTTTTTGCTATTTGTGTCTACAGTTTGTTAAATTTTTTGTTGTTCGTATCTATAATGTGTGTATATGTTATTGGCTTTTTGCGTTGTAATCTTCAACTGGGTATGCAAATATATGTGCACATAAGTGCTTATATGTTGAAATGATATTTCAAAAATTGGTGAAGTTATTGTAAATTCTGTAGAACTGGAAACAAAGAACATGTTAAACTGTACACATTCAATCGTTATGATCGTTACTTTAGGTTAGCCGGGAAAATAACTTAATAGGGTAATATATTTATTATTTTGTACATATTTAGTTCTTATTATTTTTGTACATATTTAGTCCTTAATATTTTTTTGTTTCAAAATAAGTCATTTTTGTTTTTGTACTCATTCAATACTTATGAATTATTTTTTTCGGTTTTTCTCATAATATCTTACGTGGGATAATCATTGATGAGCTATTTCGTTTTGTTGATATTTATGTCCATAGTGATCTTAACTGCTTGGTTGCTTAGGTCTTGTGGTTTGGCTTAGGTCTTGTGTTCTAAACGTAGTAACTTATTCATATGATATCGGATTTTAACAATCTTTATATCAATGTGTTCGTTTTTTTAGTCTACTACAACTTTCGTTAAGATTACTCCCGTTAAACTGTAATATACTTTTACTTACGATTAAAAAGAACATTCATACATGCATTTATAAAAAATTGTATGTATATAAGGATCATAAGTAAAATATATTATTTTTTATCGGGAGTAATCTAAATGAAAGTTGTAGGAGACTAAAATATGAACACGTGGATATAAAGATCGTTAAATTATGAGATCGTATGAAGAAGTTATGACATTCATAACACATGACCTAAGCAACTAACTAGTCGAAACCACAATGAACATAAGCATAAAAGCCCCAAACATCTCATTAATGATTGTCTCACATATGATGTCAAAATAAAAACCTTAAAAATTCATTCATAAGTACTGAATGAGTACAAATAAAAATGACTTATTTTGAAAAAAAAAAAAAAAAAAAAAAAAAAAAAAAAAAAAAAACTAAATGTATACAAAAATATTAATGACTAAATGTATACAAAGTGAGAAATATTTTACCCTATTAAGTCATTTTTACCGGCTAACCTAGAGTAGTCGGTCATAAGGATTGAATGTGTACAGTTTAATAAGTTGAAGGGTAAATGTGGACGGAAAAAAATTCAGTGTCCAAATGTGTACAAATCAAAAAATATATTACCATTTTAAGCCATTATCTCTTTACTTTTTGAATGTCAAGTCAGTGTTTTTTCATTTTCCTTTCTGTCACCAAAAGACGGAAAATACGGAAAATGATCATTTTTTATTACCTTTCACTATATTTATTTATTTTTATAATTTTTTAAAAAATATTTTATATAAATATTATACTTATTTAGTAGGGAATTAAAAACAATGACTTTTAATATATTTATAATATTTTTTTTATTATATATAGAATTTAATATATATTAAAAAACTAAAAAAATAAAATAAAAAGAAGGTTGACCAATGACACACGGAGAGAGAGTGAGTGATAGTCTCCCCTCATTCGGTTCCTGCACCCTTGGTATGGTGTTTCGAGGTGGGGAAAAGGTCCCCGTTCATCCTTCCCACTATATTTCCTCTAGCCTTAGTGTGATTCGCAATGTTAAATGAGATAAATGGAATAAAAAAGATCAATGTGGTAATACATGGGATAGATATATAAATGTACTATATGAGTTCTTTTTAAAAAATTCAAAACTGTTAATGTGTATATTTTACACACACGATTTCCTATTTGTTGTATAAAATACACTCCATCAAATTTTCAACAAAATTGTTTTGATGTGTTAAATGTTTGTTTTTTCAACGGAAAACCTAATCTATTCCTAATTTCATCGGTGTCCCATAAAACATTAGAAGACAACACCTGATTTCACCTTGTTGTTCACCTCCAGAAGGTATAATTTCCCATTTTTGCATTCTTTCGTGCTAAATCTAGTTAGTCATGGATTTTTATGCTTTTTGTCCTATAACTTTGGTTCTTATGAGTATGATCAACCCCAAACCTTTTGAATACCATTTCATGTTGTTTTCAGGGTTGTTGAATCATATAAATGCGAGATTGATCACTCTCATCTACCACATGCATCAGATCTTGAGCATTAGTACGCTTTATTGACTAAGGGTTTGGTTTTATTGCTCATTAATAGAATGTAAATGGATAAAGTCAGAAACTTTATCCATTAGGACGTTCCTTTGGTTTATATATGAAAGTATGATGAGCTAACTTTTTATATTAAGAGCTTAATGGAATTCTTGAAAATCATACTACTACGCAGGGTGTAAATCCTCCTATGCTGAGGATAGGTTGGTTTTGGTCCATATCTATTTAGAGCTCTACGCCATGTGTAGAGTAGCTTATATATAGGGGACAAAAGGGTAAAAGGTAATCTATTAAAAGTTCAAAAAGGGGACAAAAGGGTAAAAGGTGTCTAAGAGGGTTAATAACCCCTAATTATGCATTATTAATTATTAGGCAGAATGCAATTGTGATAAATGGCCAAGATGATATTTTATAGAAACAAATATAATTGAAATTCTCAAATTCATCCATGATGGTAGAATCAAGTATAAACATGTATTTGTATTGATTTTGGGAGAAAGTGTTATGACAACAATAGAACACTTTGTATGTGAGCATTTGATTTGTATATGATACTCATAAACATGAGTTGATACTAATAACATGATTTGAATGCAAAGACATGAAGACTTGAATTATATCTAGTTGAATTTATGGAGTATTTGGCCATAAGGGAATTTTAGGAATTTACTATGGAATTGAACAATCCTTTTGTTGTTAAGAGGCTAGTATGGGATTAGATTGTGTTATAATATGTTTTATGCATTAGACAACACCCAGTAAATGCAATAAATGATTTGGAAAAAGTCACATAGGTTGAAAAATGTTATTGAGCAATTTGAGCTCTTAACCCATTTAATGTAGTGTTTATAAGCATTGGAGTATAATGATGGAACTGAGGATTTCATGGTTAAATTAAACACTTACAATGGGATTTGTTATAGTGTTATGTGCTTGACCACAATTATATGAGTGTTCAATAAGTTGGGAACAAGCTTTGTAAACTTTGGAATGCTCAAGTGAACAATAGAGAAGTTATTCTTTCTTATTGAATTTAAGGATTTATATGAACTAAAGGTTTAAATAACCACTTAGTGGATTAACTGGAGTGTTTTAAGATGATAAAACACCTTCTAATCATGTGTGAGAACCTATAAAAATAGCACAAAGTGAATGGGAAAATAGGCTTCAAGAACTATGCAAAGTAGAGTGTTATATTGACAAAATTCGAGAGTTTTGTATATGCATACCTCATTCCACGAAAATGGAATGGCAAGGCGAATCATTCCATGGGCGTTTAATGACCTGGTGAATGCCATGTATTTTTTTATAACTTTTGCGTACAAACTTGGATTTATACATGGTTTTCGCATACGTTCATATTTTTACATAATTAATAAGATAAGATCATAAAATTTAGTAATGGAACCGATGAGGGGTATTTTGATCATTTTAATGACTTATGTGTATATTGTATAGGTTGTGTCTAAGAGTTGACTGCTTGTGAAGTTGAGCTAGAAGGGAGTGGCAACCTTCATTGGAGAACTATTTGAGTACATGTTGGCATTTTCCTACTTTAGGGTAAATGGAAAAATGATTTTATGATGATGAAAAACTAATGTTTGATATATGAGATATTTTGAAATGAAAGTGTCAAATGTTTTTGGAAAGGATAATTTGAAAGAGTGCCTTTAAGGCAAGAATATTTTTGAAAGCAAAGAACGTTTTGGAAGATCGAATGCTTTGAAATGTTTTCAAAATATAGATACTTTATTTTGAAATGAGTATTTTGATACTAACATATGAAAAGTGTAAAGCTTGAAAAGTAATGACAAGAAATGGAAAGTAATGAAAAGAATTGAAAAGTAATGAAAAGAAAACTATCCGGATCGTGATGCCTTGTATGAGGTATAGAGGAATCTACTAGGGTGGTACCTTCCTTGTCGCGAAGTAGATTTCCTAAAATGATACCTTGGTTGACTGATTTTGTTCTTTCCACCTTGGTCTTGGAATGCCTTGGTGGGTTGATTTTGTTCTTCTCACCTCGGTCTTGGAAATGTTGCCTTGGTGGCTTGATTTGTTCTTTCCACCTTGGTCTTGGAAATGGAAATGGAAAAGAAGCTAATTAACGATAAGATAAGAAATGAAACTTATGATGTGAAATGTTATATCATGTATGAAAATTAGTGAAAATGATTTATGGTATGAAAATGATTGAAAATGCTTCATGATATGGAAAATGTTCAAAATGATTTATGGTATGAATGAAAGGATTTTTCATGTAAAATGTGAGAAATGTTTTTGTGTCAAAAATCCATGTAGCTCATGAGACATTATTATCTTATGTATCTCTTTTTAATTCCATGTATCCCAAGTTGTATTAAAAAATAAAGATGATAGATAGAAGTAGAAGTTATGAGATAAAGAATGGAGTTGAACATGTTAAGTTCCTTAATTATTGTATGAATGTAATTCTTATTTGCTCATTATAGTTTGCATGTTTCCTAATGGTAACACCCAACTTTTAATTGTAAATGTATTAATGGGACCAGTTTTTAGTAAATGAGGGCTAATACTAGTAATGATTTTGTTTAAAACATAACATTTTGAAGTTTGAAAAACTTTGAATAATGTAGGGTGTTACAATAAGTTCCTCATATAAAGTCAGATTTGTGCTTTCTTTATATCGATAATTTCATATTGAAGGATAATGTGACTTTCGTTTAGATCATTTATCGTAAATACGCTTTTATTTTTAATTATTATTTTTAGCTTTTCTTTACATTTTTAACTGTATGTTTATAGTAATATTATGTCATTATAATATTTGTTTGTATAACATAAATAAAATATGATATGCAAAGAAAACTTCGTAAACACATAGCATGTAAGAAAATTTATCATTTATTAATTTATTTATAATACAATTTACATTAATTAAAGAACATAGATGAGGGTCTATCCACGATATATCTAACAAAAAGTGTGGGCATTACAATTACCACGTACTTAGGATGATTCCATCACAAAATTATGGACCAACAAATAATTGTACATAACTATTTTTCATGTCACTTTCTATATCCCAAGTAAGGTTCGTCCTAACAGTATGCTTCCACCGAAGTGTACCAAGTCGATCATCTTGTGCCGCAACCTTTTCCTTTTTCAATCGACAATTGCATCAGTCTCTTCAACTAACCTCTTGTTCTCGTCAATCCTTAATTCGTAAAGAGGAATAATATTAAGTTCTTCTCCCAAGAACTTCCTCAAAAATCAAACATGAAAGTTTTTGTGAATACCTTTTAGTTCATCTGGTAATTCAAGTTTGTATGCTTGCTTCCTTATCTTTTGAGGTACTTTGAATGGTCCAATCAAACAAGGACTTAACTCCCACATTTTCCAAATAGTTTAAGTCCCTTCCAAAGAGAGACTTCAAGTAACACTTGATCACGAACTTAAAAAGTTACAAGTGCCTGCTTCTGATTTGCATAGCTCTTCTGACGATTTTGAGCAACTAACATTCTATCTCAGATGATATTCACTTTTTTGGCAGTTTGTTGAACGATTTTAGGACCAAAAAAGTGTTTTTCTCTAGCTTCTAACCAATAAGACGGCGTACGTCACTTTCTATCGTACAATTCTTAATAAGGAGGCATCTTGATGCTTGAGTGATAACTATTCTTGTAGGAGAATTATACTAGTGGTAGGTGATCATCCTAGTTACCAACGAATTCCAAAGTGTATGCCCGAAACATATCTTTCAATGTTTGGATAGTTCTTTCATTGTATCCATTTGTTGTGGATGATAGGTAGTACTTAAACATACTTTCTTACCCATTTCTTCATGCATACTCTTCAAACGTCTGGAAGTGAATCGACTATCTCTATCTAATACAATCGATAAAGGTACACCAGGAATATTGATAGTCTCTTTTATGTAGGGTTTTGCCAACATTTCCATAAACCAGGTCTCTCGTGTGGCTCAAAAGTGTGCACTATTCGTTAACCGATCTACTATATCCCAGATCATGTCATGGCATTTTATTTTCATTAGAAACTTCGTTATGAAGTCCATAGTAATGTCATCCTAGTTGCCTATGGTTATCGGTAACGCTTCCAGTCCGCATATGACTTCTGATGTTGTGATTTCACTCTCGAACAAGTCATACATTCAAATACATAAGTTTCCACATCGATATTCATTGTTAGCCACCGGTAATAGGTTTTAAGGTTCAAATACATCTTGGTGCTTCCTAGGTGTATAAAATACATCATTTTATTAGACTCTTCCATGAGAAGATCCCATATTTTGCCCATCTTTGGCACCCAAATACATTTTTTGAACAACTTCAACCCTTGATTGTCTTCCTCGAACACTAACGTCTTGCAAGAAAGTTCTTCTTTCTTCGCATCTTCTGCTAAAGTTCTTGTACTTCTTTGATCTTCTCTATAATCGTTGAGATTATCTCAAGCTTTAACGATCTAGCTCTTCTCCATTCTGGATTTACCTTTATACTCAAGGCATCAACTACAATATTTGCTTTACTAGGCTAGTAACGTATTTCACAATCATAGTCTTTGAGTATCTCCAACCATCATTTCTGCCTCATGTTTAATTCTTTTTTAGTAACAAGATATTTAATCTTTTATGATCTATAAATAATTTTTACTTAGTTTCATAGAGGTAGTGCCTCCGGATCTTTAAGGAAAAAGCCACTACCATAAACTCTAGATCGTGTGTTTGATAGTTTTGCTCATTAAGCTTCGATTATATCGAGGCATAAGCCACCACTTTATCTCTCTAGGTAAGGATAAATCCTAATCTGACTCCAAAAACATCACTGACTACTGCAAAGTCATCAGTTCCTTTTAGTAAACGAGGATTGATGCTTCACATAATCTCTTCTTCAATTCACCAAAAGTTACTTCTTGCTTCTTGTTCCAAGTGTAAGTAATCCTTTTTTGAGGCAAGGTTATCAATGGAGCAACAATAGAAGAAAATTTGTTGATGAACCTTCAGTAGTAACCTACCAATCCTAGAAAACTACAAACTTTGGTGAGACTCTTTGGCGTTTTCCATTCCATAAAAGCTTTGATCTTTCCAAGGTGGACCATTATACCCTTCTGGCTAACCACGTAACCCTAGAATTGTATCTCTCGAATACATAAATCACACTTGGAGAACTTTATATAAAGCATATCCTTCTTCAGGACTTCTAATACCCGTGGAAGATGTTAATACTAACATTTATTGTGTCTAAATTTGAAAGTTTCTATTTATCATACAATAAAATGTAAGCATGCTTGTGAACAGTGGCTGGTTTTGAGCCAAGCCAAACCACCTTTGTAATGACGTAAATTTTCGAAACAATTTTTAATAAAAAAAAACACATAATTTCATTCACAAGAAATTCTCAAAGCAATTTTTCGCATATTATCCAAATAAAACACATCCCAAGATCTCAGTACATAAAAAAACTCCAGAAGTGTGTACAAATCATGCCGACGCCTTCCCACGATCCTTACTAGTACCTGAAACACATAACACATAACACGGTAAGCATAAATGCTTAGTGAGTTCCTCAAAATACCACATACAACACATATTAGCCACTCAAGGCTATAGCTCTGTATGACCCTCTGGTCAATGTGTCTCAGTGGTACCCTCCAGTCCCATAACTCTATGGACCCTCTGGTCCTAGCTCTGTGGACCTTCCGGTCCTAACTATGTGGACCTTCCGGTCCTACCTCTATAAACTCTGAATCATACATAGCACAAATCACATCATACAAAAGCATACAAGATACACTGTCACATAACTCAAATTACCACTCTAGGTAAAGTATAGTGAGAAGACTCGCCTCAGGTAACTCGGTAAATCTCGAACTCGGAAATACTGGTCTAGCCTCCGCCTAATCACATATAATAATTATTCTAATCAATAAGACTCTCAAAGGCTAGGCTAAACTCCATCTAGGTTCTATCATAAGGGTAAAATACCATTTTACCCCTCACGTGGCTCAAAGGTCCAAACATTGGCTAAACCCAAAAAGTAAACAAAAAGTCAACCCTTCGGGTTACGCGGAGCGTACCAAATCTGTAAGCTGAGCATACCCGACAACTCACATAAATGGGGAACGTGACCCCCTACGTTGTGCGTACTGGGATTACGCCCTGCGTAAGTCCTAATCTCATACTCCTTTTGATTTTGGATCTTAAACGGTTAAGACACACGTTCAACTTCCAGATTTGACTATTCTATAGCCACTTAATCCATAAAGTCGGTGACATTAAGCCTTTGCATTGCTGTAGAAGTCACCAACACTCAAATCATTTCATTTCCAACCTTTAGAAGCCCATAACTCAAGCATGGTTAGCTCTTAATGACCAAGACTGGATTTTTATGACATGGCAAACCAAAATAAGCTAACATGGGACAGATCTCGGGTCCTAGGGGCTTATTAACACATAAAGTTATCATCTTGGGGAACAAAACCCCAAAACATCCCCATACAAAACACAAACAGAAAAGAAGGAAAGCTTGAAGCTTTTTACCTCCAAAATGATGCTCCCACCTTTGCAAAGCTCAGATCCAAAACTTGTACTCCAAGACTAGCTTCCAAAATGGTCCTCTCTTCTTCTTCACTAACACACCAAAGGACTTTTAAGCTCCAAAGCACACACAAGGGTTAAGAACAAAGGGTAGCTCTCATTTGGGTTTCACTCTGAAATAGTGGTTGAGGATAAGGCCATAGCAGTCATTATATAGTGCACAAGTCTCATTAAGGGTTTTGAGTCTAGGCCCGCTACGGACCAATGTAGGTTATGGTACGCCTAGCGTACCAGGTGCAGTTCGCGTCCATAACAGGCCATTGAGTACGCACAACGTACCTTATCAGTACGCCCAACATACTCACTAGCAACACTTTCTCTTTTAGGAGGGCTAATCTTGACTACTTTAAAAGAAGAAGGGTTAAATAGATATACTTGAATTTCGGGATGTTACAATTCTCCCCCACTAGAATCAGATTCTGCTCTCAAAGTCTCATGTCGCGAACAACTCTGGATGATGCTCCCGCATCTCCGACGCCGGCTCCCAAGTTAGCTCGGACCCTCTCCAATGTTGCCACTGGACCTAAACCAGGGGAACCTCCTTGTTCCTCAGAACCTTGACCTTTCGATCCACAATCGCGATTAGCCTCTCAACGTAATTCAGGCTCGCATCCACCTGAATGTCCTCTAGCGGTACAACTGCTATCTTTTCAGCAATACACTTCCTCAATTGAGACACGTGGAAGGTATCATGTATCTGGCTAAAGTTTGCAGGTAGCTCCAAACGGTACGCTACCCTGTCCGCCCTAACGGTCACCCTGATTGGACCAATGTACCGGGGCCCCAACTTGCCCCTCTTCCGGAATTGGATCACCCCTTTCCAAGGAGATACCTTCAGGAGTACGTAATCACCCACTTGGAACTCGAGCTCGGACTGTATCCTATCCACATAACTCTTCTGGCAACTTTGAGCTGTCAACAACCTCTATCTGACCCACTGTATCTACTCTGTCGTTTGAAGTACTATCTCAGTGCCTCCCATCAAACGCTGCCCTACCTTTCCCCAGTAGATGTGGGTACAACACCTCCTCCTATACAATAACTCGAAGGGGGGCATACCAATACTCGAATGGTGGCTGTTGTTATAAGAAAACTCAGCCAACGGAAAATATGTGTCCCAGCTTCCTCCGAAGTCCAATACACATGCACAAAGCATGTCCTCGAGTGTCTGAATAGTCCACTCATTCTGTCCGTCCGTCTGTGGGTGGTAAGCGGTACTGAAATGTAGCCTTGTACCCAACTCCTCATGGAACGTCTTCCAGAACCTGGAAGTGAAACGTACATCTCGATCTGACACAATCGAGATCGGTACTCCATGTTGCAATACTACCTCCCTCACATACAACTCTACCAGCCTCTCTGCAGAAGAGCTCTCACTGATAGCAAGGAAGTGAGCATTCTTCGTCAGCCGTTCAACGACCCAAATTGCATTGACACCCCTCGCGGCCCTAGGCAATTTGGTGATAAAGTCCATAGAAATTTGTCCCCACTTCCACTGGGGAACCTCATGTGGCTGCAACTTGCCATGCAGATGCTGGTGCTCGGCCTTAACCATGCGACAGGTCAAGCACCTCTCACCAAACTGTTGGATAAGGTGTCTAAGTCCATAACTATTTCTGGTATGTACTTGACCCGACCCGGCATGGTCCATTTAGGTTGCATGGCACCATGCAATTGGATAGACTAAATGAGAGAAATAACACTTGGAGATTATTAATATATTATAAGTTCTAATATATTAATAATATTATTTGATTAGTTGATCAAGAATTAATTTAGAATTAATTAAGTGATCAAAAGATAACTAATTAAATATATGGGTTGATTATGTAAATCATCCATATCTTGTATAGTGGGCTAAAAGGCTCCATGGACTATCAAGTTGGGTTCCACCCATAGGATGCTCCATGGATGCTCCATGGGAGTTACAAACCCATGGGTCATGGAAATGAAGAGTCATGACACATTAGGGTTTAACCCTAGATGTGTCAACACTATATAAGTAACATATTCTCCACCCAAAATCGGCTACACTAAGAAACAAGAGGGCTTGGCCGATTTTGAAGAAGTGTGTATACTCTCATAAGTTCTTCCAAGAGCATTTGGTGTTGTGTGAAGCATTTGAGGCATCACACTTGGGGTGCTAGGCTCACAAGGTTTCAAGGAACACAAACAACAACAAGGTAAGTTATTCTATCTATACTTTATGTTAAAATTGTTCCCCATGTATGCTAGATAGGAATATAACCTTGGAATTCAACTTTGCATGACAATTAGACAAACATAGATCCAAGGTTATTAGGGTTGCATGTACACTTAGGAAGTGTTAGAATGCTCAAAACCCATCACAAACCACACAATATCCCTCTTCATATAGGACCACCAATAATCTCTTTTCAAGTCCAGATACATCTTAGTGGCCCCGGGATGGATCGAGAACCTCAATCTATGCGCCTCCTCCATCAAAATGGTATGTGCCCTGCCCACGAATGACACCCAAATCCGACCTTGAAAGGTCATCAGTCCTTGACTATCTGTGACAAACTTAGGCACCTGCCCAATCACCCTCTCCCTCTTGCAGTTCTCTGGCTGCACCGCTTCAGCCTGGGCCTCTCGGATGGTATCCAATATCGGGGTCGTCACCGTCATCCTCATACATATATCTCGAATCGGAGCACACTCCGCCCTGCGACTCAGAGCATCAGCTACAACGTTAGCCTTACCCAGGTGGTACAGGATCTCACAGTCATAATCCTTCACCACATCCAACCATCTCCTCTAACGTATGTTCAGGTTGGGCTGATCCATCAAATATTTCAAACTCTTGTGGTCCGTGTATATGGTACACCGGACCCCGTACAAATAATATCGCCAGATCTTGAGGGCAAACACCACTGCCCCCAATTCCAAATCGTGGGTGGGATACCTTGCCTCATTAGGCTTCAACTCCCTTAATGCATAAGCTATCACATGACCCCTCTACATCAATACTGCACCCAACCCAGATATAGACGCATCGTAGTACACCATGAAGTCCTCCATCCCCTCAGGAAGGGCTAACACTAGGGCTTCGCACAATCTCTAGCGAAGAGTCTCGAACGAGGTCTGCTGCTCTAGACCCCACATAAAAGCCACGACCTTCCGAGTCAACTTGGTAAGAGGAACAAAAATCTTGGAGAAATCCCTGATAAATCTCCTATAATAGATGGCGAACCCTAGAAAGCTCCTGATCTCAGTGGGGGATCTCGACACCTCCCAACTCATCATAGCTTCAATCTTGTCCGGATCGACCAATATCCCATTCTGGTTGATGAGATGCCCTAAGAACTGGACCTCTCACAACCAGAAATCGCACTTGGTGAATTTGGCGTAAAGCCTCTCCGGTCTCAAAACTCCGAGAATCTCCCCCAAATGCTCCTCATGCTGCTCTCTGGATCTCGAATACACTAATATATCATCGATGATCACGATCACCGATCTATCCAACAACGGCCTGTACACCCTGTTCATGAGATCCATGAACGTTACCGGTGCATTGGTGAGCCCAAAAGGCATCACCACAAACTCGTCATTCCCATAATGAGTCCTGAACGTCGTCTTCTGGATATCCTCATCACGCACTGTCATCTGATGATATCCAGACTTCAAATCAATCTTGGAGAACCAAGACGCTCCCTGCAACTATCGAACAGATCATCGATCCTCGGTAAGGGGTAACGGTTCTTTACCGTTAACTTGTTCAACTCCCAGTAATCAATGCACATTCGGTGTGAGCCATCCTTTTTCTTGACAAAAAGGATCAGTACTCCCCATGGGTAGCTACTCGGCCGAATAAACTCCTTCCCCAGCAGCTCCTGAAGTTGCAAGGATAACTCCTGCATCTCTGGCGGCGCAAGGCGATAAGGTGCCTTGGAAATAGGTGCCGCTCCTGGAATTAAGTCGATACGAAACTCCACCTGCGTCTTGCACTATTGGTACATCATCAACCGAACTCAGCCTCTCTGCAGCCACTCGTGTGTCCAATACATAGGCCACAAACCCACTACAACCCTGCTGTAGACTCTGTCTCGCTCTAACAGCTGAACAAAACGCTGACCCAGAATGGGTACCCTCGCCGTACACTGTAATCACTCCCCCACTAGGGTCTCATATGGTCACCAGCTGTCGCTCGCAATCGATAACCGCTCCGAATCTGCTCAACCAGTCCATGCCCACGATGACACAGACATCCCCCATCACAATCGGGACCAGATCTATCGGGAACCAAACACCGAATATCTCAAGTATACATCCTCGAATCACCTCAGTAGCATATACCACTCGCTCGTCAGCTATGGAGACTCGAAGAGGTCGACTTAACGCCTCTCGACAGATACTGATGTACTGACTAAATGCTAAAGACACGAAAGATCGACTCGCACCCTAGTCAAATAACACCAAAGTAGGTACATAACTCACAAGAAAAGTACCTATGCATACCATAATATAAGCACAATATCTCAAACTTGAAATAAATAGATGAAAGAATACATACCAACCACGACGTCGGGCGCTGTGCGGACCTCCTCCGATGTCAATTGGAAGGCTCTCCTACGAGCCTTTGGCGCCTCGGCCTTCCCACTCGAGGCTATAACTTTGTATGACCCTCTGGTCAATGTGTCTCAGTGGGACCCTCCAGTCCCATAACTCTGTGGACCCTCTGGTCCTAGCTCTGTGGACCTTCCGGTCCTAACTCTGTGGACCTTCCAGTCCTAACTTTGTATACTATGAATCATACATAGCACAAATCACATCATACAAAAGCATACAAGATACTTTGTCACATAACTCTAATTACCACTCTAGGTAAACTATAGTGAGAAGACTCACCTCGGGTAACTCGGTAAATCTCGAACTCGGAAATACTGGTCTAGCCTCCGCCTAATCACATAGAATAATTATTCTAATCAACATGACTCTGAAAGGCTAGGCTAAACTCCCTCTAGGTTCTATCAGAAGGGTAAAAGACCATTTTACCCCTCCCATGGCTCAAAGGTCTAAACATTGGCTAAACCCTAAAAGTCAACAAAAAGTCAACCCCTCCGGGTTATGCGGCACGTACCAAATCTGTACGCTGAGTGTACCCGACAACTTCACAGAAACGGGGAACGCGACCCCTATGCTGCCCGGATTAGCATTACACCCCGCGTAAGTCCCAGTCTCATACTCCTTTTGATTTTGGGTCTTAAACGGTTAAGACACACGTTCAACTTCCAGATCTAACTATTCTATAGCCACTTAATCCATAAAGTCGGTGACTTTAAGCCTTTGCATGGATGTAGAAGTCACCAACACTCAAATCATTCCATTTCCAACCTTTAGAACCCCATAACTCAAGCATGGTTAGCTCTTAATGACCAAGACTGGATTTTTATGACATGTCAAGCCAAAATAAGCTAACATGGGACAAATCTCGGGTCCTAGGGGCTTATTAACATATGAAGTTATCATCTTGGGGAACAAAACCCTAAAACATCCCCATACAAAACACAAACTGAAAAGAAGGAAAACTTGAAGCTTTTTACCTCCAAATGATGCTCCCACCTTTGCAAAGCTCAAATCCAAAGCTTGCACTCCAAGACTAGCTTCCAAAATGGTCCTCTCTTCTTCTTCACTAACACACCAAAGGACTTTTAAGCTCCAAAGCACACACGAGGGTTGAGAACGAAGGGTAGCTCTCACTTAGGGTTTCACTCTCTGAAACAATGGCTGAGGATAAGGCCATATCATTCCTTATATAATGCAGAAGTCTCATTTAGGGTTTTGAGTTTGGGCTCGCTCTGCCCAGCGTAGCTTAAGGAACACCCAACATACCGGGTGGAGTCCGTGTCCGTAACAGACCCATGAGTACGCACATCGTAGTCACTAGCAACACTTTCTCTTTTACGCGCGCGCGCGGGGGGTGGGGGGGGGGGGGGCTCTAATCTTGATTAATTTAAAAGAAGAAGGGTTAAATATATATACCTGAATTTCGAGATGTTACAACCTTTGATCTAGCTGGATGATTTGGAGTTGGTAGGTTAATATATATTGTATAACCCTACAAGATAATCACGGATGGACAGGTCCAATCCGGATACAATACAAAAAGCCCATGAAGCAACACAAATAGACTCTACAATGGTCAATTTCGGCTCTGGATAAAAAGGTGTGAGTCATCGGTGTGATATGCATCCTTCCCCTATTATTTCTTGCGGATTCATTCTTGATCCCTCATGTTCACCTTTATTAAAGTCCAAAATCAGATTCATGCATAAATTAAACTCGTATGGAATTCAATTGAGGATTTGATTCCACCTTCTGTTCTTGTTTTTTTGGAGGGTTGTTTCATTTTTTCTTATGAATTTATTTAATTTAGTTTAGGTTTTGTATAGGCTAGATGCACTAGGCATGAAATTTCTTCATCGTTTAAAAGGGAGGAATCAAATGTGCAAACGGTTTTTTTTTTTTTTTTTTTTTGTTTTTTTTTTTTTTTGTAGATTTGGTGATGTTTCCCCTGAAGAAATTTGTTACAATAATACCAGTTTATGACAACAAGAAATTATGGTTTGTATCACATTTAAAAACAAGGTTCGTTCATATAAATTCATGTTTCCATTTGATTTAGGGTTCTTTTTCTTTTAGTTCATAAGTGAGGTGAATACAAATTTAAGATGAATGTTAGTCGTCATAAGATTTGGAGGGATGTTAATATCCAGTGGGTCGACATTGGTGCCTTAGACCCACGACTACAGAGAGGAAAACTCACTTCACAGTCCGAAAAGATAGTTGAACAGATCACAACTCCAACTGTTGACTCTGCAGGTCACTTATACAACAAACAATGACCTAGTCTCAAACTAGTGCTCAAAATACCCAAAATACCCCTAGATGAAACTTGGTCAAAATCTTGGTCAAATGTCAAAATTCAAAATTTCAACGAGTTACTTACGTTGAGTAAGCTCGGCGTACTAAGCTACTACGCCCAACATAGTGCAGTTCTTGGCCAGGCTGCAGGGTCTCGACCAAGTACGCATAACATACCATCAGGTACGTCCATCGTATGCGTCTGTAAACTTTTCCTTCTAATAAGGGTTAAATCTATTAAGACACTTCTTCCAAAACCTAAATATAGTTCCAAAAGACATTATATGTCATTAACTTTCCAACTTTATGAATTTCCAAGGCTATAAAGGGTCCAGTAACTAAACCCTAACTTATTACACAAACCAAAACCTCATCTCTCATGCATGAAGCAAGGAAAGGGACCAAGATCACATTTTTATGGTTCTAAGCACCTAAAAACACCTGGAAGGACAACCCCGTATGGGGTAGAGTAATTCATACTCATGAAAAGTAAGTTATGAGACCAAAATGTACACAAAATCAAGGCTAATAAGATCTAAGCAAATAACTTATCAAGATTTGAACTTTATACCTCCAAAGGATGCTTAAGGGTGAGATACTTATAGATCTAGATGGTCTTGAGCTTCCAAGGTGGTACTCTTTCCTTTTCCTTCCTTCACGAACACCACAAAGCACACTTTCAAGTTCAAAATGCACAGACAAATGAATTAGGGTTTCCTAGGTATGAAATGGGACTGGAAAATGAATTGCCGAAAAACAAAACTTCTGACCCATACGAAGCATGGGCCCTTCTTCTATTTGTAGATTATATTATATTGAAATTCATGTAACCGAGACATATTATTAATGGGAGTAAACCTTCGGATGAAAGGTATCCATCATTTTCAACTGACTCAACCCACTTGCCACACTATTATTATTATTTTAATTTAATTAAAAAATTCAAAATAAAATAAAATAAAACATAACATTTTTTTTTGTTCTTTAAAAATGTACTTTTACTAATTTAAAACAAAAATAAACTTATAAAACAATATTAAAAATAACATTTACTTAAAAAACAACACTATAATGATATAAATTAAATCCTAAATCGACAAATGAAATAACTACAAAACCATACTACAAACGACAAACTAAAAGAAATACATACATTCTAGAAAGAGAATGCATCGCGATACTATTTTTTGTTGTGTTTAATTTTTAAATCATCTTCATCAAAAATTCCAGCCTCCTAGGTATTCATCTTTTGGGTGGAAATATCATTAATTTCTTTCATTTTTCTCTGCATATCATTCCATTTGGAAACAATTTCATGTGTTGAATGATTCGAACCCCCAAGCTATTGCTTAAAATGATCCAAAACTAACCGCCAAAAATATGATGATCTATGTTGATTAACTTCGCTTTTTCGAAAGTGGCAATGTATGCTTTGACCAGCGCCACTTCTTCAATTTCGGACTATTCTAAGCATACGACTTGCTTAGGAATGACATCCATTTAAAAAAATATGAATTGAGATGAGAATGAAATTTAGAATAAAATATAATAGAATCGAAAGGAATATGTATGATTTTAAAATGACAGAAGAAGGTATTTATAATGGTAAAATGGAAAAATATTAATTTTTTTTTTAATTGAAGCCATTTGGAAGCGGGTTTCACAACCCGTCTTAAGCTTCCTCTTGCGGTACCCTCCTTGCTCGGAACCACCTCCTTGATGGTTTCGCCGGAGCCCGCTGACGATTTCCTCCACCCTTATGGCCTTACATGATTCAACAAACTTTCCATGACAAGTTTGATTATCCAAGCTTATTTGTCTTTCTTTCCATATTCCGACATGCTTTTTAAGGACGTGTGTAACATCTTACCTCTACAGAATTCAGTCTTTATGAATAAAGTTATTATAGTTATTGTAATGAAATGATCAGCCTGCTTTCTTTATAATAAAGTTGCCCATGCGGTTTTCATCATTAAAGAAATGGGACACTTGCAGTTCTAAAGAAGTTTATACTCAAGTTGTTATATTCTATTGACAATACAGCTGTCGGGTTACCAATTTATATGCTTGGTTATGGAAGCCTTTTGCGTCCCCATCAAAGTATATGTTAGTTATCAAAACCTGATAGCTATTACAACTTTATATCCATTTCTTGGAAAACAATGTCATTCGGTACAATAATTTACATTTTGTGGGCTCAAGAAACCAACATCCACAACATTAAGAGCCAAGTACCAATACGAAAAAATTGTCATTTTTCTTATTTGAGGTCCATGGAATTTGGTCATGATTAGAGCAATGAAATTTCGTCATCTTAAGGAACAGTTATAGGCACAACGTACAAGGCCAGTAGGAGTGTAGGACCTTTTTTAAAAACGAGACTGGGTCATAATTAAAAGGTATTTGTTAATATGAGTCAAGTCGTCTAAAACTAAAAGAGTTGGACTTGATTGATTTACCAATGTTGTTTTTTCTTCTGATTTTATGCTATAGTTTTATGATAACCCTATTTCATAAGTTCGTAAGCTCATTTTGAACATTCTTTTATCATCGGGTATATAAAGATACAAATTGAATTAACCAATCTTTAGACATATGAGTTAAAATAGGTGTTTTAGTCATGACACAAAGATGCATTAGGATTATGAACACAGTTTCTACCTTATACTTCTTACCCCATTTTTCTGGGATTATGATAATGTTGTTATTGTATAAAGATGTAATAGGCAATAACAAAAATTCTAACCTGTATCACTACAGATTACAGAAGTTGTTACAAAAGCAAAGAAAAATACAATAATTATAAGAACAACTCAATAATCTAAGTTTTTATGATTAATTTTGTTTTTCAGTTTGTTCTCGTAAACGGATAAGAGAATATATGAATTTTTAATAGTCAATTAAGATAGATATTTTTATTTTTTAATAACAATATACTTTTTAGTACTTTTTTTTCCTTTACCCACACAATTAATTATACAAACTACAATCATAGAAATTTCCTTTGTACGTAAAAGCAACATTTTGTACAATGACGACGTCAAATAATATGCGATAGGCACTCGTTGACTATATAACAAATTCCAATCGAAAGAGACTTTGCCAACATGTTGTTTGTTTGTTTTTTATTTTTATTTTGTGACCTTAAACTTCTAAATCCCAGAATCATTTAATTGTACTTCCGTTCACACTCTTTGACAATTTTTAATAATAAACCTATATTACAATTTAACTTATGGCATTTTCATCGGCTCAAATCTATATTAAAAATAATTACATCACAATAATGGCTAAAAAGGGGTTATGAAGCCACTTAGTCCAACCTAACTTAAATCTACTATATCTACTAGGTGTGATACTCATGTATTACATAGGTTTAATTAAAAAAATAAATATAAAATTTTAACAATTTGAAAAAGTTTGAATTTATAAAAAAAATTTGAATTATTAAAATTAATGAGACTTTAATGTATTGATTACATTACATAAACTTTTTCTAATAAATACTTTACATATATATTACCTTACACATTAAATATGGAATTTTAATTTAATAAAATGAAAAATACAATAAAATGATAAGTAGAAAATAGAAAATTTAAAAATTCTAAAAAATGTCATGTGTCCAAATGAATGAGAAGATGACATGTGGCAAAAGAACCTTCATTTATTATAGTAGATTAGAAACCCAAAAGAAAGACTTCTCAACAACTTCATCAAAAAGTAAAGACTTCTTTGGGAGAATCGTTCCAAAAATAATATATTACGAAAGTTCCATATGCACTAAAAAAATAATAATGCTCGCATCACACACCATATGTTGACTCCGCTGCAACGTAGCATCATCCGGCCAATTGATTAAAGATTGCACTGAAACCTGACCCGAAAGAGATAAGCCCCACTAAATAGTGATCCTAGCCCAAATGAATATTAACTCGGAATAACCTGCAAAAATATGATCAATAGTCTCCACTGCACAAACACAAATCGGGTACATAATTAAGGATACCATAATGCCTCTATTAGATAATCTCTCTCTCTCTCTCTCTCTCTCTCTTGTAGGAATAGAAAGCTGAACTAGGGATGAGATTTAGAACAGGAAAACCAGACCAGAACCGGAATCGTGACCGTTAGAACCGAAATATAATAAACCGGTTCTGGTTCCGAGTTTAAAATTTTGCTTTATCCGGGTAATCCGGGTTTGGGTCCATTGTGTTGGGGTAAACCGGGTTTAAAAACCGGAACCGGTGTTAGGAATCGGAACCATTTTTAGGGTCGGAACCGGTTTTTTTGAAACGTTTAAAAGATGCATATTTCATTCGTTTCAACTCCGATTGACATGCGGTTTTTTCCAACGTGTAGCTTAGAGTTTGTACATGATTTTAGACTATAAAGTTTTCATTTTTAGTTTTATATTCATTGACTTACAGTCCCCAAAAGTCGAGATATCAAAGTTGAAATTTTTAATTTTTCAGTTTTTTTTGTATTCTAAGAAAACTTTAAAACATGCATATCTAATTCGTTTGAAGTCAGATTGACATGTTGTTTTATCCAACTTGTAGTTTAGAGTTTCGACATGAGTTTAGACTATAATTTTATCATTTTTTGGATTAATATTCAATGATTTACAGTCCTCCAAAATCGGGATATCAAAATTGAAAATTTTCAACTTTTCAGATATTTGTTTTTGTATGTTGTATTATGTGAAAATGTTAACACATGCAGATCTCATTAGTTTAAAGTCGGATTGACATGAGGTTTTTTCAAAGTGTAGTTTAGACTTTGTACATAATTTTAGCTAGTAATTTTGTTAATTTTGGTTTCATATTCAACGAGTTACAATCCCCCAAAGTCGGGATATCAATATAAAAAATTTCAAAGTTCAGTCCACTAAGTAGTAAGTAATTATCAAAAAATTCCAGGTTTTTCAGGTTTTTTTGATTCTAAACCCACTTTATCCGGTTCCAACCTACCCATTTTGATGTTTCCGGGTTTTCCGGTTCTAGACCCACTTTATCCGGTGTCGTACCCGGAACCGAACCAGAACTGATTCCCATAAATCGGTCTGGTTTCCGGTTCTACAAAATCTCGTTAATTGATTCCGGGTATTTTGGGTCCGGGTTTTGACCCACTTTCGTCCCTAAGCTGAACCCTCCAGATTAGAATATTGCATTTTCATCATTCTATTAATTCTATCATCTAATTAAACAAATTTTCAAATGATTTGATTTTACTAATTTTTCTATATCTATCTGAAATGTTCTATAAACTCTTTTTTATTTTTTAGTACTAATTTTTTAAATACATGTCATACTTTAATTTATCAGAAATATTACAACACTGTCTAAAAAGAAATAAAATACAAAACATCGTTTGTAAAAACTAAAACGAAAAAATAATAATGGCATTACTCATAAAAAGTTTTGAATATAGGTGAGTTCAATTGAGAAAATAAAAAAGGTTGAGAATGGAGGAATCATTCTCAGCCACTCATTTAATCTAAGCATAAAAAGACACGGTGGCAAACTTATAAATATGATAACAACTTTCAATCTTAAATACGTACTGTATAGAACTAGATAACAGTTCAAACACATTTCTAATTGATCGTTCATCATCCAAATTTCTCCTCCAACCTTCAACAATCATCCAGATTTCTTCAATTGAACCATCATCTAGTGTTAATCAATCATCGATCTCCGTCAATAACATGTTTATCAACACGATTCAACAGTTAACAACAAAAATTCGTTTTTGTTTTTTTTAATCCAACATTCAATTGTGCTTGAATACGATCAGATCTTCAACATCTACGATTAATTATACTCCCAGCGTTATTAGATCAACATCATCGATAATCAACAAAAAATTCACTTCATATCATTCACTTAACATCGATTACCAAATAAAACTTCAAAATTGAGGTTAGAAAAAGATTAAATCATTTTTTTTAATTTTCATATAATTCTCTATCAATCTACTATTTTGTAAGATTTAAATAGTCAAAATATCATTTTTTTAATATTTTTAAAAAAGTTAAATTATATGCACTCCAACTATTTGATGAAATACATAAACTAAATTACCACGTTATATTCATATATGAATATGTTTTCTCACCTGAACCAGTATATGATTATCAAAACAAAAAAAAAACATATATGCAAGTATGTATGTTATTCATATGTAAATAACATATAAAAATTATATATATATATATATATATATATATATATATATATATATATATATATATATATATATATATATATATTTGTGAAAATACCTTGTAAGATTCATATTTGAATATACTCTATAATATTCATAAGTAAATATATCATCTGATATTCACAAATGAATATACTATTTAATATTCACATGTAATATACCCTATAAGTAATACTATATAATATTCAAATATGAAAATATTATCTAATATTCATAAGTGAATATATCATCTAATATTTACAAGTGAATATACTATGTAATATTTATAAGTGAATGCATCATCTAATATTTAAATATGAATATACTATATTTATTATATGTTATATTCATATATGAATAATAATTCAATTGTAAAAAAAAAATTAATCATAGTTTTTATTAATAATTGAATAACGATTGTACTGTAGTAAAAACTTAATTCATTTTTATTCACTTATGAATAACGATAGCTGAATATATATATATATATATATATATATATATATATATATATATATATATATATATATATATATATTCAGCTATCGTTATTCATAAGTGAATAAAAATGAATTAAGTTTTTACTATATATATATATATATATATATATATATATATATATATATATATATATATATATATATATATTGTATCTTAAAACTATACCAATATGGATGTCTATTTGTAGAGAATCAAAAATCATGAACTTTGCTATATTTAAAATCATTTTTCGAAAAAAATATCTTCTTAAAAATTAAAAAAAAAACGAAAAAAGTATGTTTTTGTTTATATTAAGGTAATGATTAGCATAGTTTAAGGAAGACAAAACTGCAAATTTGGTCCTTGTGGTTTGCCAAAACCTTTGGATGGGGTCCAAATAGTTTCCAGCTTGCACCAAAGGTCCAAAATCAAGGTTTTCTTGGGTTTTTAGTCCATTCCGTCATTGACCGTTTGTTTGGAGCCGTTAGTGCCTTCACGTGCCCTCCATGTGAGGGCATTTTGGTCATTTTAGGTCCTAGCCTCCGTTGCCGCCACTTCAATTAATAAGATTGCAGACTGTACTCACTCCTTCGTCTTCTACTCATACCTCTTGATTCAAACGCAAAAACCTTAACGATCATCTGAAAATTGGATTGTGTTCATGCTTTTGAAAATGTGGGGACTTAGAAATGTTGGAGAGATTGTCAACGTTCAAGAAGTTTATGGTAAGATTCAAACTTAGAAAAACTCTGTATTTTATGATCAAGCTTCAAACTTTGAAAAACTCTAACTTATAATCGTCTCTTTCTGTTTTGAAGATGGTTACCCCAACATATTCTCTATTGAACTTCATCACGGAGGGAGTTTCACAAAGTTTCCAAATATCAGGTATATTAATGGCCAAGTAAGGTACTTTGATGTTGTCGACATTGATGAATTTTCTGTTCATGAACTAGACTCGATGATGAGAGAATTAGGGTATGATGGTACTGAAATCATGTATTACCATTTCCGTTTGCCTAATGAAGGATTTGACTTTGGACTCCGAGCATTAGGTAACGATGATGATGTGCGTAATCTCTCACGATATGTTACCCATAATAACAAAATGATTAAAGTGTACACAGAGCATGGTCAAACGAACTTGCTTACATATTTTATGTCCCCAACTGGTCCAAGAAGGGTTATAATAGAAGACATGGAGAAGCAGGATTCCATTAGACCCTCATCACCTGTAGTTGCTCATGAAGTGGTAACTCCAATCCAAATTGATGTTGGTGAGGGTGATTTAGGGTTAGCATTAACCTTATACAAATCAGCAACACCTGAATTTAGTAGGTCTAAAGGTTGGAAACATAGTAAAGGGGCATCGTCTTGTAGTAGAATGCTTAAATTGGATTGGGAAGGTGCTGAAAAAACAATGGCAAGTGGTGAAGTTGATAAGGGTAAGGGTGTAGAAGGATTTGTAGATGAATTTGTTGTAGTTGATGCAGAAAAAGAGTTAAACAAAGAGATTGATGTGAATGAAGAACTTGATGTGAACAAATCCAATGGTGAGGGTGTAGAAGGATTTGCAGATGAGGGGTATAGAGTTGTCATGGATAATGATCCTCAAGGAGTCAATGAATTTTCAACTAACATCAACATAGATGATGAGTTAATGAAAAACTTTCAACCTTTTGAAGGGTTTGAAGACCAAGATAGCATCCCATTTAATGGGTTTGAAGGCCAAGATAATATTCCTTTCAATGATGAGTGGAGACAAGAGGAGCCTGATGACATTGAGTTTGAGAATCAAAACAGTGAAGATGAAGATAATGACTTTATGATTGATGAGGACAACATAATTGAAGATGTTGACATTGACGTGGAGGATTTCAATCTAAATATTGATACAGAAGCAGAGTTCAATGGATGTCAAAGAATGGGTGGTCAAAGAAATGAAGATAGTGATGAAGAAGATGATTTGGAGGTAATTGACAATGACGAGTGGGATTCACTAAGTGATGACTCAGGGGACAACAGGAAAAGAAGAGAAATGATCAAAGAGTTGGGGAAACAAATCTTATGTTCTGCTGGTGAGGTGCACAAGGTAGCTTTTCATATTGGGCAGAAATATAAAGCCAAGAAAGAATTGAAAGATAAACATGACCTGCATGCTTTAGAGACAAGGAGGAATATCTCATTCACAAAAAACGACAAGAGTAGATTAACAGCTGTTTGTGATGGAACTGTAGTTTTAAATGCAAGTGGGGTAGGTGGACCTACCTCTGGGAAAAAGGTAAAGGTTAAAGATGTAAACTCAGATAAAGTTAAATGCACATGGAAACTTCATGCATCTAGGTCAAGTGAAAAGGACTATTGGTTTATTAAGACCTATAATTAGAAACACATCTGCCTCCAAACACGAAAAATCAGATCTTGCACAGCAACATTTCTTTCCAAACGTATTATGGATCAGATTGAAGCTAATCCTAGACTGCCTGTTCGTGCCCTACAAGAGCAACTCCAATCAAGTTATGGAGTTAGTATTTCAGAAGAGAAAGCATTTAGGGCAAAAGCATTAGCCACCAAAAATGTTGCAGGGGATTATGTAAAGCAATATGCAGCTTTGAGAGACTATGTACTAGAGCTACAAAAGACAAATGAAGGTACAACTGTAAAGATTGATGTGGTTTCATCCCCAACCAGGCAATTCAGAAGGATATACGTGTGTGTAGGTCCTTTGAAGAAAGGTTTTAAGGCAGGTTTGAGAGAATTTTTAGGCTTAGATGGAGCCTTCATGAAGGGACCTTTCCCAGGTCAAATACTAATTGCAGTTGGTGTTGATTCCAACAATGGAACCTACCCATTGGCATATGCTGTTGCTAAAAGTGAAAACACTTCAAGTTGGAAATGGTTTCTTCAGTGTCTTGCAGAAGATCTTGACTTGTATTCAAATTCCAACTTCACCTTTATCAGTGATAGACAGAAGGTACTATAGTTACATTTAATATTGCATACTAGTTTCATTACAAACTAATGCTAATGTCTTATTTTGTTTTGGTGACAACAGGGTCTTCTACCAGCCATAGAACAATTGTTCCCTAATGCAGAACACAGGTTCTGTATTAGACACATATACCAGAACATGAGGAAGTTATTTAAGACTACAGAGTACAAGGAGTATTTTTGGAGGTGTGCTACAGCCACCACCATACCAGAGTTTGAAGCTGTAATGGTAGAGCTAAGGAATTATGACATAGAAGCATATCAATGGCTCTTGAAAATCCCTCCACATCATTGGGCTAGAAGTCATTTTTCAGGTATTTTCTCAATTTGTTGTCTTATTTTTTATTGTAGTATAGATATACACTAACTGTTGTTTTGTTAATGAACTATTAGGAAGGGCAATTCCAGACATGTTATTGAATAACCTTTGTGAAGTATTCAATAGCAAACTTGTAAAAGGGAGAGACAAACCCATTATCAGTTGTTTGGAGTTCATCAGAGAGTACCTTATGAAGAGAGTATGCAATGTGATGAAGGTGTTAAACAAGTGTCAAGGTCCATTCACTCCAACTGGTACTAGGATTTTGGAAGCAAACACAACAGTAGCTAGTAAGTATCATGCACGATGGAATGGGGGACAAAAGTATCAGGTTAAAGGTCCATGGAATGATCAACATGTGGTGGACATGGAGAAAAGGGAGTGTAGTTGTAGAAAGTGGGAGCTTACTGGAATTCCTTGCAAACATGCTATTGCAAGCCTAAATGAAATGGCAGACAACAATGAAAAGGTAGGAGAACTATACACATATGTGCATAAGGTGTATTGGCTTGATACATGGAAAGAGATGTACTCCTTCAAGGTGGAGCCTATCAAAGGTAGAGCCATGTGGCCTAAGAGTGACTGCCCAACAACTCTTGTGCCTCCACCACACAACAAAGCTATAGGCAGGCCAAAAAAGAAAAGAAGGATTACATCAGAGGAAAGGATTGAAATCCAGCAACGTAAGAGGCAAGCAAACAGTCAAAGTCAAAATGATAATGAAACTCAATCACTGAGCAGGAAGTTTTTGACTGTGACATGTAGTAAGTGTAAGCAAAAGGGTCACATTGCCAGAACCTGCAAGGCCAAAGATGGGAATTGATGTTTAAGTACTTTTTATGTTTGTTAAGACTTGTTAATGCACTTTAGTTGGTACTTTGTTGCCTTTTTTTTTGTTCCATTTTGATAATGTACTTTGATGCCCTTTTGATAATGTACTTTAATGCCCTTTGTTGGTAATGATTGTGTTTTGACATTTATCTGTTATGGTCCCCTTTTGGTAATGTTGTTTGTTATTTGTTTATGTTGTACTGTCAAAGCATGAAGATGTTATGGCAATGTACTTAATGTATGCATATAAAACCATTACAATTGCATATTCAAACGTAGAGAAAAACCATTACACTTGCATATCATGTCAAGATCAAACCTTTATAATTTCATATTCATAAAAGGATAAAACCATTACACTTCCCATTGTCATAAAAGCATTACATATACAATGATCCAAAAGATAACACTTTTAAGTGGTTACTACCAACAAAAACATATATAAACCACAATTAAACCTTCTAGCACCAAAAGACAACATTTTTAAGTGGTTACTACCAACAAAAAAGTCCTAACCTCTAATTCCTATTTCCAAAACAGCACAAACAACAGAAACAAAACCCACGAGACAAGCAAACACATCTTCAGCTGGCCCACTTCAACCTCATACCTATTCATTGTTCTCAACAGTCCTGGTATGATAACAGTTGATCTTTGACACATAGGGGGATCAAATCACCCCAAAAATGCACATCTGGATCCCTACAAGAATACATTAAAGTAGAAGAGTTATTGCATAACTACCGAAATATCATAACCGAATATGAGTTTGCTTACCATTTTAGGGCATGCATAGAAACGACGACCAGGGTTTCGTGAAGTCCATGAGGTTCGCACAACAACAACATTCCCACAGAAGCAGAGCACCATTTTTGAATCTCGTAGCAGTAGAAGTAGACGAGAGACGAAGAAGAAGAATCCTTTGAGAGACGAAGAAGAAGAGGAAGAGGATTGCTTCTCTGTAAATAAAAATGAAGAATAGGAAGAGGATTGCGTATGAGTATGTATATAAAGGAGAAATATGATATTATTTAAAATAAGTACCTAAAATGACCAAAATGCCCTCACATGGAGGGCACGTGAAGGCACTAACGGCTCCAAACAAACGGTCAATGACGAAATGGTCTAAAAACCCAAGAAAACCTTGATTTTGGACCTTTGGTGCAAGCTGGAAACTATTTGGACCCCATCCAAAGGTTTTGGCAAACCACAAGGACCAAATTTGCAGTTTTGTCTTTAAGGAAACATGTTTTGTTGCAAAACACATGTCTATTCCCTTATCATTTCAGCTGCTACGACGGAGGCTTTTGCGGCAAAAATAAATGAGTGGCTGAGAATGATTCCCCCATTCTCAACTTTTATTTTTCTCAATTGAACCTCCTCTCTCTCTCTCTCTCTCTCTCTCTCTCTATATATATATATATATATATATATATATATATATATATATATATATATATATATATATATATATATATATATATATATAATCGTTATAATTTTGTAACTCATAAATGAAATGTGATTTAATATATAACTCGAGGATGTGCGCTAGTGTTGCTATGAGTCGGGAAACAACTTTGTTTTCTCTAGGTTAATTTAGATTTCATAGTTTATATTCATTTGTTGGTTGATTTTTCACAAATAATCCAAATGATTTTGATTTTTTTTTTTTTTTTTTTAACTAAAGCACAACAAAAGTTACGGTGAACTTTAAGTTTCGGTAATAGCCACAACCCGTTTTTCAAAAAACAGGGTCAAGAAAGAAATTAAAACAAACCCTTATATATATATATATATATATATATATATATATATATATATATATATATATATATATATATATATATATATATATATATATATATATATATATATATATATATATATATATATAGGGTTGTAAACGAACTGAACGTTCGGCGAACCGTTCGTAAACTGTTCGGCGACAAGTTCGTTTATTTAATAAATGAACGACCATGAACAAAAATTATCGTTCGTTTAGTTAAATGAACGAACATGAACAATGGTCTCGTTCGTTCATTTATGTTCGTGAACGTTCGTTTATTATGTTCATTTACGTTCGTTTATGTTCGTTCGTTTAAGTTTATTTATATTCATCTATATTCAATTATTTTTTATTATATTGCTATATTATATGTTCATTTATGTTCATATATGTTTAATTGTGTTTTTTTTTTTGTCTTTGTTCGTTTATGTTTGTTTGTTTATGTTCGTTTAGCATGTTCACGAACATGAACAAAGTAATTTGTTAAATGAACGAACATGAACAAGAAAATCTCGTTCGTTTATCCGTTCGTGTTCGTTTGTTGTTCGGCTAACTTAAACGAACGAACATGAACAAGACCTTGTTCGTGTTGGTTTGGTTCGTTTACATCCATATATATATATATATATATATATATATATATATATATATATATATATATATATATATATATATATATATATATATATATAATCGTTATAATTTTGTAACTTATAAATGAAATGTGATTTAATATATAACTCGAGGATGTGCGCTAGAGTTGCTATGAGTCGGGAAACAACTTTTTTTTTCTAGGTTAATTCAGATTTCATAGTTTATATTCATTTGCTGGTTGATTTTTTACAAAAAATCCAAAAGATTTTTTTTACTAAAGCACAACAAAAGTTACGGTGAACTTTAAGTTTCAGTAATAGCCACACCTGTTTTTCAAAAAACAGGGTCAAGAAGGAAATTAAAACAAACCCATATATATATATATATATATATATATATATATATATATATATATATATATATATATATATATATATATATATATATATATATATATATATAATCGTTATAACTTTGTAACTCATAAATGAAATGTGATTTAATATATAACTCGAGGATGTGAGCTAGTTTTGCTATGAGTCGGGAAATAATTTTTTTTTTCTAGGTTAATTCAGATTTCGTAGTTTATATTCATTTGTTGGTTGATTTTTCACAAATAAACCAAAAGATTTTTTTTTTTTTTTACTAAAGCACAACAAAAGTTACGGTGAACTTTAAGTTTTTGTAATATATATATATATATATATATATATATATATATATATATATATATATATATATATATATATATATATATATATATATAATCGTTATAACTTTGTAACTCATAAATGAAATGTGATTTAATATATAACTCGAGGATGTGAGCTAGTTTTGCTATGAGTCGGGAAATAACTTTTTTTTTTTTCTAGGTTAATTCAGATTTCGTAGTTTATATTCATTTGTTGGTTGATTTTTCACAAATAAACCAAAAGATTTTTTTTTTTTTTTTACTAAAGCACAACAAAAGTTACGGTGAACTTTTAGTTTTTGTAATAGCCACACCCGCACACTCGTTTTTCAAAAAACAGGGTCAAGAGGGAAATTAAAACAAACCCTTATATATATATATATATATATATATATATATATATATATATATATATATATATATATATATATATATATATATATAGGGTTACGTTCATTTGAAACCAACTCTACTTTGTGAGACCGTGAGATGTATTTTTTTTATTATTTTTTTTTTATTTTTTTTGTATTTTTTAAAAATTTTTTTTAGTTAATTCAAGTTCCGAAAATAATATTTAAAAAAAGAATTTTTGGAGTTTTCCATTTATTTTGCATTTTAAAATTATTTTTAAATTATGTACAATTTAATATTCTATTAACACGTATTTTTCAAAAAAAAAACATGATTTTTTTTCTAGTTAATTCGAGTTTCGAAAATAGTATTTAAAAAAAGAATTTTTAGATTTTTTCATTTATTTTGCATTTTAAAATTATTTTTTAGATTATATATAGTGTAATATTCTATTCGAATATTTTACGTATTTTTAAAAAAAAACGAGATTTTTTTTAGTTAATTTAAGTTCCAAAAATAATATTTAAAAAAAGAATTTTTAGATTTTTCCATTTACTTTTTATTTTAAAATTATTTTTTAGAATATATCAGTGTAACATTGTATTAGAATATTTCACGTATTTAAAAAAAAAAAAAAAAAGGGATTTTTTTTAAAATTTTTTTTAAAATGTTTTTTGGTTTTTTTTTTTTTTTATAATTTTTTTTAGTTAATCCATTTTTCGAAAATAATATTTAAAAAAAAAGATATTTTGGATTTTTCCATTTATTTTGTATTTTAAAATTATTTTTAGATTTGGTCTCACGATTTCACTAAATTAGAACGATTTCAAATGAACCTAAACATATATATATATATATATATATATATATATATATATATATATATATATATATATATATATATATATATATATATAAGTTTAGGTTTTATAGAAAATAAAAAACCCTTAAAAATCATAAAAATGCATTAAAAAAATACTTAGATATCAGAATTTTTTTAAAAATTTTTTTTAATGAAAAAGTCGCAGGTTTTTAAACAAATTCGCTGACTTTTTTTTAATTTTTTTTTAAAAATGATTTTTTTCTGCGAATTTATTTAAAAACCTGTGATTTTTTTATAAAAAAAATTAAAATTAATGTTCTGTAATCTCTAAGTATTTTTTATGCATTTTTTTTTTTGAGTTTTAGGGTTTTTTTTTTGTTTTTCAAATAACCTTCCCTGTCCGAAATGAATTTCTAGACTCGCGGATTTATCGATCTCAACTTTGTAAAAAGAAACAATTTTTTTAGTAATTATGCTTAACTATGATAAAAAATAAAATTCTAAAAAACCTTTTGTTTGTTTATACTCTTTTTCTGCCTGAAATTCCTTGTACCACATTCCTCGCCACAGTATGTAGATTGTGAAGAAGACTATTTGACTTGACCCCTTCTTTCTTTGTTTTTGTTTTTTTATAAAAATTTGGGGTGATGTTATTATGTTGCTATTAGATGAAGCGAGGAATAAGATATATATATATATATATATATATATATATATATATATATATATATATATATATATATATACAAGGTTGTAGAACTCGTTACTCGGTACCTGTTCGGCCGACTACCGAGTAGCGAGTACTCGGGAGTATTCGGGGAGTACTCGGATTTGGAAATTTGTGCAGAAATACTTTTGGGGAATTTATATATGTCAAAATCATAAGATAAAATCATAAGTTGATTGAAATATATAACAAAATTGGATAAATGTGAATACACAAAAAATGAAAAACACATAATGGTCTCACTTTGTGAATAATTATTGAAAATATAAGATATATATGTAGTAATAATCACATTTGTGTGTGATAAATAATAAATCATTAAGTATATTATACATATTAATCACCGAGTTGACCGAATTTCACAACACTACTCAGTTTGTAAGGGGTCGATCGAGGAGTACTCGGGATTATGTAACTCGCCTCGGTAAGGGGGGGAGTAGCGAGTACTCGGAGGAGTAATCGGCCAACTCGGCGAGTTTTACAACACTGTATATATATATATATATATATATATATATATATATATATATATATATATATATATATATATATATATATAATAGTTAAATGTTAGGTTAAATTATACCAATTATCTCTCGTGTATATGTCAGAAAGCGTGTTTAGTCCTTATTTTCAAAAACTAACTCGGACCGTCCCTCATTTTGTTAAAAGTTGCACGCTTCATCCATCGTTAGTTTAAATTCACACGTTTCATCCATTGTGATACATAAAAAGACTATAGTACCCCTTTCTTCTTCTTTTTTATTTATTTTGAACATTTTTTTTATATTTTTAATTATTAAAAATTATTTCAATTATTTTTCTAGTTTGTTGAATAACACTTGACCACCACCGATAATATACATCACTACCGGAAAATGAATCACAACTGCACCTCTAACCGGAAAATGGAGCATCATTGCCACCTTTCACTTTATCCCACCCATTGCTTCGTTCAAAATTCGAATGTTTTACTGAAAACAATCACAAATCACCACCTCATTCACCGAACCAACCATTTACTGTTAACACCACCACATCCTATATCGAGAAATTCCACCTACAAATCTAGAAAGAATAATCATTGCAAATCAGGAAGGAAGAATCATGGCATGGAAATGTTTAATTCCAAATCAGTAAAGGATTTAGAGATCTTAAATTGAAAGCAAATCTGATTTAGTGAGCCTTGAAATATGATTCGATACTAGGGAGATGGCAAGAGGGGGGTTTTAAACCTGCACTTCATCTAATTCGTTGTTCATCAATTTCTTACCCCTTAACCTCTAATTCGTTATCTTCTTCACTTCATAAGAAGAAAGAGACACATCTGGCGACCGATTAGACGGAGAAGAATAAGGTTGTATATGTGTTGAGACTTACTGTGGGTATAAACACGCAAAATCCGAACCGGTGGTTGTGGTGATGGTTTCGATTTGTAAAGAAAAACAAGTGCATTATTCTCCTTCTTATGCCCTAACTAAAACCCTTGAACATTCGTCTTTCAGAAATCTGTGGATGGTACATCACATTGGCCTCGATTGAATTGATTTCTTACTGTAACCTCATTATCTCATATCTGTAAACCCTTCGTCTTCTCCGATAAGAATCAAAACCCCTCTGATTTTGCACCCTTTTTCTCTTACATACCCGATTTCTAGGTGTGTGGTCGCTGGTGTAGTTACAGAAGATATGAGAAGGTGACTGAGCGGATCTATAATGGTGGTACTTTGTCAGAAGTTGTCGATCTCATTCTTCACCTGTATGCCACCTTCGAAAGTTGCCGACATAATTTTAGATCAAGGTACTGATGGTGTTTTTGGTTCAGTGATGTAAGTCTGTTGTGAAGGAGGTAAGAACAAGGGAGAATGGAAGTGCGTACGAAGGGGTCGGAATATTTGGTTTATTTATTTATTTTTAATTTAAAACTGATAAAGAAATAAAAAAATGAAAAAATAAAATTGTAAGGGTAAGACAATCATTTCATGTCAATAGGGACTGAGCGCGCAAGAAAAAAACAAACGTAGGGATGGTCAGAGTTAATTTTTGAAAATATGGATTAAACATGGTTTCTGGTATGTGCATGAGAGACGAATGATGTAATTTACCCTAAATGTTATTTAATTTTATAAATTATGTTTTTCTTATTTAGTTTAATATTAAAAAAAAGAATAAAATTATATAAAGAGTATAATAGTAATAGAGTGGTAATCATTTCCAAAGAGTAATAATGTGACAGTGAACATGTAGTGAAGATGACCTGACACATATATATGAAAATACTTTTCTAATAAAAATGTAATGAGTATACCAACATAAGAGCATCTCCAATGAAAGATTTTTTATAATACATTACTATTACTTTTTTTAAATTAGCACTTAAAACCATTGGAGCAAACAACTTTTTTTATTTTTATTTTTTATTTTGACCACTCAATATGTAGTGAGTGGTTAGTATAGTATCATTACTTGTACATTTTAACCCCTTCCAATTTATAAGATATGTTATTTTATAACTAATTTAAAATATTGTCAATGCTTTTGTTGTATTTTTATAACTAAAATATAATAATTTTTAATATTTTAGTTATATAAATAAGAGATGAATGTACTTTAGTTAAATTTATAGAAAAAAAAAACTATTAAAATAAGTTTAACAAATAAGGTGGTAATAACTTTAATTTATAACATAGGTTCACCTAAGATGTTCTAATTACAAATGACTTAACGTAGCCCTGTAGCATGATTTGACATTTTGTTTTTTCTTAAATATCTTATTTTAAAACTTTCAATAGAAGGCAAGTGAGATTGTCTGAGAAGCTTCCTAACAGCTTCCTAACCTATCCAAACTTCACTTTATTTTGGATGGTTAATAAGAGTTCAAAATGAAATAAGAAAACAACCAAGTCAATTAAATGAAAGTATATATTTTTGATATTTATATAAGCTAATATAGTAAAATATCATTGGGATAATTATTTTTGAATAACATTAGGCATGATTTAACCATAATATCAAACCTTAAACTTTTACAGCGTTTATATCGCGTGACATAAGATAATAATTTTGTGTTTGTGTATATATGATTTAAGACGATATTTTATTAAAACATGTTACGTCGTTTGTAACGCGTTACTTAAGTAACAATTTTGTGTGTATATATATATATATATATATATTAAAATATCATTTTATTAAAATTTAGTATCGAGTACAAGCTTTGGAACTATGGCAGGTCATGTCAAACATTTTAGAACATTGCTCGTACCTCATGATTTTGATTAACTTTTGATGTTAAATTGTTGCTATTAGTTTTCCTGAATTCTTTTTTTATTATAAGTAATCTATTTTGGCACAAAAGGGTGAAGTTTAATAGTTCATTGCAAAAGAAAACGAATAGGGGCAAAATGAGTGAAAAGATAAACATTTTCTTGTTATGTGACATTAGCTTTTCTATTGTTCTAATATAATTGGTTTACCACTTTTTTTTTTTTTTTTTTTTTTTTTTTTTTTTTTTTTTTTTTTTTTTTTTCTAATGTAATATTGTAGAACGAGGTAAAAATCCAAGGTGTAGGAATATCCGGTTTTGGGGGGATGCTTATCGAAAAATTTATATTATGTTGTTCAATTTTCCACAATTTTACCCTATATCAGAAAACTTAAGGGGTAACACTGGCCACCCTCGGAACCCCTTGGTTTCGGCCCTGGTACTATAGTTTATTTGAGTCTCAAATATAAGCGAGAAACATATCGGTAACACCTTTTGTTAGGATACTTTGAATAGATACATCTCAAACCAATTTATAGTTTTACAATAAACATTTAGAGTTTAAAAGTTTTGTTGAATGACAATCTGTCACTAAAAGTATTCAAAAGTTTATTTGTTTTAAAATGTGAGGTGTCACTATGTATCATAAATAAGGTTTAAGTTCTCCACAATTTGAGGCCTTCTAAAATGTCTAACACCTTTAGTCTCTCATATCGTTAAGCTAAACACAAATGAAAATAAGTTAGATAATGAATTTTCCTAATAAGTTACCCGAGGTTGATACATTCAGAATAAGATGCAATACATGCAACTATTCCTATCATTTTGTCAATCTCACAAGTCCAATTCACCATCAAAGGTCGGATATGTAAAGCTCATAACTTACGAAAACATCAACATTTTCTCTAATATCCATAAACTAGTATCGATGACTGATATGTATTGCTCATGACGGATGAAATTGTCAACCTTTTCCTTAATATCCACAAACTAGGTCTTAGGGTCATCACCTTAAGCCACATAAAGGACAACGAGCCTCTACTAGTGCACATGAGGATTATTTAGAAATCTACTCATGGAAACAAACAAATAAACATACAAAGGACAATTTAGGTACTTGGGACATCACCATGACATCCCATCATAACATCATATGTATAAGTAGGATACTTAAAATATTTCCATAGAATATAACCTTTTTGCTTTTATAATTAAATCATTTTCCAAAAAATAACATTTCATAATGCAACAATATGTATAGTCGACAAATAGCAAGTAGTATGACTTTAGGAAAATCGTAACAAAACTTAATGTGAGGTAAGGGATGTGTGTTCTTAGTAACTTACCTCAACTCTTAGTTACAAAAAAATCTTTCCTTAGTGAAACTCCTCGTCAAACTCAATGGTATTTTGGGCTATGTCATTTGTATGCTGGGCTAGGACCATTGTATGATGGGCTAGGCTAATTTGTATGCTGGGCTAGGCTCATGGATCAGGAAGGGCTAGGCCTATTGTATGGTATGTAGGTACAAATTGTCTATGTGACTTTTTCATTTGTGTGATTGGGATAGGCCTAATTGTTTGGCAGGGCTAGGCCCATTTATGGTGGGTTGGGCCTAATATCCATGTTGGGCCCAATGTGATGGGTAGGCCCAATGGTATGTATGCTATGTGGTATTTTTGGGAACTCACTAAGCTTGGTGCCGATGATTTTTATTGTTATGGTTTTAGGTAGTTCTTGTTCGAAAAGGAAGGGCCCAACTTGTTAACATTGCATCCACCCATGTTTCCGCATTGTCAGATTTTGGGATTGCACGCTGATCACAGTTTTATAGTGAAATGCTTTTAAATGTTTGAACAAAAGATATATCATAATTTTTGGGTCGTTACACTTGAGGTGCTAACTTCCTTTCTTTAATCACATTTACTGTTTTAGAAGTCTGATGGACTATTTTGGCTCCCATAAACTACTTTTCTTTGGCCACAAGCCAACAAGATGACATTCAACACTTTTGTTCGTACCGGGCTTTATAAGGTGCCATCTTAATGCTTGAATGGTAACCATTGTTATACAAAAACTCTACTTGGGTAGATATTCATCCCAGTTACCTTGAAGTTCCACGGTATATGCTCTTAATATATATTCCTGTGTTCGAATTGTCCTTTCACTCTGACCATCAGTATGTGGATGGTAAGTTGTACTTAAACACAACTTCATTCCCATTTCTTCTTGTAAGCTCTTCCAAAATCTCTACATGAAACGACTATCATGATTCGACACAATTGTTAAGGGAACACCGTGAAGTCTTATTATCTCCTTCATATAGACATTTTCAAACTTATCCATAAACCATCTCTCATTGGACGCTATAAAGTGTGCACTCTTTGTGAATCGATCCACAATTACCTAAATCATTTCGTGACCACTCTTTCTCCTGGGTAGCTTAGTCACAAAATCCATGGTATTGTCTTCTCATTTACCCATGGGTACATGTTAAGGTTTCAAAATCCCATATGGTCTCTGATGTTGCGCCTTAACTCTCATGCAAGTCACACAGTCCGCCACGTACTTAGAAACATCGAGCTTCATCGTCGTACAATAATAATAAGGTTTCAGATCCTTATACATCTTGGTACTATCGGGATGAATCGAGTACATGGTCTTATTGGCTTCTTCCATGAGAAGATCTCTCATTCCTACCATCTTAGGCACCCAAATCCTGGCTTGGAATACCTTCAATTCTTGACTATTTATACTGAATTCCAACATTTTGCCTAAATGATCTTCTTTATATTTATCTCCTTCTAAAGCTTCCACATGAACTTTCTTAATACTCTCTAAAATTGTTGAGACGATCTCAGTTCTCAACGCCCTTAACTTCTTCCTTTCCAAGTTTATCTTTCTACTCAACGTATCTGCTACGACATTGGCTTTAATAGGGTGGTAAGGTATCTCACAATCATAATCCTTCAGTAATTCTAGCCAAGCTCGTTGTCTCACATTCAACTACTTCTATCAAAGAGATACCAGAGACTCTTACGATCGGTGTAAAGCTTACACATTGTGCTATAAAGATAATGCCTCCATATCTTTAATGTAAAGACTACCACTACCAATTCCAGATCATGAGTGGGGTAGTTCTTCTCGTGATCTTTCAGTTGTAAAGATACATATGCTATCACTTTATCTCTCTGGGTTAGAATGCATCCTAACCCAACTCTAGATGCATCACTATAAACTGTGAAGTCTTCAACTCCTTCAGGTAAATTAAGAATCGGTGCTTCACACAACTTTTTCTTTAATTTCTCGAAAGCTTCTTCATGCTTCTCACTACATGTATATATAGCTCCATTATGGGCCAAAGCTGTTAATGGAGGAACTATTGAATAAAAGCCTTGGATAAATCTTCTGTAATATCTAGTTAATCCTAAAAAGAATCGAATCTTGGTGGGACTTTTTGGTCGCTCCCACTTCATCAAAACTTCGATCTTTGTTGTGTCAACCATTATTCATTCCTGGTTAACCACATGAGCCAAGAATTGGACTTCCAGAATCCAAAATTCAAACTTGGAGAACTTTATGTACAACTTGTCCTTCTTTAGAACTTCTAACACTTGTCTCAAGTTCTTGCCATGCTCCTGCTGGCTCTTTGAATATACAAGAACATCATCTATAAACAATATTATGGATGTATCTAGGAAAGGTTTACAGAGCCTATTCATAAAATTGATGAATGCTACTAAATCATTGGTTAGTCCGAATGACATGACCAAAAACTCATAGTGTCCATATCTCATTCTAAACGCAGTCTTCTCTATACCATGCTGTCTTAACTTTAGTTGATGATATGTTGACCTAAGATCGATCTTCTAGAAATAGCTCGTATCCTACATTCGATCGTACATGTTGTCAATCCTTGGAAATAGGTACTTGTTCTTCATTGTTTCCTTGTTCAGCTCTCTATAATCTATGAACATCCTCATGATCCCATCATTCTTCTTCATGAATAACACCGAAGCCCCTAGGGTGAAGAACTAGGTATAATAAACCCTTTTCAAACAACTCCTGAAGTGGTATTACTAGCTCCTTCATTTTCATTGATACTAATCGATATGGGGCTTTTTATATCTGTCTGGTATCTGGTAACAAGTCTATCATAAACTATACTTGTCTATTAGGGTGGCAATCTAGGAAGATCTTCAGGAAAAACTTTCGAATAGTCACACACCATCGGTATCCTTTGCAACCCCTTCTTCTCCTACTTTACGTCAATCATAAATACCAAGTATCATGTAAATTCTTTGGAAAAACATGTCATGTCTTTCATCAAGGAGATGATTCCAAAATTTACACTATGTTTTTTCCTGTACACCGTAAATGGTTCTCTTCTAGGTGGTTTGATTACCACAATCTTCTTTCTACACTTGATGTTGGCGTCATTCGCACTAAGAGAATCCATCCCTAACACTATGTCGAAGTCATTTAACTCAATGGGCAAAAATTCCTCATGGAATTCATTCCCATTCAAGTCAATGACGATGTTCTTTATGAAATCACTAACATGTATGAATTTAACACTAGTAACTTCTACTACTAGAGTATTATCTAGTTTATCTACAGGAAAGACTAGTATTCTACAAAATTTATACAATATAAAGGAGTAATTAGCTCCAGAATAAAACAATATATCGACAATCAATCCATTTAAAAGAAAGGTACCTAAAGCGACATCTGCTTCTTCCCTTACTACTTCCAGAGTCTTGTGGTATGCTCTCACCTTTGGCTGAGGCGACACATTAGGCTTTGCAACCTCTTTCTTCTTTAGGTAGTCCCTTGCTATATGTCCTTCTTGATTACATCTGTAACACACTTTACTTTTGAACATACACTCATTGGCATAGTTATCCGTCTTTACACTCTTGAAACATGTCAAATCCTCACCATACTTCCCAGAGTGCTTCTTCTTGCACTTCTTACACCATTTTGCTTCTCCTCCACCTCCAAAATTTTTAGGAGCACATTTGGAAAATCTGCACTTCTTGTTTGACCTTAAAGATCTATCAAACTTCTTGTTCTCTCTTACCTCCGTTCTCTCCAGACCCTTATCCTGAAGTTGGGTCTCCACATACTTGGCTGCTCTGACGGCTATCTTCAAAGTAGTTGTTGTTTTCACCATTGGACCAAAGTCCGCTGGCAATCTATTAGCAATCCTCTCTATTTTGGAGAGTTTAGTAGTCACCAAGTTGGGGTGTAGCTTCATCTTCTCGGTGAATGCGGTGGCATACTCATCAACACTCATTTTCCCTTTCTTTAGGTTCTGAAACTTATTGTTGATGTCTATCAGATCCACCTCCAAGTAGTACTACATTCTCAACGGCTCGAAGATTGCTTCCCAAGACATCTTTATGGCTTCTACATAAAACATTGTATCTGTTAACAACTTCCACCAACTTAAAACCCCAGTCTTTAGTTGTCTGACTATAAAGACGGTTTTCTACTAGTGGGTGCAATTGCAGCTCTTAAATACCATCTCCATATCGGAGATCCAATCCATAATCTCTACTGGATTTAGGCTTCCAGAAATACTTGGTAGCTT
The DNA here is from genome assembly GCF_052625555.1 of Lactuca saligna. Taxonomy (NCBI): domain Eukaryota; kingdom Viridiplantae; phylum Streptophyta; class Magnoliopsida; order Asterales; family Asteraceae; genus Lactuca; species Lactuca saligna. The sequence goes on from NC_136424.1 coordinate 54,654,762, forward strand.
GGAACCTAAGAAGTCCTTATAATTACACCCATCCTTGTAAATCCCTCCATCCGAATCATTCCTCCTTACCACTCCGGGTTCAGTTTGACTCACAGTCCGACTGTAACTCCTTTACTCCGACTGTTCGTACTCCAACTCATGTTGCTCCATTAGTCTAGTTGGTTCTTTTCCATTTTCCTGAAGTATTTGCCTTGTCTCCTCCATTTCATGGTCTACCATCAGCTGTATCATTGCCCATACTCTTGCCATCGTGATTTGCTTGGATGCAATTGCTACCTGTGGTGCAAGCTCAATCACTCGTGGCTTAGGCTGCTGTTTTCCATTAGCATTTCCTAATCCATTGTGTGTTCTTATCATGACGTTCTATACACCAATACATATGTTCAGTGTATAGTGTCGAGAATTAAGATAGGGGAAAGCTATATTTAGGATAGACGTATCAATCTCCTTATTACTACAAAAAGTTATATGCCATTTCTAATATCATAATTAAATGTTTAGAAACCATAACACATAAAATTTCCAAATCCAATCAGCAATAGACCATATATCTGTTCAAATAATAGCATCCTAAAGCATACAAGGCATCTTATAGGTATAACATAAATCATTTATCATATAAAGGAAACTTAGGCATCTTTCCTAAAATAAGCTAGTGCAAGTGCCTATTCAAGCATACTTCCTAAATATAGTAGACACTCATCTCGCAATCATTGCTTAGTATTCTAAGTTTAAGCCTAGAAATCCTAAAAATTCCTAGTTCGCTTAAACTAATGCTCTGATACCAACTGTGACATCCCTAATTCCACAGCCAGAAAAGACTGATTTGTTTATGCTTATTAAAATAAGAGTATCCTTTTTGAAGAATAAGATTGCAGAATTTGTTCTCAAAAACATGATAATGATATTATCAAAGCATTTATTAAGAAATGTATTTTATTTATATTATAAATGTTGGGATGTCATCGTCAGTACAATACATAAGAATAAAAGGATATAATACAGACCTTACAAACATCTATTATTATACTAGCCTATAATCCATAAATCTCTCATCCGATCATCACACTTGTGCTTTTGTGCCACTACTTGTAATACAAGAAACTAAGTAGGCTAGGCTTGGATTCCTAGTGAGCACATAGGGTTTTTAACTTACAATAATTAAATTCTTTTAATTATATATTTTCATTAAATCATTAAACCTGATTACCCATTCTCGTTATCCTCACTTTTTGTCCCTAAAGCTTTTAATTCAAGGGACATATGTTGGGTTTTGAGCATTCTAACACTCCTATGGTGTACATGTATAAATATACAATCAACAAGTAGCATAGTCAACAACTCATATATCTAGGTTTGAAGATTATATGATATTATCGTCTCACGATCACATGAGATAAATTCCATGAAGTGACATCAGTAAGCATGGGTTAAATCCAATACTTAAACCTTATGAGAACTCATGAATGTCATATCAATGTCAAACTATCTCTGATACTCTACAAGCCGAATTCATGACAGTCTTCCTTCAATACCTACTTCTAAAGTATGATCGATTGTGGATGGTTTGAATAATCCAATTATTATAGAAGTCAAAACATGCAAAATGAAACAATTGTAAATGATTGACACATGACAATACCATACTAATAAATAAAAAGCACCTTTTATTTAAGCATCAAATGTCAATTACATTTCAACTATTACAAGTTTTGAAAGCTATCTAATCATTAAAACTAATATCATCTCTCAGCCCAATGCGCCTTGCATGCTGTAAATGCTTAACTCTACTCTGTCCCTACATGAGGGGATCTACCGGGTTCTCATCTGATGATACGCTCTTTGCCACGAGGAGTCCTTCTTCTATCTTGTGTCTTATAAAGTGATATTTCCTGTCGATGTGTTTAGACCTGCAATGATCCCTTGGTTCCTTGGCTAAGGCAAGTGCACTATCGCTGTCACAGAAAACCTCCACAGACTCCTTTATAGCTGGTACAACTCCAATGTCTCCGATGAAGTTCTTCAGCCATATTGCCTCCTTCTTCGCTTCGCTTGCTGCTATATACTCTGATTCGCACATTGAATCAGATACAATCTCCATCTTGGAACTTTTCCAAGTAATTTCTCCTAAATTCAGGGTAAACATCCAGCCGGAGTGAGAGCAGAAGTTATCTCTGTCAGTTTGAAAGCTGGCATCACTTTACCCCACCACTCTCAAGTCATCACTTCCACCAAGTGTAAGGACCTAGTCCTTATTCCTCCGCAGGTACTTGAGAATGTTTTTCAACACAGTCTAGTGAGCCTTGTTGACCATGCTAAAAGAAAAGGCCACATCTAGGTGAGTACAAGTCATAGCATATATGATCGAGCTAACAACGGAAGCGTATGGCAATCGATTCATCTCAACTATCTCAGCCTCTGGACTCGGACTCCGAGCTTTACTCAGTTTAGAATTGCTCTGGATCGGTAAGTCATCTTTCTTGGAATTATGCATGCTGAACCTCTTCAACACTTTGTCCAAGTAGGTACATTGACTAAGTCTAATTAGTCTCTTACTCCTGCCTCTCAATACTTTATCCCTAGGATATAAGCAACTTCTCCAAGGTCCTTCATAACGAAACACTTCCCAAGCCATGATTTCACCTCCTGCAAGGTTGGGATGTCATTTCATATGAATAGTATGTCACCCACATGCAATACCAAAAAGCTAACTATACTCCCACTAGCTCTGACATATACCCATGACTCATCCTTACTTCTCGAAAAGCCAAAGTCTTTGACTTTCTCATCGAAACAAAGATTCCATTAACGAGATGCTTGTTTCAATCCATAAATGGATTTATCAAGCTTACACACTATATTAGGGTACTTAGCATCGACAATACCCTCTGGCTCACTCATATAAACATCCTCAGCCAACTTCCTATTAAGGAAAGTGGATTTGACATCCATTTGCCATATTTCATAGTCATGAAATGCAGCAAGGGCTAGCATAACCCTAATAGACTTAATCTTCACTACTAGAGAGAAGGTATCATGATAGTCAACTCCCAGAGTTTGAGTAAAGCCCTTCGTAACTGAATGCGCCTTGTAAGTGTGTACTTTCCCATCCATGTCGGTCTTCTTCTTGAAGATCCATTTACACCCGGTTGTCTTACGACCCGGTACATTTTCAACTAAGTTCCAAACTTGATTGTCATACATGGACTGAATCTCACTGTCCATAACCACTCTCCATTTAGCAGACTTGGGGCCTGCCATGGCTGCCCTTTAGTTGTTAGGTTCATCAAGATTTATAAGTGTGCTATCACTGATAAATGTATCCACCTCAGATGTTATATGGAAACCATACAACACATGTGGAACACTAACTCTACTAGAATGTGTTATAGGTACATACTGGTCAATTAGCTCAACAGGAGTTTCCTCCTCAGGTTGATCGCTAGTGTTTGAGGTTCCTTCATCGATAAATTCTTGAAGTTCTTCAAGGTGAATTTTCCTCCCACTGTCCGCTTGGAATATGGGTTCCTTCTCTCAGTATATGGTCTCCATCGTAAGGAGAGCTCAAATCTCGAGTTTGAATCATAAAAGGCTCCAAAAGAGACATAAACAAGCATACAAGAGGGTTTAATGGAAGAATAAGCAAGGTAATAACTTTATTACCAGAATATGAAGCATATGGAAGCTAGTTCTTGGATCTCCTTCCTTTTCTATTGATCCTCTTTCCTTCCTTCTCTTCTACAACTCCTAAGCTATCACAAAACACTCAAACTCAACAATGGGGACTAGGGTTTTACAGAGAAATGATCTAAAGGTGATGGAGGCTGGGGTGGGAGGCTATAATGACGTTTAAATAGGGTGCAAACCCTGTGATTTAGGGTTTCATCTAGACTAGCGGACTCGCTGAGTTCGGGAGATAGACTCGCTGAGTCACCTACTAAAGACGCGTGTAAATCCTGCCTCTACACGACGAGTTAGGCTATAGACTCGTCGAGTACCTCTTAAGAAAGGAAAAATACTTTATTTAAATTACATACCAGAAATGGGGCGTTACAATGTCATTCTACTACTTTTGTGATACATATACCCCATGATATGTTAGTTAGGATGAAAACCTTGGAAAATGAAAGTTTGCATGTCTAATAGAGAAAACATAGATCCAAGGTGAATTGGGTTGCATGTACACCATAGGAGTGTTAGAATGCTCAAACCTATCAGTATCATACTTGCCACCATGTCGCCTGAACTCTAAAAGTCCTATGAGGACTTCTACCCTTTTGAGATGGACCAGGACCTGATGTAATGATACCATCAGAGTGCTCGTCAAGAGTGGTATGAAATCATCTACTCCATGGTTACAACTAAGATAAAGGATGGTGAACCCATCACGGGCCACTAGTAGAAAATTCAAAGGTTAGTGCACCGTCTGCTCAAATTGAATGTGAACTTTGATAAGGAGCTGGCTATATATATTTTTCTACACTCGTTACCTCCATGTTATAATCAGTTTTGTATGACTTATCATATGAATAAGGAGGTCACTTTGAGAAAACTTCAAGGCATTCTATTGACCACTGAAAGTGGTCTCAAAGGCAAATCTGTTGTAACCACTCCTACTGCTAATGCCCCTGTTCTGGCAATTGAGCAAGGTAAGGGGAAGAAGAGGAAGGCTCCTTCCAAGAGTCGCAATAGAAAGTCACTTGATGCATCTTCTTCAAGTGGAACCAAAGGAGGTTCTGCTACTCCCTCGAAAAATGGAACTGGAAGCAAAGCTGCCGCAAGTACTTGCAGGATGTTAAGGATGGGAAGGTTAAACCCACCGGTAGGTATTTATACTATTCTATCTAAAAATTCATCACATACTAACTCTTGGGTCCTTGACACAGGTTTTGGATGTCACATTTGTTCTGATGTGTAAGGCCTAAAAAGAAGTAACGATGTGGAGCACGAGAAGATAAACTTGATCATGGGAAATAGGAAGGTTTCACCTATCACCAAGATTTGAGTTTACTCTTTATTTCTTAGTAGTGGGTTAGAAATAGATTTGAATAATTGTTGCTACTCGTCTGATATGGCGACAAATATTATTTCCTTTCATGGTTTGCACTGATGGGTTTTGAGCAAAAGAATATTCCTATGTGCACATGCAAAACCCTAAAGCTTTAGATCTAGGTTTCTCTATTGTAGTAAGAGTCTTCAACTTCAAGAGCTTAGTATCACAAGTGTAATACCTCTAATGGCTTACAAACACCAAGGAAAGAAGAAGATCTTTGAAGAGAACGAATGGAGGCACAAAATTGGCTTTGAGGAGTCTCAGGGTTTCAAGTGGCAGATTTCTGATGCCTAGGGGTTCCTTATATAGTGGTCCTGCTAGGGTTTCAACCATAACCCCTAATTGGATGACTTAGGCCTTAAGCAGTCCGAAGAACCTTTTAGGATAAGGCTATGGACGAAATCTAAGTGGGCTTCCACTCTAATTTCCTCCCCCCTCGTATTCACATGGATCTACAACCCAAATCTAATTATATTTTAATTTGAAATGCCAGTCCCCTTATTTCAATTAATCTATGTTGATCACAAAATCAATTTCTTAATTAATTCTTGATCAATATTAATTAACTAATATGATTTCTGTTTTAATATATTATCCATATAATATATTAATAATCATAGTATCCTCTCTCTTCATAAATCATCTTGTCAAGTTGCTTTGGTGAAGGCAACCCAAAAGGACCATGCTAGAACCGGGTCAAGTACATACCAAATATAGTTAAGGACTTAGATACTAATCCAATAGTCTCCCACTTGGATAAGTCTAATAACTAAATTTGAAAGTACGATTTCACGATCCGATTAGCAATCGTAGCTCTCAAAAGCCTCTGTCAAACTCTGATCTTATCAGTAACCTGTGCTTTAGATAATGGATCGTATAGTCCTCCGTTCTCAAGATATCATGCAAACAACTACATGGAACCTAGTCATACTTATTTTCCAACCATTTGTTTCTCAATCTCTGATTTATCAGACATAGAACTTAATTGAACATATCAATTCAGTCCTGACCGGGCCCAACACATAAGTCAACCCCAAATCATCCAGGGGCCCAAGATATCGCTTTCACCCTCTTAGGATAAATGGAACATATAAACTTCGACTTATATTCATTTACTATTTACTCATCAAATCATGCACAACAATGTGTTTTTTAACATCAAGCTACTGATGAATTTATGCATTATCAATACACAACCAATTTGCAAACAAAAAAACCATATATCTAAGTTTAAAGACTATATGATATTATCGTCTTGTGATCACTCGTGATAAATTCCATGAAGCGATGCCAGCAAGCGTGGGTTTAATCCAATGCTCAAATCTTATTTCATAAGCACTCATTAACGTTGCATCAAAATTTTGCTATGCCTAATACACTTTTAGACAGTTTACAAACCAATTCATGACAATCTTCTTTCATATCTACTTCCAACATATGAACGACTGTGGACCGTTCAAATAATCTTATTATACAGGAAGTCAAAACATGAAAAGTGAAACAACAGGTAAATAATTAGCACATGATAGTAACTTTACTCATAAATAATACTCCTTTATTTAATCATCAAATGTTAATTACAATTTATCTATTACATGTTTCGAAACTATCTAATCTAAACTAATATCATCCTTCAGCCCAATGCTCCTAGCGTGCTGCAAGTTCTTAACCCTACTCAGTCCGTTCGTAAGGGGATCTGCTAGGTTATCCTCTGATGATACCTTGTTCACTAGGACGAGTCCCTCTTCTACCCAATGTCTAATAAAGTGATATTTCTTGTCGATATGTCGGCATCTGCCATGATCCCTCGGTTCCTTCATCAAGGCAACTGTTCCTTCATTATCATAGAAAATCTCCATAGGCTCCTTTATGGCTGGCAGAACTCCAAGGTCTTCGACGATGTTCTTCAACTATATCGCCTCCTTTAATGCTTCGCTCGCCACTATGTACTTTGATTCGCACGTTGAATCAGCTACGGTCTCTTGCTTGGAACTTTTCCAAGTCACTGCACCTCCATTGAAGGTAAAGACCTAGACTGACTGAGATTAATAATTATCTTGGTCTGTCTAAAAGCTGGTGTCACTATACCCTCGCACTCTTAAGTCATCACTCCCACCGAGGACTAGAAACCATTCCATGGTCCTCCGAAGGTAATTAAGAATATTCTTGACCGCAATCCAATGCGCTCTACCAGGGTTCCATTGATATCTGCTGACCATGCTCAAAGCAAAGTCCACATCAAGGTGAGTACATGTCATAACATTCATGATCGAGCCAACTGCGGAAGCATAAGGTGCTCGACTCATTTCTGCTATCCCGACCTCGGTACTAGGACTTTGAGTCTTACTGAACTTGGTATTGTGTTGGATTGGTAACTGTTAGGTTTTGAGCATTCTAACACTCCTAAGTGTACATGCAACCCTAAATACCTTGGATCTATGTTTTCTCTATTATACATGCAAATATGAACTTCCAAGGTATTATCCTAATCTAGCATACAAAACAATGAATATAACAAGATAGAATACATACCTCTTTGATGTAGAATGTCTTCATGAAGCTTGAGTGCCTAGTGCCTCAAGTGTGACACCTCAAATGGTTCACACAACACCAAATACACTTGGAATAACTTGAGAGAATTCTACAACTTATGAAATTGGCTAGCCCTTCTTTTACACAAACTAGTGCATGATTTCTTGAGCCATGGGATTCTTTTATATTGTGGCTATTAGGGTTACACCATGTAACTCATGAATTTACCCATTCCTTAAGCTCCATGGATTTTAACCTCCATGGAGTATCCATGGGTCACCCCATGGACTTAGTCCAACATAAGGAACCTTGGATCACAAGCCCACATATATAAGACTGAATGATTTACACAATCAACCCATATATTTAATTAGTCTTCTTTTGCTCACTTAATTAATTCCAAATTAATTCTTGATCATTACTAATTAAATAACCTTATTAATATATTAGAACTTATAATATATTAACAAACCTTAAGTTTTATTTCTCTCATTTTAGTCTATCCAAATGCATGATGCCATGCAACCCAAATGGACCATGCAGGGTCGGGTCAAGTCTTACCAATCATAGTTATGGACTTAGACATTAATCAAATAGTCTCCCACTTGGATAAGTCTAAAACTATTATTGCGTATGACTTCAAGAACCGAATGAAAATCTTAGGTCTCAAAAGCTTCTGTCGAACTCTGACCTTGTAGATGAACTTTGACTTTGTCAATGACTTCTCCATTAGATAATGGATCATATATTCCTCCATTCTAGATATCATATGGACTGAGACATGGATTATAATCATTCTCTCTGTCCATTTGTTGTTTCCCGATTTCCGATTTATGATGACTGACTAATTGAACAAATCAAATCAGTCCTGGCCCGGCCGAGCACTTCCGTTTGTCATCATTAAATCATCAAGGGGCCCACATATATCGCTTTTATCCTGCAGGTATAAGTAATGGATAAACTTCGACTCGTGTGGATTGTTCTACTACTTGTTGAATCATACACAAAGGCACGTTTTATAACATCGAGTTACCGAATGCATTTTCGTGCAATCAATGTACAACCAACTCATAGTAACAACTCATATCTCTAGGTTTGAAGAATATAAGATATTATCGTCTCATGATCACTCGTGATAAAATCCATGAAGTGATTCCAATGAGCGTGGGTTGAATCCAATACTTAGAACTTATGAGCACTCATGAGTGTTGTAGCCCTTTGTCCAACATCTTAGACCTCTACAAGCCAACCCATGACAGTCTTAATTCATATCTACTTCCAACATATGACTGACTGTGGATGGTTTGAATAACTTAGTCATCCAGAACAATGACCTAGTTATTCTGGAAGTTAAAACATGCAAAAATGAAACACAATAATAATTGAATCCAATATGGTATCAAAACCTATGAACATAAATAAAACACCTTTTATTTATCACCATATGATTACACATTATTCATTCTATACTGTTTCAGCTATCAACTTTATTCTTGAATTAAAACACTAGTTGTCCCATGCTCCAAGCATGTACACTATGTTTTCTAAACACTAGTCATGCCACACACCAAGTATGCATACTATATTTGTCTATGATCTTTACTTTTTGAATTAGATCAATTGAACATAACTCCAATGATCCTCTTTTCATAGTCCCAAATCCTTACTGCAAATGCAAGAATTCCAAATTCATGCCATTTACTGAAATCTGTTAGATTCTAAACTTATATGCATAGATCCTCTTGTAACGATTATGTATAAAGTCGCAAAGACTTGACAATAAACATTACATAGCATTCCAATGGAGATCAACTCCTTGGAAACATCCTTCTTGCATTAAGTTTCCTAATCTTACACAGATTGAATAATTTCTAACTTTGAAACATTTCCATATTCCATTTTGACTAGCACTTCTAAATAAGAGTTGCCTCCTTACAAATTATGTCAATATGGTCCTTCCAGAATTATCATTATACTTCCAACTATCCTTGAGCAACCAATCTTTGGTAAATCTTAGATTATCCTCGATAATTCTTTAATCCTTTTAGTCATATCCAATTCTAGACCTTTTCCCTTCTTAATGCCCCAGACATTTGGAAAATTTTAGAACGGATGAATATATCACATATAATTGATCCTATATCCGAAGCATATGGGACACGATTCATGATGTCTCACATAAAGACTAAACGAATCTTTTGCTATAATATTTCCATTTCAATTTGCCAAGTTCTCATAATTCATATTATGAAAAGGGATGCCGTAATCATAATCAAATTTTAGAATGCAAATAATGGACCCATATACAGAATTTCCTTTTGTTGAGCCATTCCAACATGAAATTCATATATATTTCCTTGACTAAATATGATTAAACCCTCAATCTAAGCTTTTAGATTTGAGATGAAGTATACTTTATTGACTTTCTTACCAAAGTTCATATTTTCTGATACTAGATTGTTTTGATAAAACTTTATCAAAATCATACACCTCTCATAGATAGCTCACATGTGTGTCTAAACAATTTTAGAACTATGAAAAGGGATGTTGTAATCATAGTCTCAATTTTTTAGACCTTTTCCACTTCTCACAAGTCCATGTTAGTGTATCGGTAAACCACACACGCTCCACTAACGACTTTGAGAATGCAAATAGCACAATTGCTATCTAGCTAAAATCTACTTAGTGAAAGTGTTTCCTCGCCATCATTTTCATGAATCAGAGTGAAACCTTATGACACTTGGATTTAATAGTGTATGTGTTCTTATCCATGTGAATTTGTCAAAACCATAATCACAAGACAAGGTTAGTGACAAATCCAAACTCATATGGATTAAACTTGTGTAATCTTAAATTCTTGCCATCTGGCAGCTCAAGGGTCTGCCATTGCTTCCAAGTTGTTGTGCAACCAATTGAAAACTCTCAGAACTCCTATGCAAAGCCAACTTGCATAGGCACAAAAATTTCAACATGATAGGATATAAACCTCAAGTCGTGTGCTAGTGAAGGACTTTAGGTTTTATTCTTGATTAAGTCTTGAAACTTTCAAGAGCATTAAGACTCCCACTGTCCTCTTGGCATATAAGACTCCCTTGTCAAATATTCAAGAGATAGTGTCGATTCTTTATCAAGACTAACACTTTACACAATTGGCCTAAGTTGGTCTCTTTTTTATCCAAAGCATCACAACTTACCAATTTCAAATCTACAAGAGTAGATAACCTTTTACTCTTACATTTGACTAGTATTAACAAACCCTCTTTAAGATATGTCACTCAAGTTACAATCTTGGAGTATGAATGTAAGAATTGTTTTGGAATGAAGTATGACTCATCTTTTTTATTTAACCATTTCAACAATTCATGACTCCTATTCTTAGTTATAAGAATGCACTAAGATGACTTTAGAGGACCAATTGTGATATGGTATCTTAATCATTAAGATGATCGTAAACATGATACTAAATTACTCTCCCATCTTTTCAGATTTGAGAAACTTTTATCTTTCTGCCATACTTTGATTCTTCTTATTCGTCCTGTCTCACATTGAAACTTCTCCAATGCTACAGACTTATACTTAAACTTATAAGTATAACCATATTTTCTGAACTTAAGTGAATCGTGACGAAGAGTCTTCTTGATCTTTTGTGGTGGTCTTGACCAGTGCACAAGAATGTGTACTCGATCCTTTAGTCCTTTCCTTTAGTCACATAAGGAATTAGTCTTGATTTTCCAAGCTTAAAGTTCTCATTCATCATACTATATAACTTGCATGATTCCAAGTTTCGGTCCAATTGAACCTTGGGTGATGAGAATCTTTCCTTAATTGGTAATATTAGACACTACCACAGCCAAAAGAATCAAATCCATTTTTCCATCATTGCTATCAATGGAATCTTATAAGCAACAACTTTTCACAAATGCCATTGTAAGGATACTTAAAATAAATAAAATCAAAACCTTTTTCTTTTATTTTAAAACTTTGCGGAAAAACTTATCCTTACAATCCATATGAAAACCTTGTTGTTATCTATTCCTAAGCAATATAAATATCATAACTCTTAAGTAATAGCCCAAAATTATGATCACCGAACCATGCGATTGAAATCCATCTTCGCGATCAGAATCAGCATGTACTTAATAGAGTTAGACAATGGACTTTACCTGAAGTAGAGCCAAACTTAATGACTTTAACATCCTTAGGTAAATTTGGCAGCTTCACAACTAATTCCCCTTCCTTTGGCAATAGTTACCTATGGACCCTTGATAATGGTACTATCTCAGACTTAGCCTCTATTACCATTTGGTTAACCGAGTTGACTATGGCCGATCCCTTTCCATTGGGAAAAGAGAGCTTTACTGGATATCCAATGTCATCACTGTCAATGTCCACATCGTTTTAGGAAGTTGATCTTAGCAAATAGATAAGATCATTAAGGGTCTTGTCATATTCTGTTTCATAGGAATCCTAAAAGAACTCACTATGTGACTTAGAAGGTGATTGGGCCACCAACTTTCTCAAGACTTTGACACCCAACTCTCCCGGCTTGTCAATATGTGACTACATCTCGAAGATGTGATCACACCTAGACCTTGTGTTGCCAATAGGGCTTGAGTGACCTTAAACTTTTCAAGAACTTGTGGGTTAGGGAGAATAATTGGAAAAGGTGAAAGAAATATGATTTCCATGGGACATCATCTTCATTTAGGAAAGCTTGTTTCAAGAGATTGATGTCCAAACTAGACATCTTTTACGAGATATTCAAGATAGTTGATCTAAAGTCCTTAATATACCACCCAATATGAAATATTAAGGCTAGGACCCAACAAACTATTTTATAACTTAGAAGAGGGATGCCGTAATCCAAGCTATAAATATTTGAAGGTACGTGAATGACGATTCACCAATTTCCACCAAGATAAACGAAATGTATTATTAGGTTTTAATTGGTTTTGAAACTCCTAGATCTTTGAGATTCATTGAACTTTTCAATGGCATGTTTCAATCTTGAGTGTGCCCTTTAGGTTTTGTGACTGGGATGCTGAGGATCACAAAACAAGTTGTGAATAACCATGCAAATATACTTGGTACCCTTAAGTGTTTACCCCTCAATCGATGTGCCGGTTAACCACACACGCTCCATCAATACTATGATAAACATTAAGTTACCCTTTGCCTACCTTGTTAAATACGAGTTAGTGTGCCGGTTAACCACACACGCTCCACTAACCGACTTAAACAAAGTGCGAAGTGTAATTTCATGGATTATCACCTTATTCACATTTTCCTAAGTAACTAAGATTGGGTATTTATATAAGGTTTAGTTACTTAGTATTTATCATTAATACTTTTAATGAAGGGAGAATTATAGTCCTTGTCCTACCTATTCGGATAACGACCCTCCACCAGTCAAGGAAGCGGTGGGTGAGAGTGGACACCCATTAAACTGCCATTTTATAGGCAGTAACCTTATACCCCCCTTATAGACCAGCTTCGTGAATGAGGCCTAATAACGGTAAGACTGACTTTACTCTTATACATACATATATATATATATATATATATATATATATATATATATATATATATATATATATATATATATATTAACTTATAATATTATAAAGTATAAGGGTTGAATTTTAAATTTTAAAATTCTAAGGGCTAACTTGGAATTAAAGTATTCATAAGTGAAAACTTTTCAAATTTCAAAACTTGAGGGCAAGGTTTGAAACTATTCAAAACTAATTAATTCCATAACTTATGTGTTTAAAGTAGTTTTAATTAAAAGACTCTTCAAGTTCCATAATTTGAGGACAAGTTATGGAAGAATTTAAACTAATAAAATAATGTAACTTTTCTTTATTTTGTAAATTATGGAATTAATTAAGGTTACACATTTTTTTTATTTAATGAAGAGACTCTTGAACCTCCATAACTTGAGGACAAGTTATGGAGTCATAAAACCATTTAATGAGGATAAGACTCTTCATTTTGTAACCAATTACAACTTTTATGAGTTTTAAGAAACTTAAATATGACTTTTCAAATAACTTGAGAGCAAGTTACAAAAACACATTTTAGAATCAACTCTTAGATTAAAATGGATTGAAAACATATTATCACATAATTTTCTATTAATCTAAATCAACTCATAAGATCCAAATAATTCAAAAAAAAAACCTTTGGATTCCATAACTTATGGAGTTTAATGTTTGTTTAATGATGAAACTTTTCATGTTCCATAACTTAAGAACAAGTTATGGAATTCTTTAAACATTAACACCAATTTTTGTAAGTCCATAAAAAATTTTGAATCATTTTTTTAAACCTTTTGATATCCATAACTTATGGAGGTTTCAAAAAAACACTTTTGATCAAACTTTTAAAACTAATAAAATAATCATATCATTTTATCTTTTACTAAATTTGACCTAATTTAACTCATATAGCAAATGATTCAAATTTTACAAATAATTATTTTTTCACAAAAACAAGTAATTATCTTAAAATTTGACAAACTTCAATTTATTTTTCAAATTTGAAAATAAAATATTTGCATCAATATAACAAAAAAACAACGCATGCTCTGATACCATTGTTGGGTTTTGAGCATTCTAACACTCCTAAGTGTACATCCAACCCTAAATACCTTGGATCTATGTTTTCTATATTATACATGCAAATATGAACTTCCAAGGTATTATCCTAATCTAGCATACAAAACAATGAATATAACAAGAAAGAATACATACCTCTTTGATGTAGAATGTCTTCATGAAGCTTGAGTGCCTAGTGCCTCAAGTGTGACACCTCAAATGGTTCACACAACACCAAATACACTTGGAATAACTTGAGAGAATGCTACAACTTATGAAATCGGCTAGCCCTTCTTTTACACACACTAGTGCATGATTTCTTGAGCCATGGGATTCTTATATATGGTGGCTATTAGGGTTACACCATGTAACTCATGACTTTACCCATTCCTTATGCTCCATGGATTTTAACCTCCATCGAGTATCCATGGGTCACCCCATGGACTTAGTCCAACATAAGGAATTTTGGATCACAAGCCCACATGTATAAGACTGAATGATTTACACAATCAACCCATATATTTAATTAGTCTTCTTTTGATCACTTAATTAATTCCAAATTAATTCTTGATCAATACTAATTAAATAACCTTATTAATATATTAGAACTTATAATATATTAACAAACCTTAAGTGTTATTTCTCTCATTTTAGTCTATCCAAATGCATGATGCCATGTAACCCAAATGGACCATGCCGGGTCGGGTCAAGTCTTACCAATTATAGTTATGGTCAAGTCTTAATTGGGGATTCGTATCTAATCTAACCTGAAAAACAATGCTTTCGGATCAATCTCTTCCAGCTCGTTCTCACTCATGAATTTGTGTGGGAGGGTGATCTTCGAGGGAAACAATTTTATTGATTAGATCTGTAACATACGGTTGACCACCTGCTACGAGGACACGGAGTATGTCCTCGACAAGTAGGTGAAACAAGTGGATGTCAACACTGCTACTCCCGAGGAGATCACACCTTTGAGGCCCATGAGCCTCATGCCATGAAAGTCCATTGCATCATGCTCGTGACCATAACTGTTGAATTCCAAAAGTCCTTTGAGGACTTCTATCCCTATGAAATGCACCAAGATTTACTAGACAACTAGAACCAAAGTGCCAGGTAGGAGAGGTACGGGATCATCACTTCTATGATCACGGCCAAGATGAGGGACGAAGTCTGTCACTGCTCATGTCCAGAAGATGGTTTATTGGATCTCATACACACCGATGTGTGTGGGCCCTTTAGATCCACCACAAGGGAGGCAAGTTGCTTCTATGTGACTTTCACCGATGATAATAGAAGATATGAGTATGTCTACTTAATCAATCACAACTCAGAAACCTTTGAAAATTTCAAAGAGTTCAAGCAGGAAGTGGAGAATCAGCTGGGCAGGAAAATCAAGATGATTCAATCCGATCGAGGTGGAGAGTACCTTAGTCTTGAGTTTCACGACTACCTCAAGGAATGTAGAATTGTTTCACAATTGATGCTGCCTATGACACCACAATTGAATGGTGTGGCTGAGAGGTGTAATTGAACCTTGCTATACATGGTTCATTCCATGATGAGTCGTGCTTCATTACCTATCTCATTCTGTGGGTATTTCTTAGAGACTACCGCCCATATCCTTAACTTAGTCCCTACAAAGAATGTTGTCAAAACACCTCACGAGATATGGACGGCGAAAGCTCCCTCGTTGGCACATATCAAGGTTTGGGGTTGCGAGGCTTTTGTAAGATGAGAGAGTCACGACAAGCTCAAACCTCGTAGTGAGAGATGTATTTTCATCTGTTATCCACAGAAGTCCTTTGGATATCTCTTCTACAGACCGAGTGACAATGTTGTCTTCATTGCGAGGAGAGGGGTTTTCCGAGAACGAGAACTCATATGCCAAGGAGACAATGGGAGGCAAATTGATCTTGAAGAGCTTCAAGAATTGAACGATGAAGGAACCTCAAATGCTAGCGCTCAACTTGAGGAGGAAACTCTTGTTGAACCGATTGACGAGTCCTTACCTACTAGACATTCCAATAGAGTTAGTGTTCCACCTGTGTTATATGGTTTTCAAATAACAAGTGAGGGTGATATGTTTATTAATGATAGTACACTAGTAAATTTGGATGAACCTAATAGCTACAAGGAAGCCATGGCAGGCCCGGAGTCTGCGAAATGGAAAGAGGCCATGGACAGCGAGATTTAGTCCATGTATGAAAACCAAGTTTAGAATTTGGTTGACAATGTGCCGGGTCGTAAGATGGTTGGGTGCATGTGGATCTTCAAGAAGAAGACCGACATGGATGGGAAAGTACACACTTATAAGGAGTGATCGGTTGTGAAGGGCTTTACTCAAACTCCCGAAGTTGACTATGATGCGACCTTCTCACTAGTTGCAAAGATAAAGTCTATTTCACGATTATGAAATATGGCAGATGGATGTGAAAAACCGCTTTCCTTAATGGGAAGTTGGCTGAGGATGTTTACATGAGTCATCCAGAGGGTTTTGTCGATGTGAAGCATCCTAATAGAGTGTGTAAGCTTGAGAAATCTATTTATGGATTGAAAAAGCATCTCAAAGATGAAATCTTTGTTTCGATGAGAAAGTCAAAGAGTTTGGCTTCCTGCGAAGCGAGGATGAGTCTTGTGTATATGTCAAATCTAGTAGGAGTATAGTTAGCTTCTTCGTGCCGTTTGTCGATTACATACTACTCATCGGAAACGACATCCTGACCTTGAAGGAGGTTAAGTCCTGGCTTGGGAAGTGTTTCACTATGAAGGACCTCGGAGAGGCTGCATATATTTTGGGAATAAGGATAGTGAGAAACAGAAGTAAAAGACTAATAGGACTTAGTCAAAATACTTACTCGGACAAGGTACTAAAGCATTTTAGTATGGAGAATTCTAAGAAAGGGGAGTTACCAATCCAATGCAATACCAAGTTCAGTAAGACTCAAAGTCCTAGTACCGAAGTCGGGATAGCAAACATGAGTCGAGCACCTTATGCTTCCGCAGTTGGCTCGATCATGTATGCTATGACCTGTACTCACCCTGATGTGGCCTTTACTTTGAGCATGGTCAACAGATATCAATGGAACCCTGGTAGAGCGCATTGGACTGCGGTCTAGAATATTCTTAAGTACCTTTGGTGGACCAATGAATCGTTTCTAGTCCTCGGTGGGAGTGATGACTTAAGGGTGCGAGGGTATAATGACGCCTGCTTTCAGACATACCGAGATAATTATTGATCTCAGTCAGTCTAAGTCTTCACCCTGAATGGAGGAGTAATGACTTGGAAAAGTTCCAAGCAAGAGACCGTAGCTGATTCAATGTGCGAATCAGAGTACATAGCGGAGAGCGAAGCATAAAAGGAGGCGATATGGTTGAAGAACTTCGTCGGAGTCCTTGGAGTTGTGCCAGTCATAAAGGAGCCTATGGAAAATTTCTATGATAATGAAGGAGCAATTTCCTTGACAAGGGAACCAAGGGATCATGGCAAATGTCGACATATCGATAGGAAATATCCCTTTATTAGATATTGGGTAGAAGAGGGACTCCTAATAGTGAATAGGGTATCGTCAGAGGATAACCTTGCAGATCCCCTTATGAAGGGACTGAGTAGGATTAAGCACTTGCAACACGCTAAGAGCATTGGGCTGAAGGATGATATTAGTTTAGATTAGATAGTTTCAAAACATGTAATAGATAAATTGTAATTAACATTTGATGATTAAATAAAGGAGTATTATTTATGAGTAAAGTTACTATCTTGTGCTAATTATTTACCTGTTGTTTCACTTTTCATGTTTTCACTTCCTGAATAATAAGATTATTCGAATGGTCCACAGTCGTTCATATGTTGGAAGTAGATATGAAAGAAGACTGTCATGAATTGGCTTGTGGACTGTCTAAAAGTGTATTAGGCATGGCAAAAGTTTGATGCAACATTCATGAGTGCTTATGAAATAAGATTTGAGCATTGGATTAAACCCACGCTTGCTAGCATCGCTTCATGGAATTTATCACGAGTGATCGCACGACGATAGTATCATATAGTCTTTAAACCTAGATATATGATTTTTTGTTTGCAAATTAGTTGTGCATTGATAATGCATAAATACATCAGTAACTTGATGTTACAAAACACATTGTTGTGCATGATTTGAAGAGTAAATAGTAAATGAATATAAGCCGAAGTTTATCTATTCTATTTATCCTAAGAGGGTGAAAGTGATATCTTAGGCCCCTGGATGATTTGGTTTGAATTATGTGCCAGGCTTGGCTAGGACTGAATTGATATGTTCAATTAAGTTCTATGTCTGACAAATCAGAGATTGAAAAACAAATGGTTGGAAAATAAGTGACTATGTTCGATGTAGTTATTGTTTGCACGATATCTTGAGAACGGAGGACTATACGATCCCTTATCTAAAGGACAGGTTACTGATAAGATCAGAGTTTGATAGAGGCTTTTGAGAGCTACGATTGCTAATTGGATCCTGCAATCGTACTTGCAAATTTAGTTATTAGACTTATCCAAGTGGGAGACTGTTGGATTAATGTCTAAGTCCATAACTATATTTGTTATGTACTTGACCCGGTTCTAGCATGGTCCTTTTGGGTTGCCTTCACCAAAGCAACTTGACAAGATGATTTATGGAGAGAGAGAGGATATTATGATTATTATTATATTATATGGATAATATATTAAAACAGAAATCATATTAGTTGATTAATATTGATCAAGAATTAATTAAGAAATTGATTTTGTGATCCAAAATAGATTAATTGAAATAAGGGGACTAGTATTTCAAATTATAAGATAATTCGATTTGGGCTGTAGATCCATGTGCATACGAGCGGGGAAGAAATTAGAGTGGAAGCTCACTTAGATTTCGTTCGTAGCTTAATTCCAGAAGTTTCTTTGGACTGCTTAAAATTTAAGTCATCCAATTAGGGTTTTGGCTGAAACCCTAGCTGCACCACTATATAAGGAACCCCTAGGGCATAAAAAATTGGCCACTTGAAACCCCGAGACTCCTCAGGGCCGATTTTGTGCCTCCATTCCCTCTCTTCAAATATCATTTTCTTGCCTTGGTGTTTGTAACCCATTAGAGGTATTACACTTATGATACGAAGCTCTTGAAGTTGAAGACTCTTGCTACTATCAAAAGGTAATCATCTAAACTTGTTATAGTTGTAGATTTCGATTTTTTTATAGTATGCTAGATTAGGGTTTACAAGCTTTGGATGATTTGCATGTAGAATAGAGAAACCTAGATCAAAAGCTTTAGGGTTTTGCGTATGCACATAGGAATGTTCTTTTGCTCAAAAGCCATAAGTACATACCATGAAAGGAAATAATATT
This sequence comes from Lactuca saligna, assembly GCF_052625555.1. Classification (NCBI taxonomy): domain Eukaryota; kingdom Viridiplantae; phylum Streptophyta; class Magnoliopsida; order Asterales; family Asteraceae; genus Lactuca; species Lactuca saligna. Next base: position 54,674,305 of record NC_136424.1, read on the forward strand.
TCTCTCCATATCAAACGAGTAGCAAAATTTATTTAAATCTATTTCTAACCCACTACTAAGGAATAAAGAGTAAACTCCAATCTTGGTGATAGGTGAAACCTTCCTATTTCCCATGATCAAGTTTATCTTCCTATGCTCCACATCGTTATTTCTTTTTAGGCCCTACACATCAGAACAAATGTAGAATCCAAAACCTGTTTCAACAACCCAAGAGTTAGTATGTGATGAATTTTTAGATAGAATAACATAAATACCCGCTGGTGGGTTTAACCTTCCTATCCTTAACATCCTGCAAGTACTTGGGGCAGCTTCGCTTCCAGTTCCCTTTTTCATGGAAATAGACACACTCTGGTTCTTTTGGGATGGTCGAGGGAGTAGCATAACCTCCTTTGGTTCCACTTGAAGAGGTTCCATCAAGAGAATTTCCATTGCGGTTCTTGGAAGGAGCCTTCCTCTTCTTCCCCTTACATTGCCCAATTGCCAGAACAAAGGCATTAGCAGTAGGAGTGGTTACAAGAAATTTGCCTTTGAGACCACTTTTAGCGGTCCTTAGAAGGCCTTAAAGTTTGCTCAAAGTGACCTCCTCCGTATTCATAAGATAAGTCATGTGATATTGATTATAACATGGAGGTAAGGAATGTAGAATAATATTATAGCCAACTCCTCATCAAAGTTCACATTCAATTTGAGTAGACGGTGCACTAACCTTTGAATTTTCTACTAGTGGCTCGTGATGGGTTCACCATCCTTCATCTTAGTTGTAACCATGGAGTAGATGATTTCATACCACTCTTGGCGAGCACTCTGATGGTATCTTTCCATCAGGTCCTGGTGTATCTCAAAAGGGTAGAAGTCCTCTTAGGACTTTTGGAGATCAGGAGACATGGTGACAAGCATGATACTCACGGGTTTGAGCATTGTAACACTCCTATGGTGAACATGCAACCCTAGAAACCTTGGATCTATGTTTTCTCTATTATACATGCTGATGTGTATATTTAATGCACTAGTTTTTTATTAATAATTCCTAATTTATCGCATCTAAACCACACCTTACAGGCAGTGAACCCGATCGAGTATAGTATAGCTTTGATAAGCAAGGGTGTCGAACACAAGAGGAACGGTAGTGAATTAATTTAAAATATTTGATTATAGGTTACAAAACACACAAATCAGTAAAGAAATGGTTTATTAAACCTCAGACGAACAATTAATTAACCATTCTCGATAAACTAACAGGGAAACGAATCTCTTCAGGTACTTTGGTTTAGACAAATTACACTTTAGAAAAATAGACAATTGCATACACAAATTCATTTATTCATGTTCACCGATTCCTAAAATGATTAGATTCGCGTTCACTATAACTAATCCTTTAGCAAATAAGTCAATTTAAACAGTGATCAATTGATTAAACTAACATGCTTCCTAGTGTTCAGTTCGTATCGAGCAAGACTTGTAAATATAGTTAATCAATTTAGACATTTAATTAACCTCTTGTTCATGGTCATCAAACAAGGCTTACACATTAACTTACTTATTCTCAAATTAATCCTAGTTTCACATTCGTTATTTCTAGTCTTATAATCTCGATGGTCATCAAAAATCATAAGAGACAAGCAAATCAAGCAGATGTTCATACAACTTAATTCACTTAACAATTAACAGAAAATAATCATCATTAACACATGAGGATCTTTCAACAAGCTTGGCAAGATAAATTAAACACAAATATACTATTTAATATAGCAATTACTCAAATAATCAAAGCTTCATTCAATCATAAACACAAAGTAAAAGGTTTTTACACCCAAATCAGAAACTAAATACAGAAAAGTACCACAATGGAATGGTAAACATGGTCACGTTAGCAATCCATATGATTACCGACATGTATCCGCTCTCCAATCCTTCCGCTCTCCGCTCCCGTTAGCTTAACGGCCTTCCGGCCGCCTTCTAGACCCTCAAAACGGCTTAACAGAAGTTAATTGTCGACTAAATTAGGTTAGAAGTCGAATCCCCCTCCTGGTTAGCTGAAAATCGACATTTATAGTCTTTGTAGCCGACCTAAGTACGCTGGGCGTACTTAGGTTTACGCGGCGCGTACTCAAGATTTACTCGCGATCAAGTCTATCCGGTGCAAGTTTGTACGCGGGGCGTAATCCTCTAATTCAGCAATTTAATTCCTTTAAGCTTTGAAGTCCGGTTTCCGCTTCAGTCTTTTCTTTTGTGCTTTATCGACAACGAATAGCTGCAAAACATAATTCAAAGCATTATGAGAACTTTTTAGTTCTAAAATAGAATAAATAAGGCCAAAATATTAAGATAAAGTGCATAAAAATATATATAAAAATACACATATCAAAATACCCTACACTTAGCCTTTGCTTGCCCCCAAGCAGATTTACTTTTATTTTACCAATATTGCACTAACAATCCATTTAAAACTCAGCCATTATGGCAAGACCTCAACGCGTACATTTGTGTCTAAAATTTTCCTAAAGTACCCCCCACATATTTTAAATACTCACAATCTTCATAAACACTCGCCCACTTTTTCCGAACAATGCTCATTTTATGCAACCCTCCGAATCCATCCGCAGAAAACCTCCTAACCTCAAGGTATTTTTAGTTGAGCAACCTAAGCATACATAATCTAGAATTACAACTTTTCGATACCACTATGGAGCTTTTTAGGAATTCTTCACTTTCTTAACAATTTGATCTTTGATTTCTTTGAATTCATCACCTTATTTGATTTGATTTCTTGGTATCTTCAACTTTTTGAATTTGTTGAAATTTTGATCTTTTGATCTTCACTTTATTTGCTCCAAAAATTTTCAAACTTTTTCGTAATTCTCTCTTCTTCTTCTTTTTTTTACATGTACCTCTCTTTTTTCACTCAAAACCTACATGCTTAAGCAGAGGCGCTCAACCTCCACCTTCATAGGTTAAGGATAATAATTTTCCTGGATACATTTCAGGTTTAGGCTGCTAAACATATTGCATTCTTCAAACCGAGCGGGGTTATGTTTTTGTTCCATGATTTCACTAAAATAAGGGAAGCCACAAATGCACTATAACGTATATTGGCTCAACTAAACATTTGAGTTCTCATCGGATCATCTCATACAATATTAGCAAAATTTTAAATTATCACTAGATTTTTCTAAATTAAACTATTATTTCAAGTTTTCTTTTAAATTTTTAAATTTCCCTAAATCTAGCAATTTCCAACTATTATTTCATTTTTATAATTTACTTTTACCGACCCCTACCCCACACTTATTTCATACAATGCCCTCATTGTATGCTAAAACAAATTAAGAACATAAAAAGGGAGAAAAAGGAACAGACTCCCCTGGGTAGTTGTGGCGAGATCGAATGGGGCTGCTACAGGTTGCTTCAAATATTGCTGAAAAACTGAACACTAGAACTGATGCTTCTGAATGTGCTGGAAAATAAAATCAAGACCGCCATCTTTAAAAAAAATGTGGTGCAAAAGATCGCAAACAAATGCAATGTATAAAAAACATGACGTGGGAAAGTGTCGACCACGTCGTCTCGTCAAAAATGACATGCTCTACTCGCGATGAAAAATCCCCCATAACATAGGAAAGTGTCAACCATGTCGTGGCAGTCGGAACGATACTTCTTTATCGCGTCGAAATACAACTCTAATAAAGATGCACCCCACACTTATGACAAATTGTGGGTCTTGACTATAATCTTCGAACTCTCACATGGCTCTCTCTAGCAATAGTCGGACCTAGCTGCTGAACTTACTGCCAGCTTCCTAAGGGCGAATATTCTGCAGAAATCTAAACAACCATAGAGCATCAACATGGAAAACAAAAGTAAAACAAACTAAATCAAAGTTTAATTACAGACCAAATACTACTAAACTAAAAATAACACAAAACAAATAAACAAAATAAAAAAGGATCACTCGTCATCTCCATCATCATGTGGCTGTGTCCCAGAAGTACTGGCCCCATCAAATCGTAACTGGAATGGTGGTGGAAAGGGAACCGAATACTGAAACCCCTGGTGGGCAAAGAATGCATTCAATGCATTCCCTTGCCACCGCTGTTGCGCGTCCACATGTGCAACATAGTTGCTAAGGTTCTGGACCCTCATGTCAAGACGATCAATACCCTGAGCCAAGTAGCACATATCAATCTCCCGCTCAGGTCCCTGCTGCGCTCCCCGAGGAGCAGGTCTACGCCGCGGGACCCGTCTCGGCTGTGGCTCGACGGCACCCTCCTCATCTGCCACATCATCTGCTCGAACCCTCAAAACACCATCACCACCCCGCTCTAATACGCGCATCGACTCCAACAGCTGAAGACTCATCGGTCTCATATCGTGGAACACCATCGATCTCGTGATCTCACGTGTCAGCAACTGATATGATCGAGCTAACCGTGTGATAAAATGTCCTCCACATATCGGGCTGTCCCCCCTAAGTCCCCTGGCCCTCCGTCCCAAATATACAGCCAAAGCAACCGGAAGGTTCAGGTGCCTCCCTGGAGTAACTAGTGCCCATAGGTAATACAGTTCCATCGAAGGCACTCTCTCACTATTCTTGTGATGCGTGAGAGACATGGAAATCAACCGGTGCAACATTCAGTATGTAGTAGACCTAATCATCCCCCCTCGAGCAGTGGATGGTGTATAAAATCCTCCCGTAATCTCGGCCCAAAAAGTGTTCTCGTTATAGTCTTCTAGCCGGTCCGTAAGACAATCAGCAAGGAACGTTGGGAAGTGGACAGTCCTCGTCTCATCGGCCGTGTAAATACCCACCCGAGTAGCAAGCTCTATCACGCTGCATTCCCGGCTCACTCCTCCCAGTCTGAAAGCAAAGGCTATCCTATCATCGAGTGCCTTCCTAGGATCATAGGAAACTGTAGCATAGAACTCCAGCTAAAACTCCCGATAAACCGGCTTCTGGATCCTGAACAAACGCGCCCATCCCTGACACACAAACAAATCCACACCACTCGCGTCCGAGTGTGTGTATTGCAAAAATTCCTGGATCAATGCAGCTAGTCCAGTCCTGGTAGCCAACTCCCAATCGAATGAGGGTGCTATATCAATTTCTTGGGTGAGAAGCAAGCTCAAGTTGGTGACATAACGCGCCCACGTAGCATCGTTCAGCGTTTGCGGAAATTGTAAAAAATGATGATCAGTCATATCCTCGGGTGGGTTGGTCATTTGCGTCCTTCGAGCCATAATCTGCACATATTAACACAAAACCAAACCAATCATCACAACATTAATAGCTTTTTAAAACCACAAAAAAATGAAACTGGATAGGGTCAGTACGCTGGGCGTACGTCCAGGCTTGCGATTCTGTGTCCTGGTCCGTTTGCTTGTGCTAAAATCATAAACCATATCCATATTCACCGAATTCAAGTATATACGCAGGTGGTCCAGTAAGGTCAAACACATGGGGGAACCAACCTTGAGGTCCAAGGCAGTAGAAAACAAAAAATCGGAGCCACCCTTTAAACTTATGACCAAAAAGATAAATCAATCCCCTATTAGTTCCTGATCTATTCAAGATTGGCAAACAATTAACAGAAAAACTTCATAGGGCATTCAATCGATTTTTTTTTAGGGCGTACGCTTGGCGTGCGACCCCAAGCCTTAATCGATGGATCTGGGACGGGATTAAGACAAAATTAGGTCCTAGGGTTTAATCAATTGGCAGAAATCGATCCATTCAAGTGGTAATCAGAACACATAATAGCGAAATCGGCCCTAATTCAAGAACACTATGAACCCTAGATTTCGAGCAAAAGCTAAATGCAGCTTATTTAATCAAATTAAACATAAATCCAAGCTATTGAGTATCCGAAATACTTACTTGTGTGTTGGATTTAACAAGAAACGGAAATAAATTTTGGATCTTTAGGAGGCTTCTTCCGTCACAGCGTATGCGAGAAAGGAGATGGGTTTGAAAATAACAGAGAAGTCAAAGAGTCAAGAGATATTTACCGGTCGCTTATGTACGCGGGGCGTAACACAAGGGTACGCGGGGCGTACCTCAACCCCCTGAAATGTTCATTCACGATCCGGGGCACATTACGCATGGCGTAATTAAACTTACGCGGGGCGTAATTTGTATTTTTCAAAAATTTCCTACCCTTTGATTTAACTTCCTTTTCTTTCTAATTATTTAATTAAGGGACTTAAAACATAATTATTTTTTTTCTTCTTTTTAATTTCTTTATCTAATGATGACTTCACGATGAGTGCTAAAAAAAATTGAGATGTCATAATCACTTATCTTTGTCAAGATCAAACAACAATGGTTGATCAAAAACCTTTGCATGCAAGAATTGGTTTGCGAAAACACCCACTTTCGGGAACCGTTAGAATATTTCCTTTGTTTTCCTTGCACCTTTAACTAGAAGCGGAACAAGAAGTGAGCTAACTAGTCAAGAACAGCAAGAGCTCGGTCTTCCACTTAACCACCACAATACGCCTTGCTATACTACGCCTCATGGATTGAGTTGGACAAATCAACAAAGTAGTAGGCTAAGCAGGTCAAGAATTCCCTAATCGCTTTCATTCTTGAAACCCATGCAAAAAGTAAAGTCAAGCAATGTGTACAATCCCAAATTCCTGCAAAATAAAAACAAGAACCTTCCCGACAAGTGAAATGATATCATCGAAAATCAAACTAAAAATAAAAACTAACTAAAAACAAATAACGAATAATCAAATAAACTAACTTAATGACAAACCGTTCCCCGGCAACGGCGCCAAAAACTTGATGTGTATATTTAATGCACTGGTTTTTTATTAATAATTCCTAATTTATCGCATCTAAACCACACCTTACAGACAGTGAACCCGATCGGGTATAGTATAGCTTTGATAAGCAAGGGTGTCGAACACAAGAGGAACGGTAGTGAATTAATTTAAAATATTTGATTATAGGTTACAAAACACACAAATCAGTAAAGAAATGGTTTATTAAATCTCAGAAGAACAATTAATTAACCATTCTCGATAAACTAACAGGAAAACGAATCTCTTCAGGTACTTTGGTTTAGACAAATTACACTTTAAAAACATAGACAATTGCATACACAAATTCATTTATTCATGTTCACCGATTCCTAAAATGATTAGATTCGCATTCACTATAACTAATCCTTTAGCAAACAAGTCAATTTAAACAGTGATCAATTGATTAAACTAACATGCTTCCTAGTGTTCAGTTCGTATCGAGCAAGACTTGTAAATATAGTTAATCAATTTAGACATTTAATTAACCTCATGTTGATGGTCATCAAACAAGGCTCACACATTAACTTACTTATTCTCAAATTAATCCTAGTTTCACATTCGTTATTTCTAGTCTTATAATCTCGATGGTCATCAAAAATCATAAGAGACAAGCAAATCAAGCAGATGTTCATACAACTTAATTCACTTAACAATTAACAGAAAATAATCATCATTAACACATGAGGATCTTTCAACAAGCTTGGCAAGATAAATTAAACACAAATATACTATTTAATATAGCAATTAGTCTAATAATCAAAGCTTCATTCAATCATAAACACAAAGTAAAAGGTTTTTACGCCCAAATCAGAAACTAAATACAGAAAAGTACCACAATGGAATGCTAAACATGGTCACGTTAGCAATCCATATGATTACCGACATGTATCCGCTCTCCAATCCTTCCGATCTCCGTTCCCGTTAGCTTAACGGCCTTCCGGCCGCCTTCTAGACCCTCAAAACGGCTTAACAGAAGTTAATTGTTGACTAAATTAGGTTAGAAGTCGAATCCCCCCTCCTGGTTAGCTGAAAATCGACATTTATAGTCTTTGTAGCCGACCTAAGTACGCTGGGCGTACTTAGGTTTACGCGGCGCGTACTCAAGATTTACTCGCGATCAAGTCTATCCGGTGCAAGTCTGTACGCGGGGCGTAATCCTCTAATTCAGCAATTTAATTCCTTTAAGCTTTGAAGTCTGGTTTCCGCTTCAGTCTTTTCTTTTGTGCTTTATCGACAACGAATAGCTGCAAAACATAATTCAAAGCATTATGAGTACTTTTTAGTTCTAAAATAGAATAAATAAGGCCAAAATATTAAGATAAAGTGCATAAAAAAATATATAAAAAATAGACATATCAAAATAGCCCACACTTAGCCTTTGCTTGCCCCAAGCAAATTTACTTTTATTTTACCAATACTGCACTAAACAATCCATTTAAAACTCAGCCATTATGCCAAGACCTCAACGCGTACATTTGTGTCTAAATTTTTTCTAAAGTACCCCCCCATATTTTAAATACTCACAATCTTCATAAACACTCGCCCACTTTTTCCGAGCAATGCTCATTTTATGCAACCCTCCGAATCCATCCGCAGAAAACCTCCTAACCTCAAGGTATTTTTAGTTGAGCAACCTTAGCATACATAATCTAGAATTACAACTTTTCGATACCACTATGGAGCTTTTTAGGAATTCTTCACTTTCTTAACAATTTGATCTTTGATTTCTTTGAATTCATCACCTTATTTGATTTGATTTCTTGGTATCTTCAACTTTTTGAATTTGTTTGAATTTTGATCTTTTGATCTTCACTTTATTTGCTCCAAAAATTTTCAAACTTTTTCATAATTCTCTCTTCTTCTTCTTTTTTTTACATGTACCTCTCATTTTTCACTCAAAACCTACATGCTTAAGCAGAGGCGCTCAACCTCAACCTTTATTGGTTAATGATAATAATTTTCCTGGATACATTGCAGGTTTAGACTGCTAAACATATTGCATCCTTCAAACCGAGTGGGGTTATGTTTTTGTTCCATGATTTCACTAAAATAAGGGAAGCCACAAATGCACTATAACGTATATTGGCTCAACTAAACATTTGAGTTCTCATCGGATCATCTCATACAATAATAGCAAAATTTTAAATTATCACTAGATTTTTCTAAATTAAACTATTATTTCAAGTTTTCTTTTAAATTTTTAAATTTCCCTAAATCTAGCAATTTCCAACTATTATTTCATTTTTATAATTTACTTTTACCGACCCCTACCCCACACTTATTTCATACAATGCCCTCATTGTATGCTAAAACAAATTAAGAACATAAAAAGGGAGAAAAAGGAACAGACTCCCCTGGGTAGTTGTGGTGAGATCGAATGGGGCTGCTACAGGTTGCTTCAAATATTGCTGAAAAACTGAACACTAGAACTGATGCTTCTGAATGTGCTGGAAAATAAAATCAAGACCGCCATCTTTAAAAAAAATGTGGTGCAAAAGATCGCAAACAAATGCAATGTATAAAAAACATGACGTGGGAAAGTGTCGACCACGTCGTCTCGTCAAAAATGACATGCTCTACTCGCGATGAAAAATCCCCCATAACATAGGAAAGTGTCAACCATGTCGTGGCAGTCGGAACGATACTTCTTTCTCGCGTCGAAATACAACTCTAATAAAGATGCACCCCACACTTATGACAAATTGTGGGTCTTGACTATAATCTTCGAACTCTCACATGGCTCTCTCTAGCAATAGTCGGACCTAGCTGCTGAACTTACTGCCAGCTTCCTAAGGGCGAATATTCTGCAGAAATCTAAACAACCATAGAGCATCAACATGGAAAACAAAAGTAAAACAAACTAAATCAAAGTTTAATTACAGACCAAATACTACTAAACTAAAAATAACACAAAACAAATAAACAAAATAAAAAAGGATCACTCGTCATCTCCATCATCATGTGGCTGTGTCCCAGAAGTACTGGCCCCATCAAATCGTAACTGGAATGGTGGTGGAAAGGGAACCGAATACTGAAACCCCTGGTGGGCAAAGAATGCATTCAATGCATTCCCTTGCCACCGCTGTTGCGCGTCCACATGTGCAACATAGTTGCTAAGGTTCTGGACCCTCATGTCAAGACGATCAATACCCTGAGCCAAGTAGCGCATATCAATCTCCCGCTCAGGTCCCTGCTGCGCTCCCCGAGGAGCAGGTCTACGCCGCGGGACCCGTCTCGGCTGTGGCTCGACGGCACCCTCCTCATCTGCCACATCATCTGCTCGAACCCTCAAAACACCATCACCACCCCGCTCTAATACGCGCATCGACTCCAACAGCTGAAGACTCATCGGTCTCATATCGTGGAACACCATCGATCTCGTGATCTCACGTGTCAGCAACTGATATGATCGAGCTAACCGTGTGATAAAATGTCCTCCACATATCGGGCTGTCCCCCCTAAGTCCCCTGGCCCTCCGTCCCAAATATACAGCCAAAGCAACCGGAAGGTTCAGGTGCCTCCCTGGAGTAACTAGTGCCCATAGGTAATACAGTTCCGTCGAAGGCACTCTCTCACTATTCTTGTGATGCGTGAGAGACATGGAAATCAACCGGTGCAACATTCGGTATGTAGTAGACCTAATCATCCCCCCTCGAGCAGTGGATGGTGTATAAACTCCTCCCGTAATCTCGGCCCAAAAAGTGTTCTCGTTATAGTCTTCTGGCCGGTCCGTAAGACAATCAGCAAGGAACGTTGGGAAGTGGACAGTCCTCGTCTCATCGGCCGTGTAAATACCCACCCGAGTAGCAAGCTCTATCACGCTGCATTCCCGGCTCACTCCTCCCAGTCTGAAAGCAAAGGCTGTCCTGTCATCGAGTGCCTTCCTAGGATCATAGGAAACTGTAGCATAGAACTCCAGCAAAAACTCCCGATAAACCGGCTCCTGGATCCTGAACAAACGCGCCCATCCCTGACACACAAACAAATCCACACCACTCGCGTCCGAGTGTGTGTATTGCAAAAATTCCTGGATCAATGCAGCTAGTCCAGTCCTGGTAGCCAACTCCCAATCGAATGAGGGTGCTATATCAATTTCTTGGGTGAGAAGCAAGCTCAAGTTGGTGACATAACGCGCCCACGTAGCATCGTTCAGCGTTTGCGGAAATTGTAAAAAATGATGATCAGTCATATCCTTGGGTGGGTTGGTCATTTGCGTCCTTCGAGCCATAATCTGCACATATTAACACAAAACCAAACCAATCATCACAACATTAATAGCTTTTTAAAACCACAAAAAATGAAACTGGATAGGGTCAGTACGCTGGGCGTACGTCCAGGCTTGCGATTCTGTGTCCTGGTCCGTTTGCTTGTGCTAAAATCATAAACCATATCCATATTCACCGAATTCAAGTATATACGCAAGTGGTCCAGTAAGGTCAAACACATGGGGGAACCAACCTTGAGGTCCAAGGCAGTAGAAAACAAAAAATCGGAGCCACCCTTTAAACTTATGACCAAAAAGATAAATCAATCCCCTATTAGTTCCTGATCTATTCAAGATTGGCAAACAATTAACAGAAAAACTTCATAGGGCATTCAATCGATTTTTTTTTTTAGGGCGTACGCTTGGCGTGCGACCCCAAGCCTTAATCGATGGATCTGGGACGGGATTAAGACAAAATTAGGTCCTAGGGTTTAATCAATTGGCAGAAATCGATCCATTCAAGTGGTAATCAGAACACATAATAGCGAAATCGGCCCTAATTCAAGAACACTATGAACCCTAGATTTCGAGCAAAAGCTAAATGCAGCTTATTTAATCAAATTAAACATAAATCCAAGCTATTGAGTATCCGAAATACTTACTTGTGTGTTGGATTTAACAAGAAACGAAAATAAATTTTGGATCTTTAGGAGGCTTCTTCCGTCACAGCGTATGCGAGAAAGGAGATGGGTTTGAAAATAATAGAGAAGTCAAAGAGTCAAGAGATATTTACCGGTCGCTTATGTACGCGGGGTGTAACACAAGGGTACGCGGGGCGTACCTCAACCCCCTGAAATGTTCATTCACGATCCGGGGCACATTACGCATGGCGTAATTAAACTTACGCGGGGCGTAATTTGTATTTTTCAAAATATTCCTACCCTTTGATTTAACTTCCTTTTCTTTCTAATTATTTAATTAAGGGACTTAAAACATAATTATTTTTTTTCTTCCTTTTAATTTCTTTATCTAATGATGACTTCACGATGAGTGCTAAAAAAAAATTGAGATGTCATAATCACTTATCTTTGTGAAGATCAAACAACAATGGTTGATCAAAAACCTTTGCATGCAAGAATTGGTTTGCGAAAACACCCACTTTCGGGAACCGTTAGAATATTTCCTTTGTTTTCCTTGCACCTTTAACTAGAAGCGGAACAAGAAGTGACCTAACTAGTCAAGAACAACAAGAGCTCGGTCTTCCACTTAACCACCACAATACGCCTTGCTATATTACGCCTCATGGATTGAGTTGGACAAATCAACAAAGTAGTAGGCTAAGCAGGTCAAGAATTCCCTAATCGCTTTTATTCTCGAAACCCATGCAAAAAGTAAAGTCAAGCAATGTGTACAATCCCAAATTCCTGCAAAATAAAAACAAGAACCTTCCCGACAAGTGAAATGATATCATCGAAAATGAAACTAAAAATAAAAACTAACTAAAAACAAATAACGAATAATCAAATAAACTAAATTAATGACAAACCGTTCCCCGGCAACGGCGCCAAAAACTTGATGTGTATATTTAATGCACTAGTTTTTTATTAATAATTCCTAATTTATCGTATCTAAACCACACCTTACAGGCAGTGAACCCGATCGGGTATAGTATAACTTTGATAAGCAAGGGTGTCGAAGACAAGAGGAACGGTAGTGAATTAATTTAAAATATTTTATTATAGGTTACAAAACACACAAATCAGTAAAGAAATGGTTTATTAAATCTCAGACGAACAATTAATTAACCATTCTCGATAAACTAATAGGGAAACGAATCTCTTCAGGTACTTTGGTTTAGACAAATTACACTTTAAAAACATAGACAATTGCATACACAAATTCATTTATTCATGTTCACCGATTCCTAAAATGATTAGATTCACGTTCACTATAACTAATCCTTTAGCAAACAAGTCAATTTAAACAGTGATCAATTGATTAAACTAACATGCTTCCTAGTGTTCAGTTCGTATCGAGCAAGACTTGTAAATATAGTTAATCAATTTAGACATTTAATTAACCTCTTGTTGATGGTCATCAAACAAGGCTCACACATTAACTTACTTATTCTCAAATTAATCCTAGTTTCACATTCGTTATTTCTAGTCTTATAATCTCGATGGTCATCAAAAATCATAAGAGACAAGCAAATCAAGCAGATGTTCATACAACTTAATTCACTTAACAATTAACAGAAAATAATCATCATTAACACATGAGGATCTTTCAACAAGCTTGGCAAGATAAATTAAACACAAATATACTATTTAATATAGCAATTAGTCTAATAATCAAAGCTTCATTCAATCATAAACACAAAGTAAAAGGTTTTTACGCCCAAATCAGAAACTAAATACAGAAAAGTACCACAATGGAATGCTAAACATGGTCACGTTAGCAATCCATATGATTACCGACATGTATCCGCTCTCCAATCCTTCCGATCTCCGCTCCCGTTAGCTTAACGGCCTTCCGGCTGCCTTCTAGACCCTCAAAACGGCTTAACAGAAGTTAATTGTCGACTAAATTAGGTTAGAAGTCGAATCCCCCCTCCTGGTTAGCTGAAAATCGACATTTATAGTCTTTGTAGCCGACCTAAGTATGCTGGGCGTACTTAGGTTTACGCGGCGCGTACTCAAGATTTACTCGCGATCAAGTCTATCCGGTGCAAGTCTGTACGCTGGGCGTACCCTTAAGGTACGCGGGGCGTAATCCTCTAATTCAGCAATTTAATTCCTTTAAGCTTTGAAGTCCGGTTTCCGCTTCAGTCTTTTCTTTTGTGCTTTATCGACAACTAATAGCTGCAAAACATAATTCAAAGCATTATGAGTACTTTTTAGTTCTAAAATAGAATAAATAAGGCCAAAATATTAAGATAAAGTGCATAAATATATATATAAAAATACACATATCACATGCAAACTTTCAGTTTCCAAGGTTTTCATCCTAACTAGCATATCATGGGGTATATGTATCACAAAACTAGCAGAATGACATTGTAACGCGCCATTTCTGGTATGTAATTTAAATAAAGTATTTTTACTTTATTAAGAGGTACTCGACGAGTTTGTAGCCCAACTCGTCGAGTAGAGGTAGGATTTTCACGCGTCTTTAGTAGGAGACTCGGCAACTCTGTATCCCGAACTCAGCGAGTCCGCTAGTCCGGATGAAACCCTAAATCGTAGGGTTTGCACCATATCTAAATGTCATTATAGCCTCCCACCCTAGCCTCTAACACCATTAGAGCATTTCTCTGTATAATCCTAGTCCCCATTGTTGAGTTTGAGTGTTTTGTGATAGCTTGGGATTTGTAGAAGAGAAGGAAGGAAAGAGGATCAATAGAAAAGGAAGGAGATCTTGGAACTAGCTTCCATCTGCTTCATATTCTAGTAATAAAGTTATTACCTTGCTTATTCTTCTATTAAAACCTCTTGTATGCTTGTTTATGTCTCTTTTGGAGCCATTTATCATTCAAACTCGAGATTTGAGCTCTCCTTAGGATGGAGACCATAGATCTGGATCTTATTGAGCTCTAAAAACTCAATATAGCTACTGTTATGCAAATATAACCTTGTTCCAAACCCTAAGTGCTTAGTGTTGGATGATTTTGGTGTTTTATCCCCATTCTCGTGTGCATGCACATAAATTTGGAAACTTTATGTGCAAAACCAGCCCTAGAAGCCCAAAGTTATGAGTTGGATTCACTGAGACCGACTAGAAGCGACTGTAGAGTAGTGGCACGCAGGAGACTCGGCGAGTCAACGCTGTGACTCGGTGAGTCCAAGGCAATGTTCCTACCTCAAGAACATAATCGACGAGTTGTTCATACAACTCGGCGAGTCACAGTCTAGACGTGTTCATATGATTAAGGATAACTTGACAAGTTGTTCATATAGCTCGGCGAATCGGATGAAGTTATATTCGACGTTAACTCGGAAGAAGAACTCATTGAGTTGTTGCTAAACTCGACGAGTTGAAGCAAGTAGAGGCTTAAAAAAGGTGTTAGGGACTCGGCAAGTCCAGTCAACTAAAAGTTGACTTTGACCATGAGGTTGGATTTGACCAGGGGTAAATTAGTCATTTTACCCTAAGAACAGTTATCAGTATCTGATTTAGTGTCTATGGAATTTGTAGCGGAGGAGTTCAGGAGTAGCATTCAGCCAGTTTCAAACTTAGCATCTCAACAACCAGCGTTACGAGGTGAGTTTTCCTTCCAGTAGGAACGGGTCTATGGCCATAATGCCAGCCTGTTTATTTAGCAGTAGTTATGGACTTTGGTCCAATGTAGTTGGTTAGTGTGTTTGATGTATTTGTGATTCAAGCATGTCTTTGTATTATGTGTTCCGGGCTTCGATCCGATGCAGTATGCCTTATATGTGTTTATGCTAGTAGTTAATGTCATGCTATGTTCAGCCAGTTTCCGGACTTCGGGCTGATGCAGAGGGCAAGGACCTGGTTAGTTCTAGACTTCGGTCCGATGCAATTTCCGGATTTCGTTCCGATGCAGAGGGCGAGGCCCTATTAGTTCCGGACTTCGGTTTGATGCAGTTTCTAGATTTCTATCTGATGAAGAGGGCAAGGCCCTGGTTAGTTCCGGACTTCGGTCCGATGCGTTTTCGGACTTCGGTCTGATGCAGTGGGCAAGGCCCAGTAGTTGCTTTATAAGTTATTGCATGGTATGTGGTAGATTAGGGGAGCTCACTAAGCTTTGTGCTTACAATTTCAGTTTTTGGTTTTAGGTACTTCCGCAAGTAAAGGGAAGAGCTCGGGATGATGGCATGGTACACACCACAGCTTCAGTTTATCCTGAGAGTTTTTATTCGGATGTTTTGATATGTTTTGACATCATTTGATTTCATATATTCACTTTTTCATTTGAGACATTTGATACGTGGTTTTATTATATGATGATTAATTTCATGTTTTTTAGTAATGTTTAAAACAAAAAAATTATGGGTTGTATTTTTGGGATGCTACAAGTTGGTATCAGAGCCTTGGTTTGAGGGATTCGGGCACACTCTCGGGTGTGTCGGAACACAAACTAAGGAATTAGTATAACATTTTCAAAAGAAAAACATTTTCGAAAGAAACTTTTGAAAACGAAACTTAAAAAGAAAAGAGTTTTGAAAAAGAAAAGAAAAAGGTGTGGTGAATGCGATCAGCCGAGCTCAAGGAAGTACTACCAAATTAACCATACAAGTTTATGTTATGATTATTAGTTTCAGTTTCAGTAGAACAACATGCTAGAATAGGACTAAGGATCTAGGAGGTTGCCTTATGTGCCTGCTATGTGTGTTTCAGCTTTATGAGAGTTGCATGCTAGTATTGAGTAGACAGTAGTAGGATAGCCTATTTAGGTTATGCCTGATAGTATGAGCTTAGCATTGTTTGGTAGCACAGTTATTGTTATGAGGATAGATTTTCTTGAGTAGTTTCCTTTATCTGAATGCTGCTTGCTTTGTGCTTTGTGGGAGTCGGAGTGATGGGATTTAACTATTAGGTGGATACGTTAAGTCACATACAATCCGGGTTGAATAATCTCAGTGTGTTGGATTTGACCCTATTACACAGCTCTTGTTTGAGTCCTAACCGTTGTAGGGATGAGTCCCTTACTCGAAGGATTATGTGTTATCCTCGTTGCATGTGATGGTATCCATGTAGTGGCTAATTGGCATTACAATGAGGCCTTCAGCAGTTGAGGACTGGTTTTTGGGAGAGTCAGAGATTTCCCTAGGGCAAGCCTAGGGTGAGAGTAATAGAGATCAGTAACAGTACAAGTGACTTGGTGGAGTCAAGGTAGTTCTTGAGGAAAGTACGGATAGATGTGGAAGGTAGTATGGGCCCGTACTACTGAAAGCATGAGATCCATACTTGAACCAAGGAATCCGGAGATGAGACTTGGGAAATTGTAAGTAGTAGCGATCCCTCGAGATATATCAGTGTTTCTGATATTTATCATGATGTGATTTCAGAATGGTGGTTTTATGCCCTAGGCCAACAGTCGGCAGTTCAGGAGCCGGCGAGGGATCAGGATCAGGCTCGGGGGCCGAGCATCTAGATGGGCAGACCAGGGAGTTCCTCTCCTTAGAGTTTACTTGTATCATACTTGAGCAGGGTATTTTGGAGCTGATGGACGAGAGGTTGATCACATTCCGTGCTGAGGTGGAGACCATTATGGGGTCACGTACCCTCACTTTCAGGGAATTTAGAGCATATAGAGCTCCAGACTACCATGGGGAGCGGGATCCCATAGAGAGTACTAGGTGGTTAGCAAATGTCACCAACACATTCCGCACTAGCAGATGTCCCGAGGGGGACAAGGTCAGACTAGCATCCTGTCTTCTAAAGGATAGGGCCCGAGATTGGTGGGAGGAGACCGGGCATGTCATTGGAGATGATGCAACTCTTGATGTGATGACTTGGGCTGATTTTACTACCAGGTTCAGAGCTGAGTTTTCACCGATTATTGAGGTGCATCAGTTAGCTAGGGAGCTTCAGGATCTCACTCAGACTACAGAGACAGTGGCGAAGATTACTACCAAGTTTAAGGAGAGGGCACTTCTTGTTCCTTAGTACGCAGCTGATGAGGAAATGAAGAAGGTTCATTTTCATGAGATGTTGCGGAGTAATATCCGCCTGTTTGTGAGCCGGTCCAGCTGTAAAATGCTGGATGATATGATTGTGAGGGCTCGTGAGAGATAGATAGATTTGGAGATGGAGAAGAAGAGGAAACTAGAGGCGGTATATGGAACAGGGAGATCGGGCAAAAATCCCAAGGTATCGGATCAAAGATCTTGAGTAAAACAGATCCATAATCGGTGCGGCTAGTGTGGGAGGTTACATGATGGGGCGTGCAAGGCAGGGAGTCTCCGTTGCTACAAATGCGGCCAAACCGGGCATATGAGCAGAGATTGTATAGCTACTACCACCACCACATCATCTGATTTGATTTTCTTCTATTGCAATCAGAGGGGACATAAAAAGTCCTAGTTTCCGAGTTTGGTAGCAGCGGGGAAGGAGGTAGCACCTGCCCTTGCTACTTTAAGGATTACAGACGGCCGTCAGGGCCGGAGTGAGGCGTTAGTACCGAAGAGTAGAGCTTTTGAGATGATAGCAGAGGAGGCGTGAACGACTCTGGATGTGGTGATGGGTATGTATCTTCCTTTCATCTCTTTATTTGTTATGAATTGTTTATTATGGTTATATGCTTTATATAGGGTCGTTCTTAGTGAACAGTATTTCAGCTACAATATTGTTTGATTCGGGGGCCACCTGATCATTTGTTTCACTTGCGCTTAGCAAGAGGTTTAGTAGAGCTCCGAGGGAGCTGGGTTATCTACTTGAGGTTGAGATAGCAGATGACAGGACCATCATGGTCGCGACAGTTCATAAGGGATGTTCGCTGCAGTTATTTGATGAGTAGTTTTCAGTAGACTTGGTTCCTATTCCCCTGCAAGGGAATAAGGTTATAGTGGGTATGGATTAGCTGAGCCCCAATGGGGCCGTTATTGATTGTGAGTTGTAGTTAGTGAGGGTTCTCACTCCCAGTGGGGGAGAGATAGTGATTCTGGGGGAGAGGCCACAACGCGGACCAATTCTTTGTTTAGCAGTGAGAGTGAGGCGCTACGTTCAGGAGGGTTGCACAGGGTATGTCGCCTATGTTATAGATGCCTGGGAGAAGGATAAGACGACAGTAGATGATGTACCAGTAGTGCGAGAGTATCTGGATGTCTTCCTGGAGGACTTGCCTGGGATACCTCTGGAGAGACAGGTTGAGTTTCAGATTTACCTAGTACCGGGTGCGGCTCCAATAGCCAAGGCACCATATCGGTTGGCTCCTCCAAATATGTAGGAGTTGTATACGCAGCTGCAAGAGCTGCTAGATAAGGGTTTCATCAGGCCGAGTTGTTCACCATGGGGAGCCCCGATCCTGTTCGTGAGGAAGAAGGATAAGTTGCAATGTATGTGCATAGATTACTGGGAGTTGAATAAGGTAACAGTGAAGAACCGTTACCCACTTCCGATGATAGAAGACTTGTTTGACCAACTTTAGGGAGCATCTTGGTTCTCCAAGATTGATCTACGGTTAGGATATCACCAGATGCGGGTCAGGGAGGAGGTTGTGAAGAAGACTGCTTTTAGGACCCGTTATGGTCATTATGAGTTTGTGGTGATGCCGTTTGGGCTCACCAACGCTCCAGCCATGTTCATGGACCTCATAAACCGCGTATGCAGATCGATGCTGGATCGGTCAGTGATAGTTTTCATTATTGACATATTGGTTTATTCCAAGGTTGAGGAGCAGCATGAGGAGCACCTGAGAGAGGTGCTAGATATGCTGAGGAGGGAGAGTCTGTTTGCGAAGTTCTCCAAGTGTGAGTTCTGGTTGCACGAGGTGCAGTTCCTTGGACACCATGTCAACCAGAAGGGTCTATTAGTAGATCCGACCAAGATAGAGGCCGTGATGTAGTGGGAGGTCCCAAGATCTCCATCTGAGATTTGGAGCTTCCTAGGACTGGCAGGGTAATACAGGAGATTCATCCAAGTTTTCTCCAAGATATCAGTTCCGCTCACCCGACTGACCAAGAAGTCGGTGGTTTTCCGTTGGGAGCCTGAGCAGCAGGCGGCATTTGCGACCCTCAGACAGAGATTATGTCAGTAGCCGATTCTTACCCTGCCAGAGGGAGTAGAGGATTTTGTAGTCTACTGTGACGCTTTGATCACAGGTATGGGAGCAGTTTTGATGCAGCGAGGCCATGTGATAGCTTACACCTCTAGACAATTGAAGCCTCACGAGGCTAACTATCCAACACACAACTTGGAGTTGGGGGCGGTAGTGTTTGCCCTCAAGATTTGGCGACATTACCTCTACGGGGTCCGCCATGGATCATAAGAGTTTGAGGTACCTCATGGATCAGCCGAATCTGAACATAAGGCATCGTTGATGGTTAGACGTGGTAAAGGATTATGATTATGAGATCCTTTATCATCTGGGCAAGGCCAACATTGTGACCAGCGCCCTGAGCCGCAGGGCGGTAGCAGCCTTGATCAGAGATATATATATCTGAGAATGATAGTGATTACTCCACTGTTGGAGCAGATTAGAGAGGCACATGTTGAGGTCCCGAAGGAGGAGAGACATAAGTGTGAGAGGATTATTGGCCGAGTAGCTTCCTTTGACTATGACAGTCGATGATTGTTGACCGTTCATGGTAGAGTTTGGGTACCGTACTGCGGAGGAGTATGGCAGGTGTTGATGGACGAGGCTCACAAGTCTCGGTTCTCCATCCACCTAGGGTCGAAGAAGATGTATAGAGATATTCGACCCGATTATTGGTGGCCCTACATGAAGCGTGACGTAGCTTGGTACATGGAGAGATGCCTGACCTACACGAAGGTCAAGGTGGAGCATCAGAGACCTCATGGCAAGATGTAGCCGTTAGACATTCCTGTGTGGAAATTGTAGGATATCACTATGGATTTCAACACTAAGCTTCCCAGGACCGCACGTGGGGTTGATTTGATTTGGTTCATAGTGGATCGGCTAACCAAGAGTGTGCATTTCATACCGATTTAGTATATCGGCCGAGAAGCTAGCCGATATTTATGTTCGCGAGTTAGTGGGACGGTATGGAGTGCACGTATCAGTATTATCAGATCGAGACTCCAGTTCACTTCCAGGTTTAGGAAGCAGTTTCATGACGAGATGGGGACTCATCTTCACTTCAGCATCACTTTCCACCCTCAGACGGACGGGCAGAGCGAGAGAACGATTCATACTCTTAAGGACGTGCTTCGGGCATGTGTTCTAGATTTTGGTGGCTGGTGGGATACATATCTTCCATTAGCGGAATTTTCGTATAACAACAGTTACGACGCGAGTACTGACCACCCACCTTTTGAGATGCTTTACGGGAGGAAGTGTAGGACCCTGAGTTGTTGTGGCGAGGTCGGTCAGAGGGTCATCAGGAGCACTGAGGTGGTGATCCAACAGGTCTGTAGCGGACTGCAGACTACTCAGAGTCGGTAGAAGAGTTACGTCGATAGGAGGCGTTCGGAGTTGGAGCTTCAGGTGGGCAATATGGTCCTCCTGAAAGTGTCATATTGGAAGGGTGTCATCAGGTTCCGGAAGAGAGGCATGCTAGGCCCCATGTTCATTATTCCCTTTAAGGTTTTAACTCGGGTGGGTTGAGTTGCCTACCGTTTGGATCTTCCAGCAGAGCTTAGCCAGATCCACAACACTTTCCACGTCTCTTAGTTGCGGAAGTGTTTGGTGGATGAGTCAACAATGATATCATTGGAGCAGGTTGATAGCAGCTTGAATTACATCAAGAGGCCAATTAAATCTTATATTGGAAGACGAAGACCTTGAGAAAAAAGGTGGTCCAGTTAGTGAAGGTGCAATGGCAGCACTGGAAGGGTTCAGAGTGGACGCGGGAGACTGAGGAGGAGATGGGCGAGCACTATCTGGAGTTATTTTGAGGATCGGTAGTAGCAGACATCGAGGACAAAGTCTAAGATAAGTGGGGGAGAATTGTAACGCCCAATTTTTGGTATGTAATTTAAATAAATTATTTTTCCTTTATTAAGAGGTACTCGACGTGTCTGTAGCCCAACTCGTCGAGTAGAGACGGGATTTGCACGCGTCTTTAGTAGGCGACTCGGCGGAGTCTGTATCCCGAACTCAGCAAGTCCGCTAGTCTAGATGAAACCTTAAATCACAGGGTTTGTGACCTATTTAAACATTATTATAGCGTGCCACCCCATCCTCCAACATATTTAGATCATTTCTATGTAAAACCCTAGTCCCTATTGTTGAGTTTGAGTGTTTTGTGATAGCTTGGGAGTTGTAGAAGAGAAGGAAGGAAAGCGGATCAATACAAGACGAAGGAGATCCAAGAACTAGCTTCCATCTGCTTCATATTCTGGTAATAAAGTTATTACCTTGCTTATTCTTCCATTAAACCCTCTTGTGTCCTTCTTTATGTCTCTTTTGGAGCCTTTTATGATTCAAACTTGAGATTTGAGCTCTCCTTAGGATGGAGACCATAGATCTAGATGTTATTGAGCTCTAAAAACTCAATATAGCTACCTTTATGAAAATATAGCCTTGTTCCAAATCCTAAGTGACTTAACATGGCTGTTCCACCATGTCATGGCTTTGTTGGAGAAGGTGCAGGCAGCAAACTTCACTTTGCTCCCTTCTGGGCACGAACAGATTTCGAAGACCGAATCTGTTTTGTCAAACCATCACATCAGAGCGATGATGCCACCATTTCCGTTAAATGAAAGGGGTTTGCAGTTGGTGAATTCCTTGTAGGAGCACTCCCTTGAGCGCACAGGGAACTCACTTTGAGTATAATGAAAAGGCGTTCCACCTCCGCTGGAATTGGCAGGATGATACTGAGCCATGGTTGTTGCCACAACAACAACTACTGCAACATTCAAAGTTTCTGCATCGATTTGTGGAGAAGGTGTTGGAGTTATCGGAGTGGTGCGTTTGTTTGATCTATGAGGAGGCATCTTTTCTAAAAGAAAACAAAGATGAGACGGAATAAGTCTAGAGCAATGGACACAATCGGAAATCTAAAAAGACAAGGTTATCCTAGTTCTAGGTGTATCGGGTCCCGACTTCCACAGGGTTCTAGAAACAATTCATAAAAGAGTCTATACCTAATATACTCTATGAATTCGTAATGTACTTGCTCTAGAATTCTCTTGACTGAGGTTTAGGTAAGTTTTAAGAGTGTTACAACACCAGATCACTCTCAAACACATGTCGGTCACATCTCGAATGAATATAGTTGATCAGGTTATATTGATCCTAGCTATGATTACATAACTGTTCAGGTTTGACGACAGTGTTCAACCTTTAAATACTTTAGTTCCGTTCTCTTTGTGATACTCGTTCTAGCATGTATACATGTATAAGCTAGTAGGTATATTTTTATAACTTATCATTATACTCTTAAATATATCATTATCCAGAGCACTTATGCCGCATTGTATTTATAGTTGTATATCTTTTATCGGTTGATATACTTAGTTCACTATAAACAATGCTCTGATACCAACCTGTCACACCCCAAAACCTAAACGGTGGAAACGTTCGGGGGTGGAGGACGTCATGTTTAGTATCACAATACATGAATTATAGTAAGCGAAGAAATAAAAAACCGTTTATTAGAAAGAAAATGTTTACAAGCTATGTGTTCACAAAACATAGAGTACATAAACAAATAACAAAACAAGACTTGAAGTTATACAGCTTCATCTTCTGAATTCCTAGCACGAGTACATGTCTACTAGTCTCCTGAGAATACAAGTTATTTAAAAGAGTTAGTCACTAATTAAGCTGGTGAGTTCATAAGATTTTAGTGATGTATGTAAGTTGTAGAAAGTTGTTGAAAAAGGTAGTTGAAATGAAGAAAGTTATAAGTTCTGTTTTTAGAAAAGTTCGTATGTTCCTCTAGAAAATCCTATATATTTCCTACTTAGATGAAAGATACGTAAAAATGATTCTACAATCCTTTTTATGACTACTAAATGAATACAAGTTATATAAAACTCAGAGTAAACAAACAATCGACTATGCGCTTCTGCCCTAATTCCACAACCAAACAAGGAACAGGAAGTAAAGTGGATAGCACACATCCCATTGTTTGCTAGATCCATGTTGTATATAACTCTGGTGTATTCGCTTGTTACAATGGAGTTAATTGCAATAGTTCATTTATATTTTATGAAGATATTCTTTAGGAAAACCCTTATTTCTTATAGTAAAATAGTGACCACAGTGATTATTTCTATAATTACTTAGTTTTATACTGGCTATATATAATCCAATATCGAATAGATAGTTAATTTGGGTGAATCTGCCCTAAATCCACAACCAAACAAGGAAAAAGAAAAGAAGCGGAAGGCAAACATCCTCTTACCTATCGGATACTATTTATATATAATTGTTAATGTATACATTCAGGAATCATAAGCTTAGCATTATGGTCCATTTCTACTGAATATACTAGACTCGACTATTATGTTTGTCATTTGTAAAGTGGAAGTACTGTAGTATTGTATAAAGTAACTACTAATATACTAATTGCCTTAAATTGAGTATTAAGGTATAATGTGATGGCTAGATCCCATACTAAACGCTCTCACTGTCAAAAGATTCTGGCAACCAAACGCGACCTCTGCAATCAATCGCAAGCCGTGAACATCCACATTAAAATTATATGATCATGTATACCCAATATAACTATCACCTTTTGTTTAGAACAATGCGTTAGTGATTCATTGTTATAGTTAGATCCTGTAATTGTTCCATGCTATAGCAAATTATTGTGTTCATTCTGTTTTAGTATATTAGTATCTTCTCTTATTATAGTATCTTAGTATGTTCATTTTGTCATCGTGTATTGTATCTAGTATGAACTAAACCCCTAAACTATACCCATTATAGTTTACTAGTATTTTACTTGAACTGTTATTGAAAAGACTCATTTTACTAACAAATTATGTTGGTACTTTAAAAACGGAGTTTTGTTAAACTATAAAGCTACATAACTGTAAAATAGTTTTTGAAATGTTTGATCACTTATAGAAGACATAAGAAACATTTTGTAAAGTGTTTATATCAAATAATTACACAATTATCATTATGTTCAAATTGTATTCCCCCCTCAAAAGTATTGAAAACAGTTAAAAGATTCATTACGAGGTATGAACTCACATGATCATGTGCGTGTTTCAAACGGGTATGCGTGTAAGGATGAGAAGTTCCACGAATGAAGTCTCGAGACACAACAAATCCTAAATGACATATAATGAGACATATTGGCATGAATATAGTGTTTATAAGCAACTATATGAAAGAAAACACCTTCCGGGACTAGGAAGCACTTTGACCAAGTGTTGGAATCACATGTGATTCATCAAAGGAAGTAGAATGACACTCACATGAGTTTACTGCCATGGGTTTACGGCCCATGGGAGTTTACGGCCGTAAAATCATGGTCACTCATGTATAAGTGTAAGTTTGAAGGCTTGGGAAGCTTTAGGGACTTTTGCTCTACACTAGGACGAGAAAGGCCACCTTCATTGAGGCTTATGGTGAGTTTATGGACCTAAGGAGTTTACAGTCCTGAAATCATGACCATTTATGGATTTGAGTGTATTTTAAGGTGTTACAAACATCAAGGAAGGGTTCTGGGTTACTAGGTTTACATCTTATAGGGTTTAGGGCTCAAACATGCCCTAACATTGAGTTTACAGCCAAGGAAGATCTTGGGCCGTAAAATCATGGTGTTCTTGGGGAACATGTGTGTTTCAAGTCTCTAAGCATGATTCCTAACTATATATGCAGTACAGGGAAGAGTACTTACGATCTAGAAGCTTGAAATGGTTGATATTGGCCAAGAACACTAGTGTGTGTCCTTGGTGTTCTTGGTGAAACTTGAAGCTCTGAGAAAAGAATGATTTCCATGGATGAAATCATTTAAGGATACTAGATTAAGAGATGTACGAACAAATCTAGGAAGAATACTTACATATTTTGAGGATCTAGGAAGAAAGTTGGATGATAGTTGAGAGAGAATGAAGAAAATCGGCCAAGGAATGAGATAAATGACTAGAAATGACCAAATTCAATATATATGCTCTTGAGTTTACGACCACATGAGTTTACGGCTGTAAACTCATGATCTTGTGGCCGTGAACTCATTTAGATGAGGCTATGGTCCGATTTGCTACAATGGTTCTAACAGGTACTTTCTAACACTTATCCCTTAAGTGCATTAGGCTCTAAACTACTTAGAATGACTTTTAACTAGGCTAGAACTCTGTACTAATGAGTTTGACACTCAATTGAGTTGATTGATTGTGTCTTCAAAGCAAAAAAATTTCGAGTTGCCACACATCCTATGTCCAGTCAGTTTCCGGACTTCGGTGCGATGCAGAGGGCAAGGCCATGGTTAGTTTTGGACATCGGTCCGATGCCGTTTCTAGATTTCGGTCTGATCCAGAGGGCAAGGCCCTGGTTAGTTCCGGACTTCGGTCTGATGTAGTTTCCGGATTTTGGTACGATGCAGAGGGCAAGGCCCTATTTAGTTCCGGACTTTGGTCCGATGTAGTTTCCTAAATTCGATCGGATGTAGTGAGCAAGGCCCAGTAGTTGATTTATATGTTGTTGCATAGTATGTGGTAAATTGGGGGAGCTCACTAAGCTTTGTGCTTACAGTTTCAGTTTTTGGTTTCAGGTACTTCCGCAAGTTAAAGGAAGAGCTTGGGATGATGGCATGGCACACACCACGACTTCAGTTTATCCTGGGAGTTTTTATTCGGATGTTTTGATATGTTTTAACATCAGTTGATTTGATATATTCACTTTTTCATTTGAGACATGTGATACGTGGTTTTATTATATGATGATTAATTTCATGGTTTTTAGTAATGTTTAAAACAAAAAAAAATTGGGTTGTATTTTTAGGGATGTTACAGACATACCTTCCTTGTAGCTTGGATACCTTAAGACCTTGTGAGCCTAGCACCCCAAATGTGATGCCTCAAATGCTTCACACAACACCACCAATAAATGGAATAACTTCAGAGAAGATTATATGCTCCAAAAATCAGCTAGCCCTCACTACAATCACTTAAGTGCCGATTTTAGAAGCATGAGGCTTCTTTATATAGTGTGCACATTAGGGTTACACCATGTAATTCATGACCTTCCATATTCTTCATGATCCATGGGTTTTAACCTGCATGGAGTATCCATGGGTCACCAGATGGGTTTAGCTCAATCATGAAGAACTATGGATCATAAGCCCACTATATAAGAATGAATGATTTACCAAATCAATCCCTATTTATTTAATTAGTCTTGTTTGATCGCAAAATTAATTCCAAACTAATTCTTGATCAATACTAATTAAATAATTCATATTAATATATAAGAACTTATAAAATATTAATAAACCATAAATATCCTCTTCTCACAAAAGTCTATCCAAATTGTTTTGATGCTAAGCAACCCAAATGGACCATCCCAAATCGGGTCATGTGCATACCAAATATTGTTATGGACTTAGACACCTTACCCAACAGTCTCCCACTTGTATAAGTCTAATAACTATAGTTGCAAGTACGACTTTAGGATCCGACCAGCAATCATAGCTCTTTGAAAGTTTCGTGGAACTAAGTTGTGCCATTTTAGATAAGTAATCATATAATCATCTGTTCAAGATATCAGTCTGTGGACAAATACATGGAACGTTGTCATACCTTTTGTCCAGCAATTTGTTTCCAGATTTCTGACTTGTTTGACATAGAACTTAATCGAACACATGAATTGAGTTCTGACCGGGCCCTGTACATAGGTCAAAACAAAATTATCTAGGGCCCCAGGATATCGCTTTTAATCCTCCAAGGACTAAAAGGAACAGATAAACTTCCACTCATATACTTGTACTAACTAATCATCAAATTGTACACAACAACACGTTTTATAACATCATGTTACTAATGTTTTTCGTACTATTAATATACAACCAACTCATAGTCAATAACTCATATCTCTTGGTTTGAAGACTTATATGATGTTATCGTCTCACGATCACTCGAGATAAATTCCCTGAGGTGATACAAGTGAGCGTGGGTTGATTCCAATACTGAGAACTTATGAGCATTTAGGAATGTTGTGGAAACAACTGTTACGTCTAATACAATTCAGAGTAATCTACAAACCCAATTCATGACAGTCTTCTTTCAATACCCACTTCCAAAGTATGACCGACTGTGAATAGTTTTAAATAATATGATTTACCATAACATAATTACTCTGGAAATCAAAGCATGCAAAATGAAACAATAGTAAATGATCCACACAACACACTACCATACTAGTAAATAGAAAAACCTTTTATTTAAAAATCAAATGTCTATTACATTTCAACTATTACAAGTTTCGAAATCTATCTAATTACTAAAACTAATATCATTCCTAAACCCAATGCGCCTTGCATGCTATAAATGCTTAAGCCTACACAGTCCCTTCGTGAGGGGATCTGCTGGGTTCTCATCCGATGATACCCTCTTTGCCACGAGGAGTCCTTCTTCTATTCAATGTTTAATGAAGTGGTATTTTCTGTCGATGTGTATAGATCAGTCGTGATCCCTTAGGTCCTTGGCTAAGGCAACTACAGTCTTGTTATCATAGAAAAAGTCCATAGAATCCTTTATAGCTGGTACAACTCGAAGGTCTCCAATGAAGCTCTTCAGCCATATTTCCTTCTTCGCGGCCTTCCTTGCTACTATATACCCTGATCTGCAAGTTAAATCAGCTACTATGTCCTTCTTGGAACTTTTCCAAGTAATTGCTCCTCCATTTAGGGTAAAGACCCAGCCCGAATGAGAGCATAAATTATCCCTATCAGTCTGAAAGCTAGCGTCACTATACCCCACTACTCTCAAGTCATCACTCCCACCAAGGGTAAGGACCCAATACTTAGTCCTTCCTAGGTACTTAAGAATTTAATTTTCCGCAGTCCAGTGAGCCTTGCCAGGATTCCCTTGATATCTGTTGACCATGCTCAAAGTAAAAGACATATCAGGGCGAGTACAAGTGATAACATACATGATCGAGCCTACAGTGGAAGCATATGGTACTCAACTCGTCTTAGCTATCTCAACTTCTATACTCGGGCTCTGAGTCCTACTCAGTTTGGCATTTCTATGGATTTGTAAAGTTACCTTTCTTGGAATCATGCATGCTAAACCTATTCAACACCTTATCAAGTAGGTAGTTTGAATAAGTCCAGTTAGTGTCTTACTCCTGTCTCTCACTGTCCTTATCCCTAGGATATAGGCAACTTTTCCAAGGTCCTTCATAGCGAAACGCTTCCCAAGCTAGGACCAAGCTAGGTACTTTGAATCAACTCCTGGAGTTTGATTAAAGCCCTTCGCAACCAATCGCGCTTTATAACTGTGTACATTCCCATCCATGTCAGTCTTGTTATTTGTTGGGTACTTGATGTTGCGTCTTGGGCTCGCTTCCTAGCCCATCTTGTATTAATAGATGCTTGCATGCATCTTTTTAGTAACTGATAGATTGTTGGTTTTTACGTGTACTTAAGAAGATCTCTTTTGTAACCCTAGAATCCTCTACAGCGGAAGTTCTTTATCGAGCTCTGCTGAGGATTGAACGTTCTAATCATTTGACTCACTCAAATCCATTCTTGAGTATTGTTTCATTGTTTTACTTTCATTATCTACCTGTTGCAAAGATCTAATCGATCAAAGAGTATTTATATCTCAAAAATTGGTATCAGAGCAGGAGGCTGTGTAATTCATACACATCTCTTCTGTGAAAGAAGCTATTAGGGTTTATTCCGCATTAACTAATATTTATTGAGCCGTCACTCCATAATTGACATATCTCATTACTTATTCGTTTTGCCCTAATATTATATATTACAAGTCTGATCTTTCAAACAGGTTATTCGATCAAGCATGGACGAGTCGCAATCCAATCCCATTAATATTTCGAACGGCATTGGATCAACAACGAAGATTCCCATCCTTTACACCCAGGATTATGAAGTCTGGGCACATCACTTTGAAGATTATGTTATAGGATCTGAGGACAATGGATACCTCATCTGGGAAGCAATCGTATCTGGACCCTTCGTTCATTCTGCAACTTCAAGGATTATTAAAACTCAAAAGGAGTATAATGATCTTTTGAAAGATGTTAAAGATATTTCTCAAGACGAAAAAGATAAATTTCAGTGCAATATTAAAGCATTGAGATTAATCAGATTCGCTCTTCAATCTGACACTTTCAGGCTGGTGAGTTCATGTACAACTGCCAAAGAAGTATGGGACAGGCTACGAGAATTGTATTCTACGGACGAAGATCTTGAACACTCCATTCAAACATTACTCTTGTCTGAGTTTGGTGAATTCAAGCAGGGAGCCGAAGAAACCGTGACTCAAACGTTCGATCGCTTCAATCATCTTCTTAGCAAGATGATTAAACATGACATTGAAAGGAAGCTAATTGAGCAGAAGGTTACGTTTTTGAACGGTCTCAAATCTGAGTGGAGAGTTGTAGTGTCCACAGTTAAAGCGCATGAGCAATTCAAATCATATTCTCTGGCGAAACTGGTAGGCATTCTGAAATCTCAAGAAAAGATCGTACTACAGGAGAAAAATGTAGTTTCAAGCCTGGGTTCATTGGCCCTCCTATCCAAAAGTAAAGCGGTTATGGAAGATGAAGACCTCAACTTGGAGGACTATGACCTTACTTCTGAAGACTACGCTATGATGGTATCAAACCCCAAGAGGTTCATCAAGAACAGATTTCCCACCAATAAGAACCGAAATTGGCAGGGAAGTTATAGTTCTGAAAAGGTCAAAGATGAACCGAAGGCAGAAGAATCAAAGAAGGAAGCGAAAGCTGAAGGAGATTCAGGAGTGAGCTGCTATTACTGTGGATGAAAGAACCACTATGCAAAAGATTGTGTCCTCAAGAAAACGGCTGAAAAGGATGAGGAGAAAGATGAAGAAGCTTTGTTGCTGAAAAAGCTGGATGAGATCAGGAAGAAGAAATCTACTGCTAACCCTTCTATGAATGCTTTAATTGTGCAGGGTTCGGTAGCGAATGATGAGTTCGGAGGAGTGTAGGTCTGGTCATCCGACTCCGAAGATGATGAAGTAAGGAAGCCTTATCATGGAAAGGCTTATGTGGCGAAAGATGAGGATAGCGGTGGAAAATGCTTGATGGTGTCTGATGTATCTCAGATGAGGGGATACAACATAGATGGTGGGAATGAAGACACGAAGGAGCAACAGGACATGTGCTTTACAACAAAACTGCTCAGCGTGCAGTTCAACGAGCTTGATGAACTGATCAAGAAGGTACAATCCGTTTTTGTTTCATTCAAAGTCCCACAATGCTCATACGAAAAAGAATTAAAAAATGTTAATTCAAGAATCTCTCATCTAGACAGCAGTTTAACTCAAACTCGAGTCACCAATTCTAACCTAACTGACCAAATAAGCAGGGTGTCTTCGAAGAGTGAGGAACGGAGGATGTGGATCGAACTGAAGGAGTCGGATTTAATCAAAACCAAGGGTGAAAACGTTTATTTGCAAAGAGACAATTTAAAACATTTAAAACAGCGAAATGTTTTTTGTTTGATTGCTAAGCGTCTTTACAATAATATCACTCAACTTCATTTAAACTGTGAAATATGGCAGAAAATTCATCGTATGATTTTCCCTTTCCTTGAGTTTAAGGAGGATGAAATCGATGCTGAAGCATACAATTGTGAAAGTGTGGTTTCGTCTGAGGATGTGAATCCGACATATATGTATGGTCTAGACAAAATTGAATCTTTCATAAAGTCCAAGGACCATAAGGACATGCTGAAAAACCTTTTGGATGAAAATGATAAATTGAAACTAAGGACCGAAACCATGCAAAAGTTTGACTCATTGAGTACCAACTTAAGCTCAGAAATTAAAATTGATATTGAAAATGCATCTGAGCTTAATGACGACGATGATATGAGTGAAATTTTTGTAGAGGACGTAGTTGACTATTCTGAATTTGTCAAAAGCGAACCCAAAAACCACAAGAATTTTATTTCAGAAAATTCTATGGAGTTTGCTTGTTTGTCCCAACAAAAGTCCCCGATCCTTGAAGCAAAGGCTGTAGTGTACCAAAAGGTTAGAACCACTCCGAATCAGGTGTACAAGGTCACAAGTGTAACTGAACATCAGATAGCTGAACTCACGGCCATTGTAAACAAAGATAATGCTGATGGTTGTTATGAGTTCTTTTCATCAGCTCCTATCGACAATGCTGACGAAACGGTTGGTCTGTCAGAAAGGACATCATGGAAAACCAAAGGCAGATATGTGCCAGAGCCTTTGAATAAGCCTGATTGCTTCAACACACCAAGTACTAGTGGTACAAAAGATGTCCCTAAAGAAAAAGCAGATTCAAGTGAATCTTCATCAGTTCAAAGTGAACCTGCTGACAGAAAACAAAAACAAAAGGCGAACATCCATCATCAGCTGAAGCAGATGAGAAACTGAAAACAACAAAGGAATCAGAGATACAAGAAGAATCTTTCTGAAAGAAAACAGTTTTGGCAGTCTTAAAATGCCTATTTCTCATATCGTGACAGAAATTTAAAGTCAGGGAAAAATACTGTTAGACCACAAGAGAGAAATAACAACCGAAAGCAGAAGTTCGGTTCAGAGAACAGTGTCAACCGAAAGCAGAAGTTCGGTTCAGAAAACAACATCAACCGAAAGCAGAAGTTCGGTTCAGAGAACAGTGTCAACTGAAAGCAGAGGTTCGGTTCAGAAAGCAACATCAACTGAAAGCAGAGGTTCGGTTCAGAGAGCAAAAGAGACCAAAATTCTAGGTTCGGTCCCACTGATGATCAAAACCGAAAATGTCACCTAGAATATCAAGTCAATAAATCATCTCAGTCTAAATTCTCTCATTCTAACTCTTCTAATTCTTTCAATTATTCTTCCTCTCAACCTCATTCTAAATTCTATTATGTTCACTCTCAAAAACCTAAATCTTCAACTGATCTGAAAGGGAAATCAAAGGTTTCATCAGTTAAACCAGAGTCCGAACCAAAAGCAACAAATTCCAATAAAATTAAAGTTTTCACCATCAAAAAGAAAGATGAAACAACGCTAATAAAAAGAACATATCTTGTTGACATCTCTCTTACTATTCCTGATCCTGTAAAAGGCTCACGAGGACCCAAGAAACTTTGGGTTCCTAAATATGCTTAATTTGTGCAGGTTATCAGTGACGAGCAGTTTGACGAAAAATGGTATATCGACAGTGGCTGCTCACGTCACATGACAGGAAGGAAGGAAGAGCTAAGGGAATTCAGGTCTCTTTCAAACGGTGGAAATGTCAAGTTCGGGAACAACTCCTTCGGAACCATAAAAGGCTATGGAATGATTACAAACGGTGATTTCACGATTAGGAAGGTTGCATACGTAGAAGGACTACAACATAATCTCATCAGTGTATCTCAGCTTGTTGGAGGTACCGGTCTCAAGGTCTCATTCGATGATGAGGGTTCAGAAATAATTGAGAAGCAAACGAACAGAGTTATTCTCAAATCAGAGCGCAAAGGTGAAATGTTACCCCTAAACCTCGAACCCATCAAATGGAATCCAGCAATCTGCTTGTTATCGAAAGCACAATTTGACGAAAGCTGACTGTGGCACCGAAGGCTTTCTCATCTCAATTTTAAGGATATCAACAAACTTGTCACTAGAGGTCATGTTCGAGGTCTTCCATTGCTCAAGTACGATAGAGAACATTTGTGTGCTGCATGTGAAATGGGGAAGCAGAGTCGTCAAAGTCATCCATCAATAATAAACACTAAAGTTGTTGAACCACTAGAATTACTTCATATTGATTTGTGTGGTCCATCATCTATCGAAAGCATCGGCGGTAGCAAGTACATTCTTTTTATTGTTGATGACTTTTCTCGTTTTACATGGGTGTTCTTTCTGAAGCTTAAATCTGAAGCGACTCACAAGCTAAAGATGTTCATCAAGCAGGTTGAAGTACAGCTGAAGAAAGTCATTCGCAACATCAGGAGCGCAAATAGGCTGGAGTTCAAAAATAAAGAATTTGTAGAATTCTTAGCAGAAAGAGGAGCCAGTCACAACTTCTCAGCTCCCTACACAACTCAACAAAACGGAATTGTCGAGAGACGAAACCGATCTTTGTGTGAAGCAGCTCGAACCATGCTAAGTTTTGCTTGTTTACCTTTATATTTTTGAGCTGATGCTATCTATGCAGCTTGTTTTACACAGAACAGGTCATATCACAATAAGCGATTCACACTCACTCCTTATGAGATCATCAACAACAGGAAGCCGAATGTTAAATTCTTCCATGTGTTCGGTTCACGGTGCTTCATCTTCAATTCTAAAGAACATCGCAACAAGTTTGATGTCAAAGCCGATGAAGGGATTTTTCTGGGCTATTCTCTCACTTATAAAGCGTACAGGGTATTAAACAAATGTTCGAGGAAAATAGAAGAAACTTATTACGTGACTTTTGATGATAGCTATGTCAAAAAGCTAAAGGCCAACGCAGACACAGCTAGCAAAAACTTTCCTCAAACAGGTCAAGTTACAATATCAATTGCAAATCCCTTTGAGAAGTTTGTCGAGTTATTTGATGAACCAGAAAAGGCCATTCACTCGGAAGCCAGCGCAGCAGACAACGAGGTAGATCATCTGAAGCAACTGGTTGAAGATGCTACAAGGCGAATGAATGAAGGAGTATCCAGTTCCAACGAATCTCCACAGAAAAATGCTTCAGTCGAGGGGGAGGATCCGTCTTCATCATCACAGCTGAGCTCACTTGTTGAGGGGGAGAACAGTTCTCAAGCTGCTCCTGAACGCACTTTACCAACCGAAAGTACCACACCAACCGAAAGTGCCTCACCACCCGAAGGTACTGTAGCACCTGAACGCTCCACAGCACCCGAAAGTACTGCAGCACACGAACACTCCACAGTATCTGAAGGCACAGTAGCACCCGAACACTTCACTACACCCGAAAGTCCCACTGCACCAGAACGCTCATCATTCGAGGGGGAGAATGCCAATACGTTTTATGACGAAGATAGTCAATCATAATTGGAAGAATTAGTGAACGCTGAATTGGATCCTTCCTATGATCCAAATTACCCTCCTCTTGTCAAATGGACTAGAAATCATCCTGTTTCACAAGTTGTGGGAGATGTCTCTGAAAAGGTGTTGACCAGATCTCAACTGAAGGCAAAACAAACTTCTTTATTTTCCAAAGTTGAGTTCTGCATGTTTAATTCTTTCGTCTCAAAGGTTGAACCAAAGACGGTAAATACTACTCTTGATCACTCTGATTGGGTTCAAGCCATGCAAGACGAACTTAATGAGTTCGAAAGAAATAAAGTTTGGCGTCTCATTCCAACTCCTCAAGATGCCTCCGTTGTTGGTCTCAAATGGGTCTTTAGAAATAAAATGGACAAGGAAGGTATCGTAATAAGGAACAAAGCTTGTTTAGTGGTGAAAGGATATTGCCAGGAAGAAGGAATTGATTATGAAGAGACTTTCGCTCTAGTTGCAAGGCTGGAATCTATTCGAATATTTCTTGCCTATGCAGCGCACAAAAACTTCGAGGTCTACCAAATGGACGTCAAATGCGCTTTTCTGAATGGAGAACTCGAAGAAACAGTCTACGTAGAGCAACCTCTTGGTTTTGTCAATGAGAAGTTCCCAAATCACTGCTATATTCTGGACAAGGCGGTTTAAGATCTGAAACAAGCACCTAGGGCCTGGTATGAAACGCTAACTAAGTTTTTAAAGATGTCCAAATTCAAACAAGGTTCGGTTGACCCAACCTTCTTTCGTAAGAAGGAAGGTAACCACCTTATGATTGTACAAATTTACGTCGATGATATCATCTTTGGCTCAACAAATCCCAGCTTAACAGGTGAATTCAGAAAGCTGATGGAGACTAAATTTGAAATGAGCTCCATGGGTCCGATTAATTTTTTCCTTGGTTTAAATATTAGACAGGGACCCGAAGGCATCTTTATCAACTAGGAAGCATACACCAAAACTCTTCTTGCCGAATTTGGTATGATGGGAGACTCAAAGGTCAAAGTTCCAATGGCATTCGGCACCAAACTCACACCTTCGCTGGAGAAACCGGCAGTTGACATTACGCTATACCGCCAGATGATTGGGTCCTTAATGTATCTTACTGCTAGCAGGCCTGATATCATGTTTTCCGTATGTTATTGTGCTAGGTTTCAGGCGAACCCACGAGAACCACATATGCTTGCAGTGAAAAATATACTCAGGTATCTGAAGCGAACTACCTCTCTCGGTCTATGGTATCCATCCAACTCAGGCTTCTTCGTTCAAGCCTTCTCTGATGCAGACCTTGGAGGATGTGGTTTAGACAGGAAAAGCACCACAAGGGGTTGCCAATTCCTTGATGGGAAGTTGGTCAGCTGGCAGTCAAAGAAGCAAACCTGCGTTTCCCTTTCTACAGCCGAAGCAGAGTACATCGCAGCCGCCTCTTGCACATCTCAAGTCATATGGATCCAAAGCCAGCTCAGAGATTATGGACTCAACATGAAAAAGATCCCACTATATTGCGATTCAGAAAGTGCAATTAGGATCTGTCATAACCAAGTGCAACACTCTAAGACCAAGCATATAGCACTGAGGTATCACTTCATTAAGGATCATGTAGAGGATGGAAATGTTGAAATTCACTTTGTTCGAACCACTGATCAACTGGCCGATATCTTCACCAAAGCCCTATCTGAAGCAAGTTTCAATAAAATCCTTCAAGGTCTAGGAATGATGGAATCAGAATCGGTACCAAAAACACCATCTCAAAGTTAAAAGTTAGAAGCGAAATGAACCGAACGCTCGGTCTATTTTGGGTTCGGTTCACATGGGAACCGAAATGAACCGAACGCTCGGTCTATTTTGGGTTCGGTCCCATTGCACATATTTTTGCTCAATCTCAAAAAGGTGTTCTTTATGGTTGTAAACTTTTGTAAAGCTGTTTTCCAAAAATCCAAAAATATTTTTTTTGGAACCGAAATGAACCGAGCGTTCAGTCCATTTCGGGTTCGGTTCAATTTTTTTTTCATTATTTATTCTGTTTGGTTTTTCTCTTTTCAAAAACTTAAAATCTCCAAAAATATTTTTTTTCTTCTTTCATTCTTGTTTAAATATCAATGGGCCAGGTTTAGTTCTCACATTTTTTAATAGTTAAGTGTCCCTAGAAGCATGCTGCTGCATGTTGTCCAAAGCCTCAACTGATTTTGAATAAAAGCCTTCATGACTAGGTATATACAAACCTTGTCTTCCCAATAAGGCTGCTCCATTTATTCTAATCCTGAGCTACCTTACTCTTTTCTCATATGGGTTAAGAGTTTACTGCTTGGTCACTATTTTCAGCAAAGGTACTATCGCTTCTCTTCACCACCTCAATATTTTTCTCCATCATATTTCGGTCTCATATCGTAACCCTTGAGACTCTCAAAATTAACCACTGAGGTTTATGGTTACACAATCTCTGTGTTTATGATCTAAGCCTCGTGTCACTACGTGCTTAGTGAAACCCAAAATTCAATACCTAACATGAATTGACGGTAAACATGAAATCTCTTTTTGATTGTGAGATTCTTATGAAATTGTTATTTACCATAGCATTTCTTCCCTTAGAATCCAGTTTAATTTTTTTTTTAGATTTCACCATCACACATCTTCAATAAGTCACTATATACATAATCCAGCCTACTTGTTCAACAGACCACATCGGTCTCACAAGTACTTCATTTAGTCTTGGTCTTATGTCAAGGTCCGGGATTCTAAACTGAAGCAAAAGCCACCCTTTTAAGCCTTATAAAAAGATGCCTTTCAACACTTCTTAGAAAGTGATTGATCGTAATTCAACGGGAATCGATACAGACACTTTAAGGTCTCTCTTGCCCTTGAAGAAAGTGATTCGTGCCCGGGATCAACTGTTTTGTGTCTATATTGATATCGCAAATTCCCACATATATTTCGCTTTATTTCCTTATCTTTCACACTCTATGCACGAATATCTTTGATTTTCCAAAAATCTCGTTCGGTTCCATTATAATCTTATGTTTGGATGACAGCTATTTAATAGATAAGCTGCTGACTCAGCCGACAGACTAACGGCTTCAATAGTGAGGTGACGGGCACGCGTGCAAAACGGAGCAGTTTTTCACTCTCATACGTAATCATCGGGGGTGCCAACCATCGCGTTTCTGTCACATCCAAAACCGTTTCGTGTATCAAGAAGATATGTGGGATGATTTTTCTCTTTCCTCTACCCACAGTATAAAAGGAACACCTCTGCTTCATTCCATACTTACAGGATTCAAAAATCAATCGAGCAATATAAGGCGATTTACACTCTACTGTTCATCATCTTCCACATTCAACAATGGCGGACTCTTCCTTTGTTCAGGAAACCTCTTCCCGAACCAACATTCTTCCCATCCGCACTCAACAAAGTCTGGTGATTGATTTAAACCCTAAAGCTTACGAGAATTATATGTATCCCATGGTGGAGTGTCTCAAATACTCTCCATTGGTGCTAGCTCTTTCCAAGGTCGAGATTGTGCCCATGGAATGCCTTTCCCAGGTCTTCTCCACTGCCCATTATGATAGATCAGTGGATCGAATCTACTTTGACCTTCTTTCTCACAAGACCTCCATCTCCAAGCAACGATTCTGTTGGCTCCTAGGTTTTGAAGCCGATGAATCTAGGGTTAATCCCGATTCCATCACAGTAGGACAGTTATTTTCGATGTTCTACAACATGGGCTACACGGAGATTCTCACGACGGTCACTAAGTTCAAGAAGTCGTGTCTTCCTCCTCCATGGAATGGTTTCTTCACCATTCTGTTCAAAGGGATCTCTGAGCGCAGTTCTGGTTCTGATGGGGCCAGCAAGTTGTTCATGACCATTATCTATGGTCTATATCACGGCATCAACCTCGACTACGGCTTGGTTCTCTGGCAATAACTCATTCAGAGCCTAGCCTCCTCCTCTCGCCACACTGAGGTGTCCTACGCCAGATTTTGGACGCTAATCACCAAGTGGGCCATGGATAAACTTAATGTTCCAACAGTTGCAGGTTCCCTTCTCTCCTCCATCAGTGTCTTCCACACCACCAAGATCATTGTTACCGATCCGACCAAGTTTTCCTTCGTCGGATCCATTCTGGATTCTATGTCCGCTGGGGTGTCCAAGGAGAGCATTATAATGAAGGCCTACAAGGACTTTCGTCCTTCGGGTCCATGGGAACTTTCTGCGGAAATGGTTTAGTCCATCAATGATGCAGATAAACCCGCTGCTAGAGGGAAGAAACCCGAGAAAGGGAAGATCAAGAAAGCAGCAAAGGGGGAAAAGGGTCCTTCTCCTAAGAAGCGAAAACCCTCAAAGACAGATCTTTCCCCCCAGCGAAGAAGAAGAGAGTACAGCTGAAGAGTAAACTTACTCTCTCTTCTTCATCCAGTGATTCAGAAGATAACCATTCTGCCTCAGATGAGTCGGCTAGAGGCGAAACTCCTCCTCACTCTCCTGCTCATGAGGTACCTGTTTCATCAAAACCTCCTTCCCCTTCTCCTATAACCACCTCTTCCATTCCCACCATAACCTCTTCCATTCCCACCATAACCTCTTCCATTCCCATCATAACCTCCTCCATTTCCATTCCCTCCATATCTAACCCTATTTCTATTCCCCCCATAACTACCTCTACTACTCTTCCAACCTCAACAACTTCCATTCCCCCACCACTCTTCACAAAAGCCACCAAAACTACCACCAGTGAGGTTCCAACCAACGTATCTGATACGGGGGTTCAAACTTCACAACCTGAACCCACTTCTGTTCCTGAACCCACTACCACTACCGAACCACCCACCGCACCCTTATCTCCCACTCCATCTGTTGAAACCGAAACCTTTTTGGGAGGGGAGGATACGGTTTTTGATTCCATATACTACAGCCCCTACCAACTTCAAAGTGATGATGATGATGATGCTCCAGTTACTAAAAAGCACATCAAGGAACTCCACGAGAAGATTGACAATCTTGTGGCTTCTTCCTCTTCCTCAACATCTCACTTTTCGGAGACTACCATTCAGGGAATGGTGGAATCTGTCTCCAAAGCACACGAAGCCTCCATCAGCTCAGCTGCTGCTGCTATTGATAAATCGACAAAGGCTAGTTCTGTTGCGACCGAAAAAGTTGAATAACTATTTCAAGACGCCCAGATCTGGCTGGAGTGTTTGCAGACGGCATCAGAAATAAACACTAAGAAGATTCGCACCGTTGTGGAGAAGCTGGTCCATTCTTTCGAAACCGGCAAAGACCAATTTGCCAGCTTCCGCCAGAAACTCAAAGAAGACAATCAATCTTTTCAGTCTTCGGTTTCGGATCGTCTTCTTTCCTTTCAAGCCACTCTTACCGCCGAATCCACCACAAAGGACGAGCTTGCTCGAAAGTCTTCTGAGCTTACTCTAGTAACTCATCAGCTCTCCCAAGCCGAGAAGGAGATCGATTCTCTTCGTTCTGAGAAAGTTGTGGTCAGGAGTTGTGTTTCAGATGTCCACGGAGCTTTGTCTAACATTATCGAAGCCCATGATCCGATTCTTAACTATTCGGTGAGGCGTACTCTTGCAGAGAAGCTCGCTCCTGCTCTTTCCCTGCTTAGCCGCATTGAAGGCATTCCTGAGCAGGAGGACCATCCGAAACAAGGGGGAGAAAAGAAGC
Source organism: Lactuca saligna (assembly GCF_052625555.1). NCBI lineage: Eukaryota > Viridiplantae > Streptophyta > Magnoliopsida > Asterales > Asteraceae > Lactuca > Lactuca saligna. The sequence continues at coordinate 54,714,762 of NC_136424.1, forward strand.
CCACAGCTCAATCGAAACCCCCTCCAAGTTCCAAAGCTCAATCACTTCTATTTTCATCATTTGTCCCTCCGAAAACACCCAAACCAACAACTGTTCCTATATCAGGTTTGAGTGCTCAAAGCAAAGCCAAACAAATTGTTGATGATAGTGATGAAAGTGATGATCAAGAACCGATTGTCAGCTTAGTGAGGAAACAAACCAGAGAGAAGGTGTTGGATGAAAACGCTCGCATCGTCAGGGAAGCCGAGGCCAAGGAGAGGAAGATAAAGGAGGCTCATGATCTCCTTGAAAGTAGAAAAACCTTATTTCCTCCTTGGACTCTCGAAGTGCTTATCAAAGAAGCCATTGAGTCCCCCTGCACTCTTTGGTTAGAACCGGTCATCTCCTTAGACCGTGTCAATTCGGTCGATTCCCAGTTTGACATGCCCCTGACCCGAAAAGCCTTTATCTTCCATGCATTCGCTCATATAGCTAAAGTTCCCCATCCTCACCCGAAGGTTGATAGGGAGCTTGTAGACTATTATCTGAGGGCCGCTCAACCTCAGTACCAGACATGGAGCGCACAGAAGATAACCAACGTTCGGGTTCTCAAACCTGTTCATGAAGGCAACTTCGTCAATGTTAGATTCAAGGTCTTGAGGGGATCTGACAAATTCGAGCATTCCATCTCTCTGGCTGATCTTCCCAACTTAAACCCTCATGATTGGATTGTCTTGCACAACATTCTTCTTGTCAATGAAGCAGAATATGGTCCGATCATAGACCATTTCAAGAGAATGTTAGTTTGCTATATTTTGGAGGTGGCTAAGCTGGATCAAGAGGTTGCTAATGTTCTCAGGAAGAAGCCCATCATCACTCCAGTCGGTTCTGCAAGCGATATAAACCGAATGAAGATGGGAAAGATTGATCCGAAATAGAACTCAGTCATGTTCACCAGGGCAGAAGGTCAGAAATGCTTATTTGCTTTGGCTGACAAACATCTTTACACCACTACCTGCTTGGAGCGTGTTCTGGGTATTATCAATCGGTGCAAACAAAACTCGAAAAGTGATAAAAAGTACTTCAACGATATGATCAATTGGTACATTCACTTCCGACAAACACTTCTTGCTATCATTCCCTGCCTGTTCAAGACTGTAAAGAAAGCCAGTGCCGCAGGGGTAAGCAAGCTGGAGTGAGGTCTCGCCCCAATTGACGCAAACAGGGAGATTGTTGGGTACTTGATGTTGTGTCTTGGGCTCGCTTCCTAGCCCATATTGTATACGGCATGGGCCTGTCCATCCGTATCTTGTTTTACTAGGGTTTGTGTATTAATAGATGCTTGCATGCATCTTTTTAGTAACTGATAGATCGTTGGTTTTTACGTGTAATTAAGAAGATCTCTTTTGTAACCCTAGAATCCTCTACAGCGGAAGTTCTTTATCGAGCTCTGCTGAGGATTGAACATTCTAATCATTCGACTCATTCAAATCCATTCTTGAGTATTGTTTCATTGTTTTACTTTCATTATCTACCTGTTGCAAAGATCTAATCGATCAAAGAGTATTTATATCTCAACATTATTGAAGATCCATTTGCACCCGACTGTCTTACGACCCGGTATATTGTCAACCTAGTTCCAAACTTGATTATCCTACATGGACTGAATGTCGCTGTCCATGGCCTCTTTCCATTTGGCAGATTCAGGGTCTGTCATGGCCTCCTTGAAATTGTTAGGTTCATCTAAATTTATCAGTGTACTATCACTAATAAATGCATCACCTTCTGTAGTAATATGGAAACCATGATAATAATCAGGTGTGTTCGAAACTCTTGTGGTACGCCTCAGAGGTACGGACTCATCAATCGGCTCAACAAGAGTTTCCTCCTCAAGTTGATTGATAGTGTTTGAGGTTCCTTCACCGCTTGACTCTTGAATTTCTTCAAGGTCAATTTGCCTCCCACTGTTTACTTGGCTTATGAACTCTCTCTCACGAAAGACTCCTCTCCTCGCCAAGAAGACAACATTGTCACTCGGTATGTAGAAGAGATAACCAAAAGATTTATGTGGGTAGCCGATGAAAATACACCTCCCATTTTGAGGTTTGAGCTTTTCGTGAGTCTCGCGCCTCACGAAAGCCTCGCAACCCCAAATATTGATGTGGTCTAAAGTGGGAACTTTCCCAATCCACATCTCGTGAGTTGTTTTGGCAACCTTTTTGGTAGGGACTAGATTAAGGATATGGGCACCAGTCTCTAAGGCATACCCCAAAAATGAGATTGGTAACGAAGCTCGACTCATCATGGAACGAACTATGTCCAACAAGGTTCGATTGCACCTCTCAGCCACACCATTCATCTGTGGTCTCCTAGGAGGTGTCAATTGTGAAACAATTCCACATTCCTTAAGATAGTTAAGGAACTCGATACTAAGATACTCACCACCCCAATCGGATCGGAGCATCTTTATCGTCCTGCTCAAATGATTCTCCACTTAACCCTTTGAATTTCTCAAAATTTTCTGACTTAGGATTGATTAAGTAGACATAACCATATCTACTGTAATCATCAGTAAAAGTCACATAGAAGTGGTTAGCATCCCTTGTGGCGGTTCTGAAGGGTCCATAAACATATTTGTGTATGAGGTCCAACAAACCTTCACCCCTAGCACAAGTACCTGTGAATGGTGACTTCGCCATTTTTCTAAGTAAACAAGATCCACAACTATCATCTGACTTTAAGTGTGTACCTTCACCCCTAGCACAAGTACCTGTGAATGTGCTTCTTGTTGACATGTCCAAGACCACAATGCCACAAGGATTCCTTATCCAAACTAGTGGAAGAATCAATATGTAATACATTATTTTCTAAGTTGTCTACGACCCACACAATTTCATATACACCATCACAAGGTAATGCTTTAAAATAAAAAACACCATTATAAAAAGAATTAATACCACCACATTCATTATCAAATGAAAAAGTAAAATGTTTTTAGTACAAACCATTAAAGGAAATAATATTTCTCGATATTTCAGACGAGTAACATCATTATTCAAATCTATTACTAACCCACTACTAAGAAATAAAGAATAAAATCCAATCTTGGTGACAGGTGAAGCTTTCGTATTCCCCATGATTAAGTTTATCTTCCCATGCTCCACATCCTCACTTCTTTTTAGGCCCTAAAAATCAGAACAAATGTGAATTGCACACCCTATATCAAGGACCCAAGAATTAGTATGTGGTGAGTTATTAGGCAATATAGTGTAAATACCTGCATGGATGGGTTTAACTTTCCCATCCTTAACATCCTAGAAGTACTTGGGGCAGCTTTGCTTCCAGTGCCCTTTTTCCTGATAGCAGAAGCACTGTGCATCCTTCGGGTTGGAAGAAGAAGTGGCAGAACCACCATTGGTTCCACCCGAAGAGGATCCATAAAGAGACTTTCCCTTGGTACCCTTCAAAGGGGTCTTCCTATTTTTCCCTTTACGTTGCCCGATTTCTAGAACAGGGGCGGTAGTAGGGGTGGGAACAACATTCTTACCTTTGAGACTATTTTCAGTAGTCCTCAAAAGTCCTTGATGTTTGCTAAGTGTGACCTCCTCCTTGTTCATATGACAGGTTATTTGGAACTGATCATAACAGGAGGTTAAGGAGTGTAGAATGATATCTATTGCTAACTCCTAATCAAAGTTCACATCTAACTTTAGCAAAATGTCCATGAATCTTTGCATTTTCTGCAGGTGGCCCGTGATGGACTCTGCATCCTTCATTTTTGTTGTTATCATGGAGGTGATGATTTCATACCTTTCTTGACGAGCACTCTGATGGTATATTTCCATCAGGTCTTGGTGCATCTCATAAGGGTAGAAATCTTCATAGGATTTCAGGAGTTCTACTATCATGGTAGCCAACATGATACAAGACACCTTGGTGGCATCCTTCTTATGGGTATTGTACTCAGCAATCTCCTCGGGAGTAGCAGACGACTCATTGATGACCTGAAGCTCCTTGTCGAGGACATATTCCTTGTCCTCATAACGAGTGACCATCCTTATGTTCCAATCCAATCATTGAAATTAGTTCCATCGAATTTGACTCTCCCACAAAGGTTCATGAGAGAGAAGGAGTCGGTAGGGTTTGAGCCAGAAGCAACATGATTGGAAGACATCTAAAAAGGAAGAAAGAAAAGTTTAGATTAGATATAGAATCCTTAATAAGACACCCAAATGAAATATTAAGGCTAGGACCCAACACAATATTTTATAACTTGGAAGAGGGATGACATAATCCAAGCTACAAAATATTTGAAGGTAGACAAATGATGATTTACCAATTTACACCATGAAAATGAAATAGATTATTAGGTTTTAATTGGATTGAAACTCCTAGATCTTTTGAGATTCATTGACCAATTCAATGGCATGTTTAAATATCGATTATGCCCTTCAATTTTGTGACTAGGATACCAAGGATCACAAACAAGGTGTGAATAACCATGCAAATTAACTTGGTACACAATTTTATCACCTAATCGATGTGCCAGTTAACCACACACGCTCCGCTGATCTATGATAAACCTTAAGCCACCCTTTGCACCCTTGCTAAGTCCAAGTTAGTGTGTCGGTTAACCACACACGCTCCACTAACGACTTTAGCAAGGCGCAAACTGTAATTTCATGGGTTAGCATCAATTTCAAAATTTCCTAAAGTAACTAAGATTGGGAATTTATAAAAGGTTTAGTTACTTTTTATTTATCATTATACTTTTAATGAGAATTATAGTCTTTGTCCTACCCGTTCGGCTAACAACCCTCCACCAGTCAAGGAAGTAGTGGGTGAGATTGGACACCCATTAAGCTGCCATTTTATAGGCAACAACCTTATACCCCCTTATAGACTGACTTCGTGAATGAGGCCTACTAACGGTAAGACCGACTTAATCTTACACACACACACATTATATATATATATATATATATATATATATATATATATATATATATATATATATATATATATATATTAACTTATAATATTATAAAGTATAAGGGTTGATTTTTAAACTTTTAAATTTCAAGGGTTTGGAATTAAAGTTTTCTAAAGTGACTTTACAAATTCCAAAACTTGAGGGAATGTTTTGAAACTGTAACACCCCCTATGGTACGTATCACAATATTATCCGCTTTGGGCCACTCGGCACGAGGACTTCCCAGGGGGTCACCCATCCCGGCACTACTCCCGCCCGAGCACGCTTAACTGTAGAGTTCTTATGAGATTTGCTGCCCTCACGGCTTTAAAACGCGTTGTGATAGGAAAGGTATCCACACCCCTTATAAGGAATGCTTAGTTCTCCTTCCCAGCCGATGTGGGATCAGATCTAACCCACTTTCACCCCCCATTATAGGGTTCGACGTCCCCGTCGAACACATCGACTCGTTCCCTGGCTCTGATACCATTTGTAACACCCCCTATGGCACGTATCACAATATTATCCGCTTTGGGCCACTCGGCACGAGGACTTCCCAGGGGGTCACCCATCCCGGTACTACTCCCGCCCGAGCACGCTTAACTGCAACGTTCTTATGGGATCTGCTGCCCTCACGGCTTTAAAACGCGTTGTGATAGGGAAGGTATCCACACCCCTTATAAGGAATGCTTAGTTCTCCTTCCCAGCCGATGTGGGATCAGATCTAACCAACTTTAATTGTAACGCCCGCAGATCCGGGCTAGTAAATTTAGAGGCAATCGGGGTCAAAAAAATGACTTTTCGACAAAAGATTATTTAGAATGAATAGTCTTAACCAAGTCTTAGAATATGTCACAAGGTTTCCGTACATATAAAGAACGCCGAAATCCGAGTTATAACGAAGAAGTTATGGCCCGCCGAAGTTTTACGGCAAAACCGGCACGACACCGGAAGACGTAAATAGTGAATTTACGATAGAAGACTTTTTTGCCTTAGAAATCTAAACAAAAGTCGTAGAATATGTTAAACTAAGAGCGTCGATAAAAAGAACGCCCAAATCTGACTTCGTATGAGGAAGTTATGATTTTTCTAAGATTCGGCTTAGTAGTGTACAGCCCGAAACTCGAATTTTAGTTCGAGCGGTTTTTGGCTTATGTGAAATAAATGAGAGTTGAAGATTTCATTAATAGGAACTCAACGGTAAAAAGACAGACGAAAACGGAGTCCGTATGAAGGAGTTACGAATTCTTCGCGGTCATTTAACAGTCTAAACGCCTCGTACTGTTAAATTTAAGATCCGTCGAGAATTAGCCGACGGAGTCAAAATGAAAGTTGTAGATATTATTTTTACCTACGCGTGGATATAAAGAACGTCAAAAACGGAGGTCGTATGTGAAAGTTACGGATTTTAGAAGTCGAAAGTGTGTTGTGCGAAAATGGGTGATGTGGCACAATCTTGGCCATTGCTTTCTCCCCAAGTCTTGCCACTAGATGGTGACATGTGGCACAAATTTCAGCCATTTTCACCCTATAAATACCACCTCTCCCACCTTCATTTTCTTCACATCTTTCCCATTCTTTCTTCTCTTTACTCTCTCTCTAGAACCTCTCTCTAGCCCCGAAATCCCCCGAAAAGCCTAGGGAACCTCCCTAGCACGAGGCGGAAGCCCCGGAGTGCTCGACGGCTCCGAGAAGAAGAGATTTTCGGCTCGGAAACGCTGCTCCAAGCAAAGCCTGGTTTTCTATAAAACCCGCTGTAAGTGAGCTACGCCTACGCTATTTTTAATATAGTTTTTATTTAATTATATTAACGTTATTAAGAACATATAATAAATACTTGGGCTATTATTATGGGTTATATAAGTATTTTTTTTAACGCTTATATAATAGTAATAATAGCTAGACTATTAATTAGTCTCGGCGAATAATAGACTAAAATCTATTGGTGATAATACTAGGTTTCGTCGAAGGAAATTATTTTAAAGTAAACGAAGCGCTATCCGAGTACCGAGTCACCACCTTCTCAGGTGAGTGCATAGTCCCTTTCATGAACATGATTTTAATACAAGTATTGATTGAATTATTAATTATATGTTTATGTGCGAGTTAATTGATGTTGCTTGAAATTCGTGTTAAAGAACATACCTGATTATATTTGATAATTTAGGATAAAGAGTATACCTAAATTACATATGAGAAATATTGGGTAGTATATTCTTACGAGTACAAGTGAGTTAAACTCAGAGAATAGAAGTTAGTATATGTCACTTATCCGGGAGTATGGATTAGACATAGTCATTGTCCCTAGTCCGAGAATATGGATTAGGCATAATCATTCGTCGTTAATCCGAGAGTATGGATTAGCTATTGTCCCTAGTCCGAGAGTATGGATTAGGCATAATCATTCATCTTTAATCCGAGAGTATGGATTAGTCATTCGTCCCTAGTCCGAGAGTATGGATTTGGTAAATTCGTTCATTTCTGATCCGAGAGTATGGAGTAGGTAAAACGACTAATCTTAGGTACGAGAGTATGGATAGCCTCGTTGCGAGGATCGACGGGGTGGGATAAGAGTTGTTTATATATATGTATGGTGAAATTGTATATTTTGTGAATTTTAAACTATATATATATGGTATAACATTGTGGGATTGAAATCCCTATGTGCTCACCAGGTTTCCCAACCTGACCCACTCAGTTTATTTATATCACAGGTGTTGATATGAAGTGACATTACACTGAGAGATTTAAAGAGATGTAGACCACTAGTGTGAATAATTGTAAGTTCTGTTTATGCTTATGTTCCTGTATTAACGATGACATCCCAAACGTTTTAAAATGAAATAAATACGTTTCTTCGAAAATGTTTTAATAACGTATTTACCATGTTTTTCTGGGAACAAATTCCGCAACCTTTTTATAAAATGAAGTACTCTGATTTTTATAAAGCATAAACAAAATCGGTCTTTTCTGGCCGTGATTTTGGGGATGTCATAGTTGGTATCAGAGCATTAGTTTAAGCGAACTATGAATATGGATTTATTTCTAGACTTAAACTTAGAATGATAAGCGATGATTGTGAGGTGTGAGCACTAGCTTATTTTAGGAATTATGCCTAAAATGCTTTTATGTGCTAAATACTTGTGCCTGATATGCTGTTAGTTGTTCGGATCTATGGTCTGTTGCCGACCGGATCTGGAAACCTTATGTGTTTAGGATTCTAAATGTACGACTACGATATTAGAACTAGCATATAAACGTTTCGGAGTGATAAGGATGATTTAACCGTCAATCCTAAGTAAAGATCTAGATTCATCTTATTCGGTTTATAGATCAAGATGGCAAGAACCCATAGCGGAAACGTGAATGCAAATGGGAACAGAAACCAACCCCCAGTGATTGAGCAAATACCGATGATGGAAGCCGCCGTTGAGCCAGTCACAATGGCCGGAGTGCAAGCGATGATCCAAGCGATGTTGGATCGTCAAATGGAGGAAACTAGACGTTTGCTCCAGCAAAATCGTGAGGAAGCCACTATTCAGATCGAACAGCCCGAGTTGAAAGAAGGGCAGACTGAAGAAGGAAACTACAGTGGGACTGTTGGTCAAGTCAACTCACCAATAGTTTGACAAAACAACCAAGATGACGAGGTCGAGAGGAATGGATGCAAGTACAAGGATTTTCTGACTTGCAAGCCATCGACTTTCACTGGAAAGGAGGATCCGATCGAGGTCATGGATTGGATCTCGGAGATGGAGTTAGCCTTCATGACATGCGGTTGTAGAGGGAAGCTATAGACCACATTTGCAGTGCGTCAGTTTCAAGGAGGCGCTGTACATTGGTGGAATACCTTGGGGAAGACTCTGAGCCCTAATGAGCCTCTACAACTGACATGGGCAGAATTTCTGGTGCAATTCAAACGAAAGTACTGCTCAGCTCAAAACCTACTTGAGCTAGAGATCCAGTTTCTAACCCTGAAGAAGGGAAGCATGTCAATCGATGAATACACCAACAACTTCACAGAGAAGATGGAGTTCGCCTTGCGTCTTGTTCCGGATGAGCTGACGAAAATCGACAAGTACGCAAAAGGACTTCTATGGGAGTACGCGGTGCCAGTGCGTCAAGCACCTACTCTAGAGGCAGCTATCTGGGCTGCCAAGTCTGTCGAAGATATGATCAAGGGAAGAGCTTCCAACAAGATGGAGGTTGGCGAGAAGAGAAAGTTTGAAGGATCTTCAAGGTCCAGCGAGAAGAGAAAATTCTCAAAGTTTGAAGAAGGAACGCAATGGTGTGACAAGTGTAGAAAGAAGCACATCGGGAAATGCTCTAAATATACGACATGCTTTAAATGCGGGAAGACTGGTCATTACGCCAGCGAATGCACAACCAAGAGAGAAGTCTGCTTTAAGTGTGGAGAAGAAGGACACTTCAAACAAGACTGCCCAAAGAGAGAAGGGGCTACAAAGCCAAATGTGCCACCAAAGCCAAAGGCGAGAGCATTTCAAATGATCCTTGACGAAGCAGATGACAATGCAAGGATTCAAGAGTGAAGGCTTGACATCCGAGGATCGAGTTATGGAGTAATCGTGTAGATAGTACCTCACGATGTAGCCTGTTAGAGGCATAGTCTAGGGTGAACTTGAACACCTATGTAACAGTTTCAAGAAATAATATAAAACCTTTGTTTTGTTATCTGATGTGTTAAGTTGTTGTATGGTTTTCTTGTATGGTGACTTGGAAAAACTGCGGGACAATACTTGGGACGAGTATGAGTAGGTGTGAATGGTAGTAAGAGGCCTATACTACCGGAAGCACAGGACTCACACTTGGATCAGGGAAAGTCACAAGGTTACCAAGAAGCCAGTAATTGATTTCGTTTTATTCAAGTATGCCGTTACCATTGTTTCGGTAATGACTAAGAAGATTGTTGTTATCCCGACCCTAGTGGTCATATCACCTTGAGTCCGACTACGATGAGTAGGTTACGTGGTTCAGAGAACCAAGTTTGATATAGCGTCCGACTTAAACCAAACGATTAAAAATCAAAGCGATCAATAGAAGTATCGCGCTTGTTGGTAGCTAGAAATGCTACATGTTAAAGTATGATTATATCACATTAGAACATGAAGGAAGGCTTAGTCTGTTTTAGAATTTAAGAGACCTGAGTCTAAACGTACATCACATGATGATAGGTCATAATTTGGAGTCTAATATGAGGTAGAGAGCAGGTGCACGATCAAGTACTGCTTACAGTCAATAAGTCTAAGAGATAGACTTGAAGGAATAAAGAAGTTATAACTATTACCTAGGATGAAGAGATGACGTATGGAGTCATTATACGATCCTTGTTTCGTTGATGATTCCGGGACGTAATCATCCTAAGGGGGAGATAATTGTAACGCCCGCAGATCCGGGCTAGTAAATTTAGAGGCAATAGGGGTCAAAAAAATGACTTTTCGACAAAATATTAGTTAGAATGAATAGTCTTAACCAAGTTTTAGAATATGTCACAAGGTTTCCGTACATATAAAGAACGCCGAAATCCGAGTTATAACGAAGAAGTTATGGCCCGCCGAAGTTTTACGGCAAAACCGGCACGACACCGGAAGATGTAAATAGTGAATTTACGATAGAAGACTTTTTAGCCTTAGAAATCTAAACAAAAGTCATAGAATATGTTAAACTAAGAGCGTCGATAAAAAGAACGCTCAAATCTGACTTCGTATGAGGAAGTTATGATTTTTCTAAGATTCGGCTTAGCAGTGTACAGCCCGAAACTCGAATTTTAGTTCGAGCGGTTTTTGGCTTATGTGAAATAAATGAGAGTTGAAGATCTCATTAATAGGAACTCAACGGTAAAAAGACAGACGAAAACGGAGTCCGTATGAAGGAGTTACGAATTCTTCGCGGTCATTTAACAGTCTAAACGCCTCGTACTGTTAAATTTAAGATCCGTCGAGAATTAGCCGACGGAGTCAAAATGAAAGTTGTAGATATTATTTTTACCTACGCATGGATATAAAGAACGTCAAAAACGGAGGTCGTATGTGAAAGTTACGGATTTTAGAAGTCGGAAGTGTGTTGTGCAAAAATGGGTGATGTGGCACAATCTTGGCCATTGCTTTCTCCCCAAGTCTTGCCACTAGATGGTGACATGTGGCACAAAGTTCAGCCATTTTCACCCTATAAATACCACCTCTCCCACCTTCATTTTCTTCACACCTTTCCCATTCTTTCTTCTCTTTACTCTCTCTCTAGAACCTCTCTCTAGCCCCGAAATCCCCCGAAAAGCCTAGGGAACCTCCCTAGCACGAGGCGGAAGCCCCGGAGTGCTCGACGGCTCCGAGAAGAAGAGATTTTCGGCTCGGAAACGCTGCTCCAAGCAAAGCCTGGTTTTCTATAAAACCCGCTGTAAGTGAGCTACGCCTACGCTATTTTTAATATAGTTTTTATTTAATTATATTAACGTTATTAAGAACATATAATAAATACTTGGACTATTATTATGGGTTATATAAGTATTTTTTTTAACGCTTATATAATAGTAATAATAGCTAGACTATTAATTAGTCACGGCGAATAATAGACTAAAATCTATTGGTGATAATACTAGGTTTCGTCGAAGGAAATTATTTTAAAGTAAACGAAGCGCTGTCCGAGTACCGAGTCACCACCTTCTCAGGTGAGTGCATAGTCCCTTTCATGAACATGATTTTAATACAAGTATTGATTGAAGTATTAATTATATGTTTATGTGCGAGTTAATTGATGTTGCTTGAAATTCGTGTTAAAGAACATACCTGATTATATTTGATAATTTAGGATAAAAAGTAGACCTAAATTACATATGAGAAATATTGGGTAGTATATTCTTACGAGTACAAGTGAGTTAAACTCATAGAATAGAAGTTAGTATATGTCACTTATCCGGGAGTATGGATTAGACATAGTCATTGTCCCTAGTCCGAGAATATGGATTAGGCATAATCATTCGTCGTTAATCCGAGAGTATGGATTAGCTATTGTCCCTAGTCCGAGAGTATGGATTAGGCATAATCATTCATCTTTAATCCGAGAGTATGGATTAGTCATTCGTCCCTAGTCCGAGAGTATGGATTTGGTAAATTCGTTCATTTCTGATCCGAGAGTATGGAGTAGGTAAAACGACTAATCTTAGGTCCGAGAGTATGGATAGCCTCGTTGCGAGGATCGACGGGGTGGGATAAGAGTTGTTTATATATATGTATGGTGAAATTGTATATTTTGTGAATTTTAAACTATATATATATATGGTATAACATTGTGGGATTGAAATCCCTATGTGCTCACCAGGTTTCCCAACCTGACCCACTCAGTTTATTTATATCACAGGTGTTGATATGAAGTGACATTACACTGAGAGATTTAAAGAGATGTAGACCACTAGTGTGAATAATTGTAAGTTCTGTTTATGCTTATGTTCCTGTATTAACGATGACATCCCAAACGTTTTAAAATGAAATAAATACGTTTCTTCGAAAATGTTTTAATAACGTATTTACCATGTTTTTCTGGGAACAAATTCCGCAACCTTTTTATAAAATGAAGTGCTCTGATTTTTATAAAGCATAAACAAAATCGGTCTTTTCTGGCCGTGATTTTGGGGATGTCACAGAAACTATTCAAAACCTTTCATTTTTATAACTTCTGAGTTTTAATGATTTTAATAGAAAGTACTTTTGGAGTTCCATAACTTGAGGACAAGTTATGGAGTCCATTAAAAAGCATTTAGATCAAAAATTACACTAACAGGCAAGTGAAATTATTTTTATGATCTAATGAACTCATAAGCATGTATAATTCAAATCAGCAATTTTCAAGTATCATATGAACTTAATATAAAACTTGAAACATTGACAATTACCATTAAAATTGGATTAGCACAATCATTATCACATCAAAAACAGGTTTAACAATCTAAAAATAGTTTAGGGTAATGATCCTAGTACAATTCCAACAATAAAACTCAAAATTTTGCACTCAGGGCCTCCGACTTGTCGATTAGTTGAACCAACTCGATGAGCTGGATGAATTTTCACATGGAATCATCGAGTCCCCGCATGGACTTGGCGAGTTCGCTGAATAGTGGGCGGAAAAAATGATTTTTTTTAACAATTTGCATCAAGTATAAAATTCAAAACAAGCCTTATCTTTGAGACCACTGCTGAGTTTTGAGCATTCTAACACTCCTATGGTGTACATGAAGCCCTAGAAACCTTGGATCTATGTTTTCTTTATTATACATGCAAACTTTCATTCTTCAAGGTTTTTATCCTAACTAGCATATCATGGGGTATATGTATCACAAAACTAGTAGAATGACATACCTTTCTTGTAGCTTGGATTCCTTAAGACCTTGTGAGCCTAACACCCCAAACGTGATGCCTCATATGCTTCACACAACACCACCAACAAATGGAATAACTTTAGAGAAGATAATATGCGCCAAAAATCGGCTAGCCCTCACTAGAATTACTTACGTGCCGATTTTACAAGCATGAGGTTTCTTTATATAGTGTGTACATTAGGGTTACACCATGTAACTCATCACCTTACATATTCTTCATGATCCATGGGTTTTAACCTAAATGGAGTATCCATGGGTCACCACATGGGTTTAGCACAATTATGAAGAACTATGGATCATAAGCCCACTATATATGTAACGATCGTCTTCCGAGGTATAAATTTATTTAAATTCTCAAGTTTTATTTTGGGTTATAATAGAATTGTATATGAGAGTGGGCCTTTAGTTTTGGGCCAAGTAATAGCCTACCCATAAGCCGTACGCATGGCGTAACCCGTAGTACGTTGGGCGTAATGGCTAAATGAAGCGCGGGTACGCGACCAGAGGAAAACCCTAATTTTAGGGTTTGAGACGTATTTAAACCCCATTATAGCCTCCCATTTGGCCTCCTTAATTATCCTTCACCACCAAAAAAACCCTAGTTCATGCCTTTCTCCTTGTTGTGTGTGTGTTTGTTCTTTTTGGCTCATTTTTGTGAATGAAATTTCTTATCTCATGGGAGAAAAAGCTAAAGAATTTATTGTAGTTTAATTTTGACATCATCATATAAGGGGAGATTATAAGGTTATACCTTATGATATGATGAGTCAAACACATAACACGTTGCTCATCAACACCAACATCAGTTTGATCAGTGACAGCAAGATCCCAATGATCTTAGTGATCGTTTGTATGTTGGGAAGATATTATCTATACATATATGATAGATACCTGATCCACAATCTTAGTGATTAGGATCAAACATTTACATATATTAGTATACATCCCTAAAATAGTAGGATCTCCTTTTCTGTAATCGTATATATTATACTATTACGGTTAGGCCTTAATAGATATTTGTGCCTCGCTTTTGGCGATTGTTCCCTTTCTGAGAACCTTTTCATAGTGAAAACATCTTTATGATAATCTTGTGTTCTTCTATTGTTCTTTCTTGTTTGTAACTGTTTTACCAACCTTCAAAGGGTTTAGGACTAACAAATATTAACCAACGTTTTAGTATACGTGATAAAGATTCCATACATATAAAGAACGTTGAAATGCGACTTCGTATGAAGAAGTTATGCTGCTTCAAAGTTTCACGATTAAAACGGAACAACTCTGCTTATCGTAAAAAGTGAACTTTTGACAAATTACTTTTTAGCCTTAGCAATCTAAAGGAAACTTTTAGTAGTCGTTAAACCGAGAGAGTGCATATAGAGAACGTCCAAAGTTGACTTCGTAAGAGGAATTTATGATTTTTCAAAGTTTCAGTGTAGCAATATACAACTTAGAACGCAAATTTGGAATCGGTCGATTGTTAAGAAAAACAATCTAAACGAGAGTCGAAGATCTCGTTAATAGGAGTCCGTCAATATAAATATAGTCGAGAACAGATATTGGACAAGAGAGTTATGATTTTTTAACGGAATTTAACAGTCTAAGTGATGACGGGCACCAAGAGAGGGCGACACCTCGCAAATCAGCCATCCAGTCCTCCAAGGGTCAAGGTGATGTGGCACCACAAGGTTATCTTACATGGCACCATGAAAATGCGACACACGGCACCACTAAAATGCGACACATGGCGATGTTCTAGAAGAGATGATGCAGACGATCAGCAATGCAACACGTAGCAGGGCGACAGAGGAGCTAGCACACCATACATGCGCTGCGCAAACATTTCTGCAGTATATATATCCTTCGGTTTCCCTTGTTTCTCCTTAAAATCTACCACAAAATCTATCTAACCTCTCTAACTTTCAAATCCAATTTTCTTCCTAACTTTTAAAACATTTAAGTACAGTCTTGTTAACTCTAGGGTCCCAACAAGCAGGAGTATTTAGGTCGAGATTTTGTTCACATGTTTTTCCCAGTTTTCGCTTAAGAGCTAAGTACGTTAAGCTATGCTCTATCGGTTTCAATGTAACTTAGATTTATAGTCATAAGTCGTTATTATGAACCTATAAATAAGATTTATCTGTAATTCCAAGTCAAAATACTGATTGATCTACCTACATGAGAGATGTCTAGAATGGTCACGTTGGCTTGGTTGTTGGATTTCAGAAAAGAAATATGTTGAAATGGTCCTGCCTCCCAACTGTCTTTCCAGACTGATCCTTATTTTGATAGAACCCTCGATATTCATTCGGATTAGTGAGGAATCTAGACTATTGTTATTATAGTCACTAGGATTACAAAACTAGACTAAGGCTTAGTACTTTTTGCGTCTAGGTATTTTTAAAGTACGAAGCGAAGCTTTGCCAAAATCGATAGTTACCTACTTTTATCAAGTAAGCGAATAGTTACTTTTATATTACACATAATTATGAAGTATTAAGATAATTAAATCTTATATGTGCCTATTATCTGCAATATGTGTTGGATGAACTTATATGATATGATTTTACTCGATTTAATTAAATAAGTATTTTCGTATTTTATATATATATATATATATATATATATATATATAGGCTTATGTTATTTTGTTTAGAGTATCTATTGTGTTATTGTATGCATAAATGTGAACCAATCAAATTTACATATTTTAAGAGAGTGATTAATATATATTATTGAATTAAATATAATTGAAAAATATTATCTTAATTAATTATAAGGGTAATTCAGTCAATTAATATAGACTTAATAAAGGAAAATTTCATTTTTAAAGGGATCATAGATTCTATTAATTTTAAAAATCCGATTTTAAGAATTATAAATATTTTAATTCGGACATTCTGACAGAATATGTTTATCAGTATATTCAAAATTAAAAATATTCTTGAACCTATTTCTTGATCATGAATTTAAAAACTTCTTGTAGAATAACAAATTCTTGAACAATCACTAGAAGAATAAAAATAAAAAATACATTATTTCTTATAGAATACGGGTAAAAATTGTTAATATTTATATTTATTGTTAAAGAATAAAACTAAAAAAACAATCAAAACCGGAAAGAATACATCAAAATCTAAGAACGACTAATACATTCTAAAAGAATAATGTGGGTCATTTCAATTTTGTGGTCCGTTCTTCAAGTATCAACTTCTGTGATTCCAATAGAATTGGAATTCGTCATTCCATTCCAATAGAATTGGAATTCGTGATTTCATCATCATTTTCCCGGCTATTTAAGTAATCAACATCTCCAACATATTAAGTGATTACTGTCCAGTCTTTGATACATTTATCATCTTCTACGGTGAATCTGCAACAATAACATATATATATATATATATATATATATATATATATATATATATATATGTATGTATGTATGTATTAATATCAAGAACACTAAAGGTTTAGGCACAAAAACCCACTTACCCTTTTACAGGATAAAAAAAACCATAAGTCGAGGGCATTCCCCTCTCCTCATCATGCTCTTGCAAAGATTCAAGGCCTCAGTGTCTTCTCTTGATAAAACCTGCATCCCCTCTTTCTCATAAGCAGGACACTTAGCTGACCTAGGAGCCATGCCATGAATATATGTGAGCTTATTACTAAACTCAACTTCTGTAGCTATTAATGTTGTGGCTAGTGATGCCATTTACTTTAGTCTCTTGCAGGATCCTCACTTGGACTATATGGTAATAGCCTCCTTCTCTTCTTTGATGCCGCTATGCAACCTTTTCGCCTCCTTTTCTTGCCTATATCTACAATCATATAACAAAACAACTCTTACCAATGTCTTTCTATAAAGCAATAAAGCATAAACTACATGAATAAATAATATCTTATATACCTTAACAATATTCTTCAGCTGAGTTAGAGGACCTCTGGATGCGAAAACAAAATCAATGATTTTTGTTTGAACCAACGGGAATCCTGGGTACAAAACAAGAAATGACATTGTTAAAGGTAAACCAATCACTTCTAAAATATGAACTGAACATCATGTACACATACAACAATGCATATATACGTAACCTTAAACATATAATTATAAGGCTTGTATCCTAGAAATTGGGGGTTGTTCCTACTCAAGAATTTATCAAGAGATTTTACCCTATCGGTTACCTGTATTATAATTCACATAATCAAGCGAATCAATTGCAATTGACGAGGAACCTGAATTGGGGATGAGGGTTGTCTCTTGTGGTCGGAGGTAAGCAGCGTGGAGGAAACGCCACTGTTGAGCAGTGTCTCAGCTTCTTTCCCGATCCTCTTCTTCCACCTAAGTCAAACCCTGGAGGCCATCACTGAATGCGAATCGATAAGACCAGCAGCCATCAGACCTCCTTCCTTCGCATCTCACAGCCAGAGAAGAACAATTGAAGAAAGCATGAGTGAGAACGAAGACGACGTGTGCATCGATTCAGTTGCTAAGGCTTCTGTCCTTGCAGATTGTTCTAGCACTTCAACTAAGAGCATTACAGAGAGTGTCCATCGGGTCGTTGTCAAAATGGGTTGATTAGGGTTACGGTTTTAAAAGACGATGGGTGGAGAAAACTAAGTCAATTGTTACCTTAATTATAGGATATTATATGTGGAAAGTAATTATTAAATTACCTATTTACCCTTATTTATTTATTTAATTAATTATTTTTATTTTAAATTTTGATTGGCCCACATTTATGCATACAATAACACAACAGTTACTTTAAACACCTGAACCTCTCTCTCGCTCTCTCTGTATATATATATATATATATATATATATATATATATATATATATATATATATATATATATCGGGTAGTGATGGGTGATGAGTGATGGGTGATGAGAGATGAAAATGACTATGAGATGTCATGACCCTTACTTGCGATGTAGTTGTCTACTACAGTATATATGAAGATTATGGACTAATCTAAAAAATCTAGTGGATCATCGACATGTTTGCAACCTGTATGTGATGAAATTACGAGTTCGGGTGATGTAAGAACCATACATTCATGCAATGATTAGGCGGTAAAAATTAGGAGAAGCCCTTAGCGATGAAAATATATAATGCAATGATAGGTGATGATTATATACGAAATGGCAATGTAGGTGAAGATTCTTAGGAGGGTATCTTTGAATAAATATAAAAGAAAGCGAAGATGGATAATTGAGTTAATTGTTTGATAATTATACCTATTAACTATATTATTGTGGATTGAAAACCCTATGTACTCACCAGGTTTTCCAACCTGACTCACTCAGTTTGTATGTATCACATTAAGCAGTACAAAGATATTGAAGTTCGAACCTAATAAGAGATTCAAAGAAATATAGACTATATAATAAAAAATGATGTAAGACCTACGGTTCTGCTTATGTTTCTTGTATCAGTTATGACATCTCAATATTTTTATAATCAATGAAAACGTTTTTAAATTTTGTAGCATTTTTCCTTTTTTTTTTATTTTTTTATTTTGTATCGAATTAAATAGTGGTTTTATTGTGTTTGTAGATTAGTAAATAAATATGAGTTTATTTTAGTGAGTTACTGGTACATATTATTGTATAAGTAATATATAAATATGCATTTGAATATATATATATATATATATATATATATATATATATATATATATATATATACTTAAAACATTGATTTTTTGGTTAAAAAATTATAGTATTTGTAAAATATTCCATTAAAAAACAAATTATATATTTTTAAAAATTTATTGTTTTTAAAAAAATAGGCTTCGAATTTGATTTATTGTGTTAATTTTTAGACATTATTATTAGTATTTCATATATATATATATATATATATATATATATATATATATATATATATATATATATATATATATATATATATATATATATATATATATATATATATATATATATATATATATAATTAATTAATTTAAGCTCATAATAATAAAGACGAGCTGTGACCATAAGTATTTTTTATTTATCATTGATTTGCATGTATTGAATTCTTGATACAAGATATAATTATTGTAAATAGGTCTCGGTTAATATTGATGTTATCATGAAGAAAAGAGAAACATTTCTTTCTTGCAGTGTATGTATTGATATATTCACCAAGAAAGAGACTTGACATTTGTTTCTTACACTTTAGGTATGCTTATTGACTAATGGTTGATGGACCATGCTTGATTTTGCTATTTTGTGACAATCAACTTAATAATTCGTCAACTTAAATGTATCATTATCTTATGAGATGTGTCAACAAACTTAATAATTCAAATTCAATGGAGCATTATGTTATCAATTTTTTAGATGTGCCAACAAACTTAATAATTCAGCTTAAATGGGTCACACGAATGTATTATTAGTTTTTTATCTAATCAAATTTGGGGATGTGTTTATTAAGTACTTGTTATAGAGCAAAGACTTTTCCGTGATCCAATTCCTATATTAAAGAATATTATAAATACGATTAAAATGGTATGTAATGTACACAATTGATTATTAACATAAGCACAAAATCAAATAGATATTTTCTACTTGTATATAACATGTAAGAACAATGGTTATAAAATTAATTAAATTTTATAATATAAATTTAAAGTTATTAATCAATTACTTTAAATAAATTATTAATTAAATGATATTTTTTAGTTATATAAACTTAAATCATTGATTTAAATAAATACATGACTTTATAATCTGAAATAAAAAGTCAAATGAGTTGATAAGTAACATGATATTAATTAGAAGGTTTCATAGGGTAACGCATGACAAAAGAAGAATAAACATATACTTTTATTAGAATAATTAGATACCATATACACGAGTTATATTGAAAATTTTCATTAGTATACAGCTTCAAGATAAGTTTTCTATTATATTGTCCTCGAATAGAAGGTAAACAGATTTTTGAAATAGAAAATACTTGAAAAATGGTCCGTGTGGTTTAAAAAAACAAAGCAAAAAACAAAACAAAATCGAGTTTAGTCTTTAATTTTTTTGTAATCATCAAAAAAACATCCTTATGGTTTGAATGGTCCATAACCCTAGCTGTGTTTGTTTTTTACTGGTAAGCCAATTAGGGTTGAGGGCATAATAATCTTTTCATAGTATAAGGACCATTTTTAAGGATTTTTTTTTTCTTATTTAGAAAATTAGAAAATAATACCCATCCCTCTCAATCCCCATCCCCCCCCCCCCCCTTCTCTCCTTCCGACATACCTCTATTACTCCTTTACATGCAGGCCACCATGCACTACTGTAGTGGTGTTAATTATAATGACATGTACGGAATTAGAAAAGATCTAGTAATCATCATGTAAACTATGAACACATGGAGTAAATAAATCTTGTTAAGCTCTCATTAGATCTAGAAAGAATATACAAATGGGTGTATTAAAAATTTGCTCTCTAGTCTAACACTCAAAAATGATCATTACATAAATGAGTGTCACTCACTTCGATTTATAGGAAGTACATCCAAACGTGACTTTGCACCATAACATTCTCCCCTTCAAAGTTAGGATTGGATGTCCGACTTCTATATCCAACGAACTCACGCGATCAAGACCAAACTCCCCCTTGAATTAACACCAGCCTTCAAATCCGCAAATGAATACCCGAAAAGTCCGCTTTGAATACCCATCATTCTCCCCCTTTTATAATAAAAAAAATGATTATAAAACCCATTAAGGGTGATAAGCGCCTGAGGAATGAACTTGGCAATACTCCCCCTTGATGTGTACCAAAAATGAAACTCCCGAAAAACTTACACGGAAAAACAATCACGAAAAAGCGTTGAAAAAATTTCCAATTTATGAAAATTTTCGACTTTAGGGTGAGAATTGCAAGATTTTCCAAAATCCGGGTAAAAACTGTCAAGAACAGAATTATGTAGGGACCCTTTGCGCCAAAAACAACTAAAGATGCGAAATATTCCCCCATTTGCGAAACTAGGCATAAATTGTAAGTTCGCACCAACTGTAGGGATCAATTTTGAAACTTTATGTTTTCTTCTTCCCCAGTTTGTGAAAAAAAAATATATATATATATTCGCTAGTTCCAGTCACGAACGTCAACACCATTAATAACGATATTTTTTTCTTAATCAACGGAATATCGAAAACAAAGGCATGCGAATCGTTTAACAACATCTTAACCATTCAATCTCTTAATCAAGGTTTCGCAATTACAAGTCTTTCAAAATCATCAACATCAACAAGTCAAGTTCATAGGCTTCGTGATCATTCATCCAAACACGTCATCAACATATACAAAATCAACAATCGACATTAAGCTATTGGCTTTGTCGATTCATCCCCAAAATACCGACTATCGAACTTGATTTCAACATAACCTCTTTGTTTGTTGTTGATCAATTGATATCAAATCCAACTTTCCCATATCAAAACGTCACTCGTTTTCAAAACGATTGAACACAATGAGGATAATAGATAGCCAAACTATCGATTCCAAATGCATTGACTATCTGTTCGTCAATGGATCCACTTTTCCATCGATTCCAATCCTTCGAAACCAAAATGCTCGAACCTAAAACCGATTAACCATACTTTCCATAAGCAATCGACATACAACCCAAATTCCAAATCACTATCTCGACCATTGAAATCAAAATCAAGCTTTCGATTCCAGTTAGCAATCTAAAACAGCGGTATCAAATTATCGACTCCCGGCTCCACATCACCAATCCAATATAGATTTTGTTCTTAAGAAAAACCTACTTGTCCTCAATCATCGAACATCGAACCATTGATTTCAAATTCAATGCATTGACCCCAAACTCAAAACTTTCAATTATTCTTCAAACCTTCGAAATCCACTAATTGATACTTGACATCACAGTTTCCCAATCTATGAACATCGATCTGTAACCATTCAACTGTAAACACGACTCCCATATGAACCAAATTGTGAACTGAATTCGATGAGATAGCGAAACTATTGACGCCAAAACAAACCATCGATCGACAAATCTTCGAAATCAAAATCAATCAGATACCCATTCGATTTCAAAACCATCTCAAATATGAACTCAACCCCTAATACAGCTGATTTCAACTCCAATATGCAAAATCGATTAACTATGAAAGTCGAATTTGACCCCAAATAAATCCAATTGACTTCAATTTCACCCAACTTTAATCAATGTCAAATACGACTTGAAATCAAATTGAACATTCAATAAGGTGGAATTGCGATTCACAATACTACTTGATTATTAGATGTAGTGAAATGTAAACGAAAATTTGTTTTCGAAGATATGTTCATGTTCAATGATGAA
The DNA here is from genome assembly GCF_052625555.1 of Lactuca saligna. Taxonomy (NCBI): domain Eukaryota; kingdom Viridiplantae; phylum Streptophyta; class Magnoliopsida; order Asterales; family Asteraceae; genus Lactuca; species Lactuca saligna. Next base: position 54,737,439 of record NC_136424.1, read on the forward strand.
CAAGAATGAAATATTAGTCGGACTCTTGGATAATTTTGTTCCATGATGAATAGTGAATGAATACTAAATGGATCATGAAAAGTAAAAAAAATGTTTGGGCTCAAAGATTGAAACAAATTTTGATTAAAATTTTGGGCACACGGTCAAAAGGAATTAATTCTCAATGAATTGGTCTTGATCTAAAATATTTTTTACAAATCAATAATGAAAAATGTAAAATACGAATCAAAATTATGGACGTTTTGGAATCCATTTTTGAATTTGAGATACCTTTTTGACAAATTGAGTTCTGTTTTCAACGTATGAATCAAATTTAGAAGATCCTGGTTCTTTTGTTAGGACGAGAAAATCTCCATTTTGAATATTATACCACCCACTATTCGTGATGTATAACTCGTTCTTCATGTTATTCATCGATCCAAGAACATATTCATAAGAACCATCAATATTTTTGGGTTTTGACATCAAATTTAGTGCAACCTTTGGTGATTGTTGCTTTGGAACCCAGATTTGTTTCACGGATCTCGGCTTCACAACATTTGACGATTTTTGTGAGTAAACCTGCTTGTTTTTTTGTTTAATCTTCTTATTTTTCTTTCTCACCTTTTTGCATCTTAAAGACTTAATTTCATGAAGAAACCAACATCCCACAACTTCAACTTTATGAGTTTGAATCAAATCTTTTGGAGTTTGATACTTGTAATTTTCTTGGATCACCAGCTTCCGATAAGGAATCATTCCTTCAAACGGGTCCCAAGAACACAAAATAGCATCGGTTTGAACTCCAATCGAGCAAAAAAAATTGCATCATGAGACTCAACTTGAACTCCTTTTTCTTGAACATCATGAATATCCAGGTAAGAAGCAACAACATTATCACCATATTTGCATTCATCAAGACAAATTCTTTCAATTATTTCATCATCTTTCTTCTTCTTCCTTCTTTCATGAAAAGTTGTTACCAAACGATCAAGAAACACCTTATGATCATCAAGATCAATAGGATATCCATCACACCTTCCACATTCACATTTCTTCTTAGAAATGAGTAAATTTCATTTGAAATACCCGGTTACAAAACAACTGAGAATTCCTTCAAAATGAATGACCATGGAAAACCCTTTACAAACCAATCATCATGAATTGTTTCTTCCATCATTCATCAATCAATAGGATCTTGAGTTTTTGTAGAGAGAGAAAATGATTTTGAATGGGTTTTCTAGAGAGAGAAAGTAAAAAATCAAGGAGATTTCTAGAGAGAAAAAGTGAATATGAACCAAATTCTAGTGAGAGAAAGTGGTACAAACAAGTATTCTAGAGAGAGATAGAAAATTGAATTATGGATCAAATCAAGAAAAAATTCGATTTCTAGAACACAAAACACTCTCTAATCACGAAGATCAATAAGAACATGAAGAATCACCAAATCTAGATTGCCATCATGGATCAGTTCTTTATTGAATCAAGAACACCCGCTCAGATACCAATTGTAGTGGTGTCGATTATGATAGCATGTTCAGAATTAGAAAAGATCTAATGAATCATCATGTAAAATATGAACACATGGAGTAAATAAAACTTGTTAAGCTCTCATTAGATCTAGAAAGAACATATAAATGGGTCTTGTAAAAAATCTCTCTCTAGTCTAACACTCCAAAATGATCATTACATAAATGAGTGCTACTTACTTCCTACTTATAGGAAAGACAACTCATTACACAATACAAGTGGGTAAAGCACAAATACATCCAAGCGTGACTTTGCACCCTAACAACCACCAGTTTAGGATTTATTATTCAAAGTATTCTAATCCTAACGTTTGTATGTTATCTATATAAAGGATATAAATGACAATATAACCTCCGACTATTTGAAAGGCAAATCATTATCTTCAATGCCCTCATTGAACTCAATTAGATGATGGAATTATTGAAATTTGTGTAGATGAAGAGCATCAACCACTATGACACAAATAAGGATATCATCCAAAACATCCCTACTACTCCACACTACATGAACTACATTGGATCCATTCAAGTCCTATAGGTTGCTAAGAAGGCATACATCAACATGCTGGCCACCATCTCCAATGTGTAAAAGACCACAGAGTAGGCAATCATTGTCTAGAAGAACGTGATCGAACACCTCCTTGACAACTAGGTGTTTTTCATGTTATCTAGTCAGGTTTTAATGTGTTTAGTTAGGTTTTTTTCTCTTGTTGCATGATGTTTTTTGGTGGGTATATGATGAAAATAATAATGAATGGTTTTTATGGTTTTAACATTCTTTTGTGCATGAAAAACAATTATATTAATTTTATATTTTTTGCAAAATATGATTAAAAATAATAATGGGCAATCAATTTCGATTTTGTTTGTCTTTTTTTTTTTAAAGAGGAATGGGAATGAAAATAAGAGTTGGCAACATTTGTGTTGGATTAGAAAGATGAATGGGAATAGGAGTTAGGATTTTGGAAAGGGATTCAACACTTCTTTAGGTATATTAGAATAGGAGTTGGGATTTAGGAATAGGAATATGAGTTGGGATTTGGGAATGGGAGTTAGCAACATTTGTGTTTTATATATACCAATATAATGATTTTTATGATATGTAGTTTTTTATTTGTTGTGCATTGATTACTCCAACAAAGGATGGAAAGTCTATAACTATTGAGCTTATTGATGCAAAGATAAATGAGCCAAAAGATATAAAAACAAATTTCAACCCAAATATCTAATAATAAAAAATATGTGATTTTTTTTACTATTAATGTTTACTGGTGGCAGCATTCCGACGGCCAGTGGCGGCGGTCTGGTGGTGGGTGGTTGTCTACATGTAGAGGAGGGGTGGCAAAGGGTGGGTCGGAGGGGAGGGGGGGGGAGGGGGGGGGGGGTTGGGAGGGAGTGGTATTTTCTTCTATTTTTCTAAATTTAAAATCCTAAAAAATGGTCCCTAATGTATGAAAAGTCTATTATGCCCTCGACCCTAATTGACTTAACATAAATAAACTAGCAGAGTTAGGGTTAATTAAGGAATATTCATTAAAAGTTTTGGAACCATAGAGATTATTTTGATGTTTTTTCTTTAAAATATTTAGGTTAGGTAATTAAATGGAAAATAGACCATTTGGAATTAAAAGAGAAACTAAATAAGAAAAGATTAAATTTGGCAAGTTAGTAAAACTTAAGGGCCAAGATTAAAAATATTTTGGACTTATTTGCTAGAATATTGGTAATTTGATGCAAAAAGCTAAAGCTTGGAAGATCATTAAAAATCTAGTGCATTTAGTGGCCAATACAAGGGATAATGAGGACTAGAATGGTTTAAGTTGAGCATTCATATTTAAGTTAGTTTGATCTCTTTTCCCCTTATTTTGCTTGAAAACATCCATGGTGAAGAGGGACAAAAAAATAGCGATATAGAGAGATGTATTGAATATTGATTGTGATTAGAAGCTAGTGATTTATTGTTGAGCTTAAGAGTTATAATATCTTTATTTCTCTTTGGAAAGTGTAACCAAAGGTTTCGACCTATGTCAAATTCATTTTCTAAAATGCAGTAGGTGATTTTAGTTAGTTCTAATGTGTTGATACGTTCTAGATTATTATGAGGTTTCCATTTTATCATTAAATGGTGAAATTCCATCTTTAATTTTGGAATTAGTTGATCTGAAACCCTAAGCTCATGTTTAAGTTATACACATTCTTATATTACTTTTAATTTTTCTTTCTTATAGTGTTAATGAAGTTATAATCATGAAATTTAGGTTAATTTATATAGATACTAGTTCATCAATTAAATCTAGCTGTAATTCCATGAAGCTAACGTTAGAATTGGCAATTCCAATGATGATTCACCATTGGAAGATGTTTAGAAAGAAAGTAAAACTAAAAATAAGTGATTTGTAATTTTCAAATAAATATAGTTATTGAATCTAGGATGATTTTGAAAGATCTAAGGTTGTTTTAAAGTTGTAAATGAATTTATAACTTCAAGGAAGGATTGGTGACATCACTTGTACTTAGAATGGCCATGAAGGAAGTGGAACTAAGAATTATAATAAAAGGGAGATTTTTATGATGTAGAATCATATTTTGAAAGATCATTATTTATTATTCGTACACAAATAAGGAGTTCTAAAACACTTTGAAGTCATTGATGCCTTAAGGTTTAAAGTTAAATAATAATGTCAACATGTGTGTTCCATTTGAATTGATGGACATCAAAATCGTATTTCCGTGTTTAATGATAAACTAGTAAGTTATTACCCCCGCTTTGTGGGAGGACCAAACTTGCATAACTATGAAAGTCTATGGAGCAAACATTTAATATACAAAACTTATGTGACCAATTTTATGTAATTTTTTTTAAACACATGAATTATTTTTGTAAAAAAAATTACAATGATATTTTCTATAAATTATAAGGATAACTTTTGTAATTTATTTTATACACAGAAGCCAAACCTACCAACATACAAAAATCTTAAACATATGATCTTTTTAAAATAAATAAATAAATAAATAAAATCTTAGAAGACATTTACTTTATACGAACTAAATGTGTCAATATTAAAAACATTTTATATAAAGACTAAATATGTCATTTTAAGATTTATAAAAGTTATTATTCGTTTATCAATTGCTTTATATATATATATATATATATATATATATATATATATATATATATATATATATATATATATATATATATATATATATATATATATATATATATAGGTTCATATGAAAACAATAATTATTATAAGAATATGAAAACAATTCTCAGTCAATCATTTTATTTAATTAATTTTATAAAAAAGAGAACTAAATATGTCAATTTAAGATTTATAAAAGTTATTATTCGTTTATGAATTGCTTTTATATATATATATAAAGGTAGCTTCATATGAAAACAATAATTATTGTAGGAATATGAAAACAATTCTCAGTAAATCATTTTATTTAATTAATTTCATAAAATAAAAAAACAAAAGTTATCGTTGGAATCAATTTCCTATTATTATGAAAATATTAAAAAAATGTTAATAATTTAAAACCATAATGTCTCTCTTTGTAGCGCCCATATCACACGCCACCACCATGTTTTCTCCTTATCAGAATCAAGAATGGAGAGTCGACTTCAGTAGTTCGAATGTTCTAGTCTTCCCCTATTCACATTTCAAGAATCAAGAATCATGACTTCAAGTTAGACTCTCGTGGAGGATGACCTTCGACACCACAAAATTAAAATGACACAACCTAGGTTTGCAATCGACTCATTGTCGTTGGATTTTGGTCTGCAATCAGTTGCCTTTTTGAAGTCTGCACCTGATAAATCAATATTTTGTATCATTGGCTATGATGAAATGTTTTAATTGTGATGTTGAATTTCATTGTCTACATACTATTTTTGTTGATCTAAATGATTTATTTGCGGGGGAAATCTCCAGAAAAGTTCTAAAATTTTAGTCTAATTTATGAAAAAATCTCACACTAAATTTTATTTGTAGAAAAGCACAAAATACCGGTTAAAACTTCAAAGAAACCATTTTCGGCCGGTTTTGCGGATTTTGCTGGTATTCTCTCCTTTTTTGTTAGTTTGCTCAAAATTTTGGTACTTTTCCAAAAATTATATAATAACCAAAATATTATGACTTTTTTGAAAATTACCATGAAATTAATTGATATGGTTATTAACAAATCAATTATAAACATAAGAATATTTTTATTATAAAAAAAGGAAATACATTTGTTGCTAATTTCTAAGAATAAATTGGTGGTCTAAGTACTCTATTGCTTAATGACCACTCAAACTCTTTACGTTCTTTATCTGCATTGTTCTGGGTATGATGGTGAGATGAACTTAGTTAACATTCCTCTAATGTTAGTGTGTCTCTTATGTTGTTTAACCTAACTGTCAACCAACATTCATACCTTACATGTTAACAACCATCGTCTAACACACATCTATAAAATGTGAAAAGTGAACCGTGAATGATAATTTATATGGAAACAAGTGAAGGGTGATTATCTAGTTAAATTGTCATTCAAAGTTTACTTTTCAGTTTCGATAGATGTGTGTAATTTTATGATTGTTACCGGGTAATGTGTGGAGGTTAAGTGGTAGTTAAGTTAAAGAACATAATGAAATATCTATATGTTCGTGTAATGATCTTTTCTAATAACACGTGATTATTAATGAAATTAGTTCGGGACTTTTTTCATAAATTAGATTAAAATTTTGGGACTTTTCTGGAGATTTCCCTATCTGCTGTTGATTTTTTTTTATTTATGAATTTTATGTATCATGTTTTTTTTATGTTAACAGTTTTTTTGGGATTTCAAAGGAGTAAATCGTAGTGCTAATTATAAAATATGACCCTTCTTCGAATCACTTCTTTTTTTATGCACTTTTGGGTTTTATATTACCCGTTATTATTTCATATGATGCTTCTTTGAATTACATTGTGTATAAAAAACAATAATGGTGCCATCCATCGTAGCATATCTATTCAACATCCTAAATTTGTGTTATTAGCTTGAATATCTTCTTTGATTTTCTTTGTTTTGTTAAATCCAAGTCGTTAATTTGTCCATTATATATTTGGTCTTTGGTGGAACACATATCATTCATGAAGATACTATTGAATCGTTATATGTACTTGAATTCATTGATTTGTTGGTGTCTATTTTAGTATGAAACTTTTAGTACAAACTATATCTACAACAGTCATATTCTTTTTCATAAAAGCTCTTGAATGATTTTCAATAAATCTTTGATGATGGGTGTTTAAAACTATTAAAAAAATTGTTCTATGTTGGAGGGTCTTCATTAACAAGCAAAATGTAATAAAGCTCAAGCTATAAGCACACTGAATTAATTCATACAATTATTGAAAATATCTTTTACCATAAAGGATTCAATCATGAATATCATTTAGCTTGAGTGTTTTTCTTACTTATTCATGCTGATATGATTCCTATCTGAATAATACTCGAAATTGCAAGATATATATATATATATATATATATATATATATATATATATATATATATATATATATATATATATATATATATATATATATATATATATATATAATATTTCAGACTTTTATAAACAAATATTTGACTATACTTATAATGGAATATTTGACAAACTATTCCAGATGCACCATGGGTACATACATAAGAATATATATATATATATATATATATATATATATATATATATATATATATATATATATATATATATATAAACATTAGATATGTTACGTGTGTATATTCAATCACGAATTTTGTATGTATGTATATTTTATTATTCTGTTATGAATATTTATGTTTTTCTCTATGGAAAATATATTTATGTATATTTTATCAAAAATATTTATGTTTTCCTCTAAAAAATTATATGCTTATATTTTGTGATGAATATTTACGCTTTAGTCTAAGAAGACAATTATTGATGATGAACATTTTACTTAAGATCGCCTTAATGGTTTATGATATTTGTTAGGTACAATTTGTGCACCTTTTGCACACATTTTAGTCCCTTTTCATGCATCTATTTAGCATAATTGTTCTTCCTTTTTCTTGCATTTCATCATATCCATGTTAGTCTCTTGAACAACCTTATTTGCACACTTCCATGTCTTTTTCCAGTAAACTGGAGCTTGGGACACACTTTGGGAGGTGCCATGATGCATTGGGGAAGATTTCGGGATGATCGGGCGAAGAGCGGAAAAGTTGAAAAAATGAAGTTTGGAATTGGAGTCAGAGGTGTATACGGACCGCGTTGGATTTACACTAGAAGAGGAACACGGGCCATGTTGACCAGAAAAGTGGGATGTTTACTACATTGAACACGACCTATGTAGATTTTTTCTATATTGAACCCAGGTCGTGTTCGACCCAAAAAACTACCTTTTGGCAGGTTTTCCTATTATTCATATTACGGGAATTGGGTCATTTTGGGGACACACATACACCAGAGCACCATTGGTGAGGGAATTTTGAAGGTTTTTGCAAGGATTTTATCGTTTAGCATTTGGAAACATTATTTCTCTAATTTGTAAGTTGTAATTGCACATCATTTCCATCTTTACAACTTGTGATTTTGTTCTAGCCATGTATGGCTAGAACCCTAGTTTCTCGAACTTCATGTTTTGACTTCTTGGTTGTGATTTCAATCATATGACTTGGTGTTTGCTTTTAATTTCTATCTAGTGAAATTGATTTTGCTACATTTGAATGTTTGATTCTAATTGTGATTCTTATTGGCCATTTGAATTAGGGTTAGGTCATTAAAGTTATTCATTTTGCAAAAATCCGTAATTGTTTCGTGAATTGGACTAAGTAACAAGCATTAAATTGATTCTCATTGCATGAATTTAGTGTAAATCATTTCACACACTTTTACACTCATGAGCTTGTGAGGAGTATTGGGTGTTGTTGGGAACATTCACACAAAGCTTAATGCAATCTTTTAATCTAATTCTAAAAGCTCATTTAGATTAGGTTAGTAGGGTTAGGGTTAATCAAAGAGCTTGTTTAGGTTATTTAATGTGGTGAATGGGAAGTGTTAGAGCTTGTTAACACTTCCAAGTACCAATTTAGATGGAATTGAGAGAATATCATGTTATCTTGGAATCGCATTGCTAAGTTGTCATACATATAGTTGGAGTCCTTACAAATTCTGAATTTAATTCACTCGTTTAGCTGATTACTTTTGTCTTTAATTGTTTGTTTAATCATTGCATTCTAAACCCCACCGCTTTTACTGTTGGTGACCATAGTACCTTGTGTAAAGAGGTATACACTGATTATCCGTTGTCTCTGTGGATCGACCTTACTTGCCTTGTACTAACTTTTAGTGCAATATAGTGGGATTCTTTTGGAGTATATCGTACCTCTTTATTTGTTGGGTTTGACATGCCTTACAAATTGGCGTCGTTTCCGGGGACACGGTGTTACTAATTGTTTATATCTAGATCTTTCCATATAGGTACACCACTGCCAATTGATTCGGAGATAGAGAAAATTGCAAAGAAGTTAAGGAAGCAAACCAAGCTTCTTAAGAAGCAACCGGGCTCCGGAACTTCTTCATCTTCTAACCCTCCAGTAATCAAAATTTGGGAGGACATACCCCTCTCAAGTGTGTGCGCATCCAAAATAGAAAGCCTATCACTCTCATCTCAACCATCCTCACCCAAAAATACCACTCCCATCTTCACCTACTTATAATATACCAAACACTACACCCACAGAAACTTCAACCACTACTCACACCATGGGAAATAACCATGGACGAAACCCACCTCCCGAACAAACTCTCTATCAATGGTTGAGGCAAGAGGTTACTCAACAAACTCTTTGCATCACATATCCGACAGCCACCAACCTAGAACTAAAATACAGGCTCATCAACTTACTCCCAACCTTTAGAGGCCTGGAAAATGAAGATCCTCAATAGTTCCTCACTGAGTTACATGTTGTGTGTGTGCATGAAACCACACAATGTCACGGAGGATCAAATCTAGCTTTGGGCATTCCCTTTTGCAGTGCAAGATGCAACAAAAGATTGGCTTTATGACCTCCCACCCGAGACGGTTACTACTTGGGTAGATCCTACACGATTATTTTTAGATAAATACTTTTCCGAGATGAAAGCTTTAGCCCTACAGGGGGAAATAATTGGAATCAACGAACATAAGAGAGAGGCTTTTCACACATATTGGGAGAGATTCAAAAAACTTTGTGCACGTTGTCCAAAGCACGGAATCACCGAATACCAAATCCTCCAATATTTCATTGAAGGAATGATCAATGGAAAGACGACTTCTCAATGCTTCAAGTGGAGGGTCTTTACCTAACAAGACTCCATCCGAAATCCGCAAATTAATCAACAACATGGATGAAGATTCTATGCATTCAAGTCGTGATGAAGAATGGTACACAGATGCACCCCGTGGTGTAAAAGAAGTACAAACTCCTCAAATTAAAGCTCAATTGTCTGAGCTTACAAAAGTCGCAATGATGTTGGCTAAAGACAAGGGTGTGCAGCCCACACCCCGCCCTTGCAGTATTTGCACTCAAGTGGGGCACCAAACCAACATGTGCCCTTAACTTCAAGATGAGGATTACGAAGAAGCAAAATGCTTTGGGAGGGTATTCCGGGTCAAATCAGAGAGGATTTGAGCAACAATGGGGTAATTAGATATGGAACAGTAATCAAGGCTAGGGAGGAAATCAACATGGAGGTTATCAACAAAGACCATCATTTCCTCAACATTAACAAAGGCCGCCCTTTCAACCTCAAAATTTCCAGCCTAGGCCACCACCACAACAACATCTACAAATGGGTTCATCAAGTATGTCATTGGAGGATATCATAAAAAGTCTTGCCACTAGCACTCAAAGTTTCCAACAAGAAACCAAGGCTAGTATAAAAAGCTTGGAGAAACAGATGTCATAACTTGCTCAATCTGTGAGTAGGATGCAATCAGAAGGCAAGCTACCTTCCCAAACTGAGACGAACCCAAAACATAATGCATGTTCCATTACTTTCAGAGGAGGAAAAAGATATGAAGGCCCACGGATCCCGGATGAAGAAGAGGAAGAAAAGGAGATTGAGGTGGAAGAAGATGTCAAAGAAGAGGAAAGGAAGAATACTTCAAGGTCAAAGAATCCAATAGATACCAAAGTGAAAGTAACTCCAACACCATTTCCTTCAAGATTAATAAGCACAAAGAGAGAAAGCAAAGATGATGAGATCATGGACATGTTCCGGAAGGTTGAAATCACAATTCCCCTTTTAGATGCTATTACACAGATTCCTTGATATGCTAGATTCATTAAGGAACTCTGCACATCTAAGAAAAAGCTTAAAGGAAATCAAACTGTGAAAGTTGGGGAAAACGTTTCAGCCGTGTTACAAAAACGGAAACCGAAGAAATGCAAGGATCCAGGTGTATTCACGGTGCCTTGTAAAATGGGCAACCCACGTGCGATGGTTGATCTTGGAGCATCAATTAATGTTTTACCTTACTCAAGCTATAAACCAATGGGAATTGGACCTCTAGCCGAAATCGGAGTCATAATTCAACTTGTCGATCGATCTTTGGTACACCCTAAAGGTGTATTAAAGGATGTATTAGCGCAAGTCAATGAACTTGTGTTTCCTGCTGATTTTTATGTTCTTGATATGGAAGATGATGACCAAACCTCAAGTTCCATACATTTAGGTAGACCATTTTTAAAAACAACAAGAACAAAAATTGATGTCTACAATGGTACATTGTTTATGGAATTTGATGGGGAAGTCATTAACTTCAATATCTATGAAGCAATGAGGTATCCAAGTGATGTTCATTGTATAAATTTTGTTGATGTGATCCAACCTTTGACCGAAAAGTGTTTTGAGTTGTGTAACCATGATTCTTTGGGGTTAGTTTTGAGCAGGAATTTTAATAACAATTTGGTCAAAGAAATTGCAGAAAATTTCAAGCTTGATGAGGAATTACTAGAAATTATGGAGTTCAAGGAAGAGAGGAAAAAAATGAGGTATGATAATACCAAGTTGAAACTGCCTTTTTCTAACACAAAACTTCTTCCTTCTGTTGTGCAGGCACGAAATCTAGAATTGAAGACTCTTCCTAAGCATTTGAAGTATGTGTATCTTGGAGAAGAAGAGACACTGTAACAGCCCGAAATTCAGGTTAGCTTTATGACCCTTCTATTTTGGAGAGTCGGCAAATTAGTCCCTTAAAGTTGAACAGTGGATTGGTGAGTACGTTGGGCGTACTGGGGTGTACGCCGCGCGTACTCGCGCGCTTAATTTATACGTGGGTCATCCGGGTACGTTGGGCGTACCCAAGGTTATGTCGGGTGTAACCGACCCAGATGAAAAACCCTAATTTATGGCCTTGCACTATAAAAGGAACATGTAGTCCTTTGCCCTAGCCACCATACACCCTTGAGTAAGTCCTTGAAGAGCTGAGATTCGTGCTTTAGCTTGTGTGTGTGTGTGTGTTTTTGAGCTTGAAGTTATCTTTTTAAGGTGAAGAAGGCAAAGAAGGAGCCATTGTGGAGCTAGAAGTTGAAGAACAAGTGTAGATCCGAGTTCTACAGTGGTTGGAGATCCTTTCTGAGGTAAAAAGCTCAAAGCTTTCCTTGTTCTTCATAAGTTTTGATTGTTGGACCATTTTTAGGGTTTTTGGTTCAAAGTTGGAGACTTTATGTGCAAAGAGTATCCATAAGTTTAGATCTGACCTTTTCTAGTGTATAATGTGTTGAGGAGTCATAAAAATCTAGTCTTGGACGTGGATCTTGTGTCATGCATGAGTTATAGTCTCATTATGGAAAGAGGAAAGGTGTTTTGAGCATAAAGTGACCTTTGCAGCCATGCAAAGGCTTAAAGGTTTCAACTTTATGGATTAAGACATATTAAAGGAGTCAGATCTGATGTTTGGATGCAAGTCTTAACCTTTTAAGACCTGAATGTGTTGGATAAAGAAACTGGGCATTACGTTGGGGTAATCCTAGTACGCGCCGCGTAAGGGGACGCGTACCCCGTTTCAGGAGTGCAAGAGTACGCCCTCCGTATAGGAGCTGGTACGCCCCGCGTACTACTTGTTGTTGACTTTTGTTGACTTTTAGGGTTTTAATCAACATGTGGACTTTTGGGTCATGGAGGGGTAAAATGGTCTTTTACCCTTCTGTGGAATTTTAGAAAGGAATATAGTATAGCCTCGAGAGCCATTAATGATTTGGAATAATTACTTGATGTGATTAGGCGAGGCTAGGTCGTTGTTGCAAGATTCAGAGATATCGAGTACATGAGACACTAGACACCATACGAGGTGAGTCTTCTCACTATACTGTACCTAGAAGGGTACCTATGTGTGACTGGAAGGTCTAGTATGCTATAAGATATATGCACTATATGTTTAGTTGCCTGTTTTGTATGCGTTATGTATCCTATGCTTGATATGGGCCGGAAGGCATTATGTTATGGGCCGGAAGGCATTATGATGTAGACCGGAAGGTCAAGGAGTTATAGACCGGAAGGTCGACACGGGTAGGACCGGAAGGTTTACCAGATCGGGACGGAAGTCCCCTGAGACACATGGATTGGAAGGTCATGGCCTCGAAGGACATATGTATGTAAGTGGTATATTGGGGAACTCACTAAGCATTTATTCTTACAGTTGTTGTGTTATGTGTTTCAGGTACTAGCGAGGACCATGGGAAGGCGCCGGCATGACTCGTACACACACACGCAGGCGGATTAGGATATATTTGATCTTGGGATTTGACATGTTTTGTATTATGACTACGTTACATAGGATTTTTATGGTTATTTTTGAATAAAATTATGTTTTAAAGAAATGAAAAATTGTTTTGAAAAACTACGTTGTTACAGACACTACCTATCATTATCTCCAGTAGGTTGTCTAAAAAGGAAGAAAATACTTGGTGAATTTGATGAAAGAGTATAAAAAGGCTATTGGGTTGATGATTGCCGACATAAAGGGGTTAAGTCCCTCTTTATGCTTGCATAAGATTCTCATGGAGGAAGACTTAAAACCAACCTGAGAGGCACAGAGAAGATTGAATCCCCTGATGATACAGGTAGTAAGGAAAGAAATCATGAAGCTTTTGGATGCAGGTATGATCTAACCTATCTCTGATAGCAAATAGGTGAGCCCTGTTCAGGTAGTCCTGAAAAAGGTTTGGGTCACAGTTGTCAAAAATGATGAGGGAGAATTGGTGCCAACCCGTGTTCAAAATGGGCGGCGAGTTGGTATTGACTATAGGAAGTTGAATGCTTCAACAAGAAAGGACCATTTCCCCTACCATTTATTGACCAAATGTTAGAGAGATTGACGGGTAAATCCTACTATTGCTGTTTAGATGGTTTCTCGGGCTTTCACCAAATTTTGGTAACCTCGGAAGATCAAGAGAAAATCACCTTCATTTGTCCCTTCGGAACATTTGCTTATAGGCGCATGCCTTTTGGTATATGCAATGCACCCGCAACATTTTAGAGATGCATGGTGAGCATTTTTCTAAATATGTTGAAAACATCATCGAAGTTTTCATGGATGATTTCACAGTCTATGGAAACTCCTTTGATGAATGTTTGAGCAATCTAACAAAAATTCTCCGAAGGTGCATTGACACAGATCTTGTGCTTACCTATGAAAAATTCCATTGCATGGTGGACAAAGGATTGATCTTAGGTCATATTTTTCCCGAAAAATGCTTGGAAGTTGACAAAGACAAGATAAATATCATCAAAAGTCTTCCTTACCCGACAAATGTTCGGCAAGTTCACTCGTTTCTTAGTCATGTAGGTTTCTAACGACTGTTTATCAAAGATTTTTTAAATATCATGGTGCCGATGTGTCAACTACTCCAAAAAGATGTTGAATTTGAGTTAACTCAACCATGCAAGGATGCTTTTGATTGTTTAAAGGATTTACTCACCTCCTCTCCAATAATCCAACCACCTAATTGGGATCTCCCATTTGAGATCATGTGTGGCGTGAGCAACATGGCTGTAGGGGCAGTATTGGGTTAAAAGGTGGATCGAGTACATCATGTCATCTACCATGCATCAAAAACCCTTGATAGTGCATAGAGAAACTACATCACAACAGAAAAAGAGTTGCTTGCTATTGTTTTTGCACTAGAAAAGTTTCGACAATACCTTTTTGGAACTAAAGTGATTATATATTCGGACCATGCAGCCATAAAGCACTTACTTACCAAGAAAGATTCAAAGTCGAGATTAATACGGTGGATGCTGCTTTTGCAAGAGTTCGATATTGAGATCGAAGATAAAAGTAGGAAGGAGAACCTGGTCGCCGATCATTTGAGTTGAATAGTTCAACCCGAAGATGCGACTTACATCCCTGACACATTCCCAGACGAGCACTTGTTTGCTATCCAAACACCACCATGGTATGCGGATATTGTCAATTATTTGGTCACAAATCAATTTCCCTCGGAGACTACACGTTGGCAAATGGACAAAATCAAGAAGGAGGTTAAGCGGTATGTATGGGATGAGCCTTACCTTTAGAAGTACTATGCAGACCAAATGATATGAAGGTGTGTTGAGCAAAAAGAGGTACAATCTATCCTTAACTTTTATCATTCCTATGCTTGTGGAGGTCATTTTGGACCCCAAAGGATAGTTAGAAAAGTCTTAGATAGTAGATTCCATTGGCCTACCATTTTTCACGACTCTTATGTGTTATGTGCACATTTTGATAAGTGCCAAAGATCCGGGTCCTTAAGCTCTAGGAATCAAATTCCCCTTACTACCATTTTAGTATGTGAGATCTTTGATGTATGGGGTATTGACTTTATGGGACCATTTTCACCCTCTTTTGGTTGTTCATATATCTTGTTGGCAGTTGACTATGTGTCCAAATGGGTGGAGACCAAAGCCAACCGTACTAATGATTCCAAAGTTGTGGTAGATTTTCTTAAGGCACATATTTTCTCTCGGTTTGGTACTCCAAAGGCTCTCATAAGTGATCGTGGGACTCATTTTTGCAACCGGATGCTTGAAACTATTCTGAAGAAATATGGGGTGACTAATAAAATCTCAACAGCCTATCACCCCCAAACCAATGGGCAAGCAGTGGTTTCAAATAAGCAAATCAAAAGCATTTTGGAGAAAATAGTCAATCTAAACCACAAGGACTCGAGTATAAGGTTGGGTGATGCTTTATGGGCATACCGCACTGCTTTCAAAATCCCCATTGGTATGTTCCCATACCGGCTTGTATTTGGAAAACCGTGTCGCCTTCCGGTTGAGCTCGAACACAAAGCTTTTTGGATTGTAAATAAATTCAAATTGAATGAAGATAAGGCTGGAAACAAAAGGAAGCTAGATATTCAAGAGTTAGAGGAGATCAGAGCTGATCCATATGAAAGTGACAAGATTTATAATGAGAGGACAAGGGTGTATCATGACAAAATGATCTCTCAGAAGACTTTTGCACAACGAAAAAAAGTTTCTTTAATAATAGAGGTTCAAGTTTATTTCATGGAAGTTAACATCAAGATGGGCTCGTCTTTTCATGGTCACAAAGGTATTAGACCATGGTGTGGTGCAAATCACAAGCCAACAAAGTGAAAAAACATTCAAAGCCAATGGACATCGATTGAAGCCATTTTACGAAGGATTCGATGTAAAGGATGAAGATATAGAAGTGGTTGGGAACCCCAAGTACCAAGATTGAAGCATATTTGAGGGCCATGTCGAGCCAACGACTTAAAACAAGGGTGGCTAACCGGGAGGCAACCCAGGGGTATTTCAGTCTTTTTCTTTAAAAACATTTCCATTTCTCTTAATTTTTTTGCTTTTTATGTTCCAAATGCATTTAAACATGTTTTTAAATCACCAAAGATCTCGGGATGCAAAACCATTTCGTTTGAATGAGAGGGATTGTTTTTTTTTTTTTTTGCGTTCAAAAAGTGGGAAGTGGCAAACAGAGTCGTACACAGCCTGTGTCAAATTTGCCTTATAATGCACATGGGTCGTGTTCATGAGAAGTTAACAAATTTTTTGGAGTTAGAGACGTACACGGCCTGTGTCCAATTTTCCTTATAATGAACACCGATCGTGTTCATGTGAGGCTAATACTTTCGGAGTCAAAGAGGTACACGACTCGTGTTCATTTGGCCTTATACTGAACACGGGTCGTGTTCTGCCATTCACATCAAATATTTCACCCAACACGAGCCATGTTCATTTGCACTATATCAACACGGGCCATGTTCGCGCATCAGACAACGTGGGTTTTTAAGTTTAAAATCTGGTTTTTCACTTCATTTACCCACAAACACTTCCCAAAACAGCCCCTTTCACCCAAGAAACCCCCAAGGTCCGATTTTTTACTTGCATCCCTTGATTTTTCCATGATTTTGGCTTGAATCTTTAAAAAGGTTTGAATTTCATCTTCTCCACTTCATCTCGTACATTTCACACACCAAATTCTTACACTTTCATGGTGGATTTGGGGGGGGGGGTTTACAAACCCTAGGTCCAAATTTTTTTAAAGATTTTGTGCTTAAATCTTCATGTAGGTAAGCTTGGGGAGGTTGAAAAAGAACTTTCTCACAAACAACAACGCATATCCACTCATAATCCGGTACAATCTCTCCAATTCTTCACTTGTGGTTTTTGTGTTCTTAAGGTCAAATTGCATGTATTTGTGGTTATTTTGGACTTGACAATAACTTGAAAATCATTCAAACTGATTTTCCCACGAATTTGTAGTGACCAAACTCGAGTTGACTACTTTTGACTCGTTGACCGATTGAGACTTTTTCCCAACAACCATTTCACATAAGTAAGTCGAACATTCTAAAATACCTAGACACACCAAGTTTTCGGCCCGCCGTCGTAGGTCCCCATCGCCTCCTCCTAGGCCCCTATCACCTCCACCCAATCTGGCACATGGTGGACTGGTTTGTTCCAGGCCAATTCAAGTTGCCAAACTTGAGGCCTTTCTCCAGCGCACTCATACCATTCATAAATTTGCGCATGTGCTATCTCTCTGTGAGTTTCACATCTATAAAGTCTACACTTTGTTCTGGAACATTGGATAACAAAGGTTGTTGAAGGTCCACGAGCTCAGTTACAAAGTCTTGACAACCGAGTTCTCATCTTCAGTCTATTTGGACCATGGTGTCCTGCATTTCCGGCTTATGAACCAAGATCATGCTTTGTCCTTAGACCAAATCAATGCCATAGTTGGGGCCCCCACAGAAAACACCTTTGGCCCCAATGACCAAATCCCACGATATAGTGATCTTACATGGTGGACTGACCATACGCATCAACAACCCTATGTCTCAAGTTCTTCTAAGGGCTCATATCTCATCCACCTTATGATGAAAGTAGCCCACATGATTATTGCTTTGCTTGTCATCCCTAGAGAACAAAGAAGCACCATTAGCACTCTTGAGCTCAAAATACTCTATGCAATGGCTCTCTTGGACGATAACCTCATTCCTCACTATGGATCACTCCTTTGCAACAAGCTCACCTGCCTTAGCACATCATGGTCCGGAAAAATCTATTGTGGAGGTATTGTCAGTTTGTTTGCTAAAAGTGCTCCAGTCCGGGCCCCATTTCCTGGAATTCACCAACCTTTACCCGACGACCCCTACCTTACCATGGTAGTACTCGAGAGCATAAGGATGTTTCGATGGAGGATAGGAGCCACAATTGGACCGTGGGCCAAAACCACGACCCAAGACTCCTCATCACTCTAGAAAACCGGAACATCCTTGCCCTCAGTCGGCCTACTAACTTCACTGATTGACAAATCACGCCATATCTTTTTCCCGTCTCCTTCTCCGAGGAGGAAGATGAAGAAGGTGGAGAAAGTGATGAGGATTATGAGAGTGACGGGGCGGCACCACAAAATTCTCCTCCCATGGGTGGTGTCAGCTCATCCCATCATGCTGGACAACCATCATATCACCAGCAATATATGGATCAATTCCAGTCGATCCATACCAGCCTTGACACTTACTATCAAGATGTCATGAACCTAACCCATAGTTTTTCCGCCTTCTCCACTCAATATGCTCGGGATCAAGAGCATCAGCCCAAGCATGAGGAGGACTTTTGGGTTTGGACCCATAATCCCAACTACTATCCTCCTCCTCCTCTGCAATATGTTGTTTTGCCCTCTTCGAGCATCGGGGACGGTGATTATCTTTCAGCTTGGAGAGGGGTAGAGTTGTACACTAGGTTCATTCGTCCATTATATTCATATTGTAGGTTCATTCGTGCATTATATTCATATTCATGCATAAAATAATAATAATAATAATAATAATAATAATAATAATAATAATAATAATAATAAAAATGAATTATAAAAAATTAATATATATATATATATATATATATATATATATATATTCTTTAGCACCTGCATTTTTAAATATAAAACCCAAAAATATTTTTCCTCTTTTCTTTAATTTCAAAGTTTTTGCATCCTATTTTAACATAATAATAATAATAATAATAATAATAATAATAATAATAATAATAATAATAATAATAATAATAATAATAATAATAATAATAATAGGAGATGATGACACTCTTTACATACAATAGCTCCATGAAGTGGGAAAACAATAAATCAAATGAAAAACAAAATACCCAAGGCGACCGGATAGTTACCAGAAGTGTAGAATCAACTGTCATAACTAGGGGACCCAAACACCGTAGTTCGAGATCCCAGCCATAGATAATAATAAAAAATGGCATACCGAAATGTTTTTGTGGGCGTTAATAACAGCTTTAGGATGATTTTCTTCTAAATGTTTAAAAAGAATCTTTATCGACAACTCTGGACCCACAGAACACGGACTTATTTGTTGACATGCGTTACCCTTGCGGTAACAGAGAGCTTAAGTATCAGATCCACACAGTCAAGAAAGAAGAATAGGTATAACTGTCATATCCAGTACCCAAATCAAAATTTTCAAGCACTTAACCAAAGAAACTTTCAGAAATCCAAAAGTTGTTTGAAGAATTCAAAGCTCAAAATGAAGATACAAATCCAAGTTCAATCAAAATCAAAAGTCATCTCAAAGTTAAATCTGGTGAATGAAGAAATGTGTGATATGATACTTGTGACTCTCAAAAAAGCGAAAGCATAGGAGCTGGACCCCTTCGGGTGGGCTCACTGTTTCAACGAAAGCTGATTCGCCATGATGGGTTCTTAAGGATGCGTCGATTCTCATTCTTGACCATCTAGTCTTAAGGACATGAGATCCCGAACTGTGTTATTTTTGCTCGCAAAATCTAATTAAGGTTTAAAGTTTAATAAAACTATGGTTTGGTTATTGGATTACACCATTCCGTGGTCTTCCTCACTTTAGGAGTCTGTAATATGTGGAAGGTAGCAGGATGGTCGCCTAGGTATTAATGATTGGAGCCCCATTGATATAAAGTTTGATCGTATATGTCCATATTTATGAAAATAAATAAAAAGATTACTTGTGTTTTAAAATTTTCTTTGGTTTATTTTTGTTCTTTAAGTATCTTTTGTACATATGTTTCCTTTTCATGGTTTTCATTGCATGCATTCATTATTAGCTTTTAGGATATTTCTATCCCCATTTGCTCTATGTTTCTTTTTTCCATCTAGAAACTGTCTTGTTTGTGCGGTTCTTGTTCTTTCTTGAGGACAAGAAATGTCTAAGCTTGGGGATATTTGTTAGGTGCAATTTGTGCACCTTTTGCACAGATTTTAGTCCCTTTTCATGCGTCTATTTAGTATAATTGTTCTTCCTTTTTCTTGGATTTCATCATATCCATGTTAGTCTCTAGAAAAACCTTATTTGCACACTTCCATGTCTTTTTCAAGTAAACCGGAGGTTGGGACGTGCTTTGGGAGGTGTCGGGATGCATTGGTGAAGATTTCGTGATAATCGGGCGAAGAGCGGAAAAGCTGAAAAATGAAGTTTGGAATTGGAGTTAGAGGAGTACACGGCCCGTGTTGGATTTACACTACAAGAGGAACACGGGTCGTGTTGACCAGAAAAGCGGTATGTTGACTACACTGAACACGACCCGTGTAGATTTGTTCTATAATGAACACGGGCCGTGTTCAACCCAAAAAACTGCCTTTTGACAGTTTTTCCTATTTTTCATATTACAGGAATTGGGTCATTTTTGGAGAGATACATGAAACCAGAGCACCATTGGTGAGGGAATTTCGAAGGTTTTTTTAAGGATTTGATCATTTAGCATTTGGAAACATTATTTCTCTAATTTGTAAGTTGTAATTGAACATCATTTCCATCTTTACAAATTGTGAATTTGTTATAGCCATGTGTGGCTAGAACCCTAGTTTCTCAAACTTCATGTTTTAACTTCTTGGTTGTGATTTCAATCATATGACTTGATGTTCGATTTTAATTTCTATCGAGTGAAATTGATTTTGCTACAGTTGAATGTTTGATTCTAATTGTGATTCTTATTGGCGATTTTGAATTACGGTTAGGTCTTTAAAGTTATTCATTTTGCAAAATACGTAATTGTTTTGTGAATTGGACTAAGTAACAAGCATTAAATTGATTCTCATTGAATGAATTTAGTGTAAATTATTTCACACACTTTTACACTCCCGAGCTTGTGAGGAGTATTGGGTGTTGTTGGGAACATTCACACAAAGCTTAATGCAATCTTTTAATCTAATTCTAAGAGCTTGTTTAGATTAGGTTAGTAAGGTTAGGGTTAATCAAAGAGCTTGTTTTGGTTAATTAATGTAGTGAATGGGGAGTGTTAAAGCTTGTTAACACTTCCAAGTACCAATTTAGATGGAATTGAGCGAATATCATGTTATCTTGGAATCGTATTGCTACGTTGTCATACATATAGTTAGAGTCCTTACAAATTCTGAATTTAATTCACTCGTTTAGTTGATTACTTGTGCCTTTAATTGATTTTTTAATCATTGCATTCTAAAACCCCCTTTTTAGTGTTGGTGAGCATAGTACCTTATGTAAAGAGGTATGGACTGATTATCCTGTGTCTCTGTGGATCGACCCTACTTTCTTTGTACTACCTTTTAGTGCAATATAGTTAGATTCTTTTGAAGTATATCGTACCCATTTATTTTTTGGGTTTGACATGCCTAACAATATTCTATTATAAAACTTAGTGTTTATGTTATTCTATTTTGAATTCTACATACATCTTAGTATTTTTATTGTTATTCTGTTATGAATTGTTTCATACAACTTATTCTTTAAGTTTTTGTTTTTTATATTTATAGGTTAAAAGGAACTCAAAGAAAGAAAAAATAATGAAGGCCAATAAAGAAACATAATTAACTTTTTTTTTCTTTAATTTGTATGTATACTTTATTTTTGTATAAGTTTATATTTTTATGTATGTTAATATTTTATTATGACTTTTGCCAATATAAAATTTTCTTTATATCATTACTCCATAAAGAATTCGTTATGTTGTTAACAAATTTTTTATGTACATTTTATTAGGAATATGCATAGTTTGATTAGAATTTATCAAGTGTACAATATATTTCATGATGAATATTAACTTGAAATTTAGGTTATAACATGAAATTTATATATTCAGAATTTTAAAATTTTTGAAATTTAAAATCTGATATTTTAATTTTCGAAAATTTTAGAATCCTTTAAATTTCTCTTATTTCTATAATTATCTAAAAATACAATTACTACTTTACACTTCCACATTATTAATCCAATGTTTAATAATAGCTTTTACTAATTACCAAAAATAATTTAACTAAAGAAATTAGTTGAGAATCGTTTTCACGTTCTTACTTCATTTTGTGTTTTTTATTTGAATCATCCCCTATATATATATATATATATATATATATATATATATATATATATATATATATATATATATATATATATATATATATATATATATATATATAGGGTAAAGTGAATATACCTAACAACCTTATATAAGCTTAGGTACCTAAACTCATCAAACTACATCATTTTGCATTAAATTTTCATTGCAATCATCCAAGGTTCTTAAATTTCATCCCTAAACTTGATTTACTTCAAAAAAATTTGAAAATTTATCATTATATTTCTTCTACATCTTTTCATTTGTAGCGGTAGGATATGAAGCCCATTAGGTGGTATTCGATAAAAAGATGTGATGTAAAAGAAATATATTGAAAAAAATCCAAAGATTTTGGAAGTAATCAAGTTATGGGGTTGAAGTTTAGGAACCTTAGGTAATTACAATGTAAATATGATACAAACCGATGTAGTATTATGGAGTTAGGTACGTAAGCATATATAAGGTTGTTAAGTATATTCACTTTACCCATATATATATATATATATATATATATATATATATATATATATATATATATATATATATATATATATATATATATATATATATATATATATAAGTTTATACGTAAACATAAATATTTTAAGAAAATGTTATTAAAAATAAATTTAATAACATGTTATTAAAAATGATATCAACACATCATTTATGTCACTAACAAAACTGTTTCATCATAGTAAATTGATTTTGTTGACAGGATTGGATGAGATACTTGAGATGAGCAAACAAGTTGGAATGCCTATATTACATCTACTTCACCAGTAGTTCCAAAGGTAATTTCTACGTAATTTAAAACATTATGGTTATCATTTATTTTTCTACATAATTATATTTTAAATAAAAAAAATTACGAAGGGGATGATTTGGTAATTAGTAGGTGCAAATGTTGGTGCTCTTGTAGTTGACGAAATTCTAGATGCAAATTATTATGACTCCAGATCAAGACTTTGATTTTAAGGAATACATATTTTAATTTTTTGATGGATGAAAGATAAGGAACATTAAGGTGGTACAGAATCAATAATTTCGAAATGAAAATCTTTTATTGTATTTTTTCAATTATATCGTTGTGTGTTTATTTCCTTTTCTATTAAGGCGTTATAGTTAAAAAATTGTACCTATTTACAACATTGTACTTTCACACTTTGTTAATGCAGAATTTTATGACAATTTTCAGGCTTGAGACTCTCCTACCATATTTACAACATCTCATTGTCACAACATGGTGACGTATCTGGTCCAGAACCTTCCTCGGTGTTTGCATGAAGACGTGAGGCACTCGTCTTTAAGATGTTTCCCACGACATGGAAGACAACATGTCAAGGCGTGGAACTTGATTTTTGGCAAGTATAAATATCGGCCATTAGGTCGAATACACGGGAGAGCTCCTGATTTCTTCAACCAAAAGCAACCAAAAACCTTTGGGAAACCCTTAAAAGGCCCGATTTCGATTGGAGAACAAAGAATAGAGAGATTAGAGTGAATATCAACTTTAATAATTCGGTTTGCTTATATTTTACAATGTTTAACTATGCTTACTCTTTGATTATATGCATTTTTGCTACAATCATGGGATAATACCCCTTTACATCTGTTTAAATTATATTAATCCTTTCACTATGTGTTGATTTCTTATTTTATAGATTTATGAAGTTGGTTTTAAGTTGTGTTTGATAGATCATCATCCTAATGTGTTAAAGTTCTAGCCTTTATTACTTGTCATTCAAGTTCTGTGTAATTGGATGATCATTCTTGTTCCATGAATTTGACTTCTAGTTGTTTATGATCAATAAATTATTAGATCTAGAGATAGAACATATCCTAGAGTTAGGTGATCAAAGTTAGGTGCTATAACTGTGCTAGAGAGCATTATTAACTTATAATATGTGCTTGATTTACCCTTCTTGGTCATAGATAGGGAAACCCTAGATCTTAAGATTCATAGTCTAAATAATCCTTAAAATCAATTTAGTGTTCTTTAATTGTTTGTCAATGTAATTTTAGTTCATAAAACTATATATGTGATATTACCATATTGATACATTTATTTTGGCATTATTTTAATACATTTAAGCAATATATTGGTAAAACACAAAGATATTTGGTACGTATTAAGTTAAATTGTATTTAGCAGCAAAAAAGGACACCCTTGAAGAAAAAGGACTGAAATAGAAAAAATTTGGATAGTTGGAGGACTAGAACTTAAACTAGGAGCTTAAGGAAGACAATATATGTAAGTCCACTATTTAGGATCCAACCAGTGATCAAACACACAATCAAGCAGTAATCAATGAGAAAAAGAAGGAGTAGAAGCAAAGAATGATCCAACAATGCACACGTCTATTAGAGCCACAAACGTCAGGTACACTTGGATACACACACATACGACGACTGTTCATTTGACACATCTGACACTATTTATAGAGGGCAACCAACCGCAAACATGTTCACGGCCGTATACATGTTCACGGCCGTGAACACCCTCACAGCCGCAAGCACACACAACACCCATTACATGACCAAACCGTATCAAGACCTATACAGATTGATGCCTAGCCCAAACCAACAAAATATGACCTAACAGTCTCCTCCTTGCTTTGAGCTAGCATAAATTTAGTCTTTCTCGATCAACAACACATCTAATCTTCCCATATCACCCATCCACATCTTTTTCTCGATAATCTCGACGATCATGCTTGTGAACTCCTTAGCGGCTTCCTCCATGATCTCCTGATCACATAAAATCTGATGTGCAGCCAAGGTGTGGATGTCCCTTTCACCAAACTGAAGCAAGTCCGTCTTATCAACGAGACGGAAGACACCATCTTTGAACTTGATTACAGCAATAGTTGTCACTTCATCGTAAACCCAGTACTATATATTATGTAGCAAACCATCACAAAAGTTCTTGACGATGGGAATCTTTTTCATCTGCTTCGTTGGAGGCCACATTGCATTCTTGAAGGACTTGTTGGTGATCGGGTCAAACACATCTTTGGCTTTCTTCAAGAAAGATTCAGCAATCTTCATCCCATCAAATCCTCTCCTCATTTGGTTCTCTAAAAAGAGTTTAAAATCAGTTGCATGAGGATCATTGGAAGGGTGGAAGAAAAATCGTTCTTGTCCTTGTAATGTTCCACATTATTACTTTTTTCTTTTCACCAGCTAACAATTGAGTTTATCATGAAAGCCCCATATATGAATCCCTGACCAGTCACCGTATTTGTCTTTGAACCTCTTCTTGTCGATCTCAGTCACTATAAGTTGAGGCTGGTCTCCACGAAGAATTTGGTCGGAGTTCTTCATGAAGAGCCACCTTCCCCTCTTTTGTGAATCGACTTATTTCCCAGCTCTTTTGATTGTAATTCCTGGATTGGCTTGCTCCGGTTCCTTTTCAAAACGGTCAACGACTCGTGTGGTTCTGAATGGAGGATGGTCATCAAGCTGATCAAAATGTGATGTATTGGTTGGGGCTGATTGAGAAGTTTGGATTGCATTTGGATCTTCGACTATGGTCTTGAACTTGTCACCAAATTCAACAATGAGCTTATTCTTTAAGTCGTAATATCCATCCATCAATGCTCCAAGGTTGACTTGAAGAGTAGAAATTTGTTTTGACTTTAATATGTTTTCTTCTTCAAGCTCGGAAACTCGAACATCGAGGTTTCCAATCAAAACATCTTTTTCAATGATTTTCTAGTTCAGTACCCAAATCTTTGCTCTAAGATCAGCAATCGATGGGTCTGCCCCCTACATTTCCTTCCCCTATAGATATTCCTTTTCCGCGAGGTGAAGGGTCTGAATCATGTTGGGCCAACAACCTGGAAAGCCTCTCAGATGCAGCGTCATGCGCAGGTCGTGGAGGAGAGCAACCCCCAGGAGCTGAAGAGCTCCCGGCTTCATGAGAAGATCATATAACACTTGGGCCTTCTTTAGTTGGTTGAGCTGGTATAGCAGATGTGGATACTGATTACTTTAGTGTAGCCCGTAGATTCTCATATATATCTCACTGCTCAATCTACCCGAGCGTTGTACTGTCAGACCAAATAGAACTATATAAGTCAATTACTTGTCAAGTCCTTTCATAGTCCATCTATACGGAGTCTGGTCCATTTAAATCTTTCGTGCCTACCAGTGCATCGAACACAGAGTCTAGACAGTTCAGCGTTGGTACCTTACACAAATTAACATTGCCT
Organism: Lactuca saligna; assembly: GCF_052625555.1. NCBI lineage: Eukaryota > Viridiplantae > Streptophyta > Magnoliopsida > Asterales > Asteraceae > Lactuca > Lactuca saligna. The sequence continues at coordinate 54,764,072 of NC_136424.1, forward strand.
GTTATCACTTAGTTGATATCACTTACCAACACATCACCTACAGACATGGCTATCATGAGATACTATTTTTGGATTTTTGATATTTTCTGAAAAAAAAAAAACAGAAATAACACTATTTTAGGATTTTTGATTTTCTAATTGTTTTTGTTTTGTTTTTGTTTATTTCTACCCATAAATTTGTGCATAAGGGAGAATGGAAACTAAATGCACAAATTTAAACTACCTAAAACAAAGATCAGTCCTCAAAACGTAACATTTTTAGAAACCCCACCTGCACATTGAAACGAGCATTGTTAAACGGTTTTGTGAACAGATTTGCCACATTATTATCAGTGTGGATCTGCTCCAACCGAATGGGCGAGCGCTCATACAATCTCTGATAAAATGAACTTTGATGTCGATGTGCTTGATTTTAGAGTGTTGGACAAGATTTTTTTCTATTTGAACTGCAACATCATTTTCATAGAAGATAGGAGTTTCAAGAAAAATCACACTGTAATCCTACAGCTGATGTTGAATCCAAATGACTTGAGATACGAAGAAGAAGCAATGTATTCTACCTCTGCCATTGAGGTAGAAATAGTTTGTTGTTTCTTGCACTGTAAAGACACTAGACGGTCACCTAAAAATTAACATCCCCCAAAAGTTGATTTCGTATCAAGTTCACAACCTCCGTAATTGTTGTCATAAAATGCATTTAATTCAAAATTAGGATTCTTCGGGTACCAAAGACCCAAGTTACGGCTACCTTTGAGATACCTAAAGATCCTTTTAACAGTAATTAAGTGATAGAGTTTAGGATTAGCCTGATATCGTGCATATTGACAAACTGCGAACATGATGTCTGGTATGCTCGCAGTCAGATACATCAGGGAGCTGATCATCGATCTATACTCTGTTTGATCTACGGGTTCTCCATCAAGATTTGGAGTCAACAGGGGTCGTTCAGCCATCGGCATCAATGCAACTTTGGAGTCTTTGAACCTGAATCTCTCAAGCATGTGTTCAACATGTTTTCCTTGATTTAGAAGGATTCCGTTTGAATCTTGACAGACCTGCAAACCCAGAAACATGGTCATTTCCCCCAAGGAGCTCATCTTGAATCTCTTCTTCATAATGGTCTCAAACTCGATGCACAGCTTTTGACTCGTTGAACCGAAAATGATGTCATCGACATAGATCTAAACAAGAATTATGTCTCCATCCACATGCTTAATAAAGAGAGTCTTATCAATCGTGCCTCTGGTATAACCATGCTCAAGCAAATGATTTGTTAGGGTAGCATACCAGGCCCGAGGAGCCTGATGTAAATCATATAGAGCCTTGTCTAATTTGTAGACATGATTTGTAAACTTTGAGTTGACGAAACCAGGAGGTTGATCAACATAAATCTCTTCTTTCACTACTCCATATAGAAAGGGAGTCTTAACGTCCATCTAAGAAGCTGTGAACCCCATGTAAGAGGCATACGCCAGGAAGATACGAATAGCTTCAAGACACACTACATGAGCATACACTTCAGTGTAGTCAAGTCCTTCAATTTTCCAAAACCCAAGAACGACTAAACGTGCTTTGTTTCACACAATGACCCCAAAATGATCTCACTTGTTGCGGTACAACCAACGCGTGTCCAATTTTTTTTTTCCTTTGGGCAGCTCACCCAATTTCCACATCCCCAGTTTCTCAAACTAATTAAGTTCCTCGTGCATTGCATCCACCCAACTAGGCTCATTCAGTGCCATTTCGACGTTCTTTGGCTCGATCTGAGAGATGAAGCAAAAGTAGAGAAATGTGTTGACATCTCCACTCTGACTTCTCGTTTTGATTCTGTCGCCTAGTTGACCAATGAAGTTTTCGATCGGATGATCGTGTTGAAGTCTGGTTGGGATTTCATGGCTGATATAATTGAGAGTGACAGGAAAATTATTGATGTTCATAAGTCCATCATCTACTAATTCATCTGCCTCAGACAATCTTGAACCGTGAGAGGTGCTTGTCACGTACTCATTTACAATCGGCTCGGAAAAGAGAAGCTCCATGAAGGTTTGAGTAGCAATGGATGTATCTCTGGTCATGAATGCTCTTTTAGCAGGAGTGAGTAGAGTGGCTTCAGCATTAGGATTAACTCTTTGAGTAGGAGAATCTGAAGAAGTACTTGGAGTAGAGTCATCCACCCTAGGAGTCGTAGGAGGCACCATAGGGGGTCTGTACACACCATCTTACTCTTCATCTTCAATAACAACCTTAAGTGCCTGAGCAAGAACCTGACACATCATCTGAAAAAACATTAAATAATTTAAATAAAGAAGCGTAATCAAATAACCAGTCAGTACCGACTCGGGCATCTATCTCATTCTCCTCCAGCCAACGCACGTCAAAAGATTCAACAATCAGCTTAGTTTTCTTGTTGTAGACACGGTAAGCAGTGCGCGCAGCATATCCTACAAACTAACAATCATCAGCTTTCGAATTAATTTTAGGGTTGGATTCTAAGTGAACGAGGGTGCAATGACATCGAAAAATTCGGAAGTGAGCAATGGATACCTTGTGATTATATAAAATTTCATATGGGTCTTCATCTGGGCTTTATTGATCAGGACACGATTATGGACGTAGCAGGCAGTGTTGATCGCCTCTGCACAAAAGAAGACTGAAAGTTTAGAATTACATAGCATCGTTCTTGCAGCGTCCATTAGAGTATAATTGTGCAGTTCAGCAACACCATTTTGTTGAGGTGTACGAACAACACTTCACTAATGCATTATACCCTTTTCGACACAAAAATGATCCAGAATAACATTCTTGAATTTCGTACCATCATCCATTTTGAGCACCTTCACTTTCTTGTTTATTTGATTCTCAATCATCACCACAAACTTCTTGATCAGATCAGCAATTACGCTCTTGTTGGATAAAAAGAAAACCTAAGTGAACCTCGAGTAGTCATCTATCACAACCAAGCAATAGGAGTTTTTGTTGATTCTAAGAACGTTGACTGGACCAAATAAATCCATGTGAAACAATTAGAGAACTTTTCTGATTGAGTTGACTGCCTTTGGAAAATGAGGCTTGCGATGGTGTTTTCCTTGTGCGCATGCCACACGTTTTTCAAAAGTAATGAAGTTCTTGACAGGTAGGCCACACACTATCTTGTTCTTGTCAAGACAATTCAGGTTATTGGCGGTTGCATGACCTAGTCGACGGTGCCAAAGCATGGCATTGTGCTCAGAGACTTTAGCGAAGAGACATGTGACTTGCTCCGAGATATTATGATTCATGTCTATGATGTAATCATTTCCATACCGCTTTGATTCCACTAAGATCCAATCTTCCGAAATAATGATTTCAGGCTTTAAAATAAGGCATTCTTTATCGGTGAAGTGAGTTGAGTAGCCCTTGTTGCAGATTTGAGAGACATCAATAGCCTAT